>NC_134704.1:68898153-69566486 GCF_043290135.1 Rhipicephalus microplus
TTGTCGCAGGATTTAAGCCTTTGATATCACTGGGTGTGCTGAAAGTTACTCAGGGTGATGGCAAAGCGCACTTGATGCACCTGAGTTAATTTCTTTTTTTTTCTTTGGACACACCGCTTACTTTAAATGATACTGCAAGTGCACGTGAGAGATCTCGTGACATCCGGTGGTGGCCGCATTAACTATGCAGCTTAATGTGTGAATTAGTCAGTGCTTGTTGACTTTGGTTTTATGATGTAGATGTTTCGGTTTGTGACATCATTTGTCAAGAGGAAAGAAAGCTATTTCTGGCTGCCTGAGATATATTTGTGAATTCCAGGCGACGTGCTGCAGTACAACGTTTGGCTTACATTCTCACTAGCCTTGACTACCGATCATCCATGTTTTCTGACCATGCTGCAAAAGGGCTGGAAAGCCCCTTTAATGAAAAGGTCGCAGAACACTGATCGTTCAGCCATGTGAGTGACTGTCATATCACCCTATATCCTCGCTTCTTGCAAGTGGTATACGCTGGCTCAGACGACGGATCTTACACGATGCTACCGTTGTGCTCAATTTCTGGAACTGCATTGTAGTTTTTTTACGATGTCCAGTAGTGTTTTTGACACCGTTAGGAGCATGGTAAGCAGCGGGGGACTGAATCCTTTAGTCCACAGTGGCCTGGTATTTCTGAAACTGAACCAAATGAGGTAATTTCTCTTAAGATAGGTCCTTCCGAGTCACAGACATTTCTACAATGCTCTGATGAAGCGTGTAATGTGATTTAGCTGCACTTTTGTTGTTGAGAAAGCATCGCTCAACTTTCAGTCATGACAAGTCACATCTCTTTGGTGGTCTGTCCAAAATGGTGCAAAACTCATCTCTCTCCAGAAACACACACAGCTCTGCTCTTTGAGACGTTGATATAGGGATCTGGTGTCCTCCATTGAATTGCGAGCGGCAGAAATTTTGCATGAATAATGTTTTGCAGAGACAGCTTCATCTCTCTCATTTTCCAAGTGTGAGATGCCTGGTAGTGCATACTACTATGGACTGAAGTTTCACTGTATAACTGATCTTCACCACGCTTGCTGTCAGCAACAAAATTTGACCACGGGTCATAACAAAATCTGAATTTTCCTGCTGCCTCTTGTGGGGTCTTCGCGAGGAGAACGTGCGCATCACCACGCTCTTGGAGTGAACGGACACAGCAGACGCGGTCGGTACAAAGCACACAACATACATACATTTATTAACTAATTTAGACGACGATATCGTCCGCCGAATGATACACCAATTTCAATTAACACGCTGCCATACAAACAACATAACGCAGTGACACACTAAACACACAATAACATGATTAAGACACACTAACACACCCAACACACTAGCACATACCCAAGGCGGCGTCGCCAACGCCCGACTTTCCACGTGGGACCCCGGCGCGAAGCCCGCGTTGCCGAGCACCGGGGACCCACGCTACAGACAACCGTTCGCGGCAGCCCCCACCCGCAGAAGAGGCTCGCTCAACGCTCGCCCACCGCCAAGGCCTGCCTTCCGCCAGGGGCCACCGCCGGCGCTACCACTCTACCAACAGTGGTATGCAAAGCGAACACAACGCCATCTGTCGCCCGGTGGTGGTCACCACCGAAATAACGACCTGGGGCGAGACACGTGCGCCACGCGGCGCAGACAACTTTACAGGGGAGGGGGGGTGTCAGCACCCCACATTCCCCCAACCTTAAATCAAACCATATCCCGAAATCAATAATTAGCTACACAAGATTTAACAAAAAAAAATGATATCGCACGATCAAAATGTCCTTGCACCACGACACCGCCGCTGGTCGACACTGCTGGACTGTCCGGCTAGACTTCACCTCAGTACCGGCCCCGCAACAGCAACGTTGCCGTCGGCGCGACGATCCGTCGCTAGCGCCGACACGTTTTCCAATTGCGACCAGCACTCGCGAGGGCGCCGGACTGCAGGCAGTTGCGCAGGTCCCAGGCAGCACAAGAACGTGGCCAGCATGGAATGCTCCCGGCCACGACGCTCCCGATGCAAGGCTTTTCGTGGCTGTGTTGAAAACTTCTTCTTCTCGTCCTGGCCCCACAAAGATCGGGTCGTCCTAAGGTCACTCTACGATCGGTACGTAGCCAAATGGGCGTTCCTGATACGAGAAAACGAGGCGGCTGGCGGCACGCGGCGTGACGACTGTAGCCAGTGGTCGCTGTGGAATTGGCTAGCTCGTAGATTGCAGTCCTCGTGTAATCGATCTGTGCAAGCGAAGGAAATCTAGAACTTTTTTAAAAAGGTTATTTGCGAAGTGGCCACACTGGATGAGGTGTCTGGCTTGCTGGACTACATGCTATTGCAAAAATATCCGTCGTTGTCAGCCGCGGGCACAATTGACGATGCTGGTGGCAGAAGCGAATGCGACAACCGATCTGAGCATGAACAAGGAAAGCTGCAAGAGGTCGTGGATGCGCTGCAGCCGCAGACGTCATGGTCGGACGCTTCTCACACAAAAGAACACGATGAGGAGCAGGCTACGGATGCACGCTGCATTGATGGAATGCCTGAGAGGAGTCCGAATGAAATGCACTCTTTGTTGGAAAACTTACAAGATGCATTCGATGGCGCTATCGATGCTGTGCCCACGAGCAAGCCTATGGATGGCGTAGTCAGTGTTGGCGTGGAAGATCAGATTGATGCGGTGTCCGAGTACCCAGAGAACGACGCAGCAACCGGCGTCATTGAAAAGGCAGTTGCTTTTGAAAGCTTCACCCCAACCAGCGACAACGCTGACGACGGCGCGGCAGATCAGATGGATGCGGTGTCCGAGTACCCAGAGAACGACACAGGATCCGGCGTCATTGAAAAGGCAGTTGCTTTTGAACGCTTCACCCCAACCAGTGACAACGCTGACGACGGCGCGGCAGATCAGATGGATGCGGTGTCCGAGTACCCAGAGAACGACGCAGCAACCGGCGTCATTGAAAAGGCAGTTGCTTTTGAAAGCTTCACCCCAACCAGTGACAACGCTGACGACGGCGTTACACTGGCATCGGGACTATCACTGCCACTTGACGCTGAAGGCGCCGATAGACTACAGCGTGAAGGCGACACTGCCGTTGAGACTGTGGGAGGCATTACTGGCTTACAAGTGCCTAACGTTGGCGATACGATTATGCTATCGTCCACTGACTGCGGCCACGGTGACACTGAGGCAACCAACAGCTCCCCCTGTGGTTCTCCCTGCAAAGGCCTGTTATCAGCTGACTATGTAATTTTCGAGAAGGGTAGTGTGGAGAGAGTCGGCGAAGAGGTCTTTCATCTACCGTTTGAAAGTCCGTGTTCAGTGTCCAACTGCTGTAACGGGGAGTTACAGTGCACTCAGAACAAATTCGACAAGGAAGTGCAGTGCAACATAGTGTCGGATTTACTCAGCGAGTGGATGGAAGAAGAAGATACCCTAAAATTAGAAATCATTAATCTGTACCAACAATTGCTTGATAAGCAAAAGCTCCCACAGTAATATAAATGCGTGTTAGTTCTTATGCGTACTGACTTGTACTGACGGCTTCACCAAATCAGTATTTGACGTGATTCGTGGAGCTGCCTAAGTTAAATCTTTGCGTGTTCTAGCGCTTCGTCGCTACTTACAGAACTCGACCTCTTCCTTATGCTTTGTAACTAGCTGATCTCTTCAGATGCTGCACTGATGCTTTTCAGTTCCTTATAAACTTATGGTAAATAGTTTCATATGGTGTGCCGTATAGCCGGAGAACAGACGCTACTGAGCCAACGAATATTTGAATTTTATGTCACTTCATCTTTGCTCAATAAAATATGTTTATTCTTATGCTCCTTGATGCTGCGGACATTCTGGTATTTTTTAATGCTGCCGTCGGAAATCTCTTAAAGTTCATACAATGGCAACCAGCCAGCAAAAACGAGCAGCACAGCTGGGCTTGGCAGGATACTCAACGCAGGTGCTCGTCTCCGTTTCGAGCAATGTTCTTACGAAAGCTCGTCCCCGAATGGTGAAACTGCCATCACAACCAGGAAAAAGGTGAAGGTGGCAGCGATTCTGTATATATACAAGATCTCGCACGGGCTGAAGAAAGTAGTGGGTTATAAAGCCGATTATTTCAGCACCCGATAAACTTTAGGCTGCGAGTGTAAGTTCGCCGACCCAACCACAAAAATTTGGAAGTGTGCCAGAAAAAGCACCAAAATAGTTTCGTGCCATGCGCAAAAAACGTGTACAGTTTACACTGACTTATGGCAGAAGATACGTAAGCCAAATAGGCCGATTTATCAATGATAGTTTAAGGGGAAAAAATTTGCTTGATACAGAGATAGACACCTGTCCACACATTGCAAGGGGTGCGTGTGCTTGTTCACCTATTTATTGAAGCTGTACGGTGCCCGCGCGCTTGGGAAATGCTTGGGTGGACCCGCGGGAAAAGCTTGAGTGGGTGGACCTGCTAGAATTTTTAGCCATGGTATTCCAAAACTAGACGTGATTGGTTAAACTAGACCGTGCTAGATGGCATGACCTGTCCAGTTTAACTACGCTGAAATTGAATTTTGAACCACTCGAGCAATTTCCCATAGTAACGACCGGTGGTTCTTTTTTCCACGAATCAAACAGAAACGAACAAGCAGCCTTTTACCGCGTTTCTTAATGCAAGGAAGGTTCTTTGTTTAGTGCAACTAGATCAATTACTAGTGAATAATTGTAGGCAGTTTGTCTGACGTCATCGGGATCATTTTGAGAACATTCTATTGCAGCGCATGTATTCTTGTCCATTTACCTTATTTTTCGGTAAGTAGGGCACTGTTGTTGATAATATTGTCTTTTTAGACGTCATCATACATTGAGCTTTCACTCTAACGTAAACCGTTGACTGGAGTGTCCCTTTATTAGTTGCCTTGAGTGTCCCTTGGAGTCGACCCACGGCTGTTTGTCATACTACTTAGGGTTCCCTTTACGGGGAGATATGTGAGCTCTTTAGGGGCGAAGCTCCTCACGCCGTGGGTGGTATGTTCCATGTCGTCGTAGTAGCCAGTTTCATTGCAATGCATGTCAATAAAAACGGTGTCACAGCATATCCACGGACTGAACGATGATGAGTGGGGCAAAGCGTCTGTCAGTCCGTCTATGCTTCCGTGCGTCCATCCGTGCGTCCGTTCATCCCTGTGAGCGTTCGTCTGTGCGTCCATCCATGCGTTCATCCATCCATCCGTTCGTGCGTCCGCTTCGGCCCACTTGTCATCATTCACCTCGTGGATATGCTGCGACCGTTTGTTTGTCGCATTATTAATGTCGTATATAAACGAACGATGCAAATTAACAGACTGCTATGCTAATATCATAACTATGAGTTTAATATGATTTTTCATATTTGTTTCTTTCACTTATGTTCATTTATTCTCTGAATTGTACTCCCTCTTATTTTTATTAGCATTCAGTCAGTGAAACAGAAACACTACTATCAATTCGATCACTTGCATAAGAATGATCATTTTAGCATTTTCTTCTTTTTCACAAATTTCACTGGCACACGATTTGTGGCCGATGCCCGGTGGGGGTCTATGGCATTCTTGTAGTAACCAACCAACGGGCCAACAAATTTGCTGAAGTGGGTACGTGCCTCACATCACCGTTTCTTACCCGTACCGAATGGAACAGCGTGGTCTCATTAACACGAGTCACTCGGACTCGGAGTACACGACGTCCACCACGATCACGCATACTGACGGCGCTTACTCGTACAGCACGACTGTGGGCACCACGTACACGACAGATGACACTAGGAGCGCCGGCTTTGTCCCAGCTGCGGCCACTGCGGGTCCCAAGCAAGATGTATCCCTAGGACAACTCACGTACATCGTCACGTCCCGCCAGCGCTCCGCTTCACCGGAAAAGGCATCAACAAGTGGCAGACGCGACGAGCCATTGGCTGAGCGGCGAGCAGCGGGCAAGTTCGAGGGACAGCGGCGAGAAGCACAGCCGCTGGCACCACCTAAATTGCCGCCTGTGGCGCCAACTCCGGAGAAACCAGCGTGGGAGAAACGTCTTACCAATGACGACCGCCAACCCAAGACGACACCGCAGGTGATACCAGGTGTCGCTCGCACGGTACGGCTACCACACCGAGTGACCGCAATATGTCATAAAAGGGTCTTGTGCTGTTAACAATTGTATAGTAAGTAATATGAAGACTTCTAATTTCTGGCTATATGTTCTTGCGTGTCTGTGTGTGTGTGTGCGTGTGTGCATGCAGGCTTGCGCGCGCGTATGTACGCGTGCATGTGCCAAGGCATGCCATTCTTCTTTACCGTTGTATAACTGTAAATATTGTAGGCATTTGTAAGGCTTTTCCTCATTACGGGCCCATAACCATCATCGCATGGCGGTCTTGATCGTTTGTGGAAACACCTCTTCAGTTTCTTCTGTGCCTCGAATGTGACTGATTTTGCCACGTCTTCCAGGTCTAATAAAGGTTTTTAAGGTACGGCGTCGCAATATAGTTAAGACACAACTAATCTATTCAAGAAACTTTACCTTTGCTTATTATTATTTCTTAATGCTACTACAGCTATATTTACAGCTACCTTTCTAAAAGCAATACCAGCGAGTTCTGAATAAAGCGGCTCACGCCGAGTTGTGATGAAGACGGCAGTCTCTAAAGGGATGAAAACTCTTTCAAAAGGGCGTGTCGCTAGCAGCCACTGTTTCGATAGGTTCTTCCGTCTTTTTTAAAGGAGGGACGCAACAAGCTAACTTTCCGAGAAGTTAGCTTCAGCGACTGCTTGGCTAGACTTGTCCACCAAAACAAAAATGAAAATAAAACAGAGAGGGACACCCGTGCCACAAGGAGGTATGAGTGGTTGAAGTCAGTTAAAATAAATGAAGAGCGGATAGATCTTAAGGAAATACTTAAAAGAAAATCAGTAGTTCTAAAAATATTGTTCGCAGCCTTTGAGTGTAGTTGTGCAATCAGTAATGAGGTAAATCTGTTGTTTTAAAAGATTGAGGCGCTACTTGTATGACCCATGGGCAAGACCAAGGTATATATGGGTAAGGAAATGGGTTGTTAGTGGCTTTTGGAATGTCGCGCACCTGTACAAAGATTCCTTATCTCTTCACGACTTGCACTGGTGCAGTAATTTTATTTCAATTCTTGTAATGGCGAAAACGTTACTATTCACATAAAACTAATCAAACGTGTAATATATGCTCCATCATAAACATGGTACGCTTTGCAAGGTGGTCTCATGCTGAAGCTGGAATGGCAGACAATAATATTTCGTTAGGAACCTTAGATGTCGAGACTCGTGAAACAGACAGATGATGTTCAAGCGGGATGGAATGAAACACGAACAGTGCGCCGCGCTGTTTTTATCTCGCCCCGACAATGGTGGCAATAACAAGATGCTGAAAGTGTTGATTCTACAATGGATGATTCATGATCATCATCCAGGCTACAATCGCCTGAAAAAAATAACGCGATACATCAGAGAATGTAGATCGGGGGATACGTGTCGTTTGATTGACAGCGGACAAATCCGCATGCAGCCCTATCGGAAAAAAACGAATGGTGGGCATGGTGGAAACCACCACCCACCATTATAGTGGATTAATGTAGTGGGTGAATGGTGGGAAACACCCACCATGGCGCATGGTGGGTATGGTGGGTGCTGCAGTGCCGGCAAGACTTGAGCGCGAAATGACGTCAGAATCACCGTGACGAGCTGCCACAAAAAATAAAAAAGAACTCTATAAAAACGGTATGAAAAAACACCCATCCCGTAAAAAAAAAAACAAGGCGCCACGGAGGATGGAACGTGCAACCTGCGGATTTCCATTCGAAGACGCTAACCACTGCGCCACACCAACATGACAGTGATTGCGTTTTAAATATTTAGTTAGCATACAAACTTAAGGTTCAACTTAAGTTATGTTTGTCGTGTACACAACATAGACAAGATCTACACCTGCTACTAAAAATTGCACATTTATTAAACACAAGCAACTGCGGCCTGTAACGATTGCCACTATGTTATTGGCACTAGTGCTATTTTTTTTACAATTCACAACTTCAAGGGAAAAAAAACCAAGTGGACCGGGGAGCAGCAACAGTTTACCGGCGGGGTCTGCCAAGTTTAATATCCGTTTCGCGCTCGTTCTAAAGGGCGACATCTGTTCACGCTTTATGACGCTTCTAGGCTCATTTCATAGATACGCCTGTCTAATTTATTTGATTGAGTATTAGGATGCTTTTCGCGCAATGTAGAGGGCGGTCGCGCCAGCGCAATGCTGTAGCTCTTTCGCTAAAGCAACAACTACATAACGGCTTGGCCAAAGCGAATGCAGTGTACCGGAAACATTACGCTATCATAATGGTTCACCAAGCACACGAATTGCCACGTCTGAGTTCTCGTACAAAAGCTAGAGAAGTGCCGGCGAGTGCGACCGGCGGCTGTCGGTGAGAAGACAATTACGTTCTCTGGGAGTGCTTTAATCACGTCACATCGATGTTTGTTGCTTCTTGAGCGAACACCATACACAATGAAAAATGCTTCATTTAGGTTAATTGATGCCATATGGCTGCGCTGTATTGTCATACTTAATCGTCGTAATCGTGTATTCTGAAACCCGGAAGCACGGATAACACAATTGTACGGGCTCGGTCAGTAGGCCTAACCTTTGGTGGAAATCATGATGGTAGAACATGTAGTGTACAGATCCCAGCTTGGTACACTATATAATTTGCCCGCCATTATAAGCCCACCCATCATCTGCTTACTGCTTCCCAGCATTATCGCGATGGTGGGCAGAGCTTCTCAGCTTGGTACACCATGTGGCCCACCATAACAAGCAGTACCCATCATCTGCTTAGTGCGTCCCAGCATTATCGCAATGGTGGGAAGAGTTTCTCAGCTTGGTACACCATGTAGCCCACCATAATAAGCACCACCCACCATATGCTTAGGGCTTCCCAGCATTATCGCAATGGTGGGCAGAGTGTCCCATTATTGCCCACTATCTAGCCTCTGCTTTCCACCATCATTTCCACTTTACCCATCATCTGTACACCATACCACCCAGTATGTCCCGGCATAACCAGCATATTTTCCACTACGTCCCACCATAGCCATCATAATTTCCACCATGCCCACTATTATTTCCACCATGCCCACTATTATTTCCACTACGCCCACCATGTTTTCCAGTATCCACCATGGCAATTTTTCCAATAGGGAGGGTAATCGATTTAGACACTCGTTCGCGACACTCGGTGTGCCATGAGGGTCGTATAACAGAGGCGGGGCTTATGTGAGACAGAAGCTGAACTTGGATATAATGGATAGACGGGCCGTGCGTACATAGAAAATACAAAGTGTAAGCATTGGCTCTACCTCTATATGCCACAGGTCGAAAAAACGTGGGGGACTGCCAAATCGCCTGCCGCTTTCCCGGACCCGGACCTCCTGTTGGCGGGACGCAGTCCCATATCGCCGATCGGCTGCAGCACGGACAGCTACTTCAGCAGCACAACCGACAGTTGCACTAGCACCACCAGCTGCACCAGTACATACAGCGGCAGCGATAGCAGCTTCTGGGAGAGCGATGCCATTCTGTACGTGGAGGTCATAATGTTGGTTATACTTGGTTACTTCAGAGTTACGTTATTCTATTCAATTCACAGATATTCTTAATTGTTGTCGTGATCGGGGAAATGAAATTCGCCAATACAGAAAATAGGGGGCGTATGTACCAACACACATTTTGCATGTGTGTTGGTACATACGCCCCCTATCATATTTGGCACAATGCCTTGAACGTGAGCCTTGAACGTGCTGCCATGCTCTCACGCTTTTCTTGCTCTTTTGTGTGCAGTGGCCAGCGCCTCTCATGGCCTTCTTTTGTAAAAATATATTTCTCTTACCGCTACTTTTGTGCAGCCAGTAGCATTATGCAAGGAAAGAAAGAAATGGCAGCGTATCCACGGAGTGAATGATGGAGAGTGGGGCGAAGCATTCGTCCGTCCTTTCGTTTTTGCTTCCGTTCGTCCATGCGTCCGTCTGTTCGTGCATCCGTCCCTGCATCCGTTCATGCGTCCATCCATGCATCTGTCTGTGTGTCCGTTCGTCCATCTATTCAACACTCCAAGTACCAACATCTCGCATCTTTTCATCATATATTCTCCATATAGAAGCATGCCATCCAGCGGACATTCCAAGGACTAAAAGAGAGGTGGCACACGCACACTTTCTTACGGCTTGCGCTTCAAGTCTACTTCCCACCTTTAACCACCTCGAGTTCATGGTATATACTAGTTCACTGTATTCATGACACTGTGTCCCAACGCTCGCTGAACCTTTCTAAAACCAAAAAGGTTACGCCCAGCGTGTATAACGTAGCAACATTTTCTTGTCAGAAAGTGCTCAATGTAGATTCTAATGGCCGCTAATGGGAAATGAGAGACAGGCGAATTCGGCTTTTACTTTCTTACAGCTTGCGCTTCGTATCTACTTCACACCTTTAACCACCTCGAGTTCATAGTATATACTAGTTCATTGTATTCGTGGCACTGCGGCTCAGCGCTCGCTAAACCTTTCTAAAACTAAGGAGGTTACACCCAGCGAGTATAACGTAGCAACCCTTTCTTGTCAGATAGTGCTCAATGTACAAGTCAATAGCTGCTAATGGGGATCGCAGCATGCGCGATAACTAAAAGCTGAATGCTCCTGTTTGTTATACCCCCTTAGCAGCCATTGGCATGCACATTGAGCATCATCTTTTATTGTTCAACAACGCACAGAATAAATCTCTCACCGGCACCACCTTGAAGGTCGAAATGTTATACTTCTTACACACTACGACGGCTATGAGGGACGAAAGGGTCTTGCTATAGGGATTTTCGCCCCTGGTCCGTACACACGTTCCACACTGTATTGATGACGTCACGTCTTCTAACAGATCCTCCGGGCCAGTGATGTTCGACACTTTCTTGTTATCCTACTTCACTATTTTTCACACCCGCCGTATAGTGGACGGGGGCCTTCACTGCTGACACGCAATCTGCAGAATCGAGACCCGGCTTTGGTGGTTGGATTTAGATGTTGCAAAAATGTGCCAGACAAAAATGTACCAAATCTACTTGGATTTAGGAGCACGTTAAAGACCACCAGTTGGTCAAATGGCATCCCTCGCAATATTATTGGGGTTTTTGAACGTAAAACGTAAACATTTATTCCCCTTACTGACTATTTATCAACACCAAAGATCCCTTGGTGTGACGTCTGATGATCGGGAAGGCCAGTGAGAGGGTGCGAGATAACTTATTCGTCTGCATTTTGAGGAAAAGGAGTCCTTTGTATTCGTTTGTTTTGTCCTGACGTATTGTATGCATGACTTTTTAAAAGGTCTTGAAATGTCTTTCATTAAGTTATGCAAGTATTTAACACGCAGCAGCATCAATTATTTCGCACCATAAAGTAGTAATTGTACCTGCCATGCATACAAAAACCATCATATGGTCAGTAATTGTGACACTGCAGAGTAGGTATCCAGAAATTTTAACCCTCTGGTGTGCTTTAATGAGTTCCTACATCTAAGTATATGGTCATGGTGCATCTATGCAGCAATGATTAAGCGACGCATTATATATCAAGACAGCTACGGGAAATCATATTCGCAACGCGCCTTCTAAGAACTGCCTATCTCGCCAAATCGCAACCATCGCTGCGCAACCGTGGCGGCGGCACTACGATTGACGGAGACGAAGCGTATTACGGATTGGTTAAGACCTGTTGCACCAGCTAAGCGCCGCAACACCTACCAACCGTTCCTATTTTATTCTCATCTGCGCCAGTCATCTGCGGATGCTAAGTATGCGGACAAAAAAAAAATGTTTAAGAACTGTCACTGATAACCATAAACACGGGCAATGTGTGTGTGTCTTGAGGGGTAAAGCTATGGCGTGCGCAGGGTTCTCCATCAGGGGGCATGCTTCGTCGCAACTCTCCGCCTCGGAGGCATACCGTGGCGCCACCTGCGTGATGACGTCACTCATAGGTTGCGCCGGTTTGTGCTGTCTGCTAGAACAGCGCATTTCCTGCGCTTTTGCTGCGAACACCATGCGTGCGTCTCTTTGTTTTGAAGTTCAGTGCCTAAAGAAGTGGTAAGACCTCACAATACGGGCAAGCAAACTACGAATCGGTGCCCCCGGTGACGCTATCTTGTCTAATTTGCAACGTAAAATTGCAACTAAGAACCGGTGCAGCCATGGGAACGATGCAAGTGATGTCGCGAAAGCAAAGCTGTCGTATTCTACGACTACTACCCTATTTGTGACGTCAAAACGATCGCAGTGGAGGCCCTTGCGGCCAATTTTAGATAGTCGCATGAACGCGGCGCCCTCAATCGCAGGCCCGCACTCATTCCACCGCGTGAAAGTAAACCCGCTGGACTTCCGAAATCGACAACTGGCGAGCTACAGTGTGCGCTGCGTGACGTGGCCACTTCCACGGACGCCTTGCTACGCTCCAGCAACGACAACCCTCGGAAGAACTGGATCGGTACTTGGCTGCTGATCGCGATCGCGCTCCTTGCCACGATGCTGGTAGCCTCAGCAGTCACCACTGTCGTGGTGAAGAGAAACCCCGTTGACCACTCTGACCTGGCTGGTGTGGGCATCGATAAAAACCACCGGGGAAGCGGTGCATCCGCTGGTGAGTTGTAATTTATTTGATTTAAGTTAGCCGCACCAGAACGAAGTGGCAGCGAGACCGTGGCTTCGTGACTGATATTCGATATTCACTGCAGCAATAGAAATTCAAATCGAATCGAAAGATCGTCGATCTTGCTCGCGAAAAATTTATATGCAAAAGCTCAATATGCTATGCTTCAAGCACATTACAAACGAAGTAATAATTACTTGCTTCCTTGCGACATTTAAAATTTTAATTCATACTGTTGCGCCACCATCCAGCGCGTGTATGCGCGGCATGCATCGCCAAACATCCTGCACATTTATTATTCGAGTGAAAAGAACTTCTATTCACGCGAATATTCACAACCATGCAGTCTAGCTTGTGAATTGTGTTTCAGCATCTATATTTTGCTTTTTATGGTACCTTCAGGTTTATCTCGAGCAAACCAAATACGTCTTCGTGTGAGTCGATATCGAAGTGGTTGTCGCGTTCTGGGTTTTTTTTTTCTAGAAACGACAAATGTCACCGAAATGACGTGCGACCAAGCAATGTTCATTATTATTTCGCTATGAACGACAATTTACTGTATGGTTATGTGTTATAATGAGTCACAACTGCAGTTCGTTTCATCGCTGTGTTTTTTTTTCTAAAAAAACGTCAAATGGGGCACTTATTTCAAGCTGTGTATAAGTAAACGCATCCGCCATTGCAGGAGTAGCTATATAGAACCGCAGCACGCGTGCCATTTATATTTCTAGCAGATATGCGTCAGCTCACTGCTGCTCGAAGCTAAAGGGTCTCCTGTCTGCAAATGTATGTCCTGGCAACACTAGAAATAAAGGTTCTTCGTTTCTGCTTAAATAGTGTCGTCTATACGCCGCATTGATCGCAGGATCTTTGAAAATGTATTGGCGGGCCGTTCGAAGTTTCCGTTAACACCAGCATCGCGAATTCATGTCTGCAGTGTGCGGCTACATCATCAATCTTAAATAATCGAAAGTGTCTAAACAAAACAAATATACGCAAGAACACGTCGAATATTGTTCAAGCTGTTAAGGTGTTAGGCGTTTACTTTGAAGAAGTAGATGTCTCAAAAAGGACCTGGGATGACGTGTTTAGGAGATCCACCGAAGCCATATTAGTGGCCACCAATTTTAACCTGTCACTAACGGCAAAAGCAACAGTCGTCAAGACACACAGGCATGCGCTTTTGGGTTTTGCATAGCACACATAGCCCTTATACCTCGCCATGTAATAGGATGCCTCGCCTCCATTGCGGGAACTTTCCTCTGCGGCGGGAAACTAGCAAAGGTTCAAAGGAAACTTTTACAGCTTCCCACAAGCCGTGTAGGCCTGGGTCTCCCAGCCATATCAACGTTCACGAGAGCGCTGGCTGCAAAAGCAACACAGAAGCTCTTCGATGACGGAAATTACCGTGGGTAGAGGCTCGTGATGTATACGAGAGCAGTACACTAAAAGAGACTTTCACGGCAAATCCGTACATCAGACCACGAGCAGATATCCCGCTTAAGTTTTACAGAGCTGCCAGTGGCTTAAAACGTACAGTGAAATCAATAGGTTCATGCAGTCTGGATCATGCTTCATCACAAGAAATAAGCGAAATGGTGACAAGTAGCACACTGAACAAAGAGGAACAAAAAGCATCCGGCACGAAAAAGTGGAAATGATGCCATTGAAATTGTGTACCCATCCAGATACGCGAGTTAGACTACTTGAGAATATGGAGAGCAGCATTGCTTGCGCGTGACCGGTTATAACATTGGGGAGTCGTTCCAAATGACCGCTGTCCAAACTGCGGCAAAAGAGCAACGGCCCAACATGCTATGTTTCAATGCTCGGTGGCGAAAGGTGTATGGCACATGGTACGACGCCTCGTTGGCTTTCGCACAGCACGCATAGAAACAGAACGTGGGCTGTTTGCAAGACTGGCCTTTACAGTGCTGTGGTGGCGACGCTATTTAGCGGAAGTGTGGCACAAGCCTCATAGAGGCGCATATCCCGCACTCC
The DNA here is from genome assembly GCF_043290135.1 of Rhipicephalus microplus. Lineage (NCBI taxonomy): Eukaryota > Metazoa > Arthropoda > Arachnida > Ixodida > Ixodidae > Rhipicephalus > Rhipicephalus microplus. Next base: position 68,912,900 of record NC_134704.1, read on the forward strand.
AGGCTCGCTTGATTTCGTGCCGAATGGTTGTGCCCCGCGATCTCCGACGACAGCGCAGCTCTGGCCGACTGGGCTCGCCCTACGCCATCTCCTGACGCCGACAAGAGCTCTCGCCGAGTGGTGCCCCGTCCTCGGACTCCTGTGACCGGAACGATCTTTCCTATGTTCTCCTTACTTCCGTCGTTCCCTGTCCCCGCGCCTCTCTTTCTCCTTCCTCTTTATCTCTTTGCCTTTTAATCTTATCCTTTGAACCCCTCCTTTACCCCCACCCCTCGTGAGCTACTCTTGAGGTGTCCTCCCCCTGAGAGACAGTTACGGGGCTCACTTTTCTGTTCTTTTCATTTAAAATCACTTCCTCGCACTCCACATAATACGGCTCACTGTGTGTAGTTACCTCGATCAGCAGCTGGAAACGCACGGTGAAGAGGCTTTCCTTCGACGATGGCATGCACATTGTTACAGAGCAAGAGAGGGACAGCTGAACTTTCCAATTGTTCCGTACTAGCCATGCGCCCACTCTAGTGCGCATACATACGTGTTATTCTGTAAAATGTGATTAACTTGATTCATTTTTATTTTCCTTTGACTTGTAACACTTGGATAGCCAGTGATCAATTAGATTTTGGTGCTCATTTGTAAGATGTATACACTGTCATTACTTGTTTTCGATATTTCGTTTGTGAGTCTACATACAAGTTCAGTGTACAATAAAACTTCCCATTCTCAATTCCGCGGAGAGCTTACCGCTCTCACCTTGCGGAATACTGTAAGACGTCGAACCTTTTCCTAAACAACTTGCGCGGCCATGCAACTTGCACAGGGATGTTGCGGGGAACCTGGATATTGTGGGAATTTCGGTTTCTTCAACAGCGACCAGGCGAAGTGGCTTGTGTCGTCGTCGAGCACGTATACTACGTTCCACAAGCTGTTGGCTGTGCTGCCAAAGGTACACTCAGGGGTGTACAATCAGGACTGTAGGGGCGCAGCAAATAGTCCTCTAAATATTTTAGCAATCCTGTTCTATTTAGCAAAGTAAACTCAGAAAAACAGAAAAAATGGTTAGAATTAGCGTTTTTAAAGCGTGCAGAGTGTTTCAATAATCTCTGAAATGAAAGAGACAGCCTGCATCAACGCATCTCCGCGGAAGCTTGTTGTCAGGCAACGGTGCGCCACGTTACAGAAACATAGTGTCGCCCGAGTTGGTTGCGTCTGTGCAAGATGCCTCTCAAGCTGTGCAACCAATGTGCGATCCTTCGAATGTGCGTGGTTTTCAGAAGCTGGCGAAACCGATAGCTTTAAACATTCTTGAAGAGCTTCTTATCGAGTGCGGGGACATTGCAAGTGTGCATGCCCCGCCGCGGTGGTCTAGCGGCTCAGGTACTACGCTGTTGACCCGCAGGTCGCGGGATCGAATCCCGGTTGGGGATGCTGCATTTGCGATGAAGGTGAAAATGCTGTAGGCCCGTGTGCTCAGACTTGGGCGCACGTTAAGCAACCCGAGGTGGTTGAAATATTCGGAGCCCTTCACTACGGCGTCTATAGTAATCATGCGGTGGTTGTGAGACGTTAAACCCAGCATATCAATCAATCAATCAACCAACCAATCAATCAATCAATCAATCAAATCAAGCGTGCACGCATTTGTCAAAGAGAACCACAAAACTGATCCAGGTTAGCGCGCGAACGATGTATAAGGGGAAAACACAGATGGAGGAAGCAAGCAAAGTCCTCCTACCACCGAAGAAGCGTTGTGTTGAGAAAGGCCGTGATGAGACGAAAAAGCTGGACCTTTTTGACCTCATCGTCTCGCGAAGAGTTGTGCATGTTTTTTTTTTTTAGAAAGGCCGAATTCTAACTGTCAGCAAAGTGGCGCAGCGTTTCAAAGAAGACAAAACGCTACGTCTCTATGACTGAGTTGCAGAAGATGCTGAAAATGCTTGGCTTCAAGAACAAAAAATGCTGTCGGAACGCCCTTCTCGTAGAAGCGACGCGCACAGTTCATAGTCCCGCCCCGGTGGTGACTCTGGAAAGACGGACCTTTGACGCAAAAATGTTGGTCTGTCTATCTGTACATTCGTTGTTTGTTTAGCAAAAGTTGGTAACGATTTGGAGTACTAGGTACTCTACTAGGGGAGAGCATATAGCCGTCCCGAATACAATCCTTCTAGGGCTCCAGAAGTTGCATTGAGCGCATTACTCAGATTCCTTTCCACTTAGCATCATCATCATCATCATCATCATCATCAGCCTGACTACGTCAACTGCAGGACAAAAGCCTCTCCCATGTTCCGCCAGTTAACCCGGTCCTGTGCTTGTTGCTGCCAATTTATACCCGCAAACTTGTTAATCTCATCTGCCCTCCTAACCTTCTGTCTCCTCCTAACCCGCTTGCCTTCTCTGGGAATCCAGTTAGTTACCCTTAATTACCAGCGGTTATCCTGTCTAAGCGCTACATGTCGGCCCATGTCCATTTCCTCTTCGTGATTTCAACTATGATATCCTCAACCCCCGTTTGTTCCCTAATCCACTCTGCTCTCTTACCAGGTTAAGGTTACACCTACCAATTTCTTTCCATTGCTCGCTGCGTCGTCCTCAATGTAAGCTGAACCCTTTTTGTAAGTCTCCAGGTTTCTGCTCCGTAGATAAGTACCGGCAAGATACAGCTGTTTTATACCTTCCTCTTGAGGGATAGTGGCAATCTACCTGTCAAAATTTGAGAGTGCTTGCCAATTGTGCTCCACCCCATTCTCATTCTTCTAGTTATTTCAATCTCGTGGTTCAGCTCCGCGGTACCCACTCTTAACGTGGTTCCACTCTTATCGGTACCCTAAACGGCACCAAAGAGACCCAACGAAACTCCAAACGGCCGACCCCATCCGCAGCGCCCACCAATATTGCTGAAGGTTCAGCGTTCATACTTATGCTATTGTCAATTAAAAATCAATTATTGTGCATATCTGATTTGATTGATTGATATGTGCGGTTTAACGTCCCAAAACCACTATATGATTATGAGAGACGCCGTAGTGGAGGGCTCCGGAAATTTAGACCACCTGGGGTTCTTTAACGTGCACCCAAATCTGAGCACACGGGCCTACAACATTTCCGCCTCCATCGGAAATGCAGCCGCCGCAGCCGGGATTCGAACCCGCGCCCTGCGGGTCAGCAGCCGAGTACCTTAGCCACTAGACCACCGCGGCGGGGCTATTGTGCATATCTGAGGCACCATAACAACACGTCAAAATTATGTATGTGCATTTTTTACTAAAAAAGGCATACATCAGTAATATATTGATCGGAGCTTTTACAACGCTGCGCTGGCCATGCAACGCTTGCACGAAACGGCAAGTGTTTCCAACACTTTGCTAAGACGACACGGTGGTGGCACCTACCCGTCGCCTTGCGTTTTACACCTTATCATCTCAGAGACGGGCGCGCCCGGCGCGTGCCCCGTTTTCCAGGATAACTGCCAGGTAGCGCTCATGTCTCACATGTGACGTGACTTGATGGACTCGTTCGCCTCCGCTGAGCGCTCGAGACACTCTAACGCAGTGCCTCCAGAATACCATTCACCGATTTTCTTTCGCAGAACATCAAATAAACGTTTTGTTCACTCTCTCCAGACGCAGGACCTATTGTCTTTCGACGACATTTGCGGTGTAACATGCAGATACGGGGACAATTTTTTTAACTGACTAAACGTGTGTCAGCGCCGGTTGTACGTGTAGTCGCGTGTGGATAGACGGCACTAGTCTCTGCACGAAGCCCGTCGATCTAGTTTGTCGATTGATCTTCGAAACGCCTGTGCCATAATTGCCCAGCAGCTGCTTCCACTACAACTCTCTGGCAGTGTTATAGTCACGGATAACGTGCCATATCATTCTGTGAAGCAGAAAAAAGTGCCGTGTATGAGTAGCCTCGAAAAGGACATAAAGCCCTCGCTTCCTAAAATGGGTGTTGCGTAGAGCAGTGACATGGTGAAGGCGGATCTCATGAAGCTTGTTGACAATGTACATGCAAGCGGGGACTGATACCGTGTGGACTGCATCATTGGGGCTGTTAGTCACCTCATTGTGTACTTACCTCCTTGCCACTGCCACATGAACCTCATATAGCTTGTATGAAGCGACGTGAAGGGCGCTTCACAGAAGCGTCAAACAACAAGTTTAAGGTTCAAGACGTTGATACTCCGCTATGGCAGGGAATCACGCAAGTAACCGCTCAGAAGTGAAAATAAAGCTTCATATTGATTGCTTCAATCATTCGTTCGCTAATTGATTGAGTGACTGAAGTAAATATTCTTATGAACGTTGCATGAGCAAAAAAAACTAGAATGTGACAAGAAATTATAGGAAATGGTGACGATAACAATAGATAGAAGTGCTCAGGCCAGTTTCATTGCTCGTTCCGTCCGAAAATAAGCAAAACATGAAAAAGAAACCAAGTGCCATCTTCTATGAAAGTCAAAAGATAAATATTATAGTACGTCTACTTCCACACAGATGGAGTCAGCTCTCAAAATGTCAAACGTGACATGCGCGTCCGAACACACTTATGAAGTGCGCTCTGACATGATTGGATGAGAGCACCCCTACCTTCTTCAACTCTGCTGACAGCTTGTGAAACGGAGTACAGTCTGTGACAGTGAGGTGGACGACGTGTTGTCCACAACAAATAGCCGCGTAAGATTACTTGGTGAAAACAGCGAGACATGAGAGCAAACTGGACGTGATTGCGGATACAGTTATAAAAACACAGACAATAGAAAACGCGTAAGAGCGAATGGTGTTCCCTTGGGCAGCAACTGTATCGCGTGGGTCCATATCCAGGAGTCATTATTTTCTTCAGACGTTCACACTAAAGGTGGAAACATATCAGCAAGATTAACAGAAAATGTCGCACCCATGTCCATCAAAGCATCGACATGTACTCTTTCCGCTACCACGAATACCATGTTACTGTCTAATAGCTGTCAAATAATTCTGTACCATGAGCCATAGGCTGTTAAATAGGTCTGTACAGAGTACTTGAAATTTTCTTTGCTTTAAAAAAAAACGATAGCCATGGCCACTTGTGCCTTTGTTACAAATACTCAGTAAACTTTCCTCTCAATGTATATGTATTAGGACTCGAGTAACAAGCTAGGGTACTAGTGCATAAGCAATAATACAGCAGAAGTAACAATTCATACAAAACTCATGTGATCGCACCCCTTCCCCAGTGTTCTTAACCAGGGGCCCGTCCTCCCATTCCCGGTCCGCATTAATGGGCAGCTGTATTTTGTTCAAGACATGTAGTATACTTATATTGAGCCTTGAAAAAACTTCCAAATTTTGTTAACAGCAATGCCAGATTTCACTCGAGTATACCTCGCTACCTGGGACAAATGAGAAGCTTGAACTTCTGATTTGCACTAAACCGTGGCCATTGCTGATTAGTAGGATTGTACCTAATGCCTGTTTTTTTTTCGCTTGTTCAAGCCTTTCACTTTACCACACATTGGTCGCAATAATGGCCTTTTGCCTGAAGATTGTACATATACACTCCGCGTCATAAGTTTACAAACTACCAGACAAGAAAAAGCAGAAACGTAATCTTCCTGCTAATACTGCAAAAAGCTCTTAATTTACATTTTTACGCCTGTTGTAAAACGCACTAATAACATGTGCTGTGCAGTTGAATCAAATAAAATCGCAAATCACAGCAATTATCAAATGTTTTTTTTTCAACCTAACGACCTCTACACTGTTTACGCCGACTTTACGTGCCTCTATCTGCACATGTATACGGTGATTTTGGTTTGTTGGTGCGCACACGAAGGCCTGATGCCCAAGGAATTACTAGGCTCGGCGTTGCCCGAGATTCCGACGGGAGATGACTATGGCACTCCAGAAGACGAAGATACTACGGGAAGTGACTGGCAGAGTTCATCCGCGCTGACTGAGACGGCCCACGGGACCTCTGAGCAACCGGCCGCTGGTGATACAAAACCTGATGGCTCTTCGACCGCATTAAAGAACGCCACCGTGGTCATTTCTACAGCCAGGAGTTTGATGGAGCCGCCGTTTCAAAGTGCTGTGAGTGTAACAGCGGGTTCACTCAATCCAGTTAATATTTGCCATAAAAATCATGACATTCGAGGACCCCGCGGTAGAAGCTATCTTTCCATAGCTTGACAACGTGGTGGCCATAAAAGAAACAAGCACCTTGGGTGTATCGCAGCCGCATTAAAAAAATGCATAAAGGACGTTTCACCTAGTAGAAAGCACCAATAAAATATGAGCATACAGGCATGCGCAAGGTAACTTTTCAGGGGAAGGGAGGGAAGGCTCGTCCCCCCTCTACTTGTTAAGTCAATGTGTGGGGCTGACTTTGCAGCTCCTCTCTCGCCCCTCCTGCCACCCTCCTTCCCCATGCACACACCTTAAATATGAGCTGAACAATACAAGCATATGCAACGACGAGCATTCAAAAAAGGAGATTATAACAGAACTCCGTGATTTATGTCGCGCATACAAAATGCATGAAAGCGACACGCGACATCAGGAATTCAGTGGAGAGTACATGGTCATCACGTTAAAAAAGATAACGTAATACCATGAGGTGAATATTTTAGTCAAACCAAAAATACTATAGCCTCTTCAGACCCCGGATTTCCTTCTGCACATGTGCTGTACTAAATACCTTATACTTAAGGTTAAACTCTGATAGGTAACCTAAGGTCATCTGGTCCCGAGTGCACAGAGCTCATTCATTCGTAAATGTTTCTTGCAATTGACCGGCTGCCTTCTGTAATGGCACGCCAAAAATTAGATTACCTCAAGTATTTTATCTCATAAAAGTACCATTAGCGTAAGATGCTCCTGTGAATAAGGGGTCTCGCATATGCAAAGCACGCCCGACGTAGAATATACAATTTCATAATTCTTGCTACTAACTTTGGAGGAAAAGTAGTGGTCCCTGGGCCAGGAGTACTGCCCGAGTTTCAGTGACAAACATTTATATGCCGTGTATTTCAAGTACCACGAGGTGATAAGGCAATACGGAATGCAAATCAAACGAATGTAAGTGCAGTCGTTCATTGTAACTTAAATACTTCAGAAAACGGAAGACGCTCTTCATCTGAGTAGATTGGAGAATTCAGCTCATATGTGTACTACGTCAGTGCTGATGTGCATTCCTGTCTTAGCAATCTGATCAAGTAAGTACACTCGAATGATCATAGATGAATTGTCGGCAGTAAAACCTTATCTGTAGTTGTAGTTACACATTCTGTGGGTGTTTAACTACAACAGATTGTGTAAGTAAACAAAGAGGTAACTTCTAGGAGTTTTGGAACTGACATCATCCCTCATGTATTCGCCTAAGATGAATAGAACATAGAATGTCCTATAAATGCACTAGAGTGTACTCTGGCGCTTGTGACTATACGTCTATGGGAGCTGCAACGCACGGTGCTTCAGCGAACATGAGAATGATGGGTAGTACACGGATTTGTGTGATCTTCGTACTTGAGGCTCCGGATGGCTTCCTGTGGCTTGAAGTTGCTTTGTCACGAAACGACAATTGGCAGTTATTCAGCAGTTGCACTTCACTACTTTTCACTTTTACGCTCACCAATTCAAATCACCTAGAATGGCAAGAGTTGGGTACAACAGATAATGAAGAGTACTTCAGTAACCTGCGCATCGCCGATGACATTGCGTGGCTGGGTAACTCAGAGAATGAATTACAAATCATGACTACCGAATTAGACAAGGAGAGCAGATAGGCGGGTCTCAAAATGAATCTGCAGAAAACGAAAGTAATATACAACAATCTCGGATGAGAACACCACTTCGAATGCACTTGAGTTTGTAAAAGAGTATATCTACCAAGGACAGGTAGTAACCATAGAATCGAACGACGAGGCTGAAGTAACTATAAGAATGAGAACCGGGTGGTGTACATTCGGCAAGCGTTCTCAAATCATGATTGGTAGATTGCCACTATCCTTTAGAGGAAGTAATATAACAGCTGCATCTTGCCGGTACTTACCTACGGAGCAGAAACCTGGAGGCTTACAATGAGGGTACAGCTCAAGTTGAGGACGACGAGCGAGTGATGAAAAGGAAAATAATAGGTGATCCTCAAGAGACGAGAAGAGAGCAGAGTGGGTCGGGGAACAAACCCGGGTTGAGGATATCATAGCCTAAATGAAAAAGAAGAAAGGGACATGGGCCGGGCGCGTACTGCGTAGGCAGGGTAACCGCTGGTCATAAGGATACCCGACTGAATTCCCAGAGAAGGTGAGGAGGAGACAGAAAGCTATGTGGGCAGATGGGTTTAGGAACTTTGCGGGTGTAAAGTGGCAGCAGCAAGCACAGAACCAAAGATAGGAGGGGCCTTTGTCCTGCAGTGTTCTTCATCAGGCTGATGATGATGATGATGAATTCGAATCGGGTCACTTAGTGCGAGGTGGTTTGTTCTCTTATTCGAAACAAAACAAACACACACCAATAAACGAAGCCACAGTTGCGTTCAAGCCCCGCAAGCACGGCGACTCGGCAAATCTGTGCACTACCCATAATCCTGATGGTCGCTTAACGATGGCAGCTCCAGAATCCCCTCTAGTTATCTTTAAGAAACTATATAAACTCTAAGAGACAGGCCATCTTCTTTTTCTTCTCATTTCATGAACTCATCCTCTCCACCCCCTTCCGGAAGCTTTCTGCACCTAAAGTGTGTAATGTACCGGCTTCCAGATCAGAGACATTGGCAGCTTCATGTGCCTTACCCGGTTTTCGACAACCTCCGTGATCGGCCCACTTTTGACGAAGCGAATACTTCATGTGATGAAATCATCACATTACGTCACGTCATGCGGCGTCATGATGCTGTCATAGCAACACCCGCTAGTTTTGACGATCCATGTCCTTAAAGTAGTGACGTAGTCTATCATGGCATGACCTCATTTGGTGACTCCGTCACACTATAATTTTTTCGCCTCACTTTTGTTGACTTGCCACTGACGGGCTCGAGCTATTATTGCGTTTGGCGAAGCATGTAACGCTTTCGCCTTAATCCGTATTTAGCAGAACAGATAGTGAGAGATGATGGCTGCTATGAGACTTTTACCTAACCTATTCTTAACTATTACTTGTGGTCAGCTTAATTTTGAAGTATTTTGCAACAATTAGAATAATCGATCGAGCGACCAACGACAAGTAAGCTTTTTTGGGGCTTGTTAGCACTAGGTAGGAGAAAGGGGGGGGGGGGGCATGTTTGATTGCTATACCAGCTGACATACTCCACGTCCAGAAAACAACGAGAAGAAGCGTGCCACAGTGAGTACAAGTTACAAGTGGGCGCTGTGTTGGACGTAGTGCAGCAACATAAGCGGGAAGCTAAGTGCGCGATAGGTTCTGACCCTTCACATAGTCAGCCTATCGACATCAACTACACTCATACGAAGCAGATGTAGCAGGCAGGATGCCTATTGAGATGATTGTATTAGAAACATTTATTACACTTTTGCGAGGGTTCAGGGCACCGCGAGTATTACTCACTTTTTACTTTACTGCGTACTGACAATTGACAGCCTTCATAGGTATCCAGAATGTAGCGATGGCAGCCGATCTGGTACGTATGTATAATTTTTTACGAATATGCCCGCAATGCTCGATGCTAGCGTATATAAACGCTGCGATCAGCAACACAAGTTAACAGACTGGTTGCTTTAATGTTAAGTTCTCTTTGGGATGATAACTGAAGTTGTTACGGATGCGTGCCTTCCAGACATAACAAGGTCAAATATGTCAACGAAAGCTGTCCAAGCACGTCACAGAAAACCTCGTAGCTAAGTTTTCGTGTAAGCAGGAGGATTCATCGCATGAACCACTGTTCTTTTAGCGCTATTGAAATGGGCCAGGTGCCAGCTGGAATGACAGAGCAACCTTGATCACAGCCATTTGCCACCTCTATCGAGTAAAGGCTCGTTCACACCTACGGCTTGCATCGGTCGTGTGACTACTTGCGACCACCAACTGGCGACTGAAATACGACACAAGGCGTTGATGTTCCCACCTGCGTGCGACATTTCCCGACGCCGCACTGAATTTACGTCAAGTCTCCCTGCACTCCATCAAAATATGGCAGCGGCTTAGCTCAGCTATGCTAGGGTATACGTAGCGTTAGCAAAGGTTCAGCTGATTATTCTTAGCTTTCCAGATAGCATGCTTACAGCTGTTCCAATGAAACACACGGTATACGTATTATGTAGCACATATATATTTATTTTGCCGGGCCACTACTTCGGGATCCGATGAGTTAAGCTTATTCGCTCTACTGAACCGTTGAGCAGCATTTGCACTCTCCTTCTCCATGGCTATACCACCGTGGCAAACGCCAGTCAGAGGCGCTATCAAGCGGCTCCAGCGCAGTGTCAGATGGTGACTGCACAGGGAAGGCACGCGCGTCGGCGTCCATATGTCTACCAAGGCTATGACGGCACTCCTCTGGAAAGCGCACACCGGCGGCGGTGAGTCGCGCGCGGCCGCGGCCGAGTGCGAAGGAGGTGCCGGCTCCGGTGCGTGACACCACTGATCGTCTGCGCAGCGCATCGAATTGCGCGCACACAGGCGGCGAGCTGCGCGCGGCGGCGGCGGAGTATCATTGGGCATGCGCAGACCAGTGCCATGTGATATTGGCTCAGCGAGGCTAGTGTAGCTAACGCTACAAAAAAAAAGAGTTCAGAATCCGTTCGTCGCACCTTGTGCCAGAGGCTATCGACTGCACGCGAATAAAAATTGAGGAGCAAGCGCCTTAACACAGGTAGTCGCTCTTAAACCACAGAGGGCATTTGCGACAAACTTGGTCAAGCGGCCTGTACCAGTGGCAGGTGTTGACGAGCTCTAAGGGTCCAACCGCACGCATGTAACTTTTGAGCGACAAATGGGCTGTCGCGTCGCGAAGGTAGTGGCATCGCCAATAGTGTGAACGACAATGATTGATTGATATGTGGGGTTTAAGGTCCCAAAACCACCATATGATTATGAGAGACGCCGTATGAAGGGTTTCGGAAATTTCGACTACCTGGTGTTCTATAACGTGCACGCAAATCTGACCACACGGGCATACAACATTTCCGCCTCCATCGGAAATGCAGCCACCGCAGCCGGGATTCAAACCCGCGACCTGCGGGTCTGCAGCCGAGTACCTTAGCCACTATACCACCACGGCGGGGTAGTGTGAACGACAAAGTGGCATTGTTGTGCAGTTAGAAACTATCACGTTAAAATCTATCTCAGTTAAAAACTATCACAGTTAAAAACTATAATCTTGACATTGTTACAAGTCAAGACCGCTGATGCAAACTATAGCACCGAACAAACAACATAAAGAAACTTGATAGCAAGAATAACGACAAATACGGCAGCTGGCTCACTCCCGGGGTGACACGTAGCTGTAAAGAACGTAACCTACATGTTTTATTCCTTGAATAACGTGAGGATTAGAAGCATAAAAAAGCAATATTCAGCCGAACAAAAAATTACAGATGCTGAAATGTTCCCGCAAATCATCATGCTCACTTCAGGATGACTAGCGGGCTGTGTGACTTTGGATAAGATGCGCACCAGTGGCTTTAAACGTTCGATTATACGCCTCGGCATGATGGAGCATGACGAGTATGTCTCGTCCTGTCCCTTTCTACACCGCAGACGAGTAAACCTGAGTGTGGCGCTGTCTTCTACAAGTACTGTCTGGAACCAAAGCACGAGTTTTTCTACCAAGCGTCCCTGAACGCTTGCGTGGACAGCGCCGCGGGAGACCGGCCCACGCAACTCTGCAATCGTGGCCCCAACCGGTTCGCCTCACGACGCGAGTGCGAGGCGAGCTGCGTGCGGATGAAGCAGCCGCACGAGCCTTGCCTCGACAGCACCCTGTTCGCAGAATGCAGAAGGTGCGGCGGTACTACTAGCACAATATGAGAGAGTGCAGTTTAGGACATCAGCATGAACAGTGATTGTTTCGTGTTATTCACCGTTTTGCCCTGAACTGCGCAGTTCTGCACTGTGTATAGGCAAGAATCCACTGCTCCAGCAACGCGTCTTACTGAAGTGCACTGCTCGTTTATATTCTTAAAGGGCCCCTAAATCACTTCGAGGTCCAATAGGATAGGGTGAATTCTTCCTCGTCTCCACTGCCCTTTTTACTGACAATGCCACCTACCGTCCACTTATTTCTTCGTAAAGCACGTTGAAAATGTCAGCGCTAAGCATCAAGCCTATCAGGACTTCGCGCCCATCGACTACACAATGTTATCTGCAGTTTGCGTGCTCGAAAACGGACAAGACGAGGTGAAACCATGGTGAAATAAGTTGGTCGCAAACGATAGCCATGCGAGACAAATAAAAACGGTTGAGCATCTTCAAGGCAAAGCAGGGTAGCAGACAATTAAAAAGAAAAGTATTCCTCGTATGTACACCAATCAGTAGTTTCTACCTTAATTGCACCACGCGATCGAATCATCCTTTTGGCGTCACGTAGGGCGCCGAAAAGACAAGAAACGCCAGGAGATAACAACGGGCTCATTTTTTTAGAAGCAGTTCACCTCAATCGTTCCTAGGGTGGTCATGGAGCACACAGACCGTAATCTATCGCTGCATCTGTCTGTCCGTCCGTCTGTATGTCCTTTATACTAGTCGGGAACTTCAAAGGAGAAATTATATATCCTTAAGACCTATAGGCTTCGCACCATCATCAGCATTTACTTGATGGATCTGCAGTAATTTTCTTCTTGTATTTTCAGAGGGTGTTTAGCTCTTTCGTTACTTAGCGATTTTCATGTCTCCGAAATATTGTTTTCGCCGGTTTGAAAATTACTCCAGGGCGCATTGCAGCATACCAAATTTTTCTAAATTTAATGCTATCTTCAAAAACAAAAAAAAACATAACTTGTAGAGCACCGAAATTATTTAGAATGAATAAAAATGTAAAAAGTGTGTAATTTTTGGTTGCCAGCTTGTAAACAGTGCAATGTAAAACAGTATAAAGGCAAAAATATTCAAAGAAAATTAAAAATATTCACTTTGAAGATAAATGATTCAGGAACACTGTAAACAATAATAAATGAAGGAAATGTTTCTATTGACAAAGACAAAGAGAATCGGAACCAAGGTGCTGCTTCCTTGCTTCTGCCATGCTGTGAAGCATTGCTTGGTTTTTCTGCAAACACAAGCGAACTCATACACTTTTTTCCGTAAATTATTGTTTTCTTTGAGATAAAAGCCTCCAGGTGTTCATATATAGATGGATACCAGTGATGTGAATATTATTCCTGTACACCAAAGGTCCAATGAACTTCGGTATTTCGTCTAGCGTAACCTCTTTCCATGAGCCGCCTCACTCAGCATACGTTGGCGTTCCTATATATGCATTCAAGCTTACTTCGTAGCATTTTGTACATCTTAATAAAAAAAGAATGATATAGCGTGAAGTTCTAAAACGTTTCACACTGCTCTGCAGTCAGGGCCAAGATGTGGCCTGATGGCCTCCTTGTCGTTAGGAGATGTTCTGCATCCAGCGGCAGCACACCGTGCCCCAGCAAAGTGTGGACCTCGCACGTAACCAGAGTATCTATAAGATTGTGGACAAAGGTCAGTGGCTGCGCACTTGCGGTGGAGGAGACAACTTGAGGCCGTAAAGAAAACAAACCCATTAACGGCTGTGGATGTCTCAGGATGACACAACGCATCGTTCCCCCCAAGACTTGAAACTTGGGTTCTGTCATCCACGGAGTCTAACCTCATCTTCACTCGGTTCAGGTGTGGTTGAAAGACAGTTTCGAGCGGTGCGTGTGTTTTGCGGCGCTGATGCGGGCCTATGCGCGCGTGAAGATGACGCCATAGGAGCGACGAGTGACACTAGTTGCGACTCTGTGTCTAACATAACAATACAAGCAAAATAAAAGCAACTGGAAACTGGCTGAGAAGGCCAAGTCGATAATTCAAACGTGCGACGGACCTTCGCAAATATTTTTTGTAGAAAAGTTTTGCCTGACTCTCAGCAACAGCTCTTTATTGAAAAGCTGCAGAGCATTCATTTCCGGATACTATTACTGCTCAACCATGTCCAATTGCAAAGTTGACTCTGTAATTCGATATTTGGCTTGCAAAGGTTCTTTTGGTTAGAGACCTTCGATGCTACTGTAGCATAATCACGAGGGGTACGAATTTTCGTCAAGTTCGCCAGTCTAGTGAATTTCTCCATCAACACATGCACACTGGTTCATGCAAACGTCTTTAAAAAATCACTATGTTGCCAAAACGGCCAAATTCAAATTAATTCTCTAAGTTGAGTGGCTGGACTAACTACTAAAAAGTGCTGGGTCCACGAAAAACAAATTTAACATGCCAAAATCGACGAACCGTTGCGTCTGTCACCGGTGATTCATTTGAATAGACGCGGTAACGAAAGAGTTAGGACCCTCAAATGCCGTCACCCGCGCGTCTTCCTATATTACACGCTGGGTGCAATACAAACAACTTCCATTGTTTCCGTGAACAGCGCCTTTGAGACGTTGCCTTGAACGAACGCCAAGCGCATAGCGGCAGCGTCCTGACACAGATCTCAGATTGTAATGCTGAGGCACTGGAGACAAAAAAAAAGTTACTTCAACGTTTTTGTGGGCCTGGACGACTTCAGCCCATCATGAGGGACCATCAAATTTTGGTTCATCACCAGCTAACGTCTTCACAATACTGTGCTGCGGCTGGCCTCAAGATAGAAAACAAGTTCGTGAAATCAATGTATCGCCATTTGCGAGTTTGTGTCTTCGAGCTAAGGAAAAGAGACTGTCTCCACGTTGAAAAAGCGTATATTGTCTGGGACAGGGTTTGAAAGCGGGCCGAACGCGTTAACCGCACGATGCCACGCTTGCTATCTAGTGTGTGTGTTCCGAGTTGTGGAATAACTCGGCTATCTCCCAGATATCTGGATAGCTCTGATGTTTGCGTGACCACCCCGTCAGTAAGTCGGTTTCATGTTCGAATACTCGAGCCGGACGAATTCTTCATCAATCAAATAGGCAGCTTCCTGTGAATTTCGTAGGGATCTGCTTTTAAGTTTCATGCTCCGATCAGTTGAATGACGATCTTTTGCTTTAACGCTCCCATCATGTGCGTAAAAGGGTACTTCCTCGGCGTATTTTTTTATTTAAAAGTTCACAGAAGCTGGTATTCATAGTAACTATCAATTTCTAATATTCTGTATTTTGAAAATATAGGAGCAGTGTGTGTGTTGTAGAATGCATCTTCAATACATCGCAAAGCATTTTTTTCGTAATACGGCCAGGTTCTTTGATGATGCTTTAGAGCCTGTAGACCATACAAGATGACAATAATGTAAATGAGAGGAAAAAAGAGCATTGTATAATGAGCATTTTCAGCTTCGCAGGTAGTATATTCTGGCATCGACGCACCACACCAAAAACATTACAAAGTTTGTGACTAATGCCGGGCTCGGTATGGTGATTCAATGTCATGTGTTCGTGAAAATGGACATCGAAAGTTTTAACCGTTCGAGAAAGATTAAGTTCGACGTTATTAGGTATTAGTTTGTGAGAAGTTTAAAATGATTTTAATTTCACACGGAACAGTACAGCCTTACTTTTAGAGCAATTGATATGTAGGAAATTCGCCACAGACCAGGTATATATCTTATTTAGTACTTTATTAGCTGAAACAATGAGATCATCACCAGTTTCTCCAGAAAAAATAAACTTGTATCGTCTGCATAGATTAGATATTCTACAGAGCTGTGAACATGTACGATATCATTGATAAAAATATTAAATAATAGATGCCCAAAATGCTACCTCGAGGTACACCACTCCTAACGTTCGTGGCTGATAGTAGCTCTCGGTTTATTGATACACAATGTATCCGATTTGATAAGTAGCTTCTTATTAAAGCCAAGAACTGTACCGCGAACGCCGTAACAGTGAAGTTTTTCCAGTATTATGTGACATGATTATCCGAATTGGGACATTAAAATGAAATTGTCTAAACCAAAAGGAACTCTCGCCGAAACCATACACGTCCTTCAGCATCTGCGTGAGCTCGTTCACGTAGTAATTTTCATCAACAAGGCATCATCAAGCGTGAGGCCCATGGGACACCTTTATGGTGTCTCATAGTAGAGTACCAAGTACTCAAAATTGTTAACCACTTTCCCAAACACAATTTTTGACGGCAATCTTAGAACACAAGCGTCCAATTCTGGCTAGCAACTTCAGATAAAATAATGTTAACAATGAGAACCGCACACCTCCGAGAGCAAAGAATACTGTTGTGCTTGGGTACGATGTGGTATTAGCGATTAAGATGGAGTCTTTGCACATCACCATATTATTGGTTCGTTTCACGCGTATTGCCTGATGTGGATAGGGTTTTCGTATGGCTTCACAACTTAGGCTGTGCTATATGGTATGTGGCTTAAGAGTGCAAAGCTGCAAAAGCTGATGCGATTTTTGGCAATGAGCACTACGTAACTTATGCCCTGAGTACGATGACGTTTTGCTCCCAGCGAAAAAATATTGACACTTGGGAGTTCTCCCAAGCTTGTCCTGTATTTTTATGCATAACTGTATAGTTATTTAGTGCGTGTCGGAGATGAGGAGATGTAACAATTGCGGTATAAATTTGAATTAGACTGGACCAAAAGTCATGTGTGTGAATGGCAGGATCGTTTAGTTTATTTCATTTTAATTTGCATCACAATCAGTAAACAACGGTTAAAGACGACAGTTGACGTCCGTCATGCTTTTCCTTAGCTATAGCTATTCGATTTATGCGGTTGTGTTTTTTGTACATGTATTACTTCTCAGGAGAAATGAAAATTATGTGCTGGCTTATACCGGTTGGTGCTTTGAACAGGCTCCATATTATATGTACTTTTTTTGGGGGTGGGGGGAGGAGTGGTGAAGGGGTTTGGGTCAGTCTTTCATCAAGCGCTAACTCATCCGAACAACGTGTCTTGGCCCAGAATGTCGTGGCACATTCCTTTTCAATACACACTATCGGCTGCAGACCGGCCAAGTATCATAAAAATAGCCACATTCTCGCATTCCTTGCTGCATGCTTCTTGTGCAAGTTGGATTATACAGCAGCTAAGAGCTACCTTTTAAATAATAAATAACTGCGCATATCGTTTGTGCTCCCGTAGCAGACGGGACTTCCGCTCCAGCTGGTGGTGGTTCGACGGTTCCGCGTGCCTGCCGTGGAGCTTCGCCAACGGTGAATGTCCTGCCAACGGTAGCACAGTGTTCGCCACGGCAGAGAAGTGCAACGCCCGCTGCACTAACTCGCCGTGTGCTCCACCACGCTCCACACCCTGTGCCAGCGCTGAGCTGAAGTTCCCTTTCTTCGCGGCAGAGGTGCCCTCGCCGGCGTCGCGAAGAGTTAGGCGGTGCTTGAGGCTGACGCGGTGGTTGTACGAGTCCCGCAGCTGCCTGGCTGGTGCGAACCGGTTCTCGACCCGGGCAACGTGTGAACTTGCCTGCAAGGTGGCACCGTCGACGACAACTGGACCGTAGTCAAACCTTCTGTTCTGCGACGATTCGTACAAATAATAGAACGAAATTTTCCGTGCTTACAATTCGTCTGATGGACCAATAACGAGACCTGTCGAATTAACGGAGCTGCCCACACACTTCGTGCGTTGTTCGCTTACCGACTTTCATTGCACTTGTGATGCTATACTGCATTTCGCACATGAGGTGCACCGTTGAAGTTATTGCGAGAAGTTCTATAATGAAAATGTAGAACACTGCGCGTCTCGTCGTCTTCGTGCTTGCAGGCGTCTAACGCATTTGTGGTTTTGATTTTTTTGTGTTTGGTTTTATTTCGAATAAAGGAACGGAACATTGTAAAATTCGTGAGCCAATCAGAATTGGTGAGCCTATAAGGATCAAGTAGGGGAAGTGTAACTGCGGAACTTTTGCTGACCTTGGTATTGCGGTAAAACGCATTCAGGCTTACGAGGCCAAATGAAGCCAGAAGAACAAAGATTAGACAAATTCGTGAACTACCCATCATTCTCATGCTGGCTGACGCACCGGGCATTGGAGATCCCATAGACAATAGCGACAGAGTTCCCTCTAGTGAAACTATAGGAGACCATGTAGAAATTGGAAAAATCCTAGGAGAAAAAATTTCTTCACGCGGCGAGATTCGAGCCCACGTAGCCACTATCCAAAGGCGAGCGTGTTAACCACACCACTCTCCAGGCAAATCAACAATAAACAGCATAGCTTTTTTTAGTACTCTATAGCAAGTCGTTGGGAGAGATAAGTGTAGGTGAGGATGACAGATATAAAGACGAAAGAGAAGGAAAAGACACAGCTGCGAGAGTGAAGCAAAGCATAGCAAGAAGGCGATAGAACAACAGACAGAAAGAAGAAGGAGATTAAGAGGGAGAATTAAAGGAATAGGTATAGAAAAATGAAGACATATAGGAGGTCAGTAATACAAAGATAGAAAAAAAAGAGAAATGGTAAGGTAGAGAAAGAAAGCTGGAACGACAGATGAAAAAAGAGATAGAGGGAAAGAAATAAAAGCAAAAAACAAAAGACATTCACAGAAAATGAGCGAGAAGAGACAAAAAGAGAGAAACGGTTTGAAATAAGACAGCAAGGGACAATTTTAGAAAAACAGCAACGACGAGGGCTACCTAAGGGTCCAGCACCTCCGCTGTCGCTTTAGCATTTCGTCTTCAGTAGAAACTGTAGTGAGGGAGTAATGTGACTGACACACTCCGGGTAGTGGTTGCATAGATACTGCCGTTTTGTTAGACGTTCAAGAAATATATACATGCACAAGGACCCAGTGTTGCCAACCGAAACACTAAAATCAAAACTGCAAGATACTACACAAACCGTGTAAATGTATTTGACAAGATAGCTTGGCCTATAAGTAGCTTTGAATTGGAGAAAGTATTTGATTCCCGAGATAATTCAATAACAAGATTACAAAAATAAATATTGTCTAATGCCACAACCGTCAAATACGGTGGCGCTGCCTGACTTGACTGTTCAAAGAATGCGTATAGCGGCCACCTGTGGTGCCCATTCAGCAGCTTTCCTGGTGGCACTCCGCCCTCCACTGTAGCTTTATTCACCTCAGGTGGTGAACGCAGGGCCTCTAGGAATAATGATAATAAATTATTTGTAGTATAACGTCCCAAACCCACGATATGGTAATGAGAGACGCCGTAGTGGAAGGCTCTGGAAATTTCGACCACCTGGGGTTCTGTAACGTGCACCCAAATCTGAGCACACGGACCTACAACATTTTCGGCTTCATCGAAAATGCTGCCGCTGCAGCCGAGATTTGACCCCGTGACCTGCGAGTCAGCAGCCGAGTGCCTTACACTAGACTACGGCGGTGGGGTGATCCTCCTGAATTGACGATGTCAATTGATGACATCATCACCTTACGTTACGATGACGCCTTACTGTTAGGTGATCGCCTGCTCGGTGTAGGCCACGTGTGCTTTTGGACGGTGGCTTGAGAGACGTTACATAACGGTTGCACGCCCCTACGTTCTCGCAAAGTCAGGCCCGAGTGCTGTGGATGGGAGCGCCAAAAAGGCTACATCATGTTCTCGCCTGGAAAAAGGTTCACGATCGACAGTACGATGTATACGGTACTATAGAACAGCGGTTGGCGAGAGCTGTCCGCAAGTTTAAAAATCACGTTCCCAGCGAAACCATGGTTATAAAAAGTGGTGAACAATGCATAGCACTTCGTATGTGTTTATAATAATGTACCGTCAATGGGTGTCGAATATACGGCCTCTCGGTTTGCGACAACACATTCCAGGCACACTAGACTCACACTCTGGATTCCGTGCCGACCGGTTGTGCCCCCCCCCCCCCCCCGATCTTCGACGACAGCGCAGCTCTGGCCGACTGGCTCGCCTACGCTATCTCCTGCCGCCGACAAGAGCTCTCGCTGAGTGGTGCCCCGTCCTCGGACTCCTGCGACCGTGTTCATCTTTCCTATGTTCTCCTTACTTGCGTCGTTTTCTGTCGTTCGCTGTGCCTGCGCCTCACTCTCTCCTTCCTCTATCTATTTACCTTTTAATCCTATCCTTTTAATCCCTCCTCAACCCCACCCCTTGTGAGCTACTGTTGAGGTGTCGCACTCTGATGCAGACAGTTACGGGGCTCACTTTTCTGTTCTTTTCTCTTTAAGAATCACATAACAGGCATATAATCTACTACGCCACGTTCCCACCGTATAGTTTGATTAGAACAAATGTTCGACGATTTAGATTACAATGTACTCTACTATGGAAGTGCAAGGTGATGGTATATTGTGCTAAGAAAAATTGTGTAGCGGTTTAGAGTGTTAGGTACTCTACTATGGGAGAGCAGAAAGCCGTCCGGACAGGACAATCAGTAAACACATTACATACTTGCGTTTCCTGCAGTTACAATCATCAACGACTTAAACTGACGTCATTCCCTCCTCTTTTTTATCATTAGGCGAGCAGAACTCCTCCGAAATGGATGGGGACTACTAGGTAAATTTTAGCGGCTAAACAGTAAACATCGACTTTGTTTTATCATCGCGCGCACTTCAATTTTTACTTCCAATCTACACATTCAGTTTTTATGTACTTGAAATAAAGTAGCTTATTTTTAGGTGAAAGTGATATTTAGAGACCTTCAGAAAAAGAACAAGAAAAAAAATGCCCCCACCTCCCGAAGAGACATAAGAGAATCGTGAGGAAATGCGAATCCATTGCGTAGTGCCTGTAACGGCGTTTCACATATGAGAGCCCAGGGTTAGAAAAATAATGTTTTTTTTTCTTACACCGACCGTTCGCCGCACATGGCGTTTTCCTGTCGCGAGAAACGCGGTATGCGTTTCCAGCTCTAGTAGCTTGCACGCATGGTAAAAAAAAAACTATGAGGTGAACAAAAGAAACAGCGCTCACGGCTCGCCGTTGGCGCTTCACAGCGGTGTCTCCAGCACACATTTCCGGATGTTCGTGAGGGGCGCCCAGCCGTCACCCCCGGAAAATCTTTTTGGCAGGCTGGGCCGTCACCCCCGGAAAAGCTTCCGGGGGTGACGGCCCAGCCTGCCAAAGGTCTAGAGTGAGGCGCGAGCGTACGGTAAAGTGGGGCGCAGGGAGGAGAGAGAGTGAAGGGCGAGAGAAGCAGCGGCGAAGCACTGCACCTAACCTCTCCTACACTCTCTCGCACCACGTGCTCCGGTTGTTAGGGGCGGGAATAAGCGCGCGCGCCCGCAGCTGTTGCAATGGGAGAGGGCAGTGGATGGATCCCGACGGACGCCTGACATAGCCCGACTAAGAAATGTTTTCGCATTGAAAAAGCCATGCGCAGTCATCTAATTTTGCAGACACAAAAATTGGGCCTTCTGTACCTTTGGTTATTGAATTGAGTTATGCAGTCGGGATCCAGATTTCTTGCAAAGCATAATTGCCCGCAGACTAAGGTGCGCGTTAGATTTCCTTGACGTTCTCAGTCCATTGCTTTTCTGAATTTGCGCGGGTATATTAGGCCGAATTAATGGTTGCCGTTCCTGCCATATGGAAGCTTCCAGCAGCTGCCATGATAACTCGGCAGGGACGTTGGTGCGCTGCTAAGCTCTAGGGTGCGGGTTCGATCATAGGGCACGATTTCTTTATTTATTATGACGTGAAACGAAAGAGCAGTCATGTACTTATATGCAGACTGAGGCCCCGTGAAAGAATCCCAGGCGGCGCAAATTAATTTCTAACTACGCGATGTATCTGGGGTGGATACTACGCCTGAGTACGTTAATAAGGGCATCCCAATTTTGGCACGTAAAATCCGGTAATTACATTAAAATCACAGAAAATGCTTCCACATTTGTTGCTGAAAAACTCTCCCTTGACGTACTGAGCGGTTACTGCGAGAACAGAATCGACTGTAGTACAAACATTTTCTTCACGAGTCCTTACATATTTGCAGGTAGTACGTCTATCATAGATGCGATTGATTGATTGATTGATCGACGGAAAACGTTATTGCACTATATACAATATGCTCTCGATTGTTGGCTTCAGAAAGATATAAAATACCGAGGTTAAAAAGCACAATAGTTCAAAGAAATGAGAAACTGGCTTCCGAAGGCATTGCGTTTTTGGTTTGCTAGTTTTTGTTTAGCTATATATCGTATACCACTCTTCGGACAGGTGTACAGTTAATTCTTTCTAAATTATAAAGCTCGCACACATCTACCGGTATCACCAATGGCGCTGAATCGGACTGGTTGGTTATTCATGACCACAAAATAACGGCGCAAAAAGCGACAGACGAATACGTTTGCCTGTTTCGTCCATCACTTTGTTTGCTCTGTTATTTTACGATATCACCTAATTCAGTCTTCAGTATATCTCCAGTTCTCTCGCGCTTGATTAAAAAAAAAACTTTTTCCAGAATTACCACTGAAAGAAACTTTAGGCCAATAGCTACGTCAGACATGGTGGAGTAGAGGAGGATGTTAAACATATGCCTCCCGTATATGGAAAGATGAAAAAATGAAATATAGAAAACTCCAGAACAGCAAGGATACATACATTGGAAAATTCAGGTATAGATAATGAAGCGAATAATTTATGAGCGGGAGGGGCTCACAGCATGCTAGTGCGCTTTTCTAGAGATCATCTTTTTTTCTATTCATACATACAACTATGGAGGTCAGCCAGTAGCAAGCAACACTTACTAAAGGAGAGGTGTGGGTATTTGTCCACTGCTATAGCTGTGAATAACGTAAGTCTGATTTCAATGTTTCGGAAATTTGACACGGCGCACGCATGTAAAAACTCCCACGAGTATCTTTAGGCTCGTTTGAATTGCCTTCAAGCTAGATTTCACGATTTTTCTCAGCCTATTCTCTTCACGTTTTTGAATAACTTTAATGAATTGACTGTCATCATCATCGCTGTGATAGAGACCACGTGCGCTCGTTCATTCGTTCTCAGCTCGCGCTTGACGCCGAACGAGCGCTGCGAGAATTGCCCGAGCTTACGACCATGCAACACTGGGTGCCCATGAACCCCACGTACATTACGACGCGCCAGGGCGGCGTCTTCAACAGCGCGGCCAGTGAAACTACCTTCACGGCAAACTACAACCCGACCACTAGGCTTGTCCCAGCTGCCGACGTAGCCGCACCACGAGTCTCTCTAGGGCAGCTCACGTACTCCGTCGAGTCCGGTCCGACGGCTCCCGGCCAGGATAAGGCTTTGTCTCGCGAGACAAGCTACCGGCGACCCGCGGCGTCAAAGCTCCGTAAGTGGATGTCCGAGACGCAGCTGGCGGCGGCACGTCCTCATGCAGCGCCTCAGGGCCAGAACGCAGGCTCATCTGCCCGACCGGATGCCGAGCAGCGTCGACTCCTGCGCGGTCACAGGGCTCCGACATCTCCGCGGATGGCCGCCGTAATCGCGAACGTGGGAAAAAGCGTAAGCAAGGGAATATGTAGTTAGGCTTAACGATAGCTGCAGTTAGGCCTAACAACCGTGGGCGTGCGCAGGGTTTTTTGCAGGGGGGGGGGGGGGTCGTTGCAGCGTTTTCTTTCTTGTTATGGCTTACTTCGCGCCCCCTTTCGTATTTGTCAGTGTGTGGGTCTGACTTCATGCCCTTCCCCTTAGTTGACTTAAGGGGGGCGGCCGCCCACTCTGCCCCCCCCCCCTTGTCGTACGCAGGCCTTTGGTAATGACCACAGTTTCTTTGGCGTTCAAGTATACCCATCGTGTAATTTAGAGTCCGCGATTAATCCGTAAAGCATCTGTTCTGTCGTCGGGTGGGGTCCAATGGGAAGCACCCGATGGCCTGACGCGTGACACGCCCGCGACACGAGCAGTATGGACCTGAGTCCGAAGCCCGCGGAAGTGCAATGACGACTGCGCCCGCCAAGCAGCTGTTTATTAACACCACACAGCGGACATGCGTGCGCACGGAATTGGCTACACGATAAGACTTGTGCCATGACATCGACATTTTTTTTACTAATACACACACTAAGACGCGCTCTGTGTGTTATACCCGATACCACTAATAGAATAGCCGAACTATCATACCAAGTCAGAGTTCCCTGTGACAGTAATGTATGATATTCGAAGGGGGGTTCATATTGGGAACACCCAAATGGTTAAACTTATTTTAAAAGAGCACCAGGAGAAGACACCAATTTTATTTCAATGCTATTTCTTACTGCGCTCTTTCAACGGTCTGAGAGTTTCTTTACCCACGTAACCATCGAGAGTGCCACCCTTAAATAGTGAATGATAGGGAAGACGGGAATGAATCTCACATGTGTGGAGGTGTTGGTGAAATAGTTGTGATATTAAGATTGTGTTGCATCAATTAAGAAAGTGTTGCATCAATTAAGGATTGCACATATCAGAGTAAAAGAGCGTTGGATTCCAATTTTTTGGAGTCGGCACTTGTCTTGTGTCCTTTCGTGTATACGCCGACGTTGCACTGTCCGTAGCAGCAGCACGTTGACATGGCCTGAAGTCCAGATATATAGAGCTTGACTTATGGATACTTTACTGAGATTTAGGAATAGTAACGGAGACGTAAGGCATCCTATTTTACTCGCGTGCAGCGTACCGCGAAGACAACGCAGTGGACTGGCGTGTCGTCGCCGGCGTACCCTTTTATCCCCGTCCCGTCCGGGCCGTGGTTTTCCTGTGGGCACTCTCCGTTTATGCAGACCTGTGACTCGACCAGCGCAGCCTACAGTTCTGCCACTACAACCAGCACCAGTAGTAGCTCGACTGTCAGCAGCTGGTGCAACAATGACGGCACTCCAGTACTGTACGTTTGGTTTTCGCTTATTTACGCGTCGGTCGCTCGGCTGACTGGCTTTGGCCGTTTGTACATAACAGGAAAAAATAATTTTAGCTGGGCGATTCAGCACATAGGTAGCACGAATAGTGAGTTCACAAGATATTCTCAGCTTTCCTTTTTAGAGTGCGATGCTTATGGGTTTGTGTGTGTTTGAAGTCGTAGGTAATATCGAGTGAAAGTTCTTTTTGTAGAGGAGATGACAGAGAGTAAAGGATGGATTTCTCGAAATGGTACAAGATACTCGGAGAAAAGAAATCTCCTGGTGAGCATGAAACAAGCTGATCTAACTGTCTATACTGAAGTCATTGAGGGCGCTTACTGCAAGTACTTAAAAACTAGTGGTTTAATGCACATCTAGTAATCAAAATTCAGGCTGGTATGCCCCACGACCCAGACAGTACGTTGTAAAGGTTATTCGCGTGTATGCCACGTAAAGTTTGCCGTTAATATGCACATTACAAATAAAGTACGACAATATCTTAGCAAACAAAGGTCATGACATTGTATTGATTGATATCAAGGACATGACAGCCCTAACCACGCTGCCAAGCTAAGACCAAGTTAGCTACAACGATCAATTGGGACATAAGCTTATGTTAGAGGCTGTGTGGCTTTAAAGCACCCACACGTGAGTCATAACAAAGCGTGAAATCGTGTATGATACTACGCATTATACGTCATTTATTGAATGGGTGGTCGACGGTTCGCGTTCAGGTTTTTAAAAATCAATCTGTATCCGAAACGCACACAAGTGAACGAAAGGGGCGTTTTCAAGGGCTTAGTCGTTTTTTTTTTTGCTGAGCACAAGATTTTTCGAGAACTAACAGACAAGAAAACCGAAGAAAGTATAGGGGTTGTTATATCTCTGCCGAAGATGAATTGAATGGAAAATTAACCTGTCGCTGGCAGAGACCAAACACGCAATTTTCGGATGATGCACCCGATGCTCTTGCCAGTTGAGCTATGGCACATGTGATTCTTCCGTCCACTTAATTATGTATACACGTGCATTTTAAACGTGGGAGTAATAGTGAGCGTCACTAGTAGCCATGAATGACTGCGAGTGCGAAACTATTTTCCAGCCACATTTTTTACCAATTTACCTTCTTTCAAACATACATCAATTAAAATAACATCCCCTATACTTTCTGGGGCTTTCTTGCTTGTTACTGCTAATTAATGTTTCGAAACGCATATGTCCCACGAGCCTTGCATACCTGACCACAGGCCTCCTCGCGCGGCGGCCACCACCAGCAAGGCCATCGCAGTCCCGAAGCCAAAGGCTTGTGCGGCCGAGTGCACTCGACGGGACGTGGCCACCGCGACAGACGCAGTGCCGCGCAGCGACGAGAACTGGGGCGACTGGATGGGAGGCCGGCTGCCTTTGATGGTGGGCGCATTGCTGCTGTCCGCGCTGCTTGTGTCCTCCGCGGTAGCCACCACCATCGCCATTATGAACTGGCACTCGATCACAGTAACCGCCGAGCAGCGACACCTACCCGACCGCTTTGCCGGTAAGTCGAGGCTACACACGGGGCCACAGCTACCTTTAGCCAGGGTTGAAAAATATGCTGACGCACTTTATGACGAGGCGACCAAATACGTGTTGCTTGCTATTGTATGGAGTGCGTCATGGTATCGCTTGTGTTCTGAATTGTGGCATGTTGGATTACCTAACTTTTGAAGCAACTAACCTGTGCCTGTTCTATGAGAAAGTTTAAGATATCTTTGCATAACATCCGATTGCACAACTAATTTTCGATCTATTATTAGTGTTCTAGATGGACTTACTGCAGATGCTCACAAATATGAAAAAAAAGGGGGAGGGCACATGACATGCCTACTTGCGTGCCGTATGACAGCGCTCCCTAACGTTCCGCGCGAAAAAAAGACTACAGTAATAGGTGACCGGTAAAATGGGCAAACGCAGGGAACTGTGGGATACGACGGCTTCCGGTTCGACGCACCACACGGGTCAGCAGCGGCACGTGCGCATTTTTGTACTGCTCTGTTGAAATAAGCACCTCGCTGTGCAATGTTAGTGCTTTAGAACTTGTTTTTTTTTTTGCCAACCTTGACTGTGACGATGACAAGCTATGAAAGTCTTTAACGGTCAGGAAACTTTTTATCGCACTAAAATGATCTGCAATGCTTTTAGGCTGCTCGGGGGTACTGCCAGTTTGGCCAGCAGATCAGTCGATACACATAGCAGTTTTTATTGTACGATACCTTAGTGCAGATAAAAAGTCATCATTTTAAAAATCTCAGGGGATAAGGGATGACTGTAGCAGTGTGCTAAGAGTTCATTTCAGGATCGCTGTTTCGGCCGACATCGTCATTCGATCGGCATGAAGCGCATCACTTATTGAGCGCGTTGAGATATTTTTTTTCTAGCTTTCAGCGCGCTATAGATAGATAGATATGTGGGGTTAAACGTCCCAAAACCACCATATGATTGTGAGAGACGCCGTAGTGGAGGGCTCCAGAAATTTCGACCACTTGGGGTTTTTTTAACGTGCACCCAAATATGAGCACACGGGCCTAGATTTCCGCCTCCATCGGAAATGCAGCCGCCGCAGCCGGGATACAAACCCGCGACCTGCGGGTCAGCAGCCGAGTACCTTAGCCACTAGACCACCGCGGTGGGGCTTCAGTGCGCTGTAAGATGCATTTCTTAGTCGAAGCCAGATGTTTATTTGAAAGCTGATCTTGGTCAAGCAGCACGGCACGGCGGCACATAAACAATACAGTAAGACATAGACGGCGCCGAATAATCGAAACCCTGCGCTTGTTTAACGTACTTCTTCCTTTGGGTGCCGTCCTGCCGCACAGTTTGACCAAGATAAACTGAAATGAACTCGTCCACCACTTCGTGTAAACTTACTCTTGCGTGAAGCTTTCGCGTTTTTTGTCATACATATGGGTGCAATGGCCGGCGCTAATCTCGTATGGCAGGTAGATTTCGCCCGCTCGTTCCCATAATATCTTTGCTAGGCGCGCCACTGCGAAAATTTATTTCTCTATTTTATATTCGCAGCAAACTCATGCGTAGGCTTTTTTCAATGTGAAATACACACGTACCTGTGATAAATTGCTTTTCGCCCACTCTGGCTTCAAAGTTCCGTACTCAAAGGCTACCTGTCACTGTGGCTCTCTTCACAGTCACGGCCCATCTCGTTTTTTTGTCTTCATTACATGGGAAATGATACCTGCGTTTGCCTTGCACGCTCGAGTTGGAGCAGCCAACAGCTGAACAACCGACCATGGTTTATCAGGACGAAGATAAATCGGCGACCACGCGCGCGAATCCCGGACAATCTGAGGCTTGCGGCGAAGCGGTTTGCCGTCGAGCCTACTACTCTTCTCGAACCAGAAGGCGGTAGCAGACGGTGCATCCCACAATCCCTCGCTCTTTTACTGGTCACCTATTGACCGGGTGTTCAGAATTCTGCAGGGCGGTGACGATTGTGGTGGCGGTGCTGTGACGCAACTTCTGGTAGCGGCAACGCGAGCGGTAACCGATGCTTCTGCTTATCGCATTCACGAGCCGTCGTGAGGGTAGCGTATTGTTGTACGCTGAACATTGGCACTGCAATCATGGCACGCATAGGAATCTAAGTGGGCATGTCACAGGCATCTGTAATAAGCAAAAAAAAACGCTATCAACGTATATAAAACTGCCTAATCGAACGTTTTAAGCAATGACGAACACTTAATCTCGACAGAAGTTTTGGCTAGCTTTTTCCATGGCTTCGAAAGCGAGGTAATTATTCATGCTTAATTATGTCATTAGGTAGAATATAAAAATTAGAGACTTACACCAGATGATCGTAAGCAATATACATTCGGTTACATTGTCATACTGCGTTTTCAACCCAGTGTTTTAGCCAGTGTTTTCAAATCTGGCTAAAGACAGCAAGAGCACCTGCATATTGCAGCGCCCTTGTTTCTTTGATTCCATGTGACCCAGCTTGACCCACACACTGTTACACGTGTTTCCACTCGGCACAGGCAAAGCCTGAAGGTATGGGAACCTATAGTTCTGATAAGATTTTTGCACTCAAGGTTAAAACTGAGTTTGTTTACTGCAGCACCTGTGATAACGTTGGTGTTGGGCATAAAATATGGCGTATGTGCTTCAACCACGATCAGACTTGCGAGGTCTGACTGCTGCAGTCGTAGCTATTGTTGCGCTATGAGGGTTATTTCTGTTTCTGGGCACAAGTGCACCATGTGAAGTGTTAAATTGTTGCCGGCTGAAGTTTTGCGTTTGTCCCCGACCAAACGACTCAGATTTGCATCAAGTTGGTTCTGCAGAAGCAGTCGATGTGCGAACAGGTCGATAAAGAGAAATCACTGTGATGCAACCTTGTGTAACACTTAGAGAAAACGTTACAGTTGAGGAGAAATAATATATTTGGACGTATATGTTCCCTTAAAATGGAAGCATGACTTCTGAGAGATCCGTACAGATTTCACTGTAGCTTTGTGCCAGGGAGAACTCGCACACCTTTCGAACGAATCACCGTCACGGCACTGCTTTTCGTCAAACGAAGTTTTTCAAGTAATCGTCTTCACCAAAAATACTTTGACAACGACGTAGAGCGGTGCTCTACGAAAGCCGCCGATTCAAACCCGACCACGACAGTCGCATCTTGGTTGATGTGAAATGTGCCCATGTACGGTGTGACGTTCGTAAACGGTAAAGTAACACTGGATGGTCGAATTTTCCAGAGCCTTTCACTGCAGGGTCTCTCTATATCATGGATCATCGTCTTCTGAAGTCATGTTTCCGTTTATTACTATTATTATACAAATGTTTCACAGCCACATATTTACTCGTCACTGAGCTTTGTACGGAGGTCGCTCTTCCCGCTTGCAAAGCAACGGCTTAAAAAAATACTTCAGTATTACGAAAGCCAATATGTGGTTGCCGTGGCAGCCAACGCCATAAATATCCTTCAGCTTGGTATGTGATAACAACAACGATGTCACGTTCGCACTTTACTAGTGAACATTTCATTCTTACTTTATGCAGGCATTGCACAGACAAGTCGTATTCAATGCTTAATGCTGACAATGTTTCTCCGTAGGTTTGGGTAAACATGGGACTACTCAGTAAACGCTGCACAAAAAGCGTGCAACCTTCGACGTTACTGCCACAATCGCCAATTTGTGCAATCGTTTAATGCACCTGCTGTGATTTTTATCGAGCACTTGGCGGCTGCGTGATTGATGTTCCTGCTTTACGTACTCAGTTACCACTGCCGTCATTTCTCGCTTCAGGATTGGCGCACACCGAACCGATGGTGCCTGAAGTGTCGATTCCAAGGTCGCCATCACGGGACGGGATGGTGGAGAAAGCCGACGAGGAGGCCAAGGAAGACGCCTGGAGAAGGCCGCCCTCCGCGAGCGACTCGTCTGGCGGAGATTCGGCCGCTGAACAGTCGGCTATCGCTTACGGCAACGTGAGCGGTGGTTACGGGACTTCCAGGAATCCGATGGAGCTGACGCCCCGAAGATCTGTAAGTGCAGATTGAGTGCTGAGATGAAAGCGCTTAGCTCTACGGGGCACATTGCCGACCGACGTAGGAGGAATTGGTTCCTTGCGTGTGCATGCTTGTGTGTGTCAGTGACGCTCGCTCACAAGCACGTAATTTCGGATGTAGAAGGGTTTCAGTGCTTTAGGGTTTGTGTGCTCTGGTATGGACCGCGTCTGTTATAGGAGTTACTCTTCGCCCCCATGCATGGGTGTCATCCTCTGCCAGTATTGTGAAGGTGTTCAAAATTGTGAAGTGTCTGCCCTTCCAAGATTGTGAAAGCGTCTGGTAACTTGAGAGCCGTCCTCTTATGACTTGAAGTAGATCACCTTTTGATAAGCAGTTGCGCTTCTACGATGTTCACTTTTGTGGTGACCTTGCCTGCCTCACAAAACGTAATGTAGGGAGCGAATTGAGAAGGAGCACAGCTTCTCAGCCGTGTTCCTTTTTTTTTATCCTTCTTTCAACCTTTGGGCAATCTCTAAACGAGGCTAGATTTCATTCCCCGTTCATGAGGGTTGTCCCATAACCTGAAGAAGGTTGCTGGCAGGTGTGGTGTTCTTTAAGCGGCTTTTTTACCCCTTATCATATCCAAAACAATTTTTTGTGCTCGCATGTGCGTCTAAGGAAAACTATGAGCGAAATTGTCCTGATGGTGTTATGAAATCATGACCCTTATTTGGAGGTATAAAAAAAGCGTGCATGGGTCCTAGAGAAAGTTTCTTTAGTAATGTTATTACGCACCGGAACTAAAAGGATAAGTATACGTATTCGGTTGTCCACAGTGATGTTACATGCCGATGTGACCTCTGACTGGTAGAACACTAGACAGACACTAAGTTGCACATGTCATTGCGGATTTGAGACATTCTTTACAATTACGCCTCTTTTCTATCTGCGAGGCTGCGGTAAGCACTTTAGACAGGTGTCTCAAACCTGCGGCCCGCAGACCCTCGGCTGGCTGCCCATGGCTCACACATGGCTCTCTTCATCCATGATTTTTTTATTTCTCTTATAAGAAGTACAACACGCCGACGTAACTAACCCCAAGCATTTTTTTGTGAGGCACGCCGTAAGGTCACTATTTTTGCAATATATATCTGTGAAACTAAAACCTTGTTTCAGAATCGGCATCATTTCAAACATTGTAGAAGTCTATATCAATAGTTTCTTCGCATGCATGTTCACTTCAAATTTTAAGAAATCACTGGTACATGAGATATGATAAAGGCCTGGTTTCAAGTGGCAGCCTTACCAAAAATTTGATCGAAACAGCCCCTCTACCCCCTGCTACAATATTCTTATGGGCAGTACCAGCGCACAAACTCACAGGACGAAGAGAAGAGACACAAACAATATTCTTCACTGTCCCAGCCCTTGCAGGACTAAGTTTGTCACTGTGACCTGCTAGCGGAGATCTGTTTGAGACCCCCACTTTAGAGTATGTAGTTTCTTGCAGGCCACTATTTGACCTACATAATTACTGCTTCCTTGGTGGTGCTTGTTGAAAAACATTGTGATGTTGCGTATGTGCGTGACTTCGTTTATATTTCTGTGGATCTTTTAATAGATAGTTGACAGTAAAAGTTTGTCTTCATGTAGCTTTTTTTTGCGCCTATTTTCTTGGATCTAGTTGAGACTGCCTTAAGAATGCAGCATCTCGCTGCGCGCTGGTATTGCTTTTACAGTCTCCCAATACCGCACATGCATTCCTGTTTCCTTAGAATCAACCACATTAAAGGTTTGCTTTGAAAATGTTTATTGGAGATGCGCGTTTCGTATATCATTAGTAGTTTACTGAAAGTTTCGATGATACGACACACATATGTCATCAATGAATAAAAATTTCGAACTCTGTGATGTGGCGTGAAACCTCGCAATGCGGCATCATCATCTTTTTTGTCCATGCAATGTAGAGTCGCTCGTCAAACGGAAGTTGACGTATCTTGGTTCTCGCGTGCAACTGCTGTAATTAAACAATACTTTTCCCGCTATATAGTG
The DNA here is from genome assembly GCF_043290135.1 of Rhipicephalus microplus. Taxonomy (NCBI): domain Eukaryota; kingdom Metazoa; phylum Arthropoda; class Arachnida; order Ixodida; family Ixodidae; genus Rhipicephalus; species Rhipicephalus microplus. Next base: position 68,945,336 of record NC_134704.1, read on the forward strand.
CCATACCAGTCATTGACAAATACCTACTGGCTTGGAAAGCCACTGCGCAATGCACATGCCGTCAGATGTCGGCGGGCCATGTACGCTTTACTGCAGGTGAGGCCGGAATGCGGTGTCGCCCTCTACACCTACTGCCAGCAGCCTCGTAACGAGTTCGTCTACCGCGCTTCCATCAACGCGTGCCTGGCGACCAGTGACGACCACCCGGCGCAGCTCTGCAACCGCGGCATCAACCGGTTCGCCTCGTGGCGCGAGTGCGAGACCAACTGCGTGCTCACACAGCCGCCGCGGAAAGCCTGCATCGAAAATACCTTACTACTCGGCTGCAGGAGGTATACCTAACCTTTGTGTGCTTTCTGAGGTTATTTTAGGCCAATGATCACCACCGATCTTCACCCTATACTATAATGAAACTGTAATCTCCGCAGAGATAAATAGAAACGAAGAATCGGGCTATATTCCACCAACATCGTAGGTTGCAGGTTGCAGCCGTGAACAATGAATGCGGTGCCAATGATGACGTGTAAGGCTGAACCAACGATGGCACCTGACATTAAAATTGTCTGAGGCACGCTTGCGCCAGTTGTCTTAGTGTTGCGATTGTTTCTTTGGGAAACATCTTCTTTCAACTACTTTACACGGCAAACGTAATAAGGCGTGCAAAACATGGAAATGAGAGCTGAGAACCAAGCCACTCAGACGTTTGTACAGCTTCTCTCGAGTACTTTCTTTCACAATGCCTCCCAATCAACAGATGTTTAGTGCTCCCGTATTCAATCGTGAAATCAAACTTTAGTATAAAAAGTGGTATACACAATATCTCAAGAAAACCACGTCATGTCACGATAATTCTGATCTGAAGATAACGTTTGCTTTGATCTACGCGTTCGAGGCATAATTACCCCGATATGATCATAATAGAAGGCCGCGGTAACAAAAGTACGCCTTGATTAGCCGTGATTGTCCTGCTTCAATTCGTGAATACTGCGCTTGCTGCAAACCGCAAACGATAACATATAAACATGGCTCAAAGTAAATTGATACAGGACAGAATTTATCTAATATTCATGCGCTGGTTTTCCCTCGATTTCCGCGTACATCACGGCCACTGAGTATTAATCTCGTCTAGTGGTTTTCTTCTAAAGCCGCCGTCTCCAGCAGCGCTCGCACGTAGAACATAAGACGTGGGGCGGTTTGATCATTTTGGATTTTATGCATATGCAGAACATAACGACAACGACAACGGCGATAACACTTATGAAGTGACCGTATGGCTACTGACGCATTAATGCAGGCCTTTCGACCGACTGCCCATTTTTTCATTTATCTATATCTTTGCAGTGCAAAGAATCGAAAGACACGTCTATAGTTCAGCCAAATATGTTAACGTCACAACTCGCAAAACTTGCCGTGCTCAACCATGCAGGCTTGGGCGCTGAAGACAAAAGCGGACAACACAGATCGTTCGTGATCTCCGATTCTCTTTTGTGCCCGTGGCTGCACGCTTCACAATCTTTTATGATGAATCCGAAACTAACAACTACAGCATTTAGTGAAAACCAGCAGATAATGAAGCCAAGGAACGTATAAGGAGTGTTGATTGGACTGTTCTAAGTTGTAGCGGTGAGAGAAGAAGAGACGTGAGATGACGTCGAAGACGGCCGACGGGGCCGTGCTGATCTCGCCACTTTATTGCACGCCTGAAGAGGTGCCGCGGTGGCTGTCCACGTCTGACGCGCCAGGTGCGTGAGCTCGTTCTAATCTTCGCGCAGCTCGAGCTTGCATCAGGTGCGTGAGAGACGCGGCGCAGTGATCAAGAAATGATGGCGATGATGATGGCACTACAGGGCTCCCCCCCTAGCGCTTTGCGCGATTCTAAGGCATATGAAAAAAAGAAAGAGAAAGAGACTATATACATGAACGACAATCTGCAAGGTGTCCGTTTGGGAAGTTCCAGGTTGTCAACGTTGATTGGCCATCGGGAAGCAGCGGGTCTCAGGCGGGCGACACTGGGAGAAGCGCAAGGGACGAAGGAGGAAGTGCCGGGTCACTGTGGTAGCCGACAAGCGGGTCTCACGGTGACCTGGTCGGACAGGCCGAGAGTGGACCGTGTGTCGCGAGGTCATGACAGGATGGTGGGTGACAATGTTGGCGCTGGGTGCAGAGGACACTATACTGCCGCCTGTCGAGATTAGAGGTCCCGAAAGGGCCCCATGATGGTGGTGGTGGTGGTGGTGATGGTGTTCATGCGCCAGTATCTGCGGCTGGGTGAACGTCGGTATCTGCACCAGGGATTGGTGCTGGTCTGTCTGGAACGCACCCAGTGTGGGCTGGGCCAGCATGGTCTGCGTGGGCAGCATGGCCTGCAGCTGTTGCAGCGTCAGTGGCTGTCCCGGGACTATGGCAAACAAGGGGGGCGACATCATGCGTGGCGGTGCCAGAAAGATGTTGGGCCTTGGCGCCAGGTTCTCTGGGATGACAAGCGTCGGGGTGCCAGGCGGTCCTGGATGTCCCCCATGGGGCCTGGGCCCCATCTGAGGTCCCAGGGTCAGGGATGGGGTGGCTGCAGGGCCAGCTGGACCCCCTGTATCTGTCCCAGAGAGCTCTGGGTCTGCCCCGATGCACCTTGTATCAGAATCAGGCTGTGGCCCAGGCCCGGAATGTACTGGTTCAGCAGGAAAGTGCCCTACGCAGGTCCAGCCGGAAACATGCCCGGCTGCGCTGCCGCGGGGTTCCCGGTGAGCAGCGGACTCCCCGTGTTGAGCCCCATCGCGGCTCCGCGCTGCACCGTGGTCGCAGGCTGCGGCGCCGGTACAGGCGTGGGCCGCGGTGTGGCCTTGTGCTGGGCCGCCCGGGGAGACTGGGACCGGGTGGTCGCCGCTGCCGAAGGCGTGGTCATGTTCGCGCTGCCGCTCGACAGCTTGGGCAGGATCTGTGGCTGTTTCGGCTGGATGAGCCGGGGGGCACCAGGGGTGCGAGGACTGGGGCTGGCCGAAACCACCTGTGCGACGCCGGGTCTCGACGCAGGTGCCTGCTGCGGCGCCACGGGCAGAGGGGCGACGGTGGCAGTTGCTTTGGTGGTTGCCGGTGTCGACGCCGACGATGAAGGCAGGCTCTGGCTCCGCGAAGGCACGGCGCTGGGGCCCGTCGTAGACCACGAAACAGAGACAGGGACAGGGGCGGGGAGCGGGGACGCCGAGTGTGGTCGGCTGCTGGCCGGGTAGGTGCGAGTGGAATGTGGCGAGGCACCCGGCAGGCCATTGCTGGCACCAGTGGCAGGTGGCGGAGCGGCAGGGGGCACCGTGGAGGAGCTGACCAGCAGCTGCGGCGAGGAGGAGGCCGAGACGTCTGAGCTGGTGGTCGCGGAAACGGCGAGGGCCACGGTGTCGCGTGCCGTCGCTTTCTTGGAAAACGTGCAGGTAGCAGGTACGTGTGATGAAGCTCTGCACGGGGGCTCTGAGGGAATGTACCTCTCGGAGGGAAGGTCAGTCGCAGTGGGGGAGTCTTCTACCTCGCGGTCGTGATCAGGTGCAGGAGTGGATGTTTCTGCGACCGGATCAGGTGTAGAAGTAGTCGAAGCCGGGGTACCGAGGTAGCGGTCAATGGAGGGCTGCGGACCGGTTCGTACCTTGCTCTGCGACGCCGGGGAAACCTGCCTGGTGCGGGTAAACGGAAGCGGACGGTATGTGTTGCCGCTGCGGGCGAGCACCGCAGTGCAGAGGGCATCGTAAGGCTGCGGGCTGGTGCTTGAAGTGGCAGCGAGATGGCGCAACTCTACCGGTAGGGCGTCGAGAAGAATGGCGTGCATCAGCAGCTGGTCCGTGATGCCATTCACCGCAAGAACGGCGTCGAACTGCATAAACCATACCTTGGGGTAGGTCGATTGGAACGGCGGCACTGGCGGGCAGAGTTGCGGGAACATGGCAGCGGGCCGTTCGGCGAAGGGCGTGTTCTCCGGGTCACCAATGTAGCGGCGACAGAAGAAGAGACGTGAGATGACGTCAAAGACGGCCGACGGGGCCGTGCTGATCTCGCCACTTTATTGCACGCCTGAAGAGGTGCCGCGGTGGCTGTCCACGTCCGACGCGCCAGGTGCGTGAGCTCGTTCTAATCTTCGCGCAGCTCGAGCTAGCATCAGGTGCGCGAGAGACGCGGCGCAGTGATCAAGAAATGATGGCGATGATGATGGCACTACAAAGTGTATTGTCGATATAGCCATACATCTGTGAAGAAATTATAGCGGACGAGAAGACGCCTTGATGCCGACAGTGATCGAACCTCCTACCTTCAGAGACAGGACGAGAGGAACACCGCGACCGTAGCTCAGTTGGTAGAGCATCGGGTGCATTAGCCCAAGTTTGCAGGTTTGGTCCTGCCGTTGACTAGGTATCTTTCTGCACACTCTTAATATGGCACATGGGTAGGCGAACTCACTTATAAGTCGACTCATTCATGCACTCATACAGATCGAACCCTAATCTGAGCGAGGGCTCGCTGAGACTATAGTTCACGCTTATAAGCGCGAATTACATTTCATGAGTGAGTCTGAGTGATCTCCCCAAGTTTGCGACCTATCTCGAAATTACAACAATGAACTTAAAAAAACTTGAAAACAGTACGACAAACGTCCCCTATACCTTCCGTAACTGTGCTTCTCTTCATTATGAGTGTCTCAAAGAAACGAGACCTCGATATGGCCCTTCTTTCATTCGCTTCAACGTTCTGTCACAGCAAGGACGTCCGCACCAGCTGGTGGTGGTTCGATGGCCGGGCCTGCCAGGAGTGGAAGTTTCCTTGGGGCGGATGTCCTGCCAATGGCAGCGCCGTATTCCCCACGGCCCGCCGCTGCACAGCCCACTGCACCAATCCACGATACCCTGCCTGCACCGCACCGCGGAGTGCTCCATGCGGCAGCGCGCAGCTCAAGTTCCCGTTCTTCGCTGTGATGACGCCGTCTTCGACGGCGCATGGCGATGCGCGCTGCTACCGGTTGACGCGGCGCGTGCTGCAATCGCACCGGTGCCTGACCGGGCCAAATCGGTTTCACACGAAGACGGCCTGCGAGTTGACTTGCAATAAGCCGAACGCGCGGCCCTAATGGCGGTTGCGGGATCTACGGACAGGAGACACCGAGGACCCAATACTACAGCGCAGTTTTCATGCGTATTTTTGTACGTCTTCTAGTAGTTGGAGTTGACGCTTGCGGAATGGCGTCAATTTTATTTCAATTAGACTATTATTCGAATACGTTTTATAATGCGAAGCCCAAATATACGTGTGCTGCTGTGTGGGTAGCCAGTGTCTCAGTGTTAGAAATTGGGAGTCCACGTTGTGCGAATGGGTATTCATCTTAGACCAAACATTACTCGACCGAAGTTGGGGCACATAGATGTGCGTACTATTAAAAGCTAAGTTTTGCCAAGAAGTAGGAACAATGACTGCGATAGCAACATATTCGAATGTTTTACGAAGCAAGACTAGCATCCGATTTCGCGTTACACGACAAAACGCTGGTAAGAACACGGCCGCTCCATGTACATTTCTGGCACTGTTTTTTTCGTGTTGCGAGCGCAGCCTATAGAAGCTCCCACCTGCTGTGACGGCACAAGAAGCGCGATGATCATTGCAGTCATAGCGCTGCATTGCTCCCCCACCCCCCGTGTTCACTCACGAAATAAGCGCGTGCGCAGACGACTCCAGCCGGAAAGGCGATGCTCGCTCCGCAGAAAAAGGAGGCTAATGCGTCCTTCGCCGTATACGTATACAAACATATACATATACCTGAATGACGCTGGCGGCGGCGGCCAAAACCAGCCGAGACCGTCCATATAATTGCTATGGCAATAAAATTTATTCTGCGCAGGGGGAAGTTCCGTTCGCGTAGGGGTTGGGTAGAGTGTGGCAGAGCGTGCTTACTGGTAGTATAGTACATTTTAGGTTACAGTGAAGAACACAGAAGGTCTCTATTTGGCGAGACACGTTCTATATATTTAACACGTACTGTGGGCGAGTTGGTGAGCCATATTTGATGAAGCAGTGCGCCATACATAGTCACGCACTCAAAATAGCGCAAACACAAGGGCGGGATTGCAACAGAAGAAGACCGGCGCTTGTGCTCATTTTATGTCCGCGTGGTTGTGGCTTTTGTGGGCGGCTTCATTAAACGTTACATATAACAGCTTCATGAAACATTAAAAAATCGGCAGATCCCATTTACCTTCAGAGAGAGAGAGAGAAAATAAGGAGAAATGTGGGGAGGTAAATCAGGGCTGAGCCCCGGTGGGCTACCCTGCACTTGAGAAACGGTGTTAAGCGAAAAATGCGAATGGAAGCTGAATGTGCTTGATTTTTTTTTCTAGCTAGACGATACGAAGTGGCGCTAAATGTATGTGGAAATCCACGCGCGCACATGCGTTGAACAGCCGCATATGTCTTATATTAGCATTTGTTTACAGTTGCGTAACGATGCCAACAGCAACGTGGATATTAGCAACAAAAGAAGAGGTAAGCTGATATGAAGCGCTGTTGTTTGAACAGGTGTGCGCGAGGATGGTAGTCCTCAACACTGCTACACAAATCAACTTCAGCGGATGGCGTCTAACTAAAATTCACGTTAATCCGACATGACGCCTGGTGTAACTCTGTGGTGAAGTACTTCAATGCTGCGCAGAATGGTTACATATAGGAAAGTATCGATTCGGGAAATTTAGTGGGCTCGATTTTTTAGATCTCACTAAAGCCTTTGACACTGTAAATTATCAAGTCTTATTGTATATACTTCAGTCCTATGGAATAACAGGCCCTGAACTTACATTCTTAAGAAATTACCTACTTGACCAACAGTACACAGTACACGCCGCAAATACCTTCTCTACAATAAAATATGTTAATTAGGAGTACCGCAGGGCTCAGTATTGGGTCCTTTGCTATTTATTTTATGTATGAATGATCTTCCTGACGTTCTTAGCTCTTTTGACTGTGGTCACTGTGTTCTATACGCTGATAACACAACAATATCTTCATCGGATGAAAACATTGATGCTCTCGTTTCGAAGTTAAATCTTGCATTAAGTGAGTTTCTTATGAATTGGTGCAGCAGTAATCACTTAGTTATCAACCCTACAAAAACTAAATTTGTGTTTAAAAGTGCTCAGAGGTCATTATATGCTATTCCCCTAATACAAATTGGTATTCATTCTATTTCTGCTTGTTGTGATGTCGTCTTTCTTAGCATACATTTCGACCCGTGCCTTACCTTTCGCAGTCACTTTAACCATCTTAAGCAGAAGACGGCGTTTGGTTTTCGCGCATTAATCAGAGCTCGCCCTTTCTTTTCCTGTGAAGCTCTACTGGCGCTGTATTTTGGGTTCATTCATAATCATATTACCTACGGTGTAGTCTCATGGGGCAACACTTATTCTTGTCATTTATTATCAATACAACACATTCAAAATCAGTCAATCCGCATCATCACTTCTAGTTCTTCGCAATCCAACGCCTACATATTACTATGCTCTTACAATATCTTGCCTGTAAATCTTTTGTTCTGGTTAAATCTTGTGACCTTATTCCACAAACTCTGTATAATCAACTCGCATTTCCATTTATACATCTGATCTTTTGCAGAATAATAACGTGACCAGGTTTGCGGCTGATAAAAATTTTCTGTTACCCCCCGCTCATACTAATTATGGGCAAAAACTTCCGCTTTCAGTGCGATATCCTTTTGGAGTACGTTATCTTCTAGGATTAAGTGTTTCACTTCAATTCCTTTGTTCAAAAAGTCCTTCAAAAATCATTTTCTCGAATAACCTTACTTGTGATCGTTTACCTGTTGAACTCGTTTGTTCTTCGTTTTTTTTATACCATGTTGCATGCTTTGGCTTGATTTGTGATATAAATGTGCATTTTAATGTCTGGTTATTGTAAGGCTATTCTGTTTCTCTGTATCAATTTTACCGTCGATTTGTATCGACAAACCGAGGGTCCCACTAAAGTCTCTGGCTCTGGGACCCTCATCTGTATATCTTAGATTTTGTACCTTGTTTTTGGAAATAGTAAAACTTGAAACTTGAAAAAAAACGTGAGAAAAATAAAAAAAAAATGGTAGGGTTCGATTCCTGCTGGGACATTGACATTTATTCTTTGCATTCGTTCAATCAGTGCTGCTATGGTAGCTTTTTCTTATCGCTCAAGCGTTAATCATGTTACCCATATGTGTTCTCGCCGTTTCTGGGTAGCTAGGAAATGTCAACCAGCTGTAGCACATACTCGCATACCGATGGATGGATGGATGAATGAATTGATGTGGCTGTACCCTTTAGACCGGGTGGTGGCTAACGCCACCTAGCCGTAATACTTTGTGAACCAACAACAAGATTTATCTTTTTTCTGTTTAAATATTGAAGTTGAGGACTGGTACTTTGCAGTGAAGGGTTTAATTTTCACTTGTGCATTCACTTTAGCCACCAATCAGATAACCTCTTTCTAGTTAATTCTACCCGCTTAAAGTTATTTTACCCTTCCTGTCCCTAAACCAGACTTGGTGTTACGTGACGTCAATGAATAACGAAATATATCTGTGGTGCAAACATGATAATTCTGACACGCCTTTAATGTAATTACAACATACCACGCTCATAGCGTGCTCGCGGCCGTTTCGCTAACTCCACATATACTAAATTTGGCATCACGTGACGTGAATAGATAACTAAAGTAAACGGCACATCCAAACATGATAATCATGACACGGAAGTCATGTACGGCATCATTTACCTCCACATCGTAAGGTTGTGCTGATATTGAAGTGACATATCAACATTACTCATTCCTGCTTCGCATATCATCGATTCCTTTACGCATCAGCCCAGAGGATTCAGTAGGAGGCAAACAACAACATAATAGATAACTCAATGAATATTTGTCGTGCGACTAAGATCGTATGATTTATATAACTTTACGGAACATTCATAAATTCCATATCGATTTCTTGAAATTTTCATTTCAGCTGTGCGAGAAATATAGTGACTTCTTTGAAAGCATGCGTAACGTTACAATAGAAAAAGGTGCCACATAGGAGTGTTACGATTGCAGCCTGCCGTGTCAGTAGCAGGCTACTGAGCCATTCGGTCCATTACATTCGTAGGCAGATGTCCTTCGTTGTTGGAACCTGCACGCACTCCTTCCTGCAGTCTTCTCGGTTGGAGAAGAGGGCGCGCGAAAGTAGGCAGTGGTGATTTGACAGAAGCTCGATGGACGCACGGAAGCACTTGAACTCGCCGTCATAATAAGTGGCAAAGTACGGAAACCTGCAAGTTACAGAGTGATTCCCGTCACTGTGACGCATAAAAATTTAGGTGCAGTATTGGACGAGGCGACTTCGAAGCTACCAGTCTTAACACTTTGCTGTACGCACAACCGAGAGTAGAGTGTTTTGGTGGAAGTAGAAATATGAAATAAAAATATATAATTGATTCCGGTTAGTTTCTTGTCTCTCTTTTAGCATTCACAAAGTGCCGTGTTTTCATATCACTTAATCCTGATTCTCATTTGCATACGTAAGTTTTGAACGAAATAAACAATTCAAATCGCGTTTTCAGTGTTGGTAACCTTTTTGAAGGCAGTAATTGAAAAAAAACATGGCTCAGCAACATCAAAACCTTAAAAACGTTTGAAAAAGCATAACAAAACAATCCGAGTGAGGTCAATGAGGCCACAACAAAAACGAAAGTGGTAATATTAATATAAGTACATGAATACAATGCATAAAGTCATGTGCACATATGACATAACGTTTTTGGTAATGGCTGAGGGATGCTTGTGCGATTGTGTTTGAAGTTATTCTACATTCGTGCAATGAATTTTTTTTCGACCTGTACTAAACGATGCCATCGAAGTATACCTACAGAAATTGCTTTCAAAGCACAATCAAATGGCCGCCTACTTTCATCCTGTGTGCGTGCTGACATTCTGTCATGAATTTAGATTTAAAAATCTATTAAAATGTTCTTAGATTCGAATGCTTTCATAATAAAACAGAAGATCGGAAATTCATCGACTACGTAACAAGAAAGAAAGTCAGTCATTGGTAACAGAGGTGGTCATCAGTGGTAGTCGAGTGCGTAATGAAAAAATGATGTTAACAGAATGGATTATCAGCGCAAGCAATGCGAAGGGCGCGAGGCGTTAATGCAGGGTGTAGCAGAGCAAGGCATGGGTGGTTCTATCGAAATTTCCGACCGAAAACACGCAACATGAAACGACTCCCGAAAACATATGCCTGTGCCGAGAGAATATCACAGAGAAAAGGGTGCACTTTTGAAATTATATTCTTGGGTATACGCCACCGATAAGATGTGTTACGCTACATAGGAACAAGTGAATCTTGTTTCATTGAGCATCGAAAAAATCTTTTCTATGACTGGTTACCATCGGTACGTATAGTGTTGGAATATTTTTGTACAGCACGATATTGCGAAGCTGACGTGCCGCGATGTGGGGCATTTTAATGATGAGCGTGGGCCGGGAAGGAGGAGAAACAGGCACACATGAGACCCGGGTGGAAACTCTCGTTATGCGCACAAGCAAGGCTAATATATACTAGAATTACTCTATATGCTACCTTTAGGGTAGCATATGCAGTAACTTCTATATATAATAAAGCCCCTTGATCTTGGAAAAGTAACGACACTCTTCTCCACATGCGCGTTCTTCCTCGATTATCCTCGCCCGCTTCCTGTACGCACGCCGCACACCACACGGCGCCATTTTTCGCCGACACTCTCGCGGGATTTCCTCAGAATTGAATGGAGGTGGTTTATTTGCGGCAGCTTGCGCGCCACAGTAGTGCTGAAATATTTTTAAATGGTGATAATAAAATAAGAACACTGAGGCAACCGTTTATTAAAGGACTAGCTTCTTCCAAAGGTTGTATAGGTGGGGCATGCTAATTGAATAAACGTTTTTATGGTAGTTCTACGAAGCCGATGTTTTTTCTGCCGTATGATAACATGCTGTACGTTTGCATCCGATGAGGTTCCGCTTGTGGCATGTCCGTCTGTGTTTGGATTTCTTTTTTTGCGAGCTTGTGCGCCAGTACATGACACAGGTACTTGCGGCGTCACATAATGCAACGACTAAGTGGATGATGGATCGTTTAGCCATGTGTTCAGCTTCTCGTCCTGAAAGTAGTTTTGCGCAGTGGTCTTCAAACGGAAGAAGGCCTTTGAGCAATGTCAATACGATTAAGTGTCGCCAACAGTGACTTATCTACCATAATAACAGAAGCATAAAAAATGATTAATCGGAACTGTGTTTTTACGTTTTTATCAGAGAAACTAGTGATCAGGTTGCCTGTGAGAGGAAAAACTCTGCACCAGGAAGTCATCATAATCTGTGCATGATAGCGACCAAAAATTTTTTCCGGACTGACTGATCTCTGTCAGAAGTACTCATTCGGCACTGGTATAAAATATATTATAGTTTCTTCTTGGAGAATGAAAGAAATGCTAATGCAGGCATGATCAAAACTATTGCGGCCATGGTTTCGCAAAAAGTAGCTCACTCGCTATCACTGTGCTATAGCTTTTGCTTTTTGGTGCGCCTCTTTATTTCTTTATTTCTTTCAATAGACCGCATCTCTTTCATATTTATTGTGTTAATTCCCCCTCCCTAAAACAAATAACTAAATAAATACCCTTATGGAAACGAACGCCAATTCATGTCATCTATATCGATTCATTTGTTGTTTTCAACAAACGTTATCGTAAACGAATTCTAACAGTCACAAAAAGCGCGATGGAGAAGCTGTGTCATTCTACGTAATTGTTTGCAGCGAAATCATACTACAGTTGTGCATTTCAGATGATTGCCGAGGTGTGTGCGAGGTGAAGAAGTATGATCGAGCTGAATATTTTTATTTTTTTGTTCAATTATTTAAACATGCTGCAGACCAGCATTTTGGTCCAGGCGAGAGGGGCATGAAAAACATCAAGTGATTTGTAACAGCAAAAAAAAAAACAAAAAAAAAACATTTATCTATACGCTAACAGAAATCGCATGTCTGTGAAACGCCATTGATAAGTGCGGGAACGCGCATTAACTGAATGCCGTTGACGGCTCCCTGCAAGCTGAGGACAGTGATCGCGTTCGTCACAGTACGCCCTAGACCTTCTTCACCATCCGGTGCAGACGCCGAATCACCCGACGAACGGCATATCCCGCTGAAGTGCCCTTGCTTGCCGCAGCTTTTGCAAGTCTGGCGTCGCGCAGGACAGCCCAGAAAATTCGCCCAGTGGTGAGGCGAGCCGCAGCGGAAACAGGCACTCAGCTAGAGTGGCGATGAAGTAGGGGAAGAAGCATACCCCTGTAGAGCCGGATCTTGCACGGCAGACGGTTGACGAGGACCAACGCCGTGGCATCCATGCTTGCGTCGCTTAACTGTATTGACTTTGCTGCATGGCACGCGCGACGCATTCCTCTTTCTTGGCGTGCTCCAACGCCTTCTGTAGTGTAAACGCGTCTTCCATCCTGATGAAAGAATGCACCAAGTTTGGGTCTCGCAGCCCTTGAAGTGTCTGTTCTTGGATATTCGTCGTAGCGGCTTCGCTGAAACTGCAGGTGTCAGCCAAACGAATCAGCTCCTGTATAAACTGTATGAATAGCAGTTTCGTCCGGTTCCTGCACTTTGCGTCGGAACTGGACACGGACGCAGACAGCGTTTTCAGGCGGCGCGAAGCATGCATCGAGGACGGCCAGGGCCTGATGATACGTGTCGCGAGCCGCACCATCTGCGGTAGGCTGTACACCGTCGAGCTGCGTCTGCTCGTTAGCAGCCTTGTAATATACGTCCAGTCCTTTCAGACCAAGCGCATTGAGCAACAATGACTTGTTCCTCTCCGCGTTGCTACCGGGGCCGTCGCGTCGATGTAAACTTGCAAGACACGGCGCCATTTCATCCAAGGCATTGGGGGAACGCCGGAAACTGAAGAAAAACAGGGGGTGGAATGGTGTCGTTCATGTTGCTGGCGAGACAGAGCGACGGGAGATGAACAGCAGCCGCAGCAGGCATCGAAAGGTAGCGTCCGAAACCACACGCTAACTTGTAGCCAACTTGTTGAGTAGCTGAAACACCCAAATGCAGGGGTAACGTACAGGTGAGTGGTACAGCAGAAGTAGTCTGCAGGCAGTATGCGCACACTGTTTTTTGGTGTTTATGGATCCGCAGAACTCGTCGCCAAAGTGTTATGTCGTACGTCGGACGCTACGCATCAAAGGGACCCGGCGCCCGAAGTGCGGGCCGCGACGAAGGAGAGAGCAGGAGCCGAGACCCAGCTGACAGTCACAAAAGCCTCGTTTATTCACCAGGCGCCACAATAGGATGTATGGATGGATGGATGGATGTTGCTGTACCATTTATATCGGGCGGCGGCTGATGCCACCTAGCCATAATATTTAGTGAACTAACCACTAGATTTGTCTTTTTCCCTTTAAGTAGTAAAGTTGAGGACTGGTACACAGCGCAATATGATGATGATGATGATTATGGTGATCTCTGTGGTCTTCTCCTTTATACCGGGGGGGCACCTTTTAGTGTCCTGACCGGAATGAGAAAAAAAAGGAAAGAAAAATCACACCAGGTCCATGAACATCACAATTGTTCACTGTCTCCTTTACCACCACTGTAGAAGCCTTGCTTTGGTTATTGCTGTCGCTGCCAGGGGGTGTACGTTAGTATCGCGGCTGTCGCCTCCCGGTGCGCCGCAGTCTTTCACAAAGCCGAGTGATGATGATGATGATGTGATGGCGGCCGGCCCCTTTGCAACGGGGGAACACACTCAGTGTCCTGGCCTCAAAAAGAAAAGTGGGAAAAGAAAAACAAAAAGCACAGAGAAAAAAGAAAGGACCAAGAAAAGGATCCACACTCTTGAACGACACAGGCAAGAGACGCGCACACAGTGGTCTAGGTCCTAAGTCCGCCGTATAGTTGCCCACCACTCAGTAAGCCGCCTTTTCGTGGCTGCGACCGCGTACCGTCCCCCCCCATTGTCGCTGCTTCCATCTTCATCAAGCCTTTGAAACCCGAGCGCCTGTGGGAGGGTTGCACCCTCCACCTGAGAAGTTGGGAGACTCCTGCAGTGAAGGACGAGATGTGCCTCCGGTAGTGTGGCGCCATCTGTCTGACGGGGACACAGGCATTCGCAGTGAAGCACCAGGTGTTCAATGTTCTCCTCGTCTTTCCCGCATGTCCTGCACTGTACAGTGCCGTCGGCCAACGACGGGTCGAAGTGACGGCGATACACCTGGGTACGGAGCGCTCCAGCACCGGCCTCAAACAGAAGCGCACTGCCGACATTATTGTCGTATAATTGTTCGGCGGAGATGGTGGTCTTGTGAGCTCTGTATAGGGCCAGACTGGGTTTCTTCTCCATAGCCGCCTGCCACATCGACGTCTCAGCTTCCTGCACTCTATTCCGTACTCCTACTGCCCATTTCCTCTCACTGTCCTCCTGGACAGGGTCAGTAAAAAGGGAGTACTTGCGGCACAGATTGTGGAGACACAGCAGAACAGCGCCCCCTAACATATGTATTGAAACCAAAACCAAAACATCTATACAATAGTCATCTACTGTGGCCGCGCCACAGAAAACTTGGTTACATATCAAGCGCATGTTTACTACAATTATTATTACTCTTAAAAATGCTAACCTTACTAGGTATAACATTCGAATATGCTGCTATCGCACTCACTGCTTCGCTCTTTTGGCGAAACTGTGACTTTTTTCTTTTCCTCCGTAGCCAACGGTAGTTGGATATTATCATCATCATCAAAATCTTCGGCTGATACTCATGATCTTCTCCGTTTTCGCAGCCGCTCTAACCACTGCAGGTGCAGCACAAGAACGTAGTCAGCATGGAACGCTCCCGGCCACGACGCTCCCGACGCAAGGCTTTTCGGGGCTGTGTTGGAAACTTCTTCTTCTCGTCCTGGCCCCACGAAGACCGGGTCGTCCTAAGGTCAATCTACGATCGGTACGTAGCCAAATGGGCGTTCCTGATACGAGAAAACGAGGCGGCTGGCGGCAGGCGGCGTGACGACTGCAGCCAGTGGTCGCTGTGGAATTGGCTAGCTCGTAGATTGCAGTCCTCGTGTTATCGATCTGTGCAAGCGAAGGAAATCGAGAACTTTTTTAAAAAGGTTATTTGCGAAGTGGCCACACCGGATGAGGTGTCTGGCTTGCAGGACTACATGCTAATGTGAAAATATCCGTCGTTGTCAGCCGCGGATAAAATTGACGATGCTGGTGGCAGAAGCGAATGTGACAACCGTTCTGAGCATGAACGAGGAGAGCTGGAAGAGGTCGTGGATGCGCTGCAGCCGCAGACGTCATGGTCGAACGCCTCTCACACAAAAGAACACGATGAGGAGCAGGCTACGGATGCACGTTGCATTGATGGAATGCCTGAGAGGAGTCCGAATGAAATGCACTCTTTGTTGGAACATTTACAAGATGCATTCGATGGCGCAATCGATGCTGTGCCCACGAGCAAGTCTACGGATGGCGTAGTCAGTGTTGGCGTGGAAGATCAGTTTGAGGCGGTGTCCGAGTACCCAGAGAACGACGCAGCAACCGGCGTCATTGAAAAGGCAGTTGCTTTTGAAAGCTTCACCCCAACCAGTGACAACGTTGACGACGGCGCGGCAGATCAGATGGATGCGGCGTCCGAGTATACAGAGAACGACACAGGAGCCGGCGTCACTGAGGAGGCAGTAGATTTTGAAATCTTCCTCACGACCAGTGACAGCACTGACGACGGCGTTACACTGGCATCGGGACTATCACTGCCACTTGACGCTGAAGGCGCCGAACTACAACAGCGTGAAGGCGATTCTGCCATTGAGACTGTGGGAGGCATTACTGGCTTAAAAGTGGCTGACGTTGGCGATACGATTATGCTATCGTCCATGGACTGCGGCCACGGTGACACTGAGGCAACCAACAGCTCCCCCTGTGGTTCTCCCAGCAAAGGCCTGTTATCAGCTGAATATGTAATTGGCGAGAAGGGTAGTGTGCAGAGCGTCAGTGAAGAGGTCTTTCATCTACCGTGTGAAAGACCGTGTTCAGTGTCCAACTGCTGTAACGGGAAGTTACAGTGCACTCAGAAGAAATTCGACAAGGAAGTGCAGTGCAACGTGGTGTCGGATTTACTCAGCGAGTGGATGGAAGAAGAAGATACCCTTAAATTAGAAATCATTAATCTGTGCCAGCAATTGCTTGATAAGCAAAAGCTCCCACAGTAATATCAATGCGTGTTAGTTCTTATGCGTACTGACTTGTACTGACGGCAACTTCACCAAATCAGTATGTGACGTGATTCATGGAGCTGTCTAAGTTAAATCTATGCGTGTTCTAGCGCTTCATCGCTACTTACAGAACTCGAACTCTTCTTTATGCTTTGTAACTGGCTGATCTCTTCCGATGCTGCACTGATGCTTTTCAATTGATTATAAAGTTATGGTAAATATTTTCCTATGGAGTGCCGGATAGCCGGAGAGCAGACGCTACTGTG
Organism: Rhipicephalus microplus; assembly: GCF_043290135.1. Classification (NCBI taxonomy): domain Eukaryota; kingdom Metazoa; phylum Arthropoda; class Arachnida; order Ixodida; family Ixodidae; genus Rhipicephalus; species Rhipicephalus microplus. The sequence continues at coordinate 68,961,905 of NC_134704.1, forward strand.
CCAACGAATATCTGAATTTTATGTCACTTCATCTTTGCTCAGTAAAATATGTTTATTCTTATGCTCCTTGAAGCTGCGGACATTCTGGTATTTTTTAATGCTGCCGTCGAAAATCTCTTAAAGTTCACACAATGACAACCAGCCAGCAAGAACGAGCAGCAAAGCTGGGCTTGGCAGGATACTCAACGCAGGTGCTCGTCTCCGTTTCGAGCAATATTCTCACGAAAGCTCGGCCTCCGAATGGTGAAACTGCCATCACAACCAGGAAAAAGGTGAAGGTGGCAGTGATCCTGTATATACACAAGATCTCGCACGGGCTGAAGAAAGTAGCGGGTTATAAAAGCGATTATTTCAGCACCCGATGTACTTTAGGCTGCCAGTGTAAGTTCGCCGACCCCAAAAAAAATTTGGAAGCGTGCCAGAAAAAGCACCAAAATAGTGTCGTGACATGCGCAAAAAACGTGGTGTACAGTTTACAGTGACTTATGGCAGAAGATACGTAAGCCAAATAGGCCGATTTATTAACGATAGTTTAAGGGAAAAAATTTGCTTGATACAGAGATAGACACCTGTCCACACATCGCAAGGGGTGCGTGTGCTTGTTCACCTATTTATTGAAGCTGTACGGTGCCCGCGCACTTGGGAAATGCTTGGGTGGACCCGCAGGAAATGCTTGGGTGGACCCGCTGAAAAAGCGCTAGGGGGTGGGCCTGCTAGAATTTTTAGCCATGGTATTCAAAAACCAGACGTAATTGGTTCAACTAGACCGTGCTAGATGGCACGATCTGTTCAGTTTAACTACGCGAAAATTGAATTTTTGAACCACTCGAGCCATTTGCCCTATAGTAACAACCAGTGGTTCTTTTTTCCACGAATCAAACAGAAACGAAGAAGCAGCATTTTACCGCGTTTCTTGATGCAAGGAAGGCTCTTTATTTAGTGCAACTAGATAAATTACTAGTGAATAATTGTAGGCGGTTCGTCTGACGTGATCGGGATCATTTTGAGAATATTCTATTGTGGCGCATATATTCTTGTGCATTTACCTTATTTTTCGGTAAGTAGGGCACCGTTGTTGATAATATTGTCTTTTAGACGTTGTCATACATATAGCTTTCACTCTAACGTAAACTGTTGTTTGACTTGAGTGTCCCTTTATTAGTTGCCTTTAGTGTCCCTTGGAGTCGACCCATGGCTGTTTGTCATACTACTTAGGGTTCCCTTTACGGGGAGATATGTGAGCTTTTTAGGGGCGAAGCTCCTCACGCCATGGGTGGTATGTTCCATGTCGTCGTAGTAGCCAGTTTCATTGCAATGCATGTCAATAAAAATGGTGTCGCAGCATATCCATGGAGTGAACGATGATGAGTGGGGCAAAGCGTCTGTCAGTCCGTCCATGCTTCCGTGCGTCCGTCCGTGCGTCCGTTCATCTGTGTGTGCGTTCGTCTGTGCGTCCATTCATGCGTTCATCCATGCGACCATTCATGCGACCATTCATGCGTCCGCTTCGGCCCACTTGTCATCATTCACCTCGTGAATATGCTGCGACCGTTTGTTTGTCGCATTATTATTGTCGTATATAAACGAACGATGCAAATTAACAGACTGCTATGCTAATATCGTAACTACGAGTTTAATATGATTAATTTCCATATTCGTTTCTTTCACTTATGTTCATTTATTCACTGAAGTGTACTCCCTCTTATTTTTATTAGCATTCAGTCAGTGAAACAGAAACACTACCATTGAATTCGATCACTTGCATAAGAATTATCATTTTAGCATTTTCTTCTTTTTCACAAATTTCACTGGCACACGATTTGTGGCCGACGCCCGGTGGCGGTCTATGGCATTCTTGTAGTAACCAACCAACGGGCCAACCAATTTGCTGAAGTGGGTACGTGCCTCACATCACCGTTGCTTACCCGTACCGAATGGAACAGCGTGGTCTCATTAACACGAGTCACTCGGACTCGGAGTACACGACGTCCACCACGATCACGCATACCGACGGCGCTTACTCGTACAGCACGACTGCGGGCACCACGTACACGACAGATGACACTAGGAGCGCCGGCTTCTCCCAGCTGCGGCCACTGCGGGTCCCAAGCAAGATGTATCCCTAGGACAACTCACGTACATCGTCACGTCCCGCCAGCCGTCCGCTTCACCGGAAAAGGAATCAACGGGTGGCAGACGCGACGAGCCATTGGCTGAGCGGCGAGCAGCGGGCAAGTTCGAGGGACAGCGGCGAGAATCACAGCCGCTGGCACCACCTAAATTGCCGCCCGTGGCACCAACTCCGGAGAAACCAACGTGGGAGAAACGTTTTACCAATGACGACCGCCAACCCAAGACGTCACCGCAGGTGGTACCAGGTGTCGCTCGCACGGTACGGCTACCACACCGAGTGACCGCAATATGTCATAAAAGGGTCTTGTGCTGTTAACATTTGTATAATATGAAGGCTTCGAATTTCTAGCTATATGTTCTTGTGTGCCTGTGTGTGTGTGCGTGTGTGCATGCAGGCTTGCCCGCGCGTATGTACGCGTGCATGTGCCAAGGCATGCCATTCGTCTTTACCGATGTATAACTGTAAATATTGTAGACATTTGTAAGGCTTTTCTTCATCACCGGTCCATAACCATCATCGCATGGCGGTCTTGATCGTTTGTGGGAACACCTCTTCAGTTTCTTCTGTGCCTCGAATGTGACTGATTTTGCCACGTCTTCCAGGTCTAACAAAGGTTTTTAAGGTACGACGTCGCAATATAGATAAGACACAACTAATCTGTTCAAGAAACTTTACCTTTGCATATTATTATTTCTTAATGCTACTACAGCTATATTTACAGCTATCTTTCTAAAGGCAATACCAGCGAGTTCTGAATAAAGCGGCTCACGCCAAGTTGGGATGAAGACGGCAGTCTCTAAAGGGATGAAAACTTATTCAAAAGGGGGTGTCGCTAGCAGCCACTGTTTCGATAGGTTCTTCTGTCTTTTTGAAAGCAGGGACGCAACAAGCTAACTTTCCAGGAAGTTAGCTTCAGCGACTGCATGGCTAGACTTGTCCACCAAAACAAAAATGAAAATAAAACAGAGAGGGACAACCTTGCCACAAGGAGGTATGAGTGGTTGAAGTCAATTAAAATAAATGAAGAGCTGATAGATCATCCTAAAGAAATACTTAAAAGAAAATCAGTAGTTCTAAAGATATTGTTCTTTTTTGAGTGACGTTGTGCAATCAGTAATGAGGTAAATCTGTTGTTTTAAAAGATTGAGGCGCCACTTGTATGACCCACGGGCAAGAACAAGGTATATATGGGTAAGGCAACGGGTTGTTAGTGGCTTTTGGAATGTCGCGCACCTGTACAAAGATTTCTCATTTCTTCACGACTCGCACTGATGCAGTAATATTATTTCAATTCTTGTAGTGGCGAAAACGTTACTATTCACGTAGAACTAATCGAACGTGTAAGAAATGTTCCATCATGAGCATGGTACGCTTTGCATGGTGGTCTCATGTTGAACCTGGAATGGCAGACAATAACATTTCGTGCGGAACCTTAGATGTCGAGACTCGTGAAACAGACAGATGATGTTCAAGCGGGATGGAATGAAACGCGAACATGGCGCCGCGCTGTTTTTATCTCGCCCCGACAATGGTGGCAATAACAAAATGCTGAAATTGTTGATTTTATAATGAATGATTCATGATTATCATCCAGGCTACAATCGCCTGAAAAAAATTGCCCGCAGCTTCCCTCGGGGGAACACTGAGGAGGATGCGGACCATATAATTGGTTAACGGGGTGTTAAAGTGCGACTTACTTGGGTCGATGGCTAAATTGGTTAACGTGGTTGTGAAATGGGGTGTTAAATATCGACTTACTTGGGTCGATGGCTAAATTGGTTAACGTGGTTGTAGGAGGGGGTGTTAAATGAGTGAACACGTACACACGTATGCGAAAGGGCGGCGCTGGTCGAAGGGACGTCGATCATTGTGTTTGTGGATTCGTTGGAATTCATTTCACCGCGACCTTGGACGTCGACGCGCCGTACAAACCAACCGACGAGCGGCAACTGAGCGAGCGAGCGCCGACCTTGAGTATATATACAGCACGACAGCGCATGCACTGTCAGCTGTTGAATGTTCTCGAAGCGCGACGCCACATGCGCGTCCACTGGAGAATCAGGAGAATTGTAGATGTCGAACGCGGTGTGTAGAGGAGGAAGGGTGCACAGATGGTGGAGGAGTGAAGCGCGCGCGGTGTGTAGAGGAGGAAGGGATGCACAGATGGTGGAAGAGTGGGCGACGGCGCGACGGCGCATGCGCGCGCGTCAGCTGTCGAATGTTCGAGAAGCGGTGCGGACGGCGCACTACAAGGCGCGAGTATAAGATGCTCCGCATCTAAAAATAACGCGATACATCAGAGAATGTAGATCGGGGGATGCGTGTCGTTTGATTCACAGCGGACAAAGCCGCATGCATGGTAATCGATTTAGACGCTCGTTCGCGACACGCGGCGTGCCATGAGGGCCGTATAACAGAGGCGGGGCTTATGTGAGACAGAAGCTGAACTTGGATATAATAGACAGACGGGCCGTGCGTACATAGAAAATACAAAGTGTAAGCAACGGCTCTACCTCTGTACGCCACAGGTCGAAAAAACGCGGGGGACTGCCAAATCACCTGCCGCTTTCCCGGTCCCGGACCTCCTGTTGGCGGGATGAATAACAAGATGCTGGAATTGTTGATTCTGTAATGAATGACTCTCGTGATTATCATCCAAGCTACAATCACCTGAAAGAAAAAAAACGCGAAACATCAGAGAATGTAGATCGGGGGATGCATGTCGTTTTATTCACAGCGGACAAAGCCACATGCATGGTAATCCATTTAGAGGCTCCTTCGTGGCATGAGGGCCGTATAAGGGCCGTATAACAGACGCTGGACTTATGTGACACAGAAGCTGAACTGGGAGATAATAGATAGACGGGCTGTGCGTAGATACCGTATACAAAATGTAAGCAGTGGCTCTACCTCTATATGCCACAGGTCGAAAAAACGCGGAGGACTGCCAAGTCACCTGCCGGTTTCCCGGACCCGGACCTTCTGATGGCGGGACGCAGTCCCCAATCGCCGATCGGGTACAGCACGGACAGCTACTCCAGCAGCACAACCGACAGTTGCACTAGCACCACCAGCTGCACCAGTACATACAGCGGCAGCGATATCAGCTTCTGGGAGAGCGATGCCATTCTGTACGTGGAGGTGATAATGTTGGTTATACTAGGTTTCTTCAGAGTTACGTTATTCTATTCGATTGACAGATATTCTTAATTGAAGTCGCGATCGGTGAAATGAAATTCGCCTTATACAGAAAATTTACAATTTTTTCCAGGATGTTTACCATCATAATCAGCCCACATATCTAGAAGCACGATTGATACTGTCATGAATATCCCGCGTTAGTGACGTAACGCGGTAGGGAGCATTCAAATCGATAGGATGTTTAACATTTTGCATGTGTGTATGTACATACACCCCCTATCATATTTGGCACAATGCCTTGAACGTGAGCCTTGAACGTGCTGCCATGCCCTCACGCTGTTCTTGCTCTTTTTTTGTGCAGTGGCCAGCGCCTCTCATAGCCTTCCTTTGTAGAAATATATTTCTCTCACCGCCGTCGTCTTGGTTTGGTCCTCCCTTCTCCTCTCGCACCTGAAAGAGGAAGAGGCCCTTTCTGCTAATAAAATAAAGTTTGTTCATCATCATGCCACCGCTACTTTTGCTCAACCAGTAGCATCATGCAAGGAAAGAAAGAAATGGCAGCGTATCCACGGAGTGAATGATGGAGAGTGGGGCGAAGCATTCGTCCGTCCATTCATTTTTGCTTCCGTCCGTCCATGCGTCCGTCTGTGTGACCGTTCATGCGTCCATCCGCCCGCCCGTGCGTGCGTCTGTTCGTGCATCCGTCCCTGCGTTCGTCCATGCATCCACCCCTGCGTCCGTTCATGCGTCCATCCATGCATCTGTCTGTGTGTCCGTTCGTCCATCTATTCAACACTCCAAGTACCACCATCTCGCATCTTTTCATCATATATTACCGATATAGAAGCACCGCCATCCAGCTGAAATTCCAAGGACTAAACGAGAGATGGCACGCGCACACTTTTTTTAATAAATGTATGTAAGGAGCACACTTTCTTACGCCTTGCGCTTCAGGTCTTCTTTCCACCTTTAACCACCCCGAGTTCATGGTATATACTAGTTCACTGTATTCATCGCACTGCGTCCCAACGCTCGCTGAACCTTTCTAAAACCAAGGAGGTTACGCCCAGCGTGTATAACGTAGCAACATTTTCCTGTCAGGTTGTGCTCAATGTAGATTCCAATGGCTGCTAATGGGAAATGAGAGACAGGCGAATTCGGCTTTTACTTTCTTACAGCTTGCGCTTCGTATCTACATCCCACGTTTAAGCACCTCGAGTTCATGGTATATACTAGTTCATTGTATTCGTGGCACTGCGGCTCAACGCTCGCTAAACCTCTCTAAAATAAAGAGGTTACATCCAGCGAGTATAACGTAGCAACCCTTTCTTGTCAGATAGTGCTCAATGTACAAGTCAATGGCTGCTAATGGGGATCGCAGCGTGCTCGTTAACAAAAAGCCGAATGCTCCTGTTTGTTATACCCCCGTAGCAGCCATTGGCATGCACATTGAGCATTATCTTTAATTGTTTAACAACGCACAGAAAAAATCTCTCACCGGCACCACCTTGAAGGTCAAAATGTTATACTTTTTACACACTACGACGGCTATGAGGGACGAAAGGGTGTTGCTATAGAGATTTTCGCCCCTGGTCCATACACACGTTCCGCACTGTATTGATGCCGTCACGTCTTCTAACAGATCCTCCGGGCCAGTGCTGTTCGACCGTTTCTTGTTATCCTACTTCACTATTTTTCACACCTGCCGTGTAGTGGACGGGGGGCTTCACTGCTGACACGCAATCTGCAGAATCGAGACCCGGCTTTGGTGGTTGAATTTAGATGTTGCAAAAATGTGCCAGATTTTTTTACTTGGATTTAGGAGCACGTTAAAGGCCACCAGATGGTCAAACGGCATCCCTCGCAATCTTATTGGGGTTTTTGAACGTAAAACGTAAATATTTAATCCCATTACTGACTATTTATCAACACCAAAGATCCCATGGTGCGACGTCTGATGATCGTGAAGGCCAGTGAGAGGGTGCGAGATAACTTATTCGTCTGCATTTTGAGGAAAAGGAGTTCTTTGTCATTTTTTTGTCCTGACGTATTGTATGCATGACTTTTTTAAAGGGTCTTGAAATGTCTTTTATTAAGTTTTGGAAGTATTTAACACGCAGCAGCATCAATTATTTCGCACCATAAAATAGTAATTGTACCTGCCATGCGTACAAAAACCATCATATGGTCAGTAATTGTGACACTGCAGAGTAGATATCCAGAAATTTTAACCCTCTGGTGTGCTTTAATGAGCTCCTACATCTAAGTATATGGTCATGGTGCATCTCTGCAGCAATGATTAAGCGACGCATTATATATCAAGACAGCTACGGGAAATCATACGTAACGCGCCTTCTAAGAACTGCCTATCTCGCCAAATCGCAAACATCGCTGCGCAACCGTGGCGGCGGCACCACGATTGACGGAGACGAAGCGTATCACGGATTGGTTAACACCTGTTGCGACAGCTAAGCGCACCAACAGTTCCTATTTTATTCTCATCTGCGCCAGTCATCTGCGGATGCTAAGTATGCGGACAAAAAAAAAATGTTTAAGAACTGTCACTGATGACCATAAACACGGGCAATGTGTGTGTGTCTTGAGGGGTAAAGCTATGGCGTGCGCAGGGTTCTCCATCAGGGGGCATGCTTCGTCGCAACTCTCCGCCTCGGAGGCATACCGTGGCGCCACCTGCGTGATGACGTCACTCATAGGTTGCGCCGGTTTGTGCTGTCTGCTAGAACAGCGCATTTCCTGCGCTTTTGCTGCGAACACCATGCGTGCGTCTCTTTGTTTTGAAGTTCAGTGCCTAAAGAAGTGGTAAGACCTCACAATACGGGCAAGCAAACTACGAATCGGTGCCCCCGGTGACGCTATCTTGTCTAATTTGCAACGTAAAATTGCAACTAAGAACCGGTGCAGCCATGGGAACGATGCAAGTGATGTCGCGAAAGCAAAGCTGTCGTATTCTACGACTACTACCCTATTTGTGACGTCAAAACGATCGCAGTGGAGGCCCTTGCGGCCAATTTTAGATAGTCGCATGAATGCGGCGCCCTCAATCGCAGGCCCGCACTCATTCCACCGCGTGAAAGTAAACCCGCTGGACTTCCGAAATCGACAACTGGCGAGCTACAGTGTGCGCTGCGTGACGTGGCCACTTCCACGGACGCCTTGCTACGCTCCAGCAACGACAACCCTCGGAAGAACTGGATCGGTACTTGGCTGCTGATCGCGATCGCGCTCCTTGCCACGATGCTGGTAGCCTCAGCAGTCACCACTGTCGTGGTGAAGAGAAACCCTGTTGACCACTCTGACCTGGCTGGTGTGGGCATCGATAAAAACCACCGGGGAAGCGGTGCATCCGCTGGTGAGTTGTAATTTATTTGATTTAAGTTAGCCGCACCAGAACGAAGTGGCAGCGAGACCGTGGCTTCGTGACTGATATTCGATATTCACTGCAGCAATAGAAATTCAAATCGAATCGAAAGATCGTCGATCTTGCTCGCGAAAAATTTATATGCAAAAGCTCAATATGCTATGCTTCAAGCACATTACAAACGAAGTAATAATTACTTGCTTCCTTGCGACATTTAAAATTTTAATTCATACTGTTGCGCCACCATCCAGCGCGTGTATGCGCGGCATGCATCGCCAAACATCCTGCACATTTATTATTCGAGTGAAAAGAACTTCTATTCACGCGAATATTCACAACCATGCAGTCTAGCTTGTGAATTGTGTTTCAGCATCTATATTTTGCTTTTTATGGTACCTTCAGGTTTATCTCGAGCAAACCAAATACGTCTTCGTGTGAGTCGATATCGAAGTGGTTGTCGCGTTCTGGGTTTTTTTTTCTAGAAACGACAAATGTCACCGAAATGACGTGCGACCAAGCAATGTTCATTATTATTTCGCTATGAACGACAATTTACTGTATGGTTATGTGTTATAATGAGTCACAACTGCAGTTCGTTTCATCGCTGTGTTTTTTTTTCTAAAAAAACGTCAAATGGGGCACTTATTTCAAGCTGTGTATAAGTAAACGCATCCGCCATTGCAGGAGTAGCTATATAGAACCGCAGCACGCGTGCCATTGATATTTCTAGCAGATATGCGTCAGCTCACTGCTGCTCGAAGCTAAAGGGTCTCCTGTCTGCAAATGTATGTCCTGGCAACACTAGAAATAAAGGTTCGTCGTTTCTGTTTAAATAGTGCCGTCTATACGCCGCATTGATTGCAGGATCCTTGAAAATGTATTGACGGGTCGTTCGAAGTTTCCGTTAACACCAGCATCGCGAATTCATGTCTGCAGTGTGCCGCTACAATATCAATCCTAAATAATCGAAAGCGTCTAAACAAAACAAATACACGCACTGGTGTCAAGAACACGTCGAATATTGTTCAAGCTGTTAAGGTGTTAGGCGTTTACTTTGAAGAAGTAGATGTCTCAAAAAGGACCTGGGATGACGTGTTTAGGAGATCCACCGAAGTCATATTAGTGGCCACCAATTTTAACCTGTCACTAACGGCAAAAGCAACAGTCGTCAAGACACACAGGCATGCGCTTTTGGGTCTTGCATAGCACACATAGCCCTTATACCTCGCCGTGTATTAGGATGCCTCGCCTCCATTGCGGGAACCTTCCTCTGCGGCGGGAAAGTAGAAAAGCTTCAAAGGAAATTTTTACAGTTTCCCACAAGCCGTGGAGGCCCGGGTCTCCCAGACATATCAACGTTCACGAGAGCGCTGGCTACGAAAGCAACTTAGAAGATTTCCGATGGCGGAAATTAACGTGGGTAAAGGCTCGTGATGTATACAAGAGCAGTACACTGAAATAGGCTTTCACGGCAAATCCATACATAAGAGCACGAGCAGATATCCCGCTTAAGTTTTACAGAGCTGCCAGTGGCTTAAAACTAACAGTGAATTCAATAGTTTCATGCATTCTGGATCTTGCTTCATCACAAGAAATAAGCGAAATAGTGACAAGTAGCACACCGAGGAAAGAGGAACAAAAAGCATCCCGCACGAAAAAGTGGAAATGATGGCACTGCAATTGTGTACCCAACCAGATACGTGAGTTAGACTGCATGGGAATATGAAGAGCAGCATTGCTTGCGTGTGACCAGTTATAACATTGCTGAGTCGTTCCAAATGACCGTTGTCCAAACTGCGGCAAAAGAGAAACGGCCCAACAAGCTATGTTTCAATGCTCGGTGGCGAAAGGTGTACGGCACATGGTACAACGCCTCTTTGGCTTTCGCACAGCACGCATGGAAACAGAACGTGGGCTGTTTACAAGACTTGCCTTTACAGTGACTTTTTATGTACTGTGGCGGCGACGCTATTTAGCGGAAGTGTGGCACAAGCCTCATAGAGGCGCCTGCCCCGCACTCCAGACTCACTCGCTCGATTTCGTGCCGACCGGTTGTGCCCCTGCGATATCCGACGACAGCACAGCTCTGGCCGACTGGGCTCGCCCTACGCCATCTCCTGACGCCGACAAGAGCTCTCGCCGAATGGGGCCCCGTCCTCGGATTCCTGTGACCGTGGCGATCTTTCCTATGTTCTCCTTACTTCCGTCGTTCCCTGTCCCTGCGCCTCGCTTTCTCCTTCCTCTTTATCTCTTTACCTTTTAATCCTATCTTTTTAATTCCTGCTTTACCCCCACCCCTCGTGAGCTACTCTTGAGGTGTGCTCCCCCTGAGAGACAGTTACGGGGCTCACTTTTCGTTTCATTTAAAATCACTTCCCCGCACTCAACTTAATACGGCGCCCTTTGTGTAATTACCTCGATCAGCAGCCGGAAACGCACGCTGAAGAGGCTTTCCTTCGACGATGGCGCACACATTTTTACAGAGTAAGATAGGGACATCTGAAGTTTCCAATTGTTCCGTACTAGCCATGCGCCCACTCTAGTGCGCATACATACGTGTTATTCTGTAAAATGTGATTAACTTGATTCATTTTTATTTTCCTCTGACTTGTAACACTTGGATAGCCAGTGATCAATTAGATTTTGGTGCTCATTTGTAAGATGTATACCCTGTCTTTACTTGTTTTCGCTGTTTCGTTTGTGAGTCTACACACAAGTTTAGTGTACAATATAACTTCCCTTTCTCAACTCCATGGACAGCTTACCGCTCTCACCTTGCGGAATACTGTAAGGCGTCGAACCTTTTATTAAACAACTTGCGCGGCCGTGCAAATTGCACAGGGATGTTGCGGGGAACCTGGATATTGTGGTAATTTCGGTTTCCTCAACAGCGACTAGACGAAGTGGCTTGTGTCGTCGTCGAGCACGTATACTCCGTTCCATTAGCTGTTGGCTGTGCTGCCAAAGGTACACTCAAGGGTGTACAATAAGGACTCTAGGGGCACAGCAAATAGTCCTCGAAATATTTTAGCAATCCTGTTCTATTTAGCAAAGTAAACCCACAGAAACAGAAAAATGGTTAGGATTAGCGTTTTCAAAGCGTGTAGAGAGTTTCAATCATTACTGAAATAAAAGAGACAGCCTGCATCAACGCATCTCCGCGGAGGCTTGTTGTGAGGCAACGGTGCGCCACGTTACAGAAACATAGTGTCGCCCGAGTTGGTTGCGTCTGCGCAAGATGCCTCTCAAGCTGTGCAACCAATGAGCGATCCTTCGAATGCGCGCGGTTTTCCGAAGCTGGCGAAACCGATAGCTTTAAACATTCTTGAAGAGCTTCTTATCGAGTGCGGGGACATTGCAAGTGTGCATGCCCCGCCGCGGTGGTCTAGCGGCTAAGGTACTACGCTGTTGACCGGCAGGTCGCGGGATTGAATCCCGATTGTGGCTGCTGCATTCGCGATGAAGGTGAAAATGCTGTAGGCCCGTGTGCTCAGACTTGGGCGAACGATAAGCAACTCCAGGTGGTTGAAATTTTCGGAGCCCTTCACTACGCCGTCTCTAGTAATCATGCGGTGGTTGTTAGACGTTAAACCCCACATATCAATCAATCAATCAATCAATCAATCAATCAATCAATCAATCAATCAAAGCAAGCGTGCACGCATTTGTCAAAGAGGACCGCAAAACTGATCCAGGTTAGCACGGAAACGATGTATCAGGGGAAAACAGAGATGGAGGAAGCAAGCAAAGTCCTTCTACTACCGAAGAAGCGTTGTTGTGAGAAAGGCCGTGATTAGACGAAAAGGCTGGACCTTTTTGACCTCATCACCTTGCGAAGAGTGGTGCATGTTTTTTTTTTTTTTCTGAGAAAGGCGGAATTCTCACCGTCGCCAAAGTGACGCAGCGTTTCAAAGAAGACAAAACGCTACATCTCTATGACTGAGTTGCAGAGAATGCTGAAAACGCTTGGCTTCAAGTACAAAAAAAATGCTCTTGGAACACCCTTCTCGTAGAAGCGACGCGCACAGTTCAGAGTCCCGCCCCGGTGGTGACTCTGGAAAGACGATAGTCTTTCTTGGGGACCTTTGACGCAAAAATGTTGGTCTGTCTATCTGTACATTTGTTGTTTGTTTAGAAAAAGTTGGTATCGATTTAGAGTACTAGGTACTCTACTAGGGGAGAGCATATAGCCGTCCCGAATACAGTTCCCCCTAGGGCTCCGGAAGTTGCATTGAGCGCATTACACAGGTTTATTTCCACTCATAATAATAATAATAATATTAATAATCATAATCATCATCATCATCATCAGCCTGACTACGTCCACTGCAGGACAAAGGCCTCTCCCATGTTCCGCCAGATTTGTTCACTCTGTAAACGTTTTGTTTACTCTCTCCAGACGCAAGACTATTGTCTTTCGGCGACATTTGCGGTGTAACATGCAGATTCGGGGACAATTTTTTTAACTGACTAAACGTGTGTCGGCGCTGGTTGTACTTGTAGTCGCGTGTGGATAGACGGCACTAGTCTCTGCACGAAGCCCGTCGATCTGGTTTGTCGATTGATCTTCGAAACGCCTGTGCCATAATTGCCCAGAAGCTGCTTCCACTACAACTCCCGGGCAGTGTTATAGTCACGAATATTGTGCCATATCATTCTGTGAAGCAGGAAAAAGTGCCGTGTATGAGTAGCCTCGAAAAGGACACACAGGCCCCGCTTCCTAAAACGGGTGTTGCGTAGAGCAGTGACATGATGAAAGCAGATCTCATGAAGCTTGTTGACAATGTACATGGAAGCGGGGACTGATACCGTGTGGACTGCATCGCTGTGGCTGTTAGTCACCTCATTGTGTACTTACCTCCTTGCCACTGCCACATGAACTTCATATAGCTCGTATGAAGCGACGTGAAGGGTGCTTCACAGAAGCGTCAAACAAGAAGTTTAAGGTTCAAGACGTTGATACTCCGCTATGGCAGGGAATCACGCAAGTAACCGCTCAGAAGTGAAAATAAAGCTTAATATTGATTGATTCAATCATTCGTTCAGTAATTGATTGAGTGACTGAAGTAAATATTCTTATGAACGTTCCATAAGCAAAAAAAACTAGAATGTGACAAGAAATTATAGGAAATGGTGACGATAACAATAGATAGAAATGCTCGGGCTAGTTTCATTGCTCGTTCAGTCCAAAAATAGGCAAAACATGAAAAAGGAACCAAGTGCCATCTTCTATGAAAGTCAAAAGATAAATATTATAGTACGTCTACTTTCACACAGATGAAGTCAGCTCTCAAAATATCAAACGTGACATGTGCGTCCGAACACACTTAGAAGTGCGCTCTGCCATGATTGGATGAGAGCACCCCTACCTTCTTCAACGCTGCCGACAGTTAGTGAAACGGAGTACAGTCTGTGACAGTGAGGGGGACGACGTGTTGTCCACAACAAAGAGCCGCCTAAGATTACTTGGTGAGAACAGCTAGACAGGACAGCAAACTGGACGTGATTGCGGATACAGTTATAAAAACACAGACAATAGAAAACGCGTAAGAGCGAGTGGTGTTTTCTTGGGCAGCAACTGTATCGCGTGGGTCCATATCCAGGAGCCATTACTTTTTCAGACGTTCACATTAAAGGTAGAAACTTATAAGCAAGTATAACAGAAAATGTCGTACCCATGTCCATCAATGCATCGACATGTACTCTTTCTGCTACCACGAATACCATGTTACTGTCTGATAGCTGTCAAATAATTCTGTACCATGAGCCATAGGCTGTTGAATAGGTCTGTACAGAGTACTTCAAAATTTCTCTGCTTTTTCTAATAAAAAACGAAAGCAATGGCCACTTGTGCCTTTGTTACAAATACTCAGTAAACTTCCCTCTCAATGTATATGTATTAGGACTCGAGTAACAAGCTAGGGTAATAGTGCATAAGCAATAATACAACAGAAGTAACAATGCATACAAAACTTATGTGATCGCACCCCTTCTGCAGTGTTCTTGACCAGGGGCCCGTCCTCCCATTCCTGGTCCGCATTATTGAGCAGCTGTATTTTGTTCAAGACATGTAGTATACTTATATTGAGCCTTGAAAAAACTTCCAAATTTAGTTAACAGCAATGCCAGATTTCACTCGAGTATACCTCGCTACCTGGGACAAATGAGAAGCTTGAACTTCTGATTTGCACTAAACCGTGGCCATTGCTGATTAGTAGGATTGTACCTAATGCCTGTTTTTTTTTCGCTTCACATTACCACACATTTGTCGCAATAATGGCCTTTTGCCCGAAGATTGTACATATACGCTCCGCGTCATAAGTTTACAGACTACCGGACAAGAAAAAGCAGAAACGTAATGTTCCTGCTACTACTGCAAAAAGCTCTAAATTTACAATTTATACCTGTTGCACAATGCAGTCAGAACATGTGCTGTGCAGTTGAACCAAGTACAATCGCAAATCGCTGCAAAATCAAATGCTCTCTCGAACCTAGCGGTCTCTAAACTGTTTACGCCGACCCTACGTGCCTGTGTCCACATATGTATACGGTGATTTTGTTCGTGCGCACTCGAAGGCCTGGTGCCCAAGGAATTGCTGGGCTCGGCGTTGCCCGAGTATGCGACGGGAGACGATTCTGGCACTGCGGTAGATGAAGATACTACGGGAAGTGACTGGCAGAGTTCATCCGCGCCGACTGAGACGGCCCACGGGACCTCTGAGGAACCGACCACTGGTGATAAAAAACCCGATGGCTCTTCGAGCACGCGAAAGAATGCCGCCGCGGCCATCTTACCCACCAGGATTTCGATGCAGCCACCGTTTCGGAGTGCTGTGAGTGTAATGATAAATTTATTATCCAGTTCATTTTCGCCGTCAAAATAAACATGACAATCGAGGAGCCCACGGTAAAAGCTATCCTTCCATAGCTTGACAACGTGGTGGCCATACAAGAAACAAGCACCTTGGGTGTATTGCAGCCGCATTAGAAAAATGCACAAAGAACGTTTCACCTAGTAGAAAGCGCGAATAAAATATGAGCATACATAGGCGTGCGCAAGGTCACTTTTCAGGGGAGGGGAGCGAAGGCTCGTCACCCCCTCTACTTGTTATGTCGATGTGTAGGGCTGACTCTGCAGCTCCTCTTTCGCCCCTCCTGCCACCCTCCTTCCCCATGCACACGCCTTAAATATGAGCTGAACAATACAAGCATATGCAAAGACGAGCATTCAAGAAAGGAGATTTTAACAGAACTCCGTGACTTATGTCGCGCATACAAAAGGCATGAAAGCGACACGCGACATCAGGAATTCAGTGGAGAGTACACGGTCATCACGTTAAAAAAGATAACGTAATACCATGAGGTGAATATTTTAGTCATACCAAAAATACTACAGCCTCTTCAGACCCTGGATTTCTTTCTGCACGTGTGCTGTACTAAATACCTAATACTTAAGGTTAAACTCTGATAGGTAAGCTAAGGTCGTCTGGTCCCGAGGGCTCAGAGCTCATTCATTCGTAAATGTTTCTTGCAATTGACCGGCTGCCTTTTGTAATGGCACGCCAAAAACTAGATTACCTCAAGTATTTTCTCTCATAAAAGTACCATTAGCGTAAGATGCTCCTGTGAATATGGGGTCTCGCATATGCAAAGCACGCCCGACGTAGAATAAACAATTTCATAATTCTTGCTACTAACTTTGGAGGAAAAGAAGTGGTCCCTGGACCAAGAGTACTGCCCCACTTTCATTGACAAACATTCATATGTCGTCTATTTCAAGTACCACCAGGTGATAAGGCAATACGGAATGCAAATCAAACGAATGTAAGTGCAGTCGTTCATTGTAACTTACGTACTTCAAGAAACGGAAGACGCTCTTCTTCCGAGTAGATTGGAGAAATCAGCTCATCTGTGTACTATGTCAGTGATGATGTGTATTCCTGTATTAGCAATCTGATCAAGTAAGTACATTCGAATGATCATAGATGAATTGTCGGCAGTAAAACCTTATGCGAAGTTGTAGTTATACAGTCTGTGGGTGTGTAACAACAACAGATTGTGTAACTAAACAAAGAGGTAACTTCTAGGAGTTCTGGAACTGACAGCATCCCTCATGTATTCACCTAAGATGAATAGAACATAGAGTGTCCTATAAATGCACTAGAGTGTACTCTGGCGCTTGTGACTATACGTCTATGGGAGCTGCAACGCACGGTGCTTCAGCGAACATGAGAATGATGGGTAGTACACGAATTTGTGTAATCTTCGTACTTTAGGCTCCGGTTGGCTTCATGTGGCTTGAAGTTGCTTTGTCACGAAACGACAATTGGCAATTATTCAGCAGTTGCACTTCACTACTTTTCACTTTTACGCTCACCAATTCAAATCACCTAGAATGGGAAGAGTTGGGTACAACAGATAATGAAGAGTACTTTAGTAATCTGCGCATCGCCGATGAAATTGCGTGGCTGGGTAACTCAGGGAATGAATTACAAATCATGACTACCAAATTAGACAAGGAGAGCAGATAGGCGGGTCTCAAATTGAATCTGCAGAAAACGAAAGTAATATAGAACAATCTCGCATGAGAACAGCACTTCGAATGCACTTGAATTTGTAATAGAGTACGTCTATTAAGGACAGGTAGTAACCGCGGAGTCGAACGACGAGGCTGAAGTAACTATAAGAATAAGAACCGGGTGGTGTACATTCGGCAAGCGTTCTCAAATCATGATTGGTAGATTGCCACTATCCCTCTAGAGGAAGGCATATAACAGCTGCATCTTGCCGGTACTTACCTACGGAGAAGAAACCTGGAGGCTTACAATGAGGGTTCAGATCAAGTTGAGGACGACGAGCGAGTGATGAAAAGGAAAATAATAGGTGATCCTCAAGAGACGAGAAGAGAACAGAGTGGGTCGGGGAACAAACCCGGGTTCAGGATATCATATCAATAAAAAAGAAGAAAGGGACATGGGCCCGGCACTTATTGCGTAGGCAGGGTAACCGCTGGTCATAAGGATACCGGACTAAATTCCGAGAGAAGGTGAGGAGGAGACAGAAAGCTATGTGGGAAGCTATGTGGGGTTTAGGAAGTTTGCGGGTGTAAAGTGGCAGCAGCAAGCACAAGACCAAACATAGGAGGGTCCTTTGTCCTGCAGTGTGCTTAATCAGGCTGATGGTGATGATGATGAATTCGAATCGGGTCACTTAGTGCCAGGCGGTTTGTTCTCTTATTCGAAACAAAACAAAAACACACCAATAAACGAAGCCACAGTTGCGTACGAGCCCTGCAAGCATGGCGACTAGGCAAATCTGTGCACCACCCATAATCCTGATGGTCGCTTAACGATCGCAGCTCCAGTGTCCCCTCTAGTTAACTTTAAGAAACTCTATAAACTCTAAGACACAGGCCATCTTCTTTTTCTCCTCATTTCATGAAATGATCCTCTCCGCCCCCTTCCGGAAGCTTTCTGCACCTAACGTGTGTAATGTACCGGCTTCAAGACCAGAGGCATTGTCATCTTCATGTGCCTTACCCGGTTTTCCACAACCTCCGTGATCGGCCCACTTTTGACGAAGCGAAGACGTCATGTGATGAAATCCTCACATTACGTCACGTCATGCGACGTCATGATGCTGTCATAGCAACACCCGCTAGTTTTGACGATCCATGTCCTTAAAGTAGTGACGTGTTCTATCATGGCATGAACTCATTCGGTGACTCCATCCCACTATAAATTTTTCGCCTCACTCGTGTTACTTGCCACTAACGGGCTCGAGCTATTATTACGTTTGGTGAAGCATCTAACACTTTCGCCCTAATCAGTATTTAGCAGAACAGATAGTGAGAGATGATGGCTGCTATTAGACTTTTACCTAACCTACTCTTAACTATTACTTGTGGTCAGCTCAATTTTGAAATATTTTGCAACAACTAGATCAATCGATTGACCAACCCACGAAAAGTAAGCTCCTTCGGGGCTTGTTAGCACTAGGTGGGAGAAGAGGGGGGAGTACATGTTTGAGTGCAATACCATCTGACATTCTCCACGCCCAGAAAACAACGAGAAGAAGCGTGCCGCAGTGTACAAGCTAAAAGTGAGCGCTGTGTTGGACGTAGTGCAGCCACACTAGCGGGAAGCTAAGTGCGCGATAGGTTCTGACCATTCACATAGGGATCCTATCGACATCAACTACACTCATACGAAGCACATGCAGCAGGCAGGCTGTATATTGAGATGATTGTATTAAAAACATTTATTACACTTTTGCGTGGGTTCATGGCACCGCGAGTGTTACTCACTTTTTACTTTAGTGCCTACTGACAATTGACAGCCTTCATAATTATCCAGAATGTAGCGCTGGCAGCCGATCAGGTATGTATGTATAATTTTTACGAATATGCCCGCAATGCTCGATGCTAGCGTATATAAACGCCGCGATCAGCAACACAAGTTAACACATTGGTTGCTTTAATGTTAAGTTCTCTTGGAGATGATAACTGAAGTTGTTAAGGATGCGTGCCTTCCAGACATAACAAGGTCAAATATGTCAACGAAAGCTGTCCAAGCACGTCACAGAAAAACTCGTAGCTAAGTTTTCGTGTAAGCAGGAGGATTGATCGCATGAACCACTGTTATTTTAGCGCTACTTAAATGGGCCAGGTACCAGCTGGAATAACAGAGCAACCTTGATCACAGCCATTTGCCACCTCTATCGAGTAAAGGCTCGTTCACACCTACGGCTTGCATCGGTCACGTGACTACTTGCGACCACCGACGGGCGACTGAAATACGACACAAGGCGTTGATGTTCACACCTGCGTGCGACATTTCCCGACGCCGCACTGAATTTACGTCAAGTCTCCCTGCACTCCACCAAATATGGCAGCGGCTTAGCTCAGCTATGCTAGGGTATACGTAGGGTTAGCAAAGGTTCAGGTGATTATTCTTAGCTTTCCAGATATCATGCTTACAGCTGTTCCAATGACACATACGGTATACGTATTATGTGGCACATATATATTTATTTTGCCGGGCAACTACTTCGGGATCCGATGAGTTAGGCTTCTCCGCTCTACTGCACCGTTGAGCAGCATTCGCACTCTCCTTCTCCATGGCTATACCACAGTGGCAAACGCCAGTCAGAGGTGCTATCAAGTGGCTCCAGCGCAGTGTCAGATGGCGACTGCATAGGGTAGGCGCGCGCGTCCACGTCCATATGTCTACCAAGGCTATGACGGCACTCCTCTGTAAAGCGCACACCGGCAGCGGCGAGTTGCGCGCGGCCGCGGCCGAGTGCGAGGGAGGTGCCGGCTCCGGTGCGTGACACCACTGATCGTCTGCGCAGCGCATCGAATTGCGCGCACACCGGGGGCGAGCCGCGCGCGGTGGCGGCGGAGTATCATTGCGCATGCGCTGACCAGTGTCATGCGAAATTGGCTCAGCGAGGCCAGTGTAGCTAACGCTACAAAAAAAAAAAGAGTTCAGTATCCGTTCGTCGCGCCTTGTGCCAGAGGCTATCGACTGCACGCGAATAAAGATTGAGGAGCACGCGCCTTAACACAGGTAGTCGCTCTTAAACCACAGAGAGCATTTGCCACAAACTTGGTCAAGCGACCGGTACCAGTCGCAGGTGTTGACGAGCTCTAAGGGTCCAACCGCATGCATGTAACTTTTGAGCGACAAATGGGCTGTCGCGTCACGACGGTAGTGGCATCGCCAATAGTGGGAACGACAATGATTGATTGATATGTGGGGTTTAAGGTCCCAAAACCACCATATGATTATGAGAGACGCCGTATGAAGGGCTCCGGAAATTTCCACTACCTGGTGTTCTATAGCGTGCACGCAAATCTGACCACACGGGCATACATCATTTCCGCCGCCATCGGAAATGCAGCCACCGCAGCCGGGATTCAAGCCCGCGACCTGCGGGTCTGCAGCCGAGTACCTTAGCCACTATACCACCACGGCGGGGTAGTGTAAACGACAAAGTGGCATTGCTGTGCAGTTAAAAACTATCACGTTAAAATCTATCTTAGTTAAAAACTATCACAGTTAAAAACTATAATCTTGACATTGTTACAAGTCATGACCGCTGAGGCAAACTATAGCATTGAACAAGCAACATAAAGAAACTTGATAGCAAGAATAACGACAAATACGGCAGCTGGCTCACTCCCGGGGTGACACGTGGCTGTAAAGAAGGTAACCTACATGTTTCATTCCTTGAAGAACGTGAGGATTAGAAGCATAAAGAAGCATTATTCAGTCGAATAAAAAATTGGGGATGCTGAAATTTTTCCGCAAATCATCATGCTGACTTCAGGATGACTTGCGGGCTGTGTGACTTAGGGTAAGATGCGTACCAGTGGCTTTAAACGTTCGAATATATGCCTCGGCATGATGGAGCATGACGAGTACGTCTCCTCCTGTCCCTTTCTACACCGCAGACGAGTAAACCTGAGTGTGGTGCTGTCTTCTACAAGTACTGTCTGGAACCAAAGCACGAGTTTTTCTACCAAGCGTCCCTGAACGCTTGTGTGGACAGCGCCGCGGGAGACCGGCCCACGCAACTCTGCAATCGTGGCCCCAACCGGTTCGCCTCACGACGCGAGTGCGAGGCGAGCTGCGTGCAGATGAAGCAGCCGCACGAGCCTTGCCTCGACAGCACCCTGTTCACAGAATGCAGAAGGTGCGGCGGCACTACTAGCGTAATACGAGAGAGTGTAGTTTAGGACATGATCATGAACAGTGATTGTTTCGTGTTATTCACCGTTTTGCCCTGAACTGCGCAGTTCTGCACTGTGTATAGGCAAGAATGCACTGCTCCAGAAATACGTCTTATTGAAGCACACCGCTTATTTATATTCTTAAAGGGCCCTTAAATTACTCCAATGTCAAAGACGATAGGGTGATTTTTTACTCGTCTCCGCTGCACTTTCTACTGACGATTCCACCTCCCGTCCACTTATTTCTTTATAAAGCACGTCAAAAATTCAGCGCTAAGCATCGAAGCTATCAGGACTTCGCGCTCATCGACTAC
Organism: Rhipicephalus microplus; assembly: GCF_043290135.1. NCBI lineage: Eukaryota > Metazoa > Arthropoda > Arachnida > Ixodida > Ixodidae > Rhipicephalus > Rhipicephalus microplus. The sequence continues at coordinate 68,983,609 of NC_134704.1, forward strand.
ACGATGTTATCTCAGTTCGTCCGCTCGAGAACGGACAAGACGAGGTGAAATCAGTTGGTCGCGAACGATAGCCGTGCGAGACAAATGAAAACGGGTAAGCATCTTCAAGGCAAAGAGGGGCAGCAGACAATTAAAAAGAAAAGTATTCCTCGTATATAGACCAATCAGCAGTTTTTACCTTAATTGCACCACGTGATTGAATCATCCTTCTGGCGTCACGAAGGGCGCCGAAAAGACAAGAAACGCCAGGAGATAACAACGGGCTCACCTTTTTTTCGGAGCGGTTCACCTGAACCGTACATAGAGTGGTCAAGGAGCACACAGACCGTAATCTTTCGGTGCATCTGTCTGTCCGTCCGTCTGCATGTCCTTTATACTTGTCGGCAACTCCAAGGGAGACATTATATTTCCTTAAGACCTATAGGCTTCGCACCATCATCAGCACTCACTTGATGGATCTGCAGTAATTTTTTTTCTTGTATTTTCAGAGGGTGTGTAGCTCTTTCGTTACTTAGCAATTTTCATGTCTCCGAAATATTGTTTTCGCCGGTTTTAAAATTACTCCAGGGCGCATTGCAGCATACCAAATTTTTCTAAATTTAATGCTATTTTCAAAAACAAAAAAACATAACTTGTAGAGCACCGAAAATATTTAGAATGAATAAATATATAAGAAGTGTGTAATTTTTGGTTGCCAGATTGTAAACAATGCAATGTAAAACAGTAAAAAGGCAAAAATATTCAAAGTAAAGAAAATTAAAAATATTCACTTTGAAGATAAATGACCCAGGAACACTGTAAGCAATAATAAATGTCGGAAATGTTTCTATTGACATAGACAAAGAAAATCGGAACCATGGTGCTGCTTCCTTGCTTCTGTCTTGTTGTGAAGCATTGCTTGGTTTTTCTGCAGACACAAGCGAACTCATACACTTTTTTCTGTAAATTATTGTGATTTTGTGATAAAAGCCTCCAGGTGTTCATATATAGATGGATACCAGTGATGTGAACATTATTTCTATACACCAAAGGTCCAATGAACTTCGCTATTTCGTCTAGCGTAACCTCTTTCCATGAGCCACCTCACTCAGCATACGTTGGCGTTCCTATATATGCATGCAAGCTTACTTCGTAGCATTTTGTGCATCTAATTGAAAAAAGAATGATATAGCGTGAAGTTCTCAAACGTTTCGCACTGCTCTGTAGTCAGGGCCAAGATGTGGCCTGATGACCTCCTTGTCATTAGGAGATGCTCTGCATCCAGCGGCAGCACACCGCCCCCAGCAAAGTGTGGACCTCGTACGTAACCAGGGTATCTATTAGAGTGTGGACAAAGGTAAGTGGCTGCGCACTTGCGGCGGAGAAGACAACTTGAGGCCGTAAAGAAAACAAACCCACTAACGGCTGCGGATGTCTCAGGCTGACACAAAACATCGTTCCCCCAAGACTTGAAACTTGGGTTCTGTCATCCACGGAGTCTAAGCTCATTCTCACTCGGATCAGGTGTGGTTGAAAGACAGTTTCGAGCGGTGCGTGTGTTTTGCGGCGCTGATGCGTGCCTATGCGCGCGTGACGATGACGCCATAGGAGCGACGAGTGACACTAGTTGCGACCCTGTGTTTAACATAACAATACAAGCAAAATAAAAGTAACTGGAAACTGGCTGAGAAGGCAAACTCGATACTTTAAACGTGCAAAGGACCTTCGTAAACATTTTTTGTAGAAAAATTTTGCCTGACTCTCAGCAACAGCTCTTTATTGAAAAGCTGCAGGGCATACGTTTCCGGATATTATTACTGCTCAACCATGGCCAATTACAAAGTTGACTCTCTAATTCAATATTTGGCTTGCAAAGGTTCTTTTGATTAGAGACTTTTGAGGCTTCTGCAGCATAATCACGAGGGGTACGCATTTTTGTCAAGTTCGCCAGCCTAGCGCATTTTTTCATCAACACACGCAACTGGTTCGTGCAAGCGTCTTTCGAAAATCACTATGTTGCCAAAACGGGCAAATTAAAATTGATTCTCTAAGTTGAGTGGCTGGACTAACTACTAAAAGTGCTGGGTCCACGAGAAACAAATTGAACATGCCAAAATCGACGAACCGTTGCGTCTATTACCGGTGATTGATTTGAATAGACGCGGTAACGAAAGAGTTAGGGGCCCTCAAATGCCGTCACTTGCGCGCCTTCCTATATTACACGCTGGGTGCAATACAAACAACTTCCATTGTTTCCGTGAACAGCGCCTTTGAGACGTTGCCGTGAACGAACGCCAAGCGCATAGTGGCAGCGTCCTGACACAGATCTCAAATTGTAATGCTGAGTCACTGGAGAAAAAAAAAGTTACTTCAAAGTTTTTGCGGGCCCGGACGACTTGAGCCCATCATGATGGACCATCAAATTTTGGTTCATCACCGGCTAACGTCTTCGCAATACTGCGCTGCGGCTAGCCTCAAGATAGAAAACAAGTTCGTGAAATCAATGTATCGCCATTTGCGAGTTTGTGTCTCGGAGCTAAGGAAAAGAGACAGCCTCCACGTTGAAAAAGCGTATATTGTCTGGGACAGGGTTTAAAAGAGGGCCGAACGCGTTAACCGCACGATGCCACGCTTGCTATCAGGTGTGTGTGTTCCGAGTTTTGGAATAACTCGGCTATCTCCCAGATATCTGGATAGCTCTGATGTTTGCGTGACCACCCCGTCAGTAAGTCGGTTTCGTGTTCGAATACTGGAGCCGGACGAATTCTTTACCAATCAAATAGGCAGCTTCTGTGAATTTCGTTAGGATCTGCTTTTAAGTTTCATGCTCCAATCAGTTGAATGACGATCTTTTGCTTTCACGCTCCCATCTTCGTTGTTTCAACACCTACTAAATTAAATTTGATGTAGTTTTACATAGCACAGTTACCCTGAGTGCATGCTCTCGCTCACTTTAATGTACTATTTATTTGTCGCCGATTACTGTGTTCTCGCAGAAACATTATCGTATCATGTTTGTGGTTCAGCCATCCTTCTCCCCGTGTCGTCTTACGTTATAACTATGCTAACCAGAATCCATAAATGACACTACACTCCAGTAAAAAGGTGTGCTTAATCCTCCTCAGGCAGCATTCGCATTTCACCACACATCATCGCCTTTCTCGAGAAAGGTTTGTGGGAGTGAGTGGAATAGGTCGGCAACCTTACTCATAAGCCGACTCTCGCAAACTTCTTCCGACGCAGATCGCGGCATGAGTCAGAGTAAACCATATCGCATTAACGAACACGAGACGAGAAGTGGACAGGGCGAGCACTTACTTCGAATTGAGCTTTTATTGCAGTATATATTAACGCTCATCTAAAGCTGCAAAAGGAGTGAAAGAAAGTAAATGAACGTGTGTCGTCTCTTCCAAAAACATCGTTCCAACACAGCAGAACAGAAGGCATGCTGACACGTGATCAGGCTCTTTCCAAGCGGCTGGGTGCTTACGGTATTGTAAAGATTCTTAGGTATAAAGATGACTTTTTAGTTTTCAGATAGATGAGATATCGCACCTGAGGTCTGCTTTTGTATAGTATGTTTGGACTGTACCAATCCTGTCGTTTAGAGCATTTTAATCGGTGTTTTAAGCCGTTCAGTTTTGCCACGGAATTTCCCATACAGCACAACATTGGGTACTTAAATTAGTGGCTGCATATTGCTCATGTATAGAATACTTGAGCCAAGAACATATAGAAGGGAACAATGTGCTTTTTTTCTTGTCAAACACTCTCTGCATGTCATGCGTTCACTTAGTGGATGAAAGCATTCAAAAGAAGTTGACACCTTCGGAGGTGGTGGGCTATTCGAGGCATGTCATTTTCTCAGTCACAGAAGGCGTGCATCGAAAAAAGAGCTCAGCCTCACGCTTGACAGAATAACAGAGAGCGAATTTCGTGAGAAACACAAACACAATAAAGAAAGTTCCACTGAACAAGTATATTTAGCAGGCCTTTTACGGGTGCCCACCTTCGCTTGAAATAATAATAATAATAATAATAATAATAATAATAATAATAATAATAATAATAATAATAATAATAATAATAATAATAATAATAATAATAATAATAATAATAATAATAATAATAATATAATAATAATCTATATTTTTCCCGTACTAAAGGAAGGAAGGGGCCGTAAACCAAGAGCTACAATACTGCAGCTTGAGTGCACCTGAAGCCCAATAAAAATACGTTAATGTAACATACAAAAGCTAAAATCTTAGTCAACTAGCAAAAACTGAGAAACAGCTTCCTGTTGAGTTAAGTTGACTTTGATTATTTAACCACGTGGTAAAACACATTGTATACGTGGTTTGGTGTGACGGAAAGAAAAAAGCTGCATGTGACAGCTTGACTGGCCCCTTCACCCAGAAATAAGGTTAAGAAATTACAAAAATATTACAGACAGCTAAAAGCAACAATACAGAAAGAAACGCGCATGTGGCCCATGACAGAAAGTAATAAAAAAGCAGCTCTGAATTGCATACATGATTATTAATAACGAAGCAATATTTGAAACAAACTAACCATACCATCAATCACCCAGCATTCATGAAAAACACAATCAGCACATCCAATTTGGCATATCAATTTTAGACAATATACGTAGATCATCGATAGTTAATTTATAATTTATTCATTACACTTGGTAGACGGTAATTCAGTGTTTTAAATTCATGATTAGTGCGAGGACGTGGTACATGCCGAGTCACTCGATTGGCAAGATTAGCTTGCAAAGCGGCCAATGTGCGTAAAAGGGTACTTCCTCGGCGTATTTTTTTTATTTAAAAGTTGACAGAAGCTGGTATTCATAGTAACTATCAATTTCTAATATTCTGTATTTTGAAAATATTGGAGCAGTGTGTGTGTTGTAGAATGCATCTTCAATACATCGCAAAGCATTTCTTTTGTAATACGGCCAGGTTCTTTAATAATGCTTTAGAGCCTGTAGACCAGACAAGATGACAATAATGTAAATGAGAGGAAAAAAGAGCATTGTATAATGAGTATTCTCAGCTTCGCAGGCAGTATATTCTGGCATCGACGCATCACACCTAAAACTTTACAAAGTTTGTGACTAATGTGCTCGGTATGGTGATTTCATGTCAAGTGTTCGTGAAAATGGACGTCAAAATTTTTAACTGTTCGAGAAAGATTAAGTTCGACGTTATTAGGTATTAGTTTGTGAGAAGTTTAAAATGATTTTAATTTCGCACGGAACAGTACAGCCTTACTTTTAGAGCAGTTGATATGTAGGAAATTCGCCACAGACCAGGTATATATCTTATTTAGTACTTTATTAGCTGAAACAATGAGATCATCACCAGTTTCTCCAGAAAAAATAAACTTGTATCGTTTGCATAGATTAGATATTCTACAGAGCTGTGAACACGTAGGATATCATTGATAAAAATATTAAATAATAGATGCCCAAAATGCTACCTCGAGGTACACCACTCCTAACGTTCGTGGCTGATAGTAGCTCTCGGTTTATTGATAAACATTGTATCCGATTTGATAAGTAGCTTCTTATTAAAGCCAAAAACTGTACCACGAACGCCGTAACAGTGAAGTTTTTCCAGCATTATGTGACATGATTATCCGCATTGTGACATTAAAATGAAATTGTCTTAACCAAAAGGAACTCTCGCCGTAACCATACACGTCCTGCAGCAGCTGCGTGAGCTCGTTTACGCAGTAATTTTCATCAACAAGGCATCATCAAGCGTGAGGCCCATGGGACACCTTTATGGTGTCCCATAGTAGAGTACCAAGTACTCAATATTGTTAACCCCTTTCCCAAACACAATTTTCAACGGCAATCGTTGAACACAAGCGTCCAATTCTGGCTAGCGACTTCAGATAAAATAAAGTGGACAACGAGAACCACACACCTCCGAGAGCAAAGAATACTGTTGTTCTTGGGTACGATGTGCTGTTTGTGATTCAGATGGAGTCCTTGCACATCACCATATTATTGGTTCGTTTCACGCGTATTGTTGTGGTTAAGGTTATCATGTGGCTTCACAACTTAGGCTGTGCTATATGGTATGTGGCTTAAGAGTGCAAAGCTGCAAAAGCTGATGCGATTTTTGGGAATGCACTCTACGTAACTGCTGCCCTGAGTGCGATGACGTTTTACTCCCAGCGAAAAAAATATTGGCACTTGGGAGTTCTCCCAAGCTTGTCCTGTATTTTTATACATAACTGTATAATTATTTAGTGCGTGTCGGAAATGAGGAGATGTAACAATTGCGGTATACATTTAAATGAATTAAACTGACCAAAAGTCACGAGTGTTAATGGCAGGATCGTTTACTTTAGTTCATTTAAATTTGCATCACAATCAGTAAACTACGGTTAAAGACGACAGTGGACGTCCCCCATGCTTTTCCTTACCTATAGCTGTTCGATTTACGTGGTTTGTTTTTTGTACATGTATTACTTCTCAGGAGAATTGAAAATTATGTGCTAACTTATACGGGATGGTGCTTTGCACAGGCTCCATATTATATGTACTTTTTTTTGGGGGGGGGGCGGGGGAAGGAGTGGTGAAGGAGTGGTGAAGGGGTGTGGTTTAGTCTTTCATCAAGCGCTAACTCACCGAACGACGAGTGTTGGCACAGAATGATGCGGCACGTTCCTTTTCAATACACACTATCGGCTGCAGACCGGCCACGTATCATAAGATAGCCACATTCTCGCATTCCTTGCTGTATGCTTCTTGTGCAAGTCGGATTATAAAGATGCTAAGTGCTACCTTTTAAATGATAAATAACTGCGCGTATCGTTTGTGCTTCCGGAGCAGACATGACTTGCGCTCCAGCTGGTGGTGGTTTGATGGTTCCGTGTGCCTGCCGTGGAGCTTCCCCAACGGTGAATGTCCTGCCAACAGTAGCACAGTGTTCGCCACGGCAGAGAAGTGCAACGCCCGCTGCACTAACTCGCCGTGTGCTCCACCACGCTCCACACCTTGTTCCAGCGCTGAGCTGAAGTTCCCTTTCTTCGCGGCAGAGGCGCCCTCGTCGGGGTCGCGAGGAGTCAGGCGGTGCTTGAGGCTAACGCGGCGGTCGTTCGAGGCCCGCAGGTGCCTGGCTGGTGCGAACCGGTTCTCGACCCGGGCAACGTGTGAACTTGTCTGCAAGGTGGCGCCGTCGACGACGACTAGACCATAGTCAAACCTTCTGATCTGTGACGATTCGTACAAATAATAGAACGAAATTTTCCGGGCTTACAATTTGTGTGATGGACCAATAACGAGACCTGTCGAATTAACGGAGCTGCCCACACACTTCGCGCGTTGTTCACTTACCGACTTTAATGCACTTGTTATACTATACTGCATTTCGCACATGAGGTGCACCGTTGAAGTTATTGCGAGAAGGTCTATAATGAAAATGTAGAACGCGGCGCGTCTCGTCGTCTTCGTGCTTGCAGGCGTCTAACGCAATTGTGGTTTTGATTTTTTTTGTGTTTGGTTTTATTTCGAATAAAAGAACGGAACATTGTCAAATTTGTGAGCCAATCAGAATTGATGAGCCTACAAGGATCAAGTAGGGGAAGTGTAACTGCGGAACTTTTGCTGACCTTGGTATTGCGGTAAAACGCATTCAGGCTTACGAAGCCAAATGAAGCCAGAAGAACAAAGATTAGACAAATTCGTGAACTACCCATCATTCCCATGCTGGCTGACGCACTGGGAATTGGAGATCCCATAGACAATAGCGACAGAGTTCCCTCTAGTGAAAGTATAAGATACCATGTAGAAATAGAAAAAATCCTAGGAGAAAAAAATTTCTTCACGTGGTGAGATTCCAGTCCACGTAGCCACTATCCCAAGGCGAGCGTGTTAACCACACCACTCTCCAGGCAAATCAACAATAAACAGCATAGCTTTTTTTAGTACTGTATAGCAACTCGTTGGGAGAGATAAGTGAGGGTGAGGATGACATTTATAAAGACGAGGGAGAAGGAAAAGACACAGCTGAGAGAGTGAAGCAAAGCATAGCAAGAAGGCAATAGAACAACAGACAGCAAGAAGAAGGAGATTAAGAGGGATAATCAAAGAAATAGGTATAGAAAAATGAAGACATGTAGGAGGTCAGTAATACAAAGAGATGGAAAAAAAGAAAGAAATGGTAAGATAGAGAAAGAAAGCTGGAACGACGTATGAAGAAAAAGATAGAGGGAAAGAAATAAAAGCAAAAAAAATTAAAGACATTCACAGAAAATGAGAGAGAAGAGACAAAAAGAGAGAAATGGTTTGAAAAAAGACAGCAAGTGACAATTTTAGCAAAACAGCAACGACGAGTGCTACATAAGGGCCTATCACCTCCGCTGTCTCTTTAGCATTTCGTCTTCAGTAGAAACTGTAGTGAAGGAGTAATGTGACTGACAAACTCCGGGTAGTGGTTGCATACATACTGCCGTTTTATTAGACGTTCGACAAATATATACATGCACAAGGGCACAGCGTTGCCAACCTAAACACTGAAATCAAAACTGCAAGATACTACAGAAACCATGTAAATGTATTTGACAAGATAGCTTGGCCATTATGTAGCTTTGAATTGGAGAAAGCATTTGATTCCCGAGATAATTCAATAACCATATTACAAAAATAAATATTGTCTAATGCCACAACCGTCAAATACGGTGCCGCTGCCTGACTTGACTGTTCAAAGAATGCGTATAGCGGCCAGCTGTGGTGCCCATTCAGCAGCTTTCCTGGTGGCACTCAGCCCTCCACTGTAGCTTTATTCACCTCAGGTGGTGCACGCAGGGCCTCTAGGAATAATGATAATAAAATATTTGTAGTATAACGTCCCAAACCCACGATATGGTTATGAGAGACGCCGTAGTGGAAGGCTCTGGAAATTTCGACCCCCCGGGGTTCTGTAACGTGCACCCAAATTGGAGCACATGGACCTACAACATTTTCACCTTCATCGAAAATGCTGCCGCTGCAGCCGAGATTCGACCCCGTGACCCGCGAGTCAGCAGCCGAGTGCCTTAGCCACTAGACTACGGCGGTGGGGTGATCCTCCTGAACTGACGATGTCAATTGATGACATCATCACCTTACGTCACGATGACGCCTTAATGTTAGGTACCTAGATCGCCTGCTCGGAGTAGGCCACGTGTGCTTTTTGACGGTGGTTTGCAAGACATTACTTAACGGTTGCACGCCCTTATGTTCTCGCAACGTCAGGCCCGAGTGCTGAGGATGGGAGCGCCAAAAAGGCTACGTCATGCTCTCGCCTTGAAAAAGGTTCACGATCGACAGTACCATGTATATGGTACTATAGAACAGCGGTTGGCGACAGCTGTCCGCAAGTTTAAAAATCACGTTCCCCGCGAAACCGTGTTTACAAAAAGTGGTGAACAATGCATAGCACTTCGTATGTGTTTATAATAATGTACCGTCAATGGGTGTCGAATATACGGCCTCTCGGTTTGCGACAACACATACCAGGCACACTAGACTCACTCTCTGGATTCCGTGCCGACCGGTTGTGCTCCCGCGATCTCCGACGACAGCGCCGCTCTGGCCGACTGGCTCGCCTACGCTATCTCCTGCCGCCGACAAGAGCTCTCGCTGAGTGGTGCCCCGTCCTCGGACTCCTGCGACCGTGTCCATCTTACCTATGTTCTCCTTACTTCCGTCGTTTTCTGTCGTTCGCTGTGCCTGCGTCTCGCTCTCCTTTCTCTATCTACTTACCTTTTAATCCTATCCTTTTAATCCCTCGTCAACCTCACCCCTTGTGAGCTACTGTTGAGGTGTCACACTCTGATGTAGACAGTTACGGGGCTCACTTTGCTCTTCTTTTCTTTTTAATAATCACATAATATACACATTATATTCTACGCCACGTTCCCACCGTATAGTTTGATTAGAACAAATGTTCGACGATATAGATTACGATGTACTGTACTATGGAAGTGCAAGGTGATAGAATATTGTGCTTAGAAAAATTGTGTAGCGGTTTAGAGTGTTTGGTACTCTACTATGGGAGAGCAGAAAGCCGTCCGGACAGCACAATCAGTAAACATATTACATACTTGCGTTTCCAACAGTTACAATCATCAACGACTTAACCTGATGTCATCCCCCCCTCTTTTTTTTATCATTAAGCGAGCAGAACTTCTCCGAAACGGACGGGGACTACTAGTTAAATTTTAGCGGCTAAACAGTAAACATCGACATTGTTTTATCATCGCGCGTACTTCAATTTTTGCTTTCAATCTACACATTCAGTTTTTATGTACTTGAAATAAAGTAGCTTATTTTGAGATGCAAAGTGATATTTATAGACTTTTAAAAAAAAGGAACAAGAAAAACATACCTTCACCTCCCGAAGGGAATCGCGAGGAAATGCGAATCCATTGCGTAGCGCCTGTAACGGCGTTTCGCATATGAGAGCCCAGGGTTAGAAAAATAATGTTTTTTTTTTCTTACACCGACCGTTCGCCGCACATGGCGTTTTCCTGTCGCGAGAAACGCGGTATGCGTTTCCAGCTCTAGTAGCTTGCACGCATGGTAAAAAAAAAAACTATGAGGTGAACAAAAGAAACAGCGCTCACGGCTCGGCGTTGGCGCTTCACAGCGGTGTCTCGAGCACACATTTCCGGATGTTCGTGAGGGGCGCCCAGCCGTCACCCCCGGAAAATCTTTTTGGCAGGCTGGGCCGTCACCCCCGGAAAAGCTTCCGGGGGTGACGGCCCAGCCTGCCAAAGGTCTAGAGTGAGGCGCGAGCGTACGGTAAAGTGGGGCGCAGGGAGGAGAGAGAGTGAAGGGCGAGAGAAGCAGCGGCGAAGCACTGCACCTAACCTCTCCTACACTCTCTCGCACCACGTGCTCCGGTTGTTAGGGGCGGGAATAAGCGCGCGCGCCCGCAGCTGTTGCAATGGGAGAGGGCAGTGGATGGATCCCGACGGACGCCTGACATAGCCCGACTAAGAAATGTTTTCGCATTGAAAAAGCCATGCGCAGTCATTAATTTTGCAGACACAAAAATTGGGCCTTCTGTACCTTTGGTTATTGAATTGAGTTATGCAGTCGGGATCCAGATTTCTTGCAAAGCATAATTGCCCGCAGACTAAGGTGCGCGTTAGATTTCCTTGACGTTCTCAGTCGATTGCTTTTCTGAATTTGCGCGGGTATATTAGGCCGAATTAATGGTTGCCGTTCCTGCCATATGGAAGCTTCCAGCAGCTGCCATGATAACTCGGCAGGGACGTTGGTGCGCTGCTAAGCTCTAGGGTGCGGGTTCGATCATAGGGCACGATTTCTTTATTTATTATGAGGTGAAACGAAAGAGCAGTCATGTACTTATATGCAGATTGAGGCCCCGTGAAAGAATCCCAGGTGGCGCAAATTAATTCCTAACTACGCCATCCATCTGGGGTGGATACTACGCCTGAGTAGGTTAATAAGGGCATCGCAGTTCCGGCAAGTAAAATCCGGTAATTACATTAAAATCACACAAAATGCTTCTACGATTGTTGCTGAAAAATTCTCCCTCAACGTACTGAGCGGTTACTGCGAGAGCAGAATCGACTGTTGAAGAGACATTTTCTTCACGAGTCCTTACATATTTGCAGGTAGTACGTCTATTATAGATGCGATTGATTGATTGACGGAAAACGTTATTGCACTATATACAATATGCTCTCGATTGTTGGCTTCAGAAAGATATAAAATACCGAGGTTAGAAAGCACAATAGTTCAAAGAAATGAGAAACTCGCTTCCGAGGGCGTTGCGTTTTTGGTTCGCTAGTTTTCGTTTAGCTATATATCGTATACACCTATTCGGACAGGTGTACAGTTAATTCTTTCTAAATTATGAAGCTCGCACACATCTACCGTTATCACTAATGGCGCTGAATCGGACTGGTTGGTTATTCATCACCACAAAATAACCGCGCAAAAAGCGACAGACGAATACGTTTGTCTGTTTCGTCCATCATTTTTTGCTCTGTTATTTTACGATATTACCTAATCAGTCTTCAGCATCTCTAGTTTTCTCGAGCTTGATTTAAAAAAAAACTGAAAGAAAATTTAGGCCAATAGCGACGCCAGACATAGTGGAGTAGAGGAGGATGTTAAACGTATGCCTCCCGTATATGGAAAGATGAAAAAAATGAAATATAGAAAACATCAGAACTGCAAGGATACATAAATAGGAATTCAGGTATAGATAATGAAGCGAATAATTAATGATCCGGAGGGGCTCACAGCGTGCCAGTGCGCTCTTCTAGAGATCATATTTTTTTCTATTCATACATCCAACCATGGCGGTCAGCCAGTAGCAAGCAACACTTACTAAAGGAGAGGTCTGGGTATCCGGCCACTGCTATAGCTGTGAATAACGTAAGTCTGATTTCAATGTTTCGGAAATTTGACACGGCGCACGCATGTAAAAACTCCCACGGCTATCTTTAGGCTCGTGTGAATTGCCTTTAAGCTAGATTTTACGATTTTTTTCAGCCTATTCTCTTCACGTTTTTGAATAACTTTAATTAACTGTGACTGTCATCATCATCGCTGTCATAGAGACCACGTGCGCTCGTTCATTCGTTCTGAGCTCGCGCTTGACGCCAAACGAGCACTGCGAGCATCGCCCGAGCTTACGACCATGCAACACCGGGTGCCCATGAACCTCACGTACATTACGACGCGCCAGGGCGGCGTCTTCAACAGCGCGGCCAGCGAAACTACCTTCACGGCAAACTACAACCCGACCACTAGGCTTGTCCCAGCTGCCGACGTAGCCGCACCACGCGTCTCTCTAGGGCAGCTCACGTACTCCGTCGAGTCCGGTACGACAGCTTCCGGCCAGGATAAGGCTTTGTCTCGCGAGACAAGCTACCGGCGACCCGCGGCGTCAAAGCGCTGTACGTGGAAGTCCGAGGCGCAGCAGGCGGCGGCACGTCCTCATGCAGCACCTCCGGGCCAGACCGCAGGCTCATCTACCCGACCGAATGCCGAGCAGCGTCGACTCCTGCGCGGTCACAGGGCTCGGACGTCTCCGCGGATGGCCGCCGTAATCGCGAACGTGGGAAAAAGCGTAAGCAAGGGCATATGTAGTTAGGCTTTACGATAGCTGAAGTTAGGCCTAATAACCGTGGGCGTGCGCAGGGTTTTTGCAGGGGGGGGGGGGGGAGGTTCGTTGCAGCGCCTTCCTCCCTGTTATGGCTTACTTCGCACCCCCTTTCGTATTTGTAAGTGTGTGGGTCTGACTTCATGCCCTCCCCCTTAGTTGACTTAGGGGAGCGGCCAACCACTCTGCCTCGCCCCCCCCCCCCCCCTTGTAGTCTGCACGCCTTTCTTAATGACGACAGTTTCTTTGGCGTTCAAGTATACCCATCGTGTAATTTAGAGTCCGCGATTAATCCGTAAAGCATCTGTTGTGTCGTCGGGTGGTGTCCAATGGGAAGCACCCGATGGCCTGACACGTGACACGCCCGCGACACGAGCAGTATATAGGACTTGAGTCCGAAGCTTGCGGAAGTGCAACGCCGACTGAGCCCGCCAAGCAGCTGTTAATTAACACCACACAGCAGACGTGCGTGCGCACGGAATTGGCTACATGATAAGAATTGTGCCATGACATCGACATTTTTTGACTAATCCACACACTCAGACGCGCACTGTGTGTTATACCCGATACCACTAATAGAATAGCCGAACTATCATTCCAAGTCAGAGTTCCCTGTAGCAGTAATGTATAATATTCGAAGGGTGGTTCATATTGGGAACACCCAAATGGTTAAAAGTATTTTAAAAGAGCACCTGGATAAGACATCAATTTTATTTCAATGCTATTTCTTACTGCGCTCTTTCAACGGTCCGAGAGTTTCTTTACCCACGTAGCCATCGAGAGTGCCACCCTTAAATAGTGAATGATAGGGAAGACGGGAATGAATCTCACTTGTGTGGAGGTGTTAGCGAAATAGTTGAGATATTAAGATTGTGTTGCATCAATTAAAAAAGTGTTGCATCAATTAGGGATTGCACATATCAGAGTAAAAGAGCGTTGGATTCCAATTTTTTGGAGTCGGCACTCGTCTTGTGTCCTTTCATGTATACGGCGATGTTGCACTGTCCGTAGCAGCAGCACGTTAACACGGCCTGAAGTTCAGATATATAGAACTTGACTGATCGATACTTTACTGAGATATACGAACAGTAACGGAGACGTAAGGCATCCCATTTTACTCGCGTGCAGCGTACCGCGGAGACAACGCAGTGGACTGGCGTGTCGTCGCCTGCGTGCCCGTTTATCCCCGTCCCGTCCAGGCCGTGGTTTTCCTGTGGGCACTCTCCGTTTATGCAGACCTGTGACTCGACCAGCGCAGCCTACAGTTCTACCACTACAACCAGCACCAGTAGTAGCTCGACTGCCAGCAGCTGGTGCAACATTGACGGCGCTCCAGTACTGTACGTTTGCTTTTCGCTTATTTACTAGTCGGTCGCTCGACAGACTGGCTTTGGCCGTTTGTACTTGACAGGAAAAATAATTTCAGTTGGGCGATTCAGCACATAGGTAGCACGAATAGTGACTTCACAAGATATTCTCAGCTTTCCTTTTTAGAGTTTGATGCTTATGGGTTTGTGTGCGTTTGAAGTCGTAGGTAATATCAAGTGAAAGTTCTGTTTCTGTTCGTAGAGGAGATGAAGAGAGAGTGAAGGATGGACTTCTCTAAATGGTACAAGATACTCGCAGAAAACAAATCTCTAGGTCAGCATGGAACAAGCTGAACTAACTGTCTATACTGAAGTCATTGAGGGCGCTTACTGCAAGTACTTATAAACTAGTGGTTTAATGCACATCTAGTAATCAAAACTCAGGCTGGTATGCCCCACGACCAGGACAGTACGTTGTGAAGGTTATTCGCGTGTATTCCACGTAAAGTTTGCCGTTAATATGCACATTACAAATGAAGTACGACAATATCTTAGCAAACAAAGGTCATGACATTGTATTGATAGATATCAAGGGCATGACAGCTCTAACCACGCTGCCAAGCAAAGACCTGGTTAGCTACGACGATCAATTGTGACATAAGCTTATGTTAGAGGCTGTGTGGCTTTAAAGCTCCCACACGTGAGTCATAACAAAGCGTGAAATCGTGTATGATACTACGCATTAGACGTCATTTATTGAATGGGTGGTCGACGCTCGCGCGTTCAGGTTTTTAAAAATCAATCTGTATCCGAAATGCACAAAAGTCAACGAAAGGGGCGTTTTCAAGAGCTTAGTCGTTGTTTTTTTTTTTTTTTTTGCTGAGCACAACATTTTTTGAGAACTAACAGACAAGAAAAACGAAGAAAGTATAGGGGGTGTTGTATCTCTGTCGAAGATGAATTGAATGAAAAATTAACCTGTAGGTAGGAGAGACCAAACACGCAATTTTCGGATGATGCACCCGATGATCTTGCCAGTTGAGCTGTGGCACCTGTGATTCTTCCGTCCACTTAATTATGTATACACGTGCATTTCAAACGTGGGAGTGATAGTGAGCGTCACTAGTAGCCATGCACGACTGCGAGTGCGAAACTAATTTCCAGCCACATTTTTCACCGATTTAGCTTCTTCCATACATACATAAATTAAAAAAACATCCCCTATACTTTCTAAGGCTTTCTTGCTTGTTACTTCTAATTGATGTCCGAAACGCATATCTTCTATGAGACTTGCATACCTGACCACAGGCCTCCTCGCGCGGCGGCCACCACCAGCAAGGCCATCGCAGTCCCGAAGCCGAAGGCTTGTGCGGCCGAGTGCACTCGACGGGACGTGGCCACCACGACAGACGCAGTGCCGCGCAGCGACGAGAACTGGGGCGACTGGATGGAAGGTCGGCTGCCTTTGATGGTCGGCGCAGCGCTGCTCTCCGCGTTGCTTGTGTCCTCCGCGGTAGCCACCACCATCGCCATTATGAACTGGCACTCGATCACAGTAACCGCCGAGCAGCGACACCTACCCGACCGCATTGCCGGTAAGTCGAGGTATACACACGGGGCCACAGCTACCTTTAGCCTGGGTTGAAAAATATGCTGACGCACTTTATGACGAGGCGACCAAATACATGTTGCTTGCTATTGCATGGAGTGCGTCATGGTATCGTTTGTGTTCTGAATTGTGCCATGTTAGATTACCTAACTTTTGAAGCAATGAACCTGTGCCTGTTCTATGAGAAAGTTTAAGATATCTTTGCATAACATCTGATTGTACAACTAACTTTCGATCTAATATTAGTGTTGTAGTTGGGCTTACTACAGATGCCCACAAATATGAAAAAAAAAGGGGGGGGGGTCACATGACATGCCCACTTGCGTGCCGTATGGCAGCGCTCCCAAACGTTCCGTGAGAAAAAGACTACAGTAATAGGTGACCGGTAAAATGGGCAATCGCAGGGAACTGTGGGATACGACGGCTTCCAGTTCGATGCACCACACGGGTCAGCAGCGGCACGTGCGCATTTCTGTACTGCTCCGTTGAAAAAAGCACCTCGCCGTGCAATGTCAGTGCTTTAGAACCTGTTTTTTTTTTGCCAACCTTTACTGTGAGGATGAGAAGCTACGAAAGTCTTTAATGGTCAGAAAACTTTTTTTATCGCACTAAAATGATTTGCAATGCTTTTAGGCTGCTCGGGGGTATACTGCCAGTTTGGCTAGCAGATCAGTCGATACACAAAGCAGTTTTTATTGTATGATACCTTACTGCAGATAATAGGTCTTCATTTTAGAGATCTCAGGGGATGAGGAATGGCTGTAGCAGTGGGCTCGCTGTTTCGGCCGACATCGTCAGTCGATCGGCATGAAACGCAACACTTATTGAGTGCGTTAAGATATTTTTTTTCCTAGCTTTCAGTGCGCTATAAGAAGCATTTCTTAGTCGAAGCCAGATGCTTATTCGAACGCTGATCTCGGTCAAGCCGCACGGCTAGGCGGCACATAAACAATACAGTAAGACATAGACGGCGCCGAATAATCGAAACCCTGCGCTTGTTTAACGCACTTCTTCCTTTGGGTGCCGCCCTGGCGCACAGTTTGATTGATATTGATATGCGGGGTTCAGCGTCCCAAAACCACCACATGGTTACGAGAGACGCCGTAGTGGAGGGCTCCGGAATTTTCGACCAGCTGGGGTTCTTTAACGTGCACCCAAATCTGAGCACAGTTTGACCAAGATAATTTCAAATGAACTCGTTCAGCACTTCGTTTAATCTTCTTAGAAACTTTCGCGCTTTTTGTCATATATGTGGGTGCACTGGCCGGCCCTAATCTCGTATGGCAGGTAGATTTCGCCCGCTCATTCCCACAATATCTTTGCTAGGCGCTCCAGTGCGACAATTTATTTAGCAATATTCGCAGAAAATTCATGCGTAAACGTTTTTCAATGTGGGATATACACGTAACCGTGATAAAATGGTTTTCGCCCACTCTGACTTCAAAGTTCCGTACTCAAAGGCTACCTGTCAGTGTGGCTCTCTTCACAGCTGCGGCCCATATCGTTTTTATGCTTGAGTTGGAGCAGCCAACGGCTGAACAACCGACCATGGTTAATCAGGACGAAGATAAACGGGCGACCACGCGCGCGAATCCCGAACACTCTGACGCTTTCGGCGAAGCGGTTTGCCGTCGTCTACTCTTCTCGAACCGGAAGCCGGTAGCAGAAGGTGCATCCCACAATCCCTCGCTCTTTTTCTGGTCACCTATTGACCGGGTGTTCAGACTTCTGCAGGACGGTGACGATTGTGGTGGCGGTGCTGTGACGCAAGTTCTGGTAGCGGCAACGCGAGCGGTAACCGATGCTTCTGCTTATCGCTGTCACGAGCCGTCGTGAGCGTAGCGTATTGTTGTACGCTGAACATTGCAATCATGCCAAGCAGAGGCTTCTAGGTGGACATGTCACAGGAATCTGTAATAAGCAAAAAAAGCGCTATCAACGTATATGAAACTGCCTAATCGAACGTTTTAAGCAATGACGAACACTTATTATCGACAGAAGTTTTGGCTAGCTTTTTTCGTGGCTTCGAAAGCGAGGTAATTATTCATGTCTAATTATGTCATTAAGTAGAATGCAAAAATTGGAGACTTACACCAGATGATAGTAAGCAATATGCATTCGGTTACATCGTCATACAGTGTTTTCAACCCAGTGTTTTAGCCAGTGTTTTCAAATCTGGCTAAAGACAGCAAAAGCACGTGCATATTGCAGCGCCCTTGTTTCTTTGATTCCACGTGACCCAGCTTCACCCACACACTGCTACACGTGTTTCCAATCGGCACAGGCAAAGCCTGAAGGTATGGGAACATAGAGTTTTGATATGATTGCGCACTCAAGGTTAAAATTGAGCTTGTTTAGTGCAGCACCTGTGATAACGTTGGTGTTGGGCATGGAATATGGCGTATGTGCTTCAACCACGATCAGACTTGCGAGGTCCGACTGCTGCGGTCGTAGCTATTGTTGCGCTAAGAGGTTTATTTCCGTTTCTGGGCACAAGTGCACCATGTGTAGTGTTAAATTGTTGCCGGCTGAAGTTTTGCGTTTGTCCCTGTCCAAACGACTCAGATTTGCATCAATTTGGTTCTGCAGAAGCAGTCGATGTGCGGACACGTTGATAAAGAGAAATCACTGTGAGGCAACCTTGTGTAACTCTTAGAGAAAACGTTACAGTTAAGGAGAAGCAATAGATTGGGACGTATACGTTTCCCTAAAATGGAAGCATAACTTCTGAGAGATCCGTACAGATTTCATTGTAGCTTCGTGCCAGAAATCACTCGCACACCTTTCAAACGAATCACCGTCTTGGCACTGCTTTTCGTCAAACGAGGTTTTTCAAGTAATCGTCTTCACCAAAAATACTTCGACAACGACGTAGAGCGGTGCTCTACGAAAGCCACTGATTAGAACCCGACCACGACAGTCGCATCTTAGTTGATGTGAAATGTGCCCGTGTACTGTGTGACGTACGTAAATGGTAAGTAACACTGGATGGTCGAATTTTCCGAAGCCATTCACTGCAGGGTCTCTCAATATCATGGATCATCGACTTCTGAAGTAATGTTCCCGTTTGTTATTATTATTATGCAAATGTTTCACAGCCACATATTTACTCGTCACTGAGCTTTGTATGGAGTACGCTCTTCCCACTTGCAAAAGCAATGGCTTAACAAAAAAATACTTCAGTATCACGAAAGCCAATATGTAGTTGCCATGGCAGCCAACGTCATAAATATCCTTCAGCTTGATTTGGATAACAGCAACGATGTCACGTTCGCGCTTTACTAACGAACATTTCATTCTTACTTTAGACAGGCGTTGCAAAGACAAGTCGTATTCAATGGATAATGCTGATATTGTTTCTCTGTAGGTTTGGGAAAACATGGGACTATAGTCATTAAACGCTGCTCAGAAACGTGCAACTTTCGACGTTAATACCACCATCGACAATTAGTACAATCGTTCATTGCACCTGCTGTTTTTTTTACCGAGCACTTGGCGGATGCGTAATTGATGTTACCCTAATTTACGTACTCAGTTGCCGCTGACGTCGTTTCTCGCTTCAGGATTGGCACACACCGAACCGATGGTGCCTGAAGCGTCGATTCCACGGTCGCCACCACGGGACGGGCTCGTGGAGAAAGCCGACGAGGAGGCCGCGCAAGACGCCTGGAGAAGGACGCCCTCCACGAGCGACTCGTCTGACGGGGATTCGGCCGCTGAACAGTCGGCTATCGCTTACGGCAACGTGAGCGGCGGTTACGGGACTTCCAGGAATCCGATGGAGTTGAAGTCCCGAAGATCTGTAAGTGCAGATGGAGTGCCGAGATGAAAGTGCTTAGCTCTACAGGGCACATTGCCGACCGACGTAGGATGCATCGGTTACTTGCGTGTGCATGCTTGTGCGTGTCAGTGACGCTCGCTCACAAGCACGTACTTTCGGATGTAGAAGGGTTTCAGTGCTTTAGGGGTTTTGTGCTCAGGTATGGACCGAGTTTGTTAAAAGAGCCTTTCTTCACCCCCCTTCCGCATAAATATTTGCCTCTCCCAATATTGTAAAAGTGTTCAAAATCGTGAAGTATCTGCCAATCCAAGATTGTGAAAGTGTCTGACAACTTGAAAGCCGTCCTCTCATGACTTCAAGTAGGTCGCCTTTCGATCGGCAGTGGCGTTTCTACGACGTTCACTTTTGCAGTGACTGAACGTGCCTCACGAAACGTAATGTAGGGAGCGAATCGGGAAGGAGCACACCTTCTCAGACATGTTCCTTTTCTTTGATCCTTCTTTCAAACTTTGGGTGATCTTTAAAGTAGGCTTGATTTCAAGCCCCATTCATAAGGGTCAATCAATAACCCCAAGAAGGTTGCTGGCAGGCATGATGTTCTTTAAGTAGCTTTCTTAACCCTTATCATATACAAAATAATTTTTTGTCCTCGTATGCACGTCCACGGGAAACAAGGATGGCTATGATAAACTATGCGCGAAATTGCTCTGATGAAGTTATGTAATCAGTCCTTCTTTGGAGCTAAAAAAACGTGCATGGGTCGTAGAGAATGTTTTTCATTATTGTTATTTCGCACCGAAATTAAGAGGATACATATACGTATTCAGTTGTTCACAGTGATTTTACATGCCAATGTGGCCTCTGACTGGAAGAACACGAGACAGACGCGAAGTTGCACATGTCATTCCGGATTTGAAACATTCTTTACAACTACGCCTCCTTTCTATGCGCGAGGCTGCGATAAGCGTGTATTCTTTAGACAGGTGTCTCAAACCCGTGGCCTGCGGACCCTCGGCTGGCTGCCCGCGGCGCGCACTTGACTCTCTTCATCTATGATTTTTTTCTATTTCTCTGATAAGAAGTACTTTACGCCGACATAACTAACCCCAAGGATTTTTTTGTGAGGCACGCCGTAAGGTCACTATTTTCGCAATATATATCTGTGAAACTAAAACCTTTTTTCAGAATCGGCATCATTTCAAACACCCTGGAAGTTCATATCAGTATGTTCTACGCATGCATCATCACTTTAAATTTCAAGAAATGACTAGTACTATACTAAAGAGGCCTGGTTTCAAGTGGCAGCCTTAGAAAATGATCGAAACAGCCTCTCTACCCCCT
This sequence comes from Rhipicephalus microplus, assembly GCF_043290135.1. Taxonomy (NCBI): domain Eukaryota; kingdom Metazoa; phylum Arthropoda; class Arachnida; order Ixodida; family Ixodidae; genus Rhipicephalus; species Rhipicephalus microplus. Next base: position 69,004,774 of record NC_134704.1, read on the forward strand.
GCTACAATATCCTTCACTGTCCCAGCCCTTGGCGGACTAAGTTTGTCACTGTCGCCTGCTGGCGAAGATCTGTTTGAGACCCCCGCTTTAAAGTATATAGTTTCTTTCGGGCCACTATTTAACCTACGTGATTACGGCTTCCTTGGTGGTGCTTGTGCAAAAATATTGATGTTTTGCGTATTTGCGCGGCTCCGTTTATATTTGTGTGGATCTTTTGATACTTGATAGTAAAAGTTTGTCTTATGTAGCTTTTGTTTGCGCCTATTTTCTTGGCGCAAGTTCAGACTGCCTTAAGAATGCAGCATCTGGCTGCACGTGGGTATTGCTTTTACAGTCTCCCGATACCGCACATGCATTCCTCTTTCCTTACAATCAAGCATATTGAACGTTTTCTTTGAAAATGCTTAATGAAGATACGCATTTCGTATATCATTGGTAGTTTACTAAACCTTTCGATAATGTGACACACATATGTCATCAATGAATAAAAATTTCGAACTCTGTGATGTGGCGTGAAACCTCGCAATGCGGCATCATCATCTTTTTTGTCCATGCAATGTAGAGTCGCTCGTCAAACGGAAGTTGACATATCTTGGCTCTCGCGTGCAACTACTGTATTTAAACAATATTTTTCCCACTATATAGTACCATACCAGTCATTGACAAGTACCTACTGGCTTGGAAAGCCACTGCGTAATGCACGTGCCTTCAGATGTGGGCGGGTCTTGTGCGCTTTACTGCAGCTGAGGCCGGAATGCGGTGTCGCCCTCTACACCTACTGCCAGCAGCCTCGTAACGAGTTCGTCTACCGCGCTTCCATCAACGCCTGCCTGGCGACCAGTGACGACCACCCGGCGCAGCTCTGCAACCGCGGCATCAACCGGTTCGCCTCGTGGCGCGAGTGCGAGACCAACTGCGTGCTCACACAACCGCCGCGGAAAGCCTGCACCGGGAAGACCTTACTACTCGGCTGCAGGAGGTACCTAATTTCCATGTGCTTTCTGAGGTTTTCCCAGGCCAGTGATCACTACCGATCACCGCCCTCTACATTCTTGAATATGTAATCGCCGCAGAGATAAATAAAAAGTGCCGCCATAGCCATGAAGTGAATGATGATGAGTGGGCGAAGCTCTGGAGGAAAACCTGGTAAACCATGAATCTTCCGTACATTTTGCCCACTCGATTTTATTACAATGCTCCCCCCTAGCGTACGGCACTGCACTAAATCGAACGATTGCCTTCCACCAATGACACCGGCCATATGTGACATCATTCCTATTTTATAACATCTCGCATCTTTCATCATCAACTACAAGTGCCGCCGTCTAGTTTATAACATCTTGCATCTTTTCATCATCAAATACAAGTACCGCCATCTAGTGAACACTGCAAGAACTAAACGAGAGGTGGCTACATACAAGGGACGCTACCGCCATCTAGTGAACACCGCAAGAACTAAACGAGAGTTGGCTACATACAGGGGACGCACAGCCCACGCCCTAAGGAGCTTCGCCCCTAAAACCAAGAAACAGGCTATATTCCACCAACATTGTAGGTTGCAGGTTGCAGCTGTGAACAAGGAATACGGTGTGGATACCGACGTGTGAGGCTAAACCAACGATGACACTTGACATTAAAACTGTTTGACGCACGCTTGCTGCAGTGATTTTAGTGTTGCGATTGTTTTCTTGATAAACATCTTCTTTCAAACTACTTTACACGGCAAACGTAAGGCGTGCAAAAACATGGAAACGAGAGCTGAGAACCAAGCCACTCAGACGTGATCAAATTTCTACACTTTCCCTCGAGTACTTTCTTTCAAAATGCCTCCCAATCAACAGATGTTTAGTGCTCCCATATTCGATCGTCAAATCAAACTTTAGTATAAAAAGTGGTATACACAATTGCTCGAGATAATCACGTCATGTCACGATAAGTCTGGTCCGAAGATAACGTTTGTTTTGATCTACGCGTTCGAGTCATATTTACCCCGATATGATCATAGCAGAAGACCGTGGTAACAAAATTACGCCTTGATTAGCCCTGATTGTCCTGCTTCAATTCGTGGAAACTGCACTTGCTGTAAACCGTAAACGATAACATGTAAACATTGCTGAAAGTAAATTGATACAGGACAAAATTTGTCCAATATTCATGCGCTGGTTCTCCATCGATTTCCGGGTACATCACGGCCACAGAGTATAAATCTCGTCTAGTGGTTTTATTCTAAAGCCGCAGTCTTTAGCAGCACTCGCACGTAGAACATACAACGCGTGGGGTGGTGTGATCGGTTTGGGTTTTATGCGTATACAGGACATAACGGCAACGACGACGTCGATAACACTTATGGAGGTACCGTATGGCTACTGACGAATTAATGCAGGCCTCTCGATCGACTGCCACCTTTTCATTCATCTATATCTTTGCAGTGCAAAGAATCGGAACACACGTCTATCGCTCAGCCAAATATGTTAACGCCCGAACTCGCAGAACTTGCCGTTTTCAACCATGCACGCTTGGGTGCTAAAGACAGAAGCAGACAACGCAGATCGTTCGGGATCTCCGATTCTCTTATGTGCCCGTGCCGGCACGCTTCACATTCTTTTATGATGAATCCGAAACGAACAAGTGTAGCATTTAGTGATAACCAGCAGATAATGAAGCCAAGAAACGTATAGGGGTGTTAATTGTACTGTTATAGGTGTATTGTTGCAATAGCGATACATCTGTGAAGAAATTATAGCGGACGAAAATAAGCCTTGACGCCGACAGTGATCGAACATCCAACCACCGGAAAGAGGACGAGAGGACCACCGCGGTCGTAGCTCAATTGGTAGAGCATCGGGGGCATTATCCCAAGTGTGCAGGTTTGGTCCCGCCGGCGGCTAGGTATCTTTTCGCCCACTCTCAATATCGCCCATGGGTAGGCGATTTCACTTATAAGTCGACTCATTCATGCCCTCAATCAGATCGAACCCTAGTCTGAGCGAGGGCTCGCTGAGACTACGGTTCGTGCTTATAAGCGCGAATTACATTTTATGAGCGAGTCTGAGTGAGCTCCACAAGTTTGCGACCTATCTCGAAATTACAACAATGAACTTTAAAAAAAAAGAGAACAGTACAACTAACGTCCCATATACCTTCCGCAACTGTGCTTCTCTTCATTATGAGTGTATCAAAAAAAACGAGCCCTCGATATGGCCCTTCTTTCATTCACGTCAACGTTCTGTCACAGCAAGGACGTCCGCACCAGCTGGTGGTGGTTTGATGGCCGGGCCTGCCAGGAGTGGAAGTTCCCCTGGGGCGGATGTCCTGCCAATGGCAGCGCCGTATTCCCCACGGCCCGCCGCTGCACAGCCCACTGCACCAATCCGCGATACCCTGCCTGCACCGCACCGCGCAGTGCTCCATGCGGCAGCGCGCAGCTCAAGTTCCCGTTCTTCGCTGTGATGACGCAGTCTTCGACGGCGCATGGCGATGCGCGCTGCTACCGGTTGACGCGGCGCGTGCTGCAATCGCACCGGTGCCTGACCGGGCCAAATCGGTTTCATACGAAGACGGCCTGCGAGTTGACTTGCAAGAAGCCGAACGCACGGCCCTAATTGCGGTTGCGGGATCTACGGACAGGAGACACCGAGGACCCAATACTACAGCGCAGTTTTCATGTATTTTTTTGTACGTCTTCTAGTAGTTGGAGTTGACGCTTGTGGAATGGCGTCAATTTTATTTCAATTAGACTATTAATAGAATACGTTTTATAATGCGAAGCCCGAGTATACGTGTGCTGCTGTGTGGGTAGCCAGTGTCTCAGTGTTAGAAATTGGGAGTCCACGTTGTGCGAACATTACTCGACCAAAGTTGGGGCACATAGATGTGCGTACTATTAAAAGCTATGTTTTGCCAAGAAGTAGGAACAATGAATGCGATAGCAACATATTCGAATGTTTTACGAAGCATGACTAGCATCCGATTTCGCGTTACACGACAAAACGCTGGTAAGAACACGGCCGCTCCATATACATTTCTGGCACTGTTTCTTTCGTGTTGCGAGCGCAGCCTATAGAAGCTCCTACCTGCTGTGACGGCACAAGAAGCGCGCTGATCATTGCAGTCATAGCGCTGCATTGCTCCCCATCCCCCTGTTCACTCACGAAATAAGCGCGTGCGCAGATGACTCCAGCCGGAAAGGCGATGCTCGCTCCGCGGAAAAAGGAGGCTAACGCGTCCTTCGACGTATACGTATACAAACATATAGATATACCTGAATGACGGTGGCGGCGGCCAAAACCAGCCGAGACTGTCCATATAATTGCTGTCGCAATAAAATTTATACTGTGCAGGAGTAAGTTCTGTTCGCGTAGGGGGTGGGAGGAGTGTGGCAGAGCGTGCTTACTGGAAGTATACATTTTAGGTTACAGTGAAGAACACAGAAGATGTCTATTTGGCGAGACACGTTCGATATATTTAATACGTACTGTGGGCGAGTTGGTGAGCCATATTTGATGAAGCAGCGCACCAGACATAGTCACGCACTGAAAATAGCGCAAACACAAGGGCGGAATTGCAACAGAAGAAGACCGGCGCCTGTGCTCATTTTATGTCCGCGTGGTTGTGGCTTTTGTGGGCGACTTCATTAAACGTTACATATAACAGCTTCATGAAACATTAAAAAATCGGCAGATTCCAATAACCTTCAGAGAGAGAGAGAGAGAAAATAAGGAGAAATGTGGGAAGGTAAATCAGTGCTGAGCCCCAGTGGGCTACCCTGCACTTGAGAAACGGTGTTAAGCGAAGAATGCGAATGGAAGCTGAATGTGCTTAATTTTTTTTCTAGCTAGACGATACGAAGTGGCGCTAAATGTATGTGGAAATCCACGCGCACACATGCGTTAAACAGCCGCATATGTCTTACATTAGCATTTGTTTACAGTTGCGTAACGATGCCAACAGCAACGTGGATATTAGCAACAAAAGAAGCGGTAAGCTGATATGAAGCGCTGTTGTTTAAGGAGGTGTGCGCGAGGATGGTAGCCATCAACACTGCTACACAAATAAACTTCAGCGGATGGCGTCTAACTAAAATTCACGTTAATCCGACATGACACCTGGCGTGGCTTTCTGGTAAAGTACTTCAATGCTGCGTAGAAGGGTAGGGTTCGATTCCTGCTGGGACACTGACATTCATTCTTTGCATTCGTTCAATCGGTGCTGCTATGGTAGCTATTTCTTAATGCTCAAGCGTTACTCATGTTCCCCATATGCGTTCTCGCCGTTCCTGAGTAGCTAGGAAATGTCAACCAGCTGTAGCACATACTCGCATACCGATGGATGGATGGACTGTGGATGGATGAATTGATGTGGCTGTACCCTTTAGACCGGGTGGGGGCTAACGTCACCTAGCCGTAATACTTTGTGAACCAACAACAAGATTTTCTTTTTTTTTCCTTTAAATAGTTAAGTTGAGAACTTGTACTTTGCACTGAAGTGTTTAATTTTCACTTGTGCATTCACTTTAGCCACCAATCAGATCTCTTTAGCCACCAATCAAACCTCTTTCTAGTTAATTCTACCCGCTTAAAGAATATTTTACCCTTTCTGTCCCTAAACCAAACTTGGTGTTACGTGACGTCAATGAATAATGAAATATATCAGTGGTGGAAACATGATAATTCTGACACGCCTTTAATGTAAGAACATTACAACATACCACGCTCATAGCGTGCTCACGGCCGTTTTGCTAGCTCCACATATACTAAATTTGGCATCACGTGACGTGAACAGATAACCAAAATAAACGAAACATCCAAACATGATAATCATGACACGGCAGTCATGTACGGCATCATTTACCTCCATATCGTGACGTTGTGCTGATATTAAAGTGACATCAACATTGCTCATTCCTCCTTCGCATATCATCGATTCCTTGACGCATCAGCCCAGTGGATTCAGTAGGAGGCAAACAACAACATAATAGATAACTTAATGAATATTCGTCGTACTACTAAGATGGTATGATTTATATAACTTTACGGAACAATCGTAAATTCCACATCGATTTCTTTAAATTTTCATTTCAACTGTGCGAGAAATATAGTGACTTCTTTGAAAGCATGCGCAACGTTACAATAGAAAAAGGTGCCACAGAGGAGTGTTACGATTGCAGCCTGCCGTTTCAGTAGCAGGCTACTGAGCCATTTGGTCCATTACATTCGTAGGCAGATGTCCTTCGGGGTTGGAACCTGCACGCACTCCTTCCTGCAGTCATCTCGGTTGGAGAAGAGGGCGCGCGAAAGTAGGCAGTGGTGATTTGATAGAAGCTCGATAGACGCACGGAAGCATTTGAACTCGCCGTCCAAATAAGTGGCAAAGTACGGAAACCTGCAAGTTCCAGAGTGATTCCCGTCACTGTGGCGTATAAAAAGTTAGGTGCAGTATAGGATTAGGCGACTTCGAAGCTACTAGCCTCAACACATTGCTATACGTACAACAGAGAGTAGAGTATTTTGGTGGAAGTAGAAATATGAAAGAAAAATTTACTACAATTGATTTCGGTTCGTTTCATGTCTCCCTTTCAGCATTCACAAAGTTCCGTGTTTTCGTATCGCTTAATCGTGATATCTCTTGAATATTTATTTTTATTTGCATATGTAAGTGTTAAACGGAAGAAACTATTTATATCATGTTTTCAGTTTTGGTAAGGTTTTTGAGGGCAGTAATTAAAAAAAAAGACCAGATAGCTCAGCAACATCAGAACCTTAAAACGTTTAAAAAGCATAACAAAACAATCAAGTCAGGTCAATGAGGCCCCAACAAAAACGAAAGCGGCAATATTACTATATAGTACATAAATACAATGCATTAGCTCATGAGCGCATACGACATAACGTTTTTTGGTAATGGCTAAAGAATCCTTGTGGAATTACAGTTCAAGTTATTCTACATTCGTGCGATAATTTTTTCGACATCTAATGAACGATGCCATTGAAGTATAACTACAGAAAGTACTTTCAAAGCTCAATCAAATGGCCACCTACTTTCATCTTGTATGCGGGCTGACATTATGTCATGAATCCAGATTTAAATACCGATTAAAATGTTCTTAGATTCGAATGCTTCTATAACAAAATGGAACATCGGAAATCGATCAGCTACGTAACAATAAAGAGAGACAGCTCTTGGTAACAAAGAGGTTATCATCAGTGGTAGTCGACTGCGAAAGAAGAAATGATGTTAACAAAATGAATGATCAGCGCAAGCAGTGCGAAGGGCGCGGAGCGTAGCTGCCGGGTGCAGCAGAGCAAAACATGAGTGGTTCTATCAAAATTTCCGACCCAAAAACACGCAACATGAAACGACTCCCGACAACATATGCCTGTGTCGAGAGACACTCAGAGAGAAAAGGGTGCCCTTTTCAAATTATATTCTTGGGTATACGCCACCGGTAAGATGGGTTATGCTGCATAGAAACAAGTGAATCTTGTTTCAGTGAGCATCAAAAAAATCTTTTCTATGACTGGTTACCGTCGGCACGTAGAGTGTTGGACTATTTTTGTAAAGCACGATATTGCTAAAGTGACGTGTCTCAATGTGGCGCATTCTGTAATAACCACGTTTTGGGGGAGTTGGCTGACGTTGCCATTTTAATGAAGTCACTTCCCATATCTCGTATATTGGTTATTTCCGAAGGGTATTTGTCCTCAGGATATCAGAAACATATCGATACAGGGTATTGTCCTTTCCTCACGACCTTCTCTCTTTTCCTTCTCTCCCGAAGAGCGATGGAGACGAACTGCGGCTTTTTCGGGTGGGAAGCTATGAGGCACTGCGAAATTACATTTTCAGTCAAGGTGATTCAAATAAACACCCGTTCGAATGCACCTTGCCCATTAAGTTGTTGTCTGGGGTGGACAGCTGTCAATTGCGGGATGAAACTTCATGCACTACATTAATAAACTAAAAGATTGAAGAGAGAGCAGTGATATTTGAACCGGGCCACTATCAAAACGTCCAGAGGCCTCATGTTCGAGATCTCTGGTTTAGCCGATGCCATGGATCACGCCTCGGTCTCCTCAGCGGACTTGGATATTTTCAGATCCGCCCTTTCTTTCTGGAGAAGCCTCACCTGAGCACATCAGTGGGGCACGTCACTGCGTGACCCATCCCAGCCTGACACGTAATCCGCGAGCCGTCCGCTCTCTTGCGAGGGGCCATGCACCTGCGGTGGCAGTTGTGTCTGCTGGAGAACACCCGCTTATTCCCAGGGGCCGGGCAGAGTCCATCGTGGAAGGGCCAAGGCTTGCAGCTCGTGCCATCAAAGTATGTCCACGTGGTCTTCACGTCGTGGCTGCATCATTTGAAGAGCCGTTAAGGGTCGTACAACGAAGGGCGCTGCATGAAAGACATTGTGGTGCAGTCAGATGGAGCTTTGTAAATGTTCGGCCAGTAATGACATGATGCGAAACACCCGAAATTGATTGGTTAGAACGCCGCTTGGGCCATATACGCACGAGGTGCCAAATAAGAAGCCCCTCCCCCCCCCTCTCGCCTAGTCACCTAAGATGGGGGTGCACACTCAGCATCATATTTTTACATAATACAGAAAGGGGGAAACATTCAGCCCCAAGTTTTGACATAATATAGGAAGGGGGGCGCTGTGACGATCCTTCATTGTGGGTCAGGCAACAAGCCTGGTTGAGGACTTCGTAGTTGAAATCAACAAGAAGAATAGGACATGCATGGGCCAAGCACGAAGCGCATGCGCACGATTCCAAGAGAAGGCAAACGTGCGAAGGCTGACAGAAAGTTTCGTGGGTATCTAAGATGAGATTAATAAGTTCGCGGGTATGAAGTGGCACCAGTGAATAAAGTACAAAGTTTAGATTAGATTTGTGGGGTTTAAAGTCCCAAAACCACCATATGATTATGAGAGACGCCGTAGTGGAGGGCTCCGGAAATTTTGACCACCTGGGGTTCTTTAACGTGTACCCACATCTGAGCACACGGGCCTACGACATTTCCGCCTCCATCGGAAATGCAGCCGCAGCAGCTGGGATTTGAACCCGCGAACTGTGGGTCAGCAGCCGAGTGCCTTAGCCACTAGACCACTGCGGCGGGGCAAAGTACAAAGTTTGATTGGCCGAACATGGGAGAGGCGTTTGCCCTGCAATGGGCGTATTCAGGCTCGTGATGGTGACGATGAATGGAAGGAACACTTTGACTTCGGAGTATCCGTACCTACTGCATTCCGAGAAGAGTGGCCCACTCCCACAAACCTCGGGCTTCTTGCGCGGGTGCGTGCAGATGCGACGGCATTCGGCCATGGAGGAGAACCGGTCGGGGCTTCGGTTGCATATCATAGCCGGATCCATTTGCGTGGAGACGCAGCTGTTGGTTCTCAGGCGGTATTGGTACAAGCGGAAGAACTGGTGGCAGAAGGTGTACGTCAGTCTGGTGCAGTTGTACCCGTGCTGCAACGTGGCAAAAACAAGGAATGTGAGCTGCCATGCAAGGATAATTGGGCGTCTGCTGCTTCTTATATCAACCTCGTCAACTGCAGCACAAAAATCACATTACATTCGCCTAAGACGACTCAAAAGTGACAGCCTTCAATTTTTTATATTATTTGATTATTTCTGCAAGTGTAATAATCCTACCGCCCCTTTCTTCGAAAGTTCTCTGTACCAAAGCACCAAACATTGGTTTGAATGGTTTTCAAGATAGGAGGTATATCAAGCGTTCTGCACTTGGCCTGAGTTTCCATTCCCTCCGTGAGCGTCCCATCTTCGACCAAATTACAATGCGATGTGATGACATGGTGATGAGATCGAACATATTCGCCACTTGTGATGTTCTCATGACGTCATATGGTGACGTCTTTAGGGACGGTTTTTCGCCTCACTCGCGTTGACGCCGATGGCCAATTTTCATGTGACATCGAAGGTTCTCGCCATACAGAACTATTTGATTATTTATCTCTTGCGTAGCGAAACTCGACATGACTGATTTCCTATAGTCTAAATTGTGCTGCCATTTACGAAGCAAGTCAACCACGCTACGAAATTTGCTAGCTTCCTGATTAGCCGCGATGGCGGAGCAACTTTCTCCGCAATACTTCGGTTGTGGCTTAAATGGCTACACCACTGCAAATATTTCTCTAATTGAGAATTCTAATTTCTTGAAAGTCCTCATGGCTTTGCTTTGTATATTGCTCTACTGTGACGTAGATGGCAGTTTCTTTTCTACATCCACACTCAGGCTCGAAAAGAAAAAAAGGGCTGTCCGTATTTTCGTGTTTGCATGATACAAAATATGAACTGGGGCAAGATGCAGACATTCATAAAAAATAAAGCTCGGACAAGTGCTGCTTCAGCATTCAATGGAGAACATGTGGCACTGGTGAGTGATGCGAAGCACGACTTCAACGGTTAAATTTCCGACCACACTTGCAATCTTCTGGTGAAAGTGGTACGCTACAACATTCTGACATTTTGAGTTCAGATGTACATTCTTGAATGATACGATTACCAAAAGTAACTGAAGTTACCATGATTATTCGTCTTGTATTATCCCTATGGTTCTAAATTGAACTTGAATGGACTTCTGTCTTCCTTACGTGGCGTACACAGAGTAGCACGCATAGGCACCTATGTATACACCAGCTGAAGTCTCCGTACTTTTCCACAACGCACCGCGGTGGTAGCCCGTACTTACCGTGACACAGACTCAAGTATGACACGACAATAAATACGCAGACGTGGATGACAGGACGTTTACCCCTTGTAGTGGCCTTCGCGCCCATGTATTTCTGTATTTCAAGTGGCAACGTTCGTAAGTTGGTTTTTCGTAGTTTAATAAACAGTTTACTCTCCGAGTACTTGGTACCTTATCAAAATACAACCTAATGTAACGGAACGAGCTCCAAATCATTATGTGGAAAATCGTGAATGTCATGTTCAAACTTCCTCCCCCCCCCCCCAGATACGTGCATCAACAGGTTTACGAAGGAAGTGTATCACATTCTTTCGAGCAGCTTATTGAGGCTGCCGTTACCACGCAGGTTCAAAGGCTACTCGAGTATAACACGGGAAGAGCAATCTTAACTTATTCTGCCCTGGGTCCAAGCACCAGCAGAAGACCCACCGGCACAGATCTGATACATTATAAAGATACCTCCGTTAATAAGAAACATGAACCCTACTTTTCACGAAGCCAGGCGTAAAAACAGGGCATAGCCATCTCAAGCTAGCTATGCTGGTTAATAGGACGTCTTATATACGGACGCTGCGGAATATGAGAGCAAAGCGGCACACTTGACAGCGGCCGTTAGGTGGAATGAAAATTCGTTGGCGTGCTTCACAATAAGTGGTGCTGAGAAAGTGGAGCTTGAGGCACTGGTCGTTGCCTTGTCTATTAGCCGAAGGGGGTTCAGGTCATCAGTTACTCCAAAAACGCTGTGACAAATTATGAATGACGAAGGATGGCAGAGACGGCTCCCCATATACTGAACACGGAGGTGAATCCAGAGACCCGATTATGCTCTGGGCACAAGCTCACCAGTGACAGTTCACCGGGAACGAGGGTTGCTTGAAGTCTCATTTTCCGGTCGACCCTTCGACTCTAGTGGCCTCCCGACCCGCCAATATTACCAACAGATGAGGGCATACGCACGCATACGTAGGAATCAAAGCACACTAAACACTAAACCAGGAAATATGCACGGGAACAGATAGAACCCTCAGTGAGGAAGAGTAGGTAATGTGGCAAAAATATGGACGGGAACTCTACAGCAAGTGAAACCGAGAAATGTAAGGGTCATGACGTCATATTTGTGATAAGGGAATAAATAATGTGACATGGTGTCCAGAGATAGAGAAAGCTTAAGCGAAAGGTTGGGAGATGGTCGCCCAAGCACTCTAATTTCAAACTCTCAATTCTGGGAGGCCCTTCTCCACAGCCCCGGCCCCAAGGTTCAGCTTCCACTTTATTAAACACTTTATTAAAGACATTAAAACAAACTGCACATATTGCAACTGCATGACGACTACGCAAAATCACATTCTTTAGGAGTTAGGGGAACCCACTACCAAAAACAATACTTCAAGCTTCCTCCCTCGATTTATTGAACGTAGCACAACTAACACAGAAAAGGTGAGCACAAACACAACGCTTTGTTCGTGCTCTCCTTTCCTGTGTCTTTCGCGCTACGTTTAATAATAGAATATTACCAACCCGCCAAACAAGACTCCCTCTCTCTCCCTCGAGGCGTAAGAGTCACTCTTGTCGTCAACTGACTATCATCTTCCGACAGAAGTGATTACTTGTGCTGAAACAGCCGTGGCAAGCTTTTGACCACCACCCTTCGACCATCAAGCAAGAGGAACGCAACGACCTTGCTATGCCGTTCATAAAGTTGTTTCTCTCCAGCTGCCAGCAGGGCATCATCATTGAAGCCCTTACTGCTGCTTTGTCTGAAAGGATCCCCGCTGATGGCTATGGGCAAAGGGGAAAAAGGGCTTTCTCTTGACATATCTTAACGGCTGCTCTAACCTGCTGCTCTCTATCTAGCTTCCCCTCTCATACAAATAAGGTACTCAACCCCATAGCCTGCCATCGAATGTCACCCTAATTTTGGGCAACGACAAAAAGACACGCCTATGGACACTCACCAATGCGCCTCTCGAAGAGTGAGGAGTACCGCTTCGGGGAAAACAGTTCTTTTTCAGCAGCACTGCAGGCTGCTTGTCGCAGACGAGTTTCGTGAATATCGTCAGGTTGGCAATCTTCCACCAAGATGCCGTCCCTTGCAACGGCTCTTGAACACTGGTATTGTTGACGACGTCCTCCTCCTCCGGCTTGCCGTCGGCATTGGAGGCGTCGGCAGAGTTCGTTTCTGTCACCGACATAACAGGCGTTGTATTCTGCGACGTGCAAGAAATGGCAGCGTAAGAACTTGTAAAGCTGATATAGAAGCAAGCAAGCTTTACCACCGCGTATAGGGCGTACTGAAAGTACAAAAGTGGGTTAGTTATGTTCACTATGCCTCAGGAAGCGGCTGCAGTACGTAAATAAGAATTTGCAAGCCATGTCAAATGCTAAATTAGCGTGGTGACAAAAGAAATGGTTCAGACCCATTTCTAAAGAATTGTAGATATTTACCGTGAATAGCGCAGTGAAACGAGACAACAGAAGCGAAGACGAACGCCAGTGCAAAACTGACAATTTATTTTATTGAAGGCACAACCGCATCATAGCTAATATTATTGAACACAACATAGCTACTGGTATGATCAAATTTATTGAAGAACGCTTTATATTAACCAAGTATCCACAAGATTTTCGGAAAGCATTATCTACCGTAACTCAACTCGTCACACTGTTTCACTCTCTTGCATTAAACATCGATAGACACGGTAGGACAGATATGCTCTTCTTAGATTTGTGCAAAGCCTTTGATAATGTTCCTCATAGTAAACTAATTTTTAATGATTTGTGAGGTTTAACGTCCCAAAACCACCATATAATTATGAGAGACGCCGTTGTGGAGGGCTCCGGAAATTTTGACCACCTGGGGCTCTTTAACGTGCACCCAAATCTGAGCACACAGACCTACGACATTTCCGCCTCCATCGGAAATGCAGCCGCCACAGCCGGAATTCAATCCCGCGACCTGCGGGTCAGCAGCCGAGTACCTTAGCCACTAGACCACCGCGGTGGGGCTAAACTAATTTTTAAACTTTGAACAATAGGTATACCAGAAATATTCGTTTGTTGAACTTCTGCGTATTGAAATATTGGCGAACAGTACGTTGACGTAGGAGGCCAATATTCGGACTGTCTTCCGGTCACATCGGGCGTACCACAGGGCGGTGTGTTAGGCCCTTCGCTTTTTCTATTGTATATCAATGATATTGTTGATGGTATTCACTCTTGTGTAAAAATAAGATTGCTTTCAAATGGTTGTGTTTTGTTCAAAGAAATACGTTCCACTAACGATTCCAACGATTTCAGCAATAGTCTTTGCAATATATAAGAATGGTGCAACAAATGGGGGATGTGTCTCAATGTGAACAAATGTATGGGCCTTCCAGTGACTCACAAAAAAAAATCCACAATTATATATCTACATATCAGGGTCTTCACCACTGCAACAAGTAAACTCCTACAAATACCTTAGTGCGACACTCACTTCTAACTTATCTTGAAATCTTCATATTGATAATGTTTGTTCATCTGCCTGTCGCAAACTATGTCTTCTTAAACATAAACTTCGAAGTGTTCCCCACGAATATTAAACCACTTTGTTACACTGCCCTTGTGCGACCAAAACTGGAGTACGCGAGCATAGTATGGAACCCTCATACAAAACGTAATATATACACTCTTGAGAGTATTCAAAGAAAAGCTGTTAGATTTATATTCAACAAGTACTCCAATTTAGACACACCCTCAGCTTTAATGCTAGCCAACAACATTCCCTTATTGCCGACGCGAAGACAAAAAGCTAGATTAGAATTTCTTGATCAACTTTAGGACAAAAACTAGCTCTAGACCCATCCCCGTATTTGACACCCCTTAGTAGTCGGGCCACCCGACACCACCACCCAAGGGCCTTGATCCCTTATTTTGCTCGCACAGACCTACTGAAGTTTTCGTACTTTCCAAGAACCATATGTGAATGGAAGTGTTTTGCTAATACATGTGATGAATGAATTACCCTACCAGACAACCTTCTTCGCTCTTTATTGTTTCGTTTCACAAATATTTGAATCATATTTGTATATTGTTCATGTAGTGCGTATGAAGCCGTATGTGAGTGACTGACTGCACGTTAAAAAATACTGTGGGTCTGAATCAGCATCGGGGCGATGCTCTTATAAGGAGGGGCAAGTGAGACGTGTTTATATGAAAAAGAACGATGATAGGAATGTTTTGTAGATTCAAGCTAGTGGGTCAGGGGGTTTTTCAGGACGACAACGAAGCAGGCGTCTTGCTGTACAGCTGATCCTGAATACGCTCTTTTCGCTGCCGTAAGCTGCTGTCATCTTTTGTTCGCGTTGCACTGCGACAATATGTATTACCACTCTGCTTGGATCATGAGTGTGCAGTATTTAATAAAAAAAATAAATAAAACACAAGGTGCCCCAGCTAATTATACAAAGAGTACAAAAGTATGCCACCGCAGACTAAGACGACGGGACCATGGACATGTTCATGGCAATTGCATGCACAATGGCACACTATTTTTTATTGTGCGTGTTCACTTATTAGGCCAGATTATATCTGAAACTTCGTAGCAACGAAGCTAGCAAAAAATTGAATCAGCAAGCTGCTGGTCGGTTTGCAAAACGTCTAAATTGAGAAACTCTAACTTGCGGTATGTAAAGCATCATGCGTTTTTTGCTTAATACAAAACAAAATAGATATATCTAGAAGCTGCAACGGCGAAACGTTACAAGGAGTACTGAAACGTAGCAACTTATCACACCAGCTGCAGAAAAAGTGACGTGAACAATGTGATCATTGCATTTACATTAACGTGTATATTTACAGCACAGTGCAATTACAGCGCAATAAAAGCATCGCTTATGTATTCATTTCTTTCGTGATAAATTGTGCCTCTAACATTTTACAAACATTTTTCTTACTTCTGCCTAGCACATTATAACAAGATGACTGTTTGATGTGTGGGGTTTAACGTCCCAAAACGACCATACGATTATTAGAGCAAGATGCAGTGCTTATTTTCACATCTGAGAGATGAAATGACAACGGGCCAGCACCTACCATAAACTTTCTCGTCCTGAGCTATATCCTCTGTCTAGTCCCAGCGTGAAGAAAATAGCAAGATTTGAGGCTTATTAGGGAAACCTGTGGCACAGTGGGTTCAGCAGTATCCGTCTCGAAAATTAGCTCCATTAAACTCGTAGAGCATGGAACAAAAATCGCATCTTCACGAAGTGAAAGATTACGAGTGGACGAAGCTACGTCCTAAAGTCCAGAACGTTGACCTTGAAGTTACCGACTAGTACAGACGGACAGATGGACGCACGCACGGATGGGCGGGTGAATAGATGGACGGCGCCGGTGATCATGTATTGTACCGTGATACACTTGATTGGTGTACACATAAGGTCAGTTCCTCACACAGATGTTCTCGTTTTTGTTGTGCAGGCGTTCAATTTAAGTTTAGAAGTCTAGCGAGACGGACGCGGACGACAAGTGTAGGCCCTAAAGATCTTCGCCCCTAAAAACTCCACTGAATGTGGCCACCTGTATGATTACCGGCTAGCTCGGCTGTCCATGCTTACCTATATAGTATTTTAACGTGACTGTCACACATGTCCCGCTAAATAGGGAGGCGATCGCCGGGCTAATTCCAAGAGCCGAAGTATCGGCCCCCCGAACCGCACCACGAAAGCGTGGACAATTTAGAAGTGGTCCTTTTTGGCGCGCCAGCGGACGCCGGCTGTGGCCCAAAGAACAAGTCAGAGCCGAGAGTTGATAAACAAAACAAATACTATATTCTCAAAAATGGCAGATCGAAAACAAACACAAGAATGCACATTCCACAATAGTTACATACAATACGTCCCCAAACAAACGACGTACTACACAGTACAATCAACCACACTTGAAACAACGGACACAGACAACAATACGCACTACAATGCAGTCGCATGCATTGAACAACCAAGACACTTAAAGACTAAAGAGATATAAAACCTATTCAGTCCAAAGTCCTTGGAACAAAAGTCTGAATGATACTCTTCCGAGAATCACTCACTCAAAGTCCAGCGTTGTTGTCGTTCCGCGCCCTCGAAGTTTCTCTTCCAGGAAACCTCCCGTCTTCAATTGGCCACTCTTCAAACTTCAACGTCTTCTTCGCCGGAAATCCGTCGGCTTCACACACGCAGCTGTTGCCCGCGTCTTCGCTCGATAGCGGTAAACACACACTCTTGCCGGTAGCCCGAGTCGTCACCCCTCAGGTGTAAATCCTCTTCATCTCCGGCCTCGTCCCTACGGACCAAAAACCTTCGCCGACTACACGGCGGAATCCCTACGCGCTCTGGCGTTAACTTCCGTCTCCTCCTGCTTTCTCGTCTGGGCCGCTCGATTAAATACCTTCCGCGCCACCTTCCAGAACGTTCTCCTCATTTCGTCGGCGCGATGCGCAGCGAAGGCTGGGGAGAGGCACGAGACGGTTCGACTGCCCTCCCCGGAGGATGATTCAACTCGGTATGACCCCGCCCCGTTCGTTCTAGAAAAATCGCGGGCTTGCTGGGCCGCCGATGCGGGGTGAGGAGGTTCGTCTGCGACGCCACGCTTCCGCGGGGAGAGCGCGCCCCCGGGGAGCCTTGGACGTTTGCTTTCTTTTTTTTTTCTTTTGACCTCGCGGCGTCTCTTTCGCGCGTTATCGCAAGAATTTGGCGTCGCGCCCTTTTTTAGCGCTTGTTCTGTGACACTGCCCCCCACTTTAAGAATATTATCTCATAATATTCAAAACCACACAAACGAGCGCGAACAGTCACCACACACTCTCACAGACTGTAACATAGTCCGTCGCTCATGACACGTCACATTCACAATAGATCACTTAATACAATTGTACATCGTAATTCAATTACTCAACACGTGAAATATAGCCACAGGTACACGACTACAACACTTCATCACTTGTTCCAAACAATACAAACGTACAAAGTTCTCTCATTACAACAATCATACAACACTATACATCACATCACAGCACAGAACACTTTGACTCGCTCGACATACAATTGAGACACAGGATAACAAGAACATTAACACAACATATGTCACTCAGCCCTGCCAAACACATTCCGATTCCACCTCAGCACCTATCCTGTGTATTTCGAGCTGCGCTTGCGTCCTTTCTTGCGGTGCTCGCTCGATCTCTTGTTTTTCCTCGTTCTTTTTCGGCGAGCCCTTTCCAACGACGGTATCTGAGGCGGCGTCTCAGCCATCGTTGTCACTTCCGACACCGTTAACGCGTCATTACATTCCACGGGTCCTGTCTGTTTATTTACCCGCTTGATCATGCCTCTACATTTTTCCCGGCTGGCCAACTCCGTCTCCTTTACACTGTCGGTCGGTTGAGGTCGTGCCGACGTAAGTCCGGTTGCTCGGCCCGTGAACTGATTCGACACGATCGTCTTCTCCTTCGCTGTCTCTTGCGCCGCAGCTTCACCTTGGGCTCTAGTGAGATCCGTCACGGGATGTTCCTCCACTGTATCTCGCGGTCGCTGTGTTGGCGAGGGCTCTATCTTCGGGCCTTCTCCCACACATTCTGGATCACTTGGTCCTCGCGCCCCGTTGATGTTTCCGATGACAAGGTCATACAGGGGGGTCGTCATGCATAAAGCAGTAACCTTCCCGCTGAAGTACGGGGTTTCCACTTCAATCTCTGCTTCGGGAAGCATCCGAACTGTACGGTCAATTAGGCAAACCGGTTTCGTTTTGCCTGTCAACTCACTTTCCCGCACCAAATTTCTCCGCACGATAACCGTGGAGCTACCGGTGTCTCTTAACACTGTAACCTTTTTGCCCGCAACTTTTCCAGGCAGCGCTGGCATTCCCTTCGTGACACCGGTTGGCTGTTTTGACATTACAGCACCCACAATAGGAATTTTCTCCCCATTCTTCAACTCTACGAATCCATCAGTGACGGCATTATTATCAGATTTCGGTGCTGCTTGCACACAGGATACCTGGTGAGTTTGACTCACTCCGTTCCGACATGCATCTGCTTTGTGCCCAGTCTGACCACACTTGAAACATTTTACTGCCGTAGGGCTCGTAAAGATCGTTCGACAGTTTTTCGCGCGATGACCCACTCGGTTGCACAGAAAACATCGCGGAATGCTCTCTGGTGCACGCTTCTTTTCTTCGGGAGCCAATTTCTTCGAATCATCGGGACAATCCTTCTTGACCTTGGCCAAATTAGTGCCACCTTGCGCTTCCAAGAATTGATCAGCCAATTCAAGCATGTCTTCAAGTGACTTAGCTCTCCTCTCTTTTAAGTACAGTGACAGGCTTGGGTGGCAACTAGTTAGAAATTGTTCTCTAATTAGCAGCTCTCTAAGCTCATCGTACTCCTGCGCTGTCCCTGAAAGTTCAATCCATCTGTCGAAATAATGGCAAAGTCGGGCGGCATACTGCGTAGCCGTCTCCCCATCAGCTGGCTTTCCTGTCCGAAATCTGTCCCGGAATCCTTCCACAGTGAATCTAAATCGCTTCAACAAAGGCGCTTTCACCTTTGCGTAGTTGGCTGCATCTGTCGGCGTCAGCCTACCGTACACACTGAGCGCTTCACCACTCAAGCAAGTACTCAAAGCAGTTGCCCATTGATGTTCCGGCCAATTCTGGCTCTTCGCAATCGTCTCGAATCTGTGGAGGTACGCGTCTAGGTCGTCCTTCCTTTCATCAAACGCTACGAGCAACTTGCTTGGGTTCAAGCGGAAGCCGTGATCTTCCCGTTCGCTGCTTTCAACTCTAGCTTGGACGGGAGTTTCACTTCGCTGTTGCAAACGGAGCCGCTCGAGTTCCATCTCGTGCTGCCGCTGCCGTTCCCTTTCCTCTCTTTATTCTTTCAGCTGGCGCTCCCTCGCTTCTCTTTCTTCTCTCGCCCTTTCGGCTGCCAACTTCTCTCTCTCCAGCTCCAACTTCAATTGCTGCTCTCTTTCTTCCTTCTCTCTCGCAGCTGCCAACCTCTCTCTCTCCAACTCAGCTGCTTTTTCTTCCTTGGCCCTCTCAGCTGCCAACCTCTCTCGTTCCAACTCAGCTGCTTTTTCTTCCTTGGCTCTCTCAGCTGCCAACCTCTCTCGTTCTAACTCAGCTGCTTTTTCTTCTTTAGCTCTCTCAGCTGCCAACCTCTCTCTCTCCACCGCCTCTTTCTCCTTCTGGCTTACCCACTTCCGTTCTTCGGCGCCAGAAAGACCCATCTTCTCACCAAGAGCAACTAACTTTTCGAGATCCATTGTGTCTCGTAACTCGCAAATAAAACCTTGCCGCGTGCAAAAAGTATCTGCCTAAATCAGTCTATCGGAACACTCCCCTGCACTCGTTAACGAGAACACTGAACAACACACAAAATCGTTCCGATAGCACTATCAACAACTCGAGGCTCTTTCTCACTACTTTGGACACACTGTGCACCAAAAGGTCCTGTCGCGGACGCCAGATTAATTGTCACACATGTCCCGTTAAATAGGGAGGCGATCGCCGGGCTAATTCCAAGAGCCGAAGTATCGGCCCCCCGAACCGCACCACGAAAGCGTGGACAATTTAGAAGTGGTCCTTTTTGGCGCGCCAGCGTACGCCGGCTGTGGCCCAAAGAACAAGTCAGAGCCGAGAGTTGATAAACAAAACAAATACTATATTCTCAAAAATGGCAGATCGAAAACAAACACAAGAATGCACATTCCACAATAGTTACATACAATACGTCACCAAACAAACGACGTACTACACAGTACAATCAACCACACTTGAAACAACGGACACAGACAACAATACGCACTACATTGCAGTCGCATGCATTGAACAACCAAGACACTTAAAGACTAAAGAGATATAAAACCTATTCAGTCCAAAGTCCTTGGAACAAAAGTCTGAATGATACTCTTCCGAGAATCACTCACTCAAAGTCCAGCGTTGTTGTCGTTCCGCGCCCTCGAAGTTTCTCTTCCAGGAAACCTCCCGTCTTCAATTGGCCACTCTTCAAACTTCAACGTCTTCTTCGCCGGAAATCCGTCGGCTTCACACACGCAGCTGTTGCCCGCGTCTTCGCTCGATAGCGGTAAACACACACTCTTGCCGGTAGCCCGAGTCGTCACCCCTCAGGTGTAAATCCTCTTCATCTCCGGCCTCGTCCCTACGGACCAAAAACCTTCGCCGACTACACGGCGGAATCCCTACGCGCTCTGGCGTTAACTTCCGTCTCCTCCTGCTTTCTCGTCTCGGCCGCTCGATTAAATACCTTCCGCGCCACCTTCCAGAACGTTCTCCTCATTTCGTCGGCGCGATGCGCAGCGAAGGCTGGGGAGAGGCACGAGACGGTTCGACTGCCCTCCCCGGAGGATGATTCAACTCGGTATGACCCCGCCCCGTTCGTTCTAGAAAAATCGCGGGCTTGCTGGGCCGCCGATGCGGGGTGAGGAGGTTCGTCTGCGACGCCACGCTTCCGCGGGGAGAGCGCGCCCCCGGGGAGCCTTGGACGTTTGCTTTCTTTTTTTTTTCTTTTGACCTCGCGGCGTCTCTTTCGCGCGTTATCGCAAGAATTTGGCGTCGCGCCCTTTTTTAGCGCTCGTTCTGTGACAGTGACCCAAACGTGCTTTGCCAGTGGAGGATTCAATGCAGTACTAAAGGTGTCAATTGTGTTCA
Organism: Rhipicephalus microplus; assembly: GCF_043290135.1. Classification (NCBI taxonomy): domain Eukaryota; kingdom Metazoa; phylum Arthropoda; class Arachnida; order Ixodida; family Ixodidae; genus Rhipicephalus; species Rhipicephalus microplus. Next base: position 69,026,179 of record NC_134704.1, read on the forward strand.
TTATTTGTAGCTACCAATATAAAGACACAACATACACAGGGCCCACTCTTCCTTTGTATATTGCGTCTTTTATTATTTTAAATATTTTCTTATATATATATATATATATATATATATATATATATATATATATATATATATATATATATATATATATTTTATCTGCGGATTCAGTGTTTTGTGTTCTTTGACAAAGGCAGACCCTCCTGCCGAAACGTAGGAAGCAATAAACATTTTCGCACGTTCGTTCATCGTTTCTCAACGCATATATATATATACAGGGTGTCCCACATAAATTGAACCAAGAATTTGAAAGTGAAAAGCACTTAGAAGGCGAATTCAACCAAACGCATACTACTCGCACTAGCTTGTAGGTACTCAGGCTATTCTTTTATTTTGCCCATAATAATTAATTAATAATTCTAAATTACATATTTTTATTGATGGGCTAGAAACCCGAAATATGAACACTGAGAGCACTTTCACAAACCACCGACTAAATTGTTTCCTGTACGATACGTCTCGCACAGTTATTTTTTCCACGTTGTAAAGAAAGCCCACGAAACGTGAAAACAAGCCGTGTGATGGACCGCGAGCACACTGGTATAGTGCTGCTATACGATTTCATTACATAAAGCGAAACAAAAACAGACGCTATCATTATTTTTTGCCAGGTTTTTTTGCATGCGCCATTAAACGTTCATGAGTGCACCGCCCCACCTGGGCGTTGCGTATCACGAGAACGCACGTTCCAGAGTGCAGCCAACATACGGATTGCAATGCTTTTCTATACTGTAACACTCTACTTTAAGGTGTTCGCCGTTAGAAACTAGGCGCAACTGTGTGTGGGAAGCGAGGTGGAAGCACAGCATAACCATTTACAATATAGCATACAGTGATACAGAAGTTTTATTAAATAGACTATCTATGGGACCAATAGTTTTATAGGGCGTAACTCCTCAGGCCATGAATCTTGCTCTCCTCTGTAGTCGTTGTAGTAGTGTTTAGTCATCTCTATTATATGAGTTGCTCGATACACGTGGTTGAGTGCATACGTCCTTGGAAATAATGTAACTATATAGATGGTGTTAGTGGTTTTCACAGCATATCCACGGAGTGAACGGTGATTGCGGCGAAGCGTCCGTCCGTCTGTTCATCCGGGCTTCTGTCCTTCCGTCCGTGAGTCTATCCATGGGTCCACCCCTCTGCCTGTCCGTCCGTGCTTCCGACCGTCCATGTGTTCATCAATCCATCTGTACGTTCATGCTTCCGTGCGTCCATCCGTGCTTCTGTCCATCCGTACGCATGTCTGTCCATGTTTCTGCCCGTCCATCTGGCCATCCGTTCCTGCGTGCTTCCGTCCGTCCATGCGTCGATATATCTGTGCATCCATCCGTCCGTGCTTCCATCCATGCTTCCATGCGTCCATCTGTGAGTCCGTCCGTGTGTCCGCCTGTGTTTCCGTCCATGTTTCCGTCCATCCATTTGTCCATGCGTGCGTCCATACCTCTGTCCGTACATCCGCCCGGACGCACGGACAGACGCTTCGCTCTACTCACCGTCATTCACTCCTTGGATATGCTGTGGTTTTTAAACTATCCATAACATAAAGAAACTACCAAACGTACTATTGATATTCAACCATTGAAAGTGAAATCATTGTTGTATCGGGAGTACTGCTGCCGATAAAAAAATCAACAGTCGTAGCTGTGAATAACCATGCTCCTTTTGGGCGTCGATATTGCAAAATGATTTGAGATATTATGAAGCACAAATTTGAATCGAAGCTGGAGGTCTCGTCTGTAAGGGTGCCGTCATGTTGGCTTGTAACACCAGCCAGTGGCGGCTGCTAACACAGCAATTAAAGGCATACGCCAGAAATGGGAAGAAGAATATAGACGTCACGTATTTCTATAGCGTATGACGTCACATTCAAAAAACTTTTTCTTCACCTCAGGTAAGTAGCGATTGTTCCAAAATCCCAATGTCTGACGCGCTGTTGGTATACGTCAGAAATTTGAACATTGGTAGTATGCACCTGTGCACTTCGCCCGTTATTTTCATTCTGCATTGGTTACGTCTCTCTGCACGCATAAGTGAAGAAAAAAAAGAAAGAAGCAGTGTGCAAGACTTGTCTGATTCATGTTCTCAGCCAATACCGGCTCCTGAGTGGGTATGAGTCACGGTAGAGGTGTCATCATCATCACTATCATGTGCCACTTCTAAGAGAACGTTTTAACAATTTTTTTTTGCCACATGACGTTTGTCAGGACAGTATATTGTACGAAAAAATTTTATAATAAACTTCAAGCTTTAGGTCAAAAGCAGAGACGCTTTTGCTACGAACTGCAATGGATATTCGTGTAACTGGGGAATGATCAAATATTAGTATACTTTAAAACGTATTTGCTGTCTTCGTAGCAGAACTGAATTAAGGCTGACGTGTGTTAATACTTTAGACACTTTTTGTATATTATATAGCTGTTTTTTGCTGCGTGAACTCCCTCACGTAAAGTAATCATAGTGCCCGTCTCCTATTTCTGGTGTCACTGAAGCTCTTTAGTTATACATCTGTGATTTATTTCGCCAATTCGGGACAGGAAACTTACCAACTTGGCATGCGCTTTTGAATGATCTAAAGCGACGGCTCCGCTGAAAGGTTCGACGTCCTCCAAGACTTCAGGTGGCTGAGCCGCAGTGTCTGCTTCTTTGTCTTTTAGTCTGCCGGGAATGTCTGTGCTCACGGTGGCCTTTTCATCGTGAAGCAACGTGGCAGCCGTGCCGTACGCAAGCGATACTGCCATTAGCACCCACATTGTGAATCAAAGGCCCAGGAATCCAATGGCGGACCACGGCAACTGCAACGAACGGACGAAGGAAAACTCTCATGGCGCAGTTTTACCTGCTCAAATTAAACAAACTTTGTAGCTCAACTACGTGACCAGCCGGACTGGTCTAATTGTTTCGGCGCAATACTGCTGAGTCGCCGGTCCCCCGATTGAATCCTGACCATGGGGGCTGCATTTTCGATGAAAGCGAAAATACTTGAGGCACATGTACTTTTTTATATATATAGTTTCACGTGAAAGAACAGATGGTCGGAATTTCCGGAACTCCTACGGAGTTCCTCTCAATCATATTGTGGTTTTGGGACGTTACACAACTAAATTTAAACACCTTCCACAAATTGTACACCACAATATGTCTTCCTGACTTTCAATATGCAACTGTGATCTGTATTGACGTTGCTAAATCTGGTAGTAACGCCATTGAGTCCAGAAAAAAAAAGTCATAAGCATTTACAACCATCGCTTCGTTAGAAATGTCTTTGGATCTCGTACTAACACCGCCAGACTATTGTCTTTGCCACTGTTACTTTACCGCTGACGAAATTGCACTGGCCTGTTATTTTGTCGCAATGTAGTTCATGGTATGATAATCTGCCCTTTACTTCTCAGTCACGTAAATTTTCGGATTCCGTGAAATCAGAGAAAATCTACCACTTCATGCACCTGCCAGCTTTTTCCAACACTCTACCGTTCACAGAATACAAAGTTTCTATAATGTTATCTTTCTTAATCTCGATGTTTTTCACTGTCCACAGTCATTGTTTTTATCTCAGCTTTGCACTTTCCCAGCATACCTTTTCACAATGAACAGATAGCTTTTCTTCTCATTTCTTCTTTCTTCTGTCTTTCAGGAAGCCTTCCATATATATAGTTGTGTGTATTCGCTATTACTTTTCATTGTCATTTCATGTTTCTCGTGTTGTATTTTTATTTTTTCCATTTAGCACCGTTTTTTTTTTGTCTGTGGGTTCTCACTCTTCTTCTTTGATTTCTTTTTCTGAAGACTGTCCGTTTTGTATTGTTCATTTTATTCTTTATTTTTGCGTGTACCTGCACAAAGATGTTATGGTTCTTCGTGGGCACATTAAGTAAATTATTATTATTATTATTAATATTTTTATTATTATTATTATTATTATTATTATTATTATTATTATTATTATTATTATTATTATTATTATTATTATTATTATCATTATTATTATTATTATTATTATTATTATTATTATTATTATTATTATTATTATTATTATTATTATTATTATTATTATTATTATTATTATTATTATTATTATTTTACAAAAACCTTCTGAGAAACCTCGACTGCCTGCGATGTTTGCCACGAAAGCAATAAAGTGCGCTAAGCTTGGCGAACATTGAACAGGGCAAAGTGATCTTCTATGCTAACCCTCTATTTCATGGCGTTTCTTATTTGGCAGGTAGCGATGAACATGTTTTATTGCGGTAACAACAAAACCATCTAAATGTATAAAACAGCTGAAGTTCAGTTTCGATAGTTCAGGGTACCTGATATAGCCAAAGGTCTCCCATTCCTGGATTATTAGAGAAAAAAAAGATGTAAAATGAATTCCATAGTGTGCGTGCCTGTTCGGCATTCGAGCAACCGCTATTGCTATTTTTAATAATGCAACTTTTTTTTTTACAACAGAAGCTTGAAGCAATTTAATTGAAACATCACATGTCCACAGAAGTAATGTTCATTATTACCTTTGTCAACTGCTTTTCCCACAACACTACACTGACGAAATCTATATGTGGGCACAGTACGCGTATCAGTGAGGAAATGTGACCAACTTTTGTCATCATTCACACCACACACATCTTTCACGGCATGGTCATCATTTTATTACTTGTATGTTCTTACCCGCCTTATCGCGAGGAATTTTATGGCCCTTATACAGCCGCTTATCACAATCATTGTCCATATTTTTAGTAAGATGAAATGGCGCTCTTTGGCCAACAAATGGCCCTTGCGCCAAAAAAACACCATATATCATCATCATCATCATCATCAGTGAGGAAATGTGCAATACGCCGTCATCTTTGTTGTCCTTCACAATACAAATGTAAACAAAGCATAGCCTCTGAGATGACGTGGCACAGATTTGTTGTGCAGGATTGAGGTCATTGCGGTAGGTTTTTAAGATGGTTCACAGATGTCGGAGGTGCCATCAACACTACCCAACAATTTTTGTTACATTACTAGTATGCGTTCATGAAACAATCATGTCAGGTCCGATTTGGTGAAGTCGATGCGTAGCTTTCTTTTCCCTCGCAAGTGGTCCTTCCAGACACGAGACAGCGGTTGGTGAATCAGTGAGGAAAGTATATCAAGGTATTTGAAAGACAATAGTCTTTCTTCGGGACCGGGGACCTTCGACGGAAAAAATTTGGTCTGTCTGTCTGTCTGTCTGTCTGTCTGTCTGTCTGTCTGTCTGTCTGTCTGTCTGTCTGTCTGTCTGTCTGTCTGTCTGTACATTTGTCTGTTTGTCTGCCCTAACGATACCTCAAACGGCACTAAACGACATGCCCCATCCGCAGCGCCAACCAATATTGCTCAAGGTGTAGCGTTCATAGTTGTGCGATCGTCAATTAAAAAAGCGAATATTGCGCATATCTAAGGCGCCATAACAACATGGCTATGTTTTTTATGTCTGCATTTATACTAGAAGAGGTACACACAAGTAACTCATAGGTCTGTAGCGTTTAACGCACTGCGCTGAAAGTGCAACGCGATGCTCAAGAAGGTGTTTCCAACGCTTTGCTACGACGTCACGGTGGTGGCACCTGCCCGTCTTTTTGCGTTCTATACCTTATCACCTCGTGACTGGCACCCATCTTTCTCCGTGGTCGCACACGCCTTCGTTTTCGAAGGTAACTATCAGATGGCACTCGTGTTTAACGTGCCTAGATGCGCTTGTTCGCCTCCGTTACACACTCGAGGCACTCTAACGCAGCGCCTTCAGAATACCATTCACCAATTTTCTTGCACATCAAATAAACGTTTTGTTCACTCTCCCCAGCCTTTAGACGACATTTACAGTGTAACATGTAGATTCGAGCCAATTTTTTTGTCGTATATCTTAGATTGCGGTAACATAACAACGCAATAAATGGTTCGCCCTCCATTTTCACTTATAGTGGCTCTGCAGCTGCGTTGTTGAGTAAGCACGATAGTACAAAATCGAATCTCAGTAACAATGGCCGAATTTCAGTGAAGCGAATAATGAAAAACATTCGTGTGCCTAGATTCAGGGGCAGATTAAAGAACCAATTACGGCGTGTCTCAGAATCACATCGCGGTATTGACCCCTCTAATGCCGAGTTGGAGTTTATAAAATAAATTGCCATGGTCGGTAACATGACGAGGCAGCTTTTTCATGTAACCCCCATTGTGTTATTTTAATTCCTTCCCCCCACATTCCTAGTAGCCTTCCAAGGGTATAAATTTGAATCAAAATGCGTGAATAGCAACCAGCTAAACGATTACCTATGCATATTTTGTTTATAGCCAATATTTTTTTTCATGCAGTCGTGGCGTAAATGTGCGATGTACAAACATTTGGCTAGATGAACCCACATATTGCTGGGCATTCCACGATGTCGCAGCTCAGGTAGCAGGAATGACCAAGACTCGTAAGGCGTCATGTACTCACGGCTTACACATTAAATGTTGCTGTCAAGTTGTTGTGACGGTAAGCGATGCAGCCATCGAGCCAGTAAATATTGGGCCATGTAATAAAGACTCGTGGTCGAACGGAGAAACGCTCACAGCACAATGCAAAGACGACAATGAACGCTGGTCATCGGAAGCCCAATTTTATCAACGGATCTAACAATGCAGGTCTTTCTTTTTACATGAGCCATGCTATATTCCTCCACAAACACCGGTAGTCAGGTGGTCTTGAGAATGTGCAGTGCTCATAGTGCCCATAGAGTGAAAGCGAACATAAATCAAGAAAAAGAACTTGTATACGCAATCGCTCGGGCGAATAGCGTTAATATCTCTACGAATCTGGCCGCTATACAGGTGGTGTTCGCCGTGATGTAAGTGTGCGAACTAACGTTACGCCAACGTGGCACGAACTGAAAACTGTGAAAGGAAAAGAACGCGTACTATTCAACCTTGAATTGCCACTTTTCACTCATTGAGCATTCCACTGTATACCGCTGTATACTCCGACGCGGTGGTGTAGCGGTTACAGTGCTCGGCTTCTGTGCCGATGGTCACGGGTTCGCACCCGACCGCGGCGATCGCATTTTAATGGCAGTGAAATGATAAGGGCCCGCATACTGTGTCATCGGATGTCGCCACACGTTAAATGACACCAGAAGATCAAAATACTTAGAGCCCTCCTCCACGGTGTGCCTCAATTATATCGAAAGACTCCAAATATTATTGGTATTCAGTGTTGTTGTGTGCGCAAAAAATTATTAGAACGAACAAAAGCCGTCGGCGGTGTTTTCATTCACTCAGGATCTGTTCTGTCAAAGTTATACCACACAATACATATGCAGTTAGTCTAGACTACTCCTCATGATACGAAAAAAAAACTAAGTATAGGTGTTGATATCACCCACGCCTCTTCTACGTGAACATACCTGTCAATACGAAAAGTTTGCGTGCTTGCCAAATATCATGCAGCCACCAAGTTAATTACGAGACGAATCGAATACTTGCGTTTTCGGGGGAACTTGACCGCACGCGCCACGTCCTTTCGGAGCGACGTTAGCAGACTCTATGGGAGACTATGGAAGCGGCCGAAACTGGGAACGCGTGATGAAGAGGGCCGGCGGAGCGAACAAGCGACGATCGTTCCGACCGTCTTTCATTTCGACAGGCGCTCGTTCGCAGGTCCTGAAAGCGTCCGCGAAACTCTTGCGAAGGAAACGCGCTGGACGGTTGCTTCAAAGGAGCCTGAACCGAAAAGCGGTGCGGACAGCTTGACCTTTTCAACGTGGCGAGTAAACGTCCAGACTTGGCGTTCCCCAGCCAGACTACTTCTTGTTGTTTGTATCGGAATAAGAAAGAGCTCAGAAAACAGTAGAAGATAACCACTTTTTTGACGATGTCAACGCTAAGCCGCAATTCACGCTTACACAGCCCGAGGGCTTTATAACATGGACACGTTTTGGGAATGACTTGACTGCGCGGGTCCACAAAAGCAGCTGTTGCACCTAAGTACCTCCTTCAGAGCCCGCTGCTATTTCGTAAAAAAGCTTATGAAAGCCATCGAGATTGGAACAATGCCTATACACGAACTGCGTTGTCGCACAGCTTTTGCCGCGGGAGCTTAGCGACTGCAAGATTTTACGCTGCTAAGCTGGATTATACATGGATTGGGTTCGTATCTGCGGCGCCGTATTTTGAGGGGGTGACATGTGGAAGCGTCGTACGAAGTGAAAAACAGCGTTTGACGACACGGACTGTATAAGCATACATATCACTCATCTACCGTACTTGCGCCTGTCGTAAAGCGCTGTGTGACACTTCGTAAAATGAAATAACTCCCACTATGTCGTTCACTTGGTGAAAGATCCTGATAAATAAATATAAGAGCACGTTAACAACACGAAGAAGTGAAAATTAGTCGCCCGCAATGGCCTGGCTTGTAATGATACCGTGGTTTTCACGTGTAATACCACCAATTTCTCCACGTTTTAATCCTTTTTTTAGCTGTAGAGCTTTGTATAAGCATGTTACGACAATAGCCCGGTTTGAAATGTTCACAAGGAAGGGACCCAAGCACAGGATGCTTTTAAAATACTATCATTGTATTGAAGTTTGAGTTTCTACCGACGTATTTTACAATATTTTCAACATTTCCTTCTTCTACAGCAATAACATGGTCAACGAGGAGGCTTTTGGAGTGTTCAGGCAGGTGTTGCCAACCAATTTTCGGAGAACACCGTACGTGATGGTCAAAACTACCCTATTTCATGGTACAGAACTTTTTTTGTGACTCTACAATTTTGTGACTCTACAATACAGCAGCTTAACAATACTAAAATTGTGGCAGATCAAACGTACCTTGGTAATTGATAACATGCAAAGCATGCGGATTTAAGTTTACACTGTTGTAATATTTTTATTGAGTGAAACGTTAAGAAGTGGCGCTAAATATATGTACACCATCACGCACAAACTTGCGCACACGTTTTATATAAACAGTTGCGTAACGATGCTAACAGCAACATGAATATTAACAATACTAAAAGCGCTGGCGCTCGCGAGGATGGTAGCTCCGGAAACTCCTACATTTATCAACTTTGACAGATGGCGCCCAACTACAATTAACGTTAATCTGATCATAGGAGTGCATATGCAATTAATCTGGAATTGGTTAGTGAACAGTGCAACCACAACTGATGTTTCACGATGATTAGGGCGAATCTGAAAAGTAGTTCCGAGACTTGCAGTGTTTTTGTGGTGAATAAATGATTGCCACGCAGAATGCTAAGGTTCGCTTCTTGCTGGGACCCAGGCATTTATCGTTTGCATCCGTCGGGTCAACACTGCCGATGTCAGGTTTTTCTTAACGATCACGCGTTAAAATGACCCGAGCCTGTTCTTGCCGATCCTGGGAATCAATATGAACTCTCAATCACTTGTAGCACATAACCACAGAATATGAGCAGCGCCTATGTGAACGCTATTTATTAAGTGCCCATATGAACACTATTTAACTTCAAATATTGCTTCAGAGTTCAGCCTGAGACAGTTATTCATGTTACCGAACCATACCGGGCAAAGGTAGCTCTTCAAAACTCTACGGGGTGCAACCTGGTTCTCTAGTACAACAAACTTCCGCAAAGCAACTGCAAGCAGCCGTGAGCGCTTGAAGGAAGGTTAGGAGGAGGAGAAAAGACGCTATTTTTGCTAGCCTTAATTGAAACATGTCCTAGAGTTTACGGTGTAATGGAGAGATGAAAATAAAGGTAAGCAGAAAAGAAGGGAAGAAGAGGAGAATGGCATTCATTGCCGAGGACGTGGCGGTGGCTTTTACCGCACTTTTTAAAGCCCTTGAAGGCCTGGGTGTGATGAGGGGCCGGGAACAAAAGGTGCCTCTGTGAAGCCTCAATAAGAAGGAGAACGCATACAAAACCGTGCAGTGCCGTCAGAGGAAAGTAGATGTAGAATGAAAAAATTTGGCAGATCCCACGTACCTGAGAATCGACGTCGTGCGAAGCACGCGGAGGGAAGGCATCCGTGTTGCCATTTGTTTTAATGAGCCACACGTCATGAAATGACGCTAAATCGATGTACAAATTTTGCACGCACAGACATGTTGAAGAGTGTTGCAGATGTTTATATAACCAGTTGTTTGCACTTGCGCAACGATGCCAACTGGAACATGCGTATTAGCAACACCAGAAGCTGATATGAAGTGTTTATGATCGCGAGGATACTGGTCCAGGACACTGCTACATAAATCAACTTCAGCACATGGCAACTAACCACAATTGACGTTAACCCGACGTGACGGCTGTATCAAAGGCGTACATATGTAATGTTTATAAAATTGGGTAGGCAGCACTGCAATCACTATCGACGTTTCGCGAAGATTAGCGTCTATTTAAAAAGTAGCTGCGCGACCTGGTGTTGCTCTGTGGTAAAATACTTCGTTGTCACGCAGAATACTTGGGTTCGACTGCAGCTGTGACCCTGACATTTATTCTTAGCACTCGTCGGGTCGACGCTACCGATGTCGGGTATTCCTTAACGCTCGCACGTTAAAACTGCCCATGTATGTTCTCGTCATTCCTGGGTAGACACTAAGTGTCAGTCACCTGTGGCACATACCCGCATACCAGCGGCACAAACCTGCCCGTGAGTTTATGCCACCGTCTGGTGGTAAGTGTGTGACGACGTACGTGGCGGGATTGTGACATTACTCATGTCTTTACCAGCGTGTCATATTCGTCAAGCCATCTTACCCACCCATGCTAATTTTGGTTCACTCCAAGTTAAGGGGTGACCTCAAGTGCGCCCAAATATTAGCGGTTAGATAGATAGATAGATAGATAGATAGATAGATAGATAGATAGATAGATAGATAGATAGATAGATAGATAGATAGATAGATAGATAGATAGATAGATAGATAGATAGATAGATAGATAGATAGATAGATAGATAGATAGATAGATAGATAGATAGATAGATAGATAGATAGATAGATAGATAGATAGATAGATAGATAGATAGATAGATAGATAGATAGATAGATAGAGAGATAGATAGATAGATCGCTCAAAGTCGACGAAGTTTGCTAAAAAATGCTTCGCATTTGAAAAAGAAAAGAAATCAGATGTGTGCACAGCTTTTGTTTTGTTTGTAATTTACTTTAATTTTTAATTTTAGTTAGGCACTGGAAGTTGTTGCGTGTCCAATGAAGAAGTTTTTAACGAATGAGTTTTTTCATTGCTTCGTTACGAGATGCGAAAGCACGATGCGATGTAGTGAGCTTGGAAACATTCGCCATTCGCCCCGTGTAGACAACACGCCATGCACATAGCATGCCCCGTCAGGTCATGCGCGCAAGCATTGTTTTGTTTCGGCGTTCTCTATAGTGTACTGCCCTTTTCTGTGGGATGAATCTCTCTATGCGCACACTTGGAGAAGCTGATGTGAATCGTTTATCCTTTCGACAATACCCACCCTCGCACCTCTGGACATCACGTAAGAGGCGATGCACCGAAACACGCGAAGCGATAGGACTGGCGCCGACACGACGCGAGAGTGGTGAGAGCATGAACGCAAACGAAATAGAGGCAGCTTTGTGTGGTACATCGCTCAATTGGAAGTAAAAAAATATATGACTAAAATCACAGATTTTGTTTGTAGGTTTCAATATTTCCATCAACGTTCAATCTTATGTTCTAGCAACAGATGGCACTAATTACACATGTTGCCTGGAATAATTTTTAGCAGTCAACTCTGAGTGATCCAGCAGGCCAAAAAAGCTGCGGAGAGACATAGTCTCTCAACCAGCACCTAGGCGGGAACCCAGCCCGGTAACCTGCAGGAACAGAATAAAGTTGTTCACTCACACTCGTACTACGAAAAGACACTCTACGTACCACTGAGCCGTACGCAGTACCATTCCTGGTTGTACGCCAGCTCATCCATTTAGGGGGGCTTGCCCCAACATGGGTGAGGTGCACGTTAAAGAAACACAGGTGGTTGAAATTTCTGGAGCCTTCCACTGCGGCGTCTCTCAATCACACCATGGTTTCAAATCTAAACATATTCGACAGAGATCTGTCTGACTGAGTAAAAAATTATGCGAATGAAACGAAATTGCCAGCCACATTTAGTGCATAGTTTTTATTAAAATTCAAACGGACCTTACGTGCCAAGAACCGATCAGTCAATTCTTTATAAGACTACTGCTCTAGCCGGCTCCGTAGCTAAGGACTTTTCTTAGTGGTCGGAACCAACGCAGCAACAAGAAAACGACGCCGCAACAAGAATGGTGGGGAAAACGATGACGGAGAGGGAGACACCACTGCAGAAAAAATTGCCATCTTCGGAGCTGGCTAGACAGTCATCTCACGAAGAAGAGAACGAATGGGTCTCGAAAAGTAGGTTCAATATTAACTACAATGTTGACACTGTCATCTAGAAGTGGTTAGTGAACTTTTCTTTGGTGTATCAAGGTTTTGGGAGGTTAAACACCAAACTAATACTTAGCCTATTATTGGTAAACTTTATTTCGAATAAATATGGTAACATATGATTTAGTTAACGAACGTTATAGCATTCTTTCGAAGAGCGCTGCACACACGCATACTTGTCGTTGAATCAACCAAACCTAGCACCAATTAGGGCTCCAGGAGCCCCGAGTGTATGCAGGTCCATCATCGAAACGACGAAACACCATCCCCAGTGACGGCGGGTTTTTTTTCGTTGCGTGAGTGTCACCGCCGTCTCCGAGTCTTCCCCATGCACTGCTGGCGGCATTTTTCCTTGTCCGGAAATATTGTGGGCGTCGTGAGGCATCGGCGATTTCGGAGGAACTCCTCCGATGCCTGGAAACACTCGTTGGCCGAGTGGTGCGAGAAGTAAGGGAACCTGCGAAGACCATTAGAGACAACGTACCGATTAAGAAATTTGCCAGACAGGCTCGCTGTGTGTCAAATTTCCCACCTGAGCACCTCTGGTCTGCACACCTCGGCTGGTCCGGGACCGACAGGACAAGGGTCGCCGGGAGTGCTGGCGTCCTTCTCTTCAACAGCTGAGAGGCACCTGTTTGCGCACTCTCGGCGACTTTTGAACACGGCGCTGTTGTTGCGCGCCGGACAGAGCCCGTCAGGGAAAGGCCAGCGCACGCACTTCTCACCATTGAAGATGGCCCAGGTGGGCTTTACGTCCAGCCTGCGTTTCACGGCGGTTATCAATGTCCGCGAATCACAAAATTTCATGCAACACGTTTTAGTGCAAGAAACACGAGGGCAGTCTGCCTCGGTGGAACACTGCCTATAGGGTGCTCTTCTGCTGACCAAAAGGTCACGAGTCTGATACCTACCATGGCGGTCGCATTTTCACGGAGGCGAAATGGTAGATGCCCTTGTACTGTGCGATGTTAGAGGACATGAAAGTACACCAAACAGTTGAAATTTCTGGAACCCTCCACCACTAAAGCGTCTTTCGGTCATATCGTGGTTTTGGGACGTAGAACCCCAAATATTATTATATTTATTCAAACACGAGGATGCAAAAGAAGACACGAAGAGAGGGCGCTACTGTCTCTCGAGAGTGCGTCTTTGCGTCTTCTGTGTGCTCGTGTTCTCTTGCGCTAAAGCATAAGATCTGCTCATATTTCAATTCAACACCGCACAGCATAGGTGACCGAACTTGAAGATTAATGAACGGCGTGCACACCGGTGATTGTGTTGTGCGTTGCTCTTTCACTTATCAGTCTGGACTCGCTTGCTGGATTTCGGGCCGACCGGTCATGCGCTCGCGCGCTCCGCGCGCTTGCGACCTCCGGCGTCAGCGTGGCTCTGGCCAACTGGGCTCGCCCTACGTCACCTCCTGCCGCCGACGACCTTCCACCTCCGACGACAGTGCAGCTCTGACTTACTGGACTTGCTCTACGCCATCCACGGACGCCGAAAGGAGCTCTCGCAGGTGCGCCCCCTCCTTGGACTCCAGTGACCGTGCTCCCATCTTTCCTATCTCTTCTATCCCCTCATTTTGCCGTCGCTCGCTCTGGCTCACCACCTCAAGTCTCTTCCTCTCTTCTCCTTCTTCGGCTTTCCTACATCTTTACTCCTATCCTTTTTATCCCTCCTCACCCCCATCCCTCGTGAGCTACTGTGGCGGTGTCGCTCACTGAAGCAGACAATAACGGGGCTCACTTTTCTCTTCTTTTCTCTTTTTAAGAATCACTTCTCTCACTTATCAGTCTCATAATTTTAGGGGCGAGGCTCCTCAAAGTGGCACCCGTTTGTCCCTTGTAGTAGTGCGTAACATGTCTTACGCTTTGACTTGCAAGGTGGTGCCGGTGGGAGATTTCTCCTGTGCGTTGTTGAACAATAAAAAATTCGCAGTGTGCGCGTTAACTAAAAGCAGAATTCTCCTGTCATTCCCCATTAGCAGCCATTGGCATGTACATTGAGCACTATCTGACAAGAAAGGGTTGCTACGTTATACTCGCTGGGTGTAACCTCCTTGGTTTTAGAAAGGTTTAGCGAGCGTTGGGCCGCAGTGCTATGAATACAGTGAACTAGTATATACCATGAACTCGAGTTGGTTAAAGGTGGGAAGTAGACACGAAGCGCAAGCCGTAAGAAAATGTGCGCGTGCCACCCCTCGTTTAGTCCTTGGAATGTCAACTGGATGGCGGTGTTTCTATATGCGGAATATATGATGAAAAGATGCGAGATGGTGGTACTTGGAGTGTTGACTAGATGGACGAACGGACACACAGACAGATGGATGGACGGACGCTCGGATGGCTGCACGGACTGTTGGACGCATGAACGGACGCAGGGGCAGATGCATGGACGAACGCAGGGATGGACGCACGGATGGACGTGCGGACGCACGAACAGAAGCACGCACGGACGGGCGGATGGACACATGGATAGTGTCCATCCACACACGGACGCATAGACACACACGGACGCATAGACAGACGGAAGCAAGAACGAATGGACGGACGGATGCTTTGTCGCACTCTCCATCATTCACCCCGTAAATATGCTGCGACCTTTTTGTTGTTGTGCGCTGAATTGAAATATGAACGATACGAACTCGCCCAAGTAGCCGTCTTGCTGCATAGAATATGCAGTATACTATAGCTTACCAGACAGTTTTGTTGAATTTCATATAACTGTTTTCTGTATGCAGTGCACATAACCTTGATGCCCGTACGACTACGCCCACTTAGTTATTATTACTTACATCTTTCTTATGGGTATATACGCTCTCGCAGAGAACGTAGGATGGATGTTCGCTGTACGATTTCACCCTCGCAATACATGTATAATGCATTGTTCAGTGCATGAGGCTCACGGTACGGTTTTATGATCTTCCATAGTCTACCAAGTACTCTAAATCGTTAGCCACTTACTCTGAAGATGTATACTCGCGGACGACTTTTTTTGAATATGAATCAAACGCTACAGAGCCAAATCGCATGTATCCTACCACTATTGATTGTATAATGGTGTTCATATTTTCTGCTTTGGATTTTGTGCGATATAATGTTAGATATACTATGTAAAAATATTTTAATGCAGCTCTTTCAGACAGCACGCAGCTGTCACAGGTGATATACTTGCAATTGTTTTACTTTAATTGCGCTCTCACTTTGCCTTTTTGCACGCGTGAGAAAGTCGCGCCTTTTGCCCGTATATACCTAAAACGATAAACGGCGTCTCCGTTGAAAGCAACGCTGACTATGCGTAGCCAGGACTTTCCATAGCGGTACGAGACGTGTGCCATGCCGGACTACTCCGCTTATGGCTACATGCTCAGACGCTCCACCCCCGTAGATTTCCCTTTATTGCCAAGAAACGTCCGCGAGTATAGTAGATATGATGTACTAACTTGTGTCTCGCTTGTTATGTTACGAGTTACAAGCTTCAGAGGTGACGCTGTACGGGAAATACTAGATGTGCGGGTGAGTGCGGAGACACGCGGCTCACGAAGGTGTGCCAGTCAGGTGCGTACTTGCATACGCCCATTATAATGCACAGTGCCTAATAAACACAAATACATGTGGCGAGAAGAACGACGTGCGCTGACTGCCAACCGCTGGTTTATTGTGTGTTTATATGTCTTGTCTTGTGTGCTTTTATATTATGAGCAAAACCTCAAGCAACAAGTGGTTTACGACATTACTGTCGTGAAAACAAAAAAAGCACTTTTTATTACACTGTTTTACGTGTGTCGCCACCTGTTGCTAACAGTACTATGTGTAGTTTTTCCCTCTCAGTGCTTCACATTTCTACATTGTATAACTACTCGAAATGCTCTAAACCCCGCTAAACAGCAGGTAGTAAGCCTATATTGAGGTGGTTGATCTGCCTTTAACCGTACCACCCTTTTACATGTAACGTATTGAAAATAAATAAAGAAAAATATATAAAACTAATGAAGCCAATAGGAAGAAAGGAGGGGTACCAGAGAAGGACCAGGACGCATGCGAGTGTGTGTGACGATGACATTAGGCCATGATGCATCTGGGCATTTTTCAAGATATCAGAATTCCTTATCATTAAGAGTGAGTGAAGGAGCACTGACACAGTCGGTGCCCATGCACATCACCATGTACGTCTGAAAAATTTCACGTAACACATTGTCCTTATATCTGTGCAACACTTGTTTTTTTACGGAAGATGGAAGATTTCAGTCAAGTGTTCCACTGCCTTGACTAAAATTATCTAAAAACAGTCTCGGATATCTGCTAAAACGCGAAAAATAACATGAATAAGAGTGATGCATAAAAGTATCACCTGATGACGTCATCATGTGACCTATTATTGCGATAGTGATTTAATGGTCACACTCGCCTGGATTTAGCCACCGGCGTCGACATCGCCGTCACTCACCCTATATGTATACGTATCTATATATACGAAAGCGCAAGAAAGAAAAATAATCCAGAAAAACACTCTGGTGCGGACAATCGAACTTGGGACCTCTGAGTCGTGAGTGTGAGGCGCTAACCACTGAGCCACCGAGGCGCACGTCCTTCAACGCTCAAACCGGAAGCTATTTATAACTACCACATACCGCTGATGCCGGGTATCTCGGCGGGGGGGGGGTGCTATTGTGTTTTCCACATTACCAGCAAGACAGCGCGATGAGCGCGCGTATTCTAAAGCCCCATTTAGACATGACGCTGACGCGCACTCTCATTTCCCACGCACACTTTGCCCACGGAGAGCAGGGGTTCGACGCTCACTCGTGCGCCATTATCTCGAGGTGGGGAGAATGGTACGTCTTGGCTGGCCTTCGACTTTCACCGGAACGATTCTGTTGTATTTATCGGGCGCACAAAGGTCACTGCGATCGTTGCAATCTCCGTTTGCAAAATGAGCGCGCTTTTCAAACACAGCAAAGTAACAACTGAGATGCTTATTCACGTTCATCTGTACCTGAGAGTAGGTTTCGTGCGTCATTTGTGTGTGAAAAACGCGGAGCATGTTTCTATCTGCTGGCGATTCTGCGCGTGACCTTCCAATTTGTTGCTATCTCGTTCATTGCTTCGCCTTTGCGGCAAAGCTCCGACTTTTTCAGGACCTCACTGATTATCAAATTTTGCGACGTAATCACGACTCCACTTACTTGACGTCACATGATGAATTCGCATGATGATTACGGCGACGTAACATGATAATGACAAGCTCTCAGTTTTTCTGGAGGCTCCTTAAAGTTGAACAGTGCAGTGATGCTCTGAATAATTGAAGTAGTCAAAGATCCACAGATGGTGCGATACTTTCACTATCATCCTATAGCATTTGGAAATGCATATTTAGACATTCTGAAGCTTAATTTATGAGCAACGAGACGTGTATTTGTCTACGATAGCCGCGTAATGTGCACAATGGCAATGAAGACATGAACATATACGAGGTCATAGACAGACATGCGGAGGTAGGCAATGACATGTAGTTTATAGCTGGTCAGTTATTGCTACGTATGTCTTCCTTCACTTCACCACTTCCATATCTGTTGGATAAAATCAGTTTCAAGTAACAGAGATGGTCACCTATATACGCTTTCTGTCTTTCTTATATAGGGGGGAGAAGCTAAGATATTTTTTGTAGTCTCCACAGTAAGGCGCTAGGAAACATTGATGTCTATATTTACACAAAGCAACCCTTGAAATAATGCATATTTGCTTTAAAGCAGCTGGTACACAAAATATCGTCTGAAAACATCTAGGCTACCCTTTTCAAACGATTTTCTAAATTACGAGAACTGATCCAGTGGCCAAGTGTACCCGCTTTAGCAATTTTTATTGATCAATGTTGCAAGGCTGCCTAATTGTTTTCTCGCACTCCTGTAAACTCATAAGGAACTCATAAGGAAGGTTTCCAGCCAACTGCAACGACGATGACAAATAAATAAATAAATGAATAAATAAATAAATACATAGCGCATTCATAGATATTACTTTTTATAGCAGTTGTCACCTGATGCACTGCTTGGTCGTTATTTTTTTTTTCTGAGTGGATGGTTTTCGCCCATGCAGTTTATTTTTTGTAAGTACTGTTGTTGCTCTGATGTACGATTGCCCACTCTGGTCAATAGCCATGGTTTCTAATATGTCAGGCATAAGATTGTGTGTACTTTTTCGCTGCGGTTTTCGTACTATGAATATATACCGTGAGGTGACAATGGCCGTAAAACAACGCAATATGACCAGAGGGGACTTTTTCCAAGAAGGATACGAGCTCCCTTGTGGAGTCGTTAGTACGCATGCCTGTTTGTCCTCTGAATACATTGCGATTTTAGTTTTTTTGTTGCACTAACCACTTTCTCCTCTTTCGTTGACTTGCGGATACCGTCAGAAGATGTCTTGTTTGGCGATGAGTACTCCACTGCGATATCTTCTGTCCCTGCCATGCTCAGTTCGTGTTGCTGTTCACCGATGCTTTCAAGATGTGTTTGGTCAAGATTGCAAAGCATCGAACTTCATCCGAATCGGCAAAGGGGGGTTATTGTAATCACTGCATCTGGTGATCTCCGTTCGCGGACTTGAGCTTCGTCAGAGGTGTATTATATCTTACCTATAGTCAATAAAGAGATTAACAGAACTTCGTTCGGGATTTGTTGGTACACATTACCGTAGTTAACATGGCAGCGTAAGCACACAAAATGCCGATGAACAAAAGAAAAAAGAAACAGCACTTGTGTCGTGTCGTCTCTTCGTGGGGCATATAGTGTGCTTGCCCTCCTATTTCAACCATGGGAAGCTCATAAGTCAAGCAGTATTCGTCATGAGTATGCCTCACCAGGTGCAGGGCGCGAACAGCGGTCCTCCCGAGCACGTCTCTGGTCTTTCTTCCACGAAGTCGTAGATGCCCTCGACGACGCAGAGACGTCGACACTCGTCCATGGTGGCGAAGCGGTGGGGGCTGTGGTTGCACACGCGCACCGGTTCTGTCACCGTGAACACGCACTGGTCCGTGCTAGCTCGGTAGTGGTACCAGTGATACAGCACGCCGCAGAAGGCGTACAGGGCGTCACCGCACCTGTTGGTCGACTGCGAACAGCAATTTACAGTTTAAAGCAGCACTGACGCAATTTCTGGGCATCGCACAATGGACATCTGTCGTTTACTTGTCATGCAGCGCTCACGCTTTTCCCTCATTGGAGCAGGGAAATAACGTTAACAAAAATATGTTAGCTTCATTTTTGGTGTATTCGTCGCCCAGCATCTACAAGTGAGCCCCACCACAGTTGGCATTATCTTACACTTGGGATCACCGAGTTCGGCAAGTCTGCGTCCTGTATGCGGCCGAAATATCTGTCAGAGACGTTGGAGTACCATTCCACGTGCAACAGGCAACATGATTTCCACTTATCAAAGAAGAAGCGTGACCGCACTGTGAAACCGCGCCCACGGTGTCGAAATCAAAAGTGTCGAAATCAATCGGTGTCGAAATCAAATCACTTCGTTCTGATGCATCACGATGGTCTGTTAACAGTGAATCTGTTTATGTCAGGTGTTGTGCGCCTGCTGAATCCGACAATTATCATCTTCACAAACCAGCACGTGCTCTCTTCCATAACGCGCGTTCTATGGAGAGGTGAGCTGGCCAGATATGGATTGCCGTGACTTCCCATAACGCGGTACGCGTTCTAGAGGTGAGCTGGCCATAGACGGAGTGCCATGACTCTTGCCGACGGGAGACAGAGTTGACGCTCACTTTGGCCTAGGGGTGTGCTTTGCTAAACATGGGCAAATACGTGAATGAAGCTTGTACATAGAAAGTGAACGAAGGTTAAACATAGTTCCTGCGACCACTGGGATATGAACGTTAAAGCCTAATATATCACTTGCAGAACTTTGCAAAACTTGATACAGCCTAAACTCACAAAGCTAGACAGCAGAACCTTATAGCGAAAACACCGAATAACAGAAAATACAGCTTGGTTGAGCGCTTATTCTTGTCACAGGAATGCCACGCAAAGCTAACAGCTTTTTTGTTAAACGGCGAAGCTGTTCCAGCTGGCCGTAATTTTGACCCCGTTAATAAACCTCGCTGCCATAACAACCAAAAGCACTTTTTTTTTAGGGGACGCGTTGGTGCCTATATTTCTCATGTACACTCGACTGGGAGAAAAAGAGCAAAAAGCGAAACGCGGAACTACAGACTGTTTAATGACAGTCCGAGAAATGCACAATAAAAAAGAAGATATTTCCGCGCATGCATAAACAGCGAACACACGACGTGCAGCGATATGATCAAAACAACCGAAAAAGCGAATTTCTGTCGAATATTATGGTAGAGGTGTGTCACTGACACAATCAGGCCTTTTCTTTTTTGATATAAATATGCTTTCAAGAACTCTCTACTAGTTTATTTGCTGTTTTTGCAGAGAGTCAGCGCTTTGCGCAAAGCATGGTTCACATCCGCAGGTGTTGCGATACTTAGGACAATGCTCGTAATTTCTCTTATATATAGGCTATTAGCATTTTCCCTCATTGTCATTAATGTATTAATACATCGTGATCATTCCGATGTAGATAGTGCTGGCGTACGTTACTCTGACATGGGTTTCTGCTCTCCCATAGTATCAAAGTACTCTAAATCGTTGCCAGCTTTTTCTAAACACACAGGAATTGTCGCAGCGTAGGGATATTTCATATACCGCCACTTGTGCACAGCGCCTTAAAGGTTTTGTGTGCAGCTACTGTCCGCCTGCTCGTAAAATACGGCCGAGGCAATAAAGCTTTCTCGTCTCTTATGGCAAATAAATGAAATGTAATGAAAGCGAAGCGATAAAAATATGCTATCTTTTACTCGCAATAAATGCGATGTGCAGTATTCGTGCAGCACTCAAACGCTATAAGTAAAGTGCTGTACATCAGGCTACCTAATACTTTAGCAAGATAAAAGTGAATACAAGTTTGACAGCTCAAGTGAGTACAGACACCAATAAAAAAATAATACCAGTATATGAATTTCTTGTTCGCACGCAGCCATGCCCGCCTCTCAGCACTATGCAGAACGAGCAATGGCACTTGTCTTCAACGGCAAGTTAGATAAAGGCAATTGAAACAAAAAACAAAGCTGTTCTATATTTTACAAAGAATAAACGATTTGTTTAGTGAGTTGAATCCTTACACCCCTCGTGCGATATTTTCCACCTCAAGTAAGCCAAGGTTATTGAACACACACACAAAAAAAAAACATGTCAAAACATCCTAGTATGATACCTAAACGTGGTTCCTTAAGACTTCTTTGCAATAGAAATGTTTGCATACCAGTTATTCCGTTAAGAAATAAATAGAATGCCTTAAACACAACACAGACAACACGTCGGCTGTCGTTATTCAGAGCAGCGTAAATCGAAAGCCCCTCACCCGCTCGCGTATCGGTGGTAAAACCTTCTCGATTTCGTCATCGTCGTATTCATTGGCAGTGGCGTTGGTGCCCGAGCCGACAGCTACTACTGGTTGCCCTAGACCGGACGCCTCTGCTCCATCAATTACGCTCATGCCGCCGCCATGTTTGTTGGCGACGTTCATTGCTCTGTGACCCTTCCGTGGCCGCCCGGTCGAGATCTTTACATCGTGGCTTGCGGCGAAGGAACCAGTGGGCTACGGCAAGACAGAGGTTTGATTTTATTGCACACATTACATGATTATGGGAAAACGTGACGAGAGCGATAGATAACAAAGTAAAAGCAGGGAGTAAATTAGCAAAAATTGCCGATGTACTATCTAGTGCGAAACGTAAGCGCAGTATATGTACGTTTTTTTTCATTTTTTTAATTTATTTAGTTAAGAAATTTGGGCAAGAGATGCATGTACAGTAGCAGTTACACAATGCTCAATTTTTCAGCTCGATTACTGCATGAATATTACTTTGACTTTTCCTCTTCCTTGTTATACATTTGCTTTGTCAGATTTATTATATTTACCGCATCTGTGGCCCGAAGTTAAATCGTGAACAATGATTTATATTTATTTTTATTTTTGGTTTTATTTCTTTTTGTTATAATTGATTTTAATTTTCATCAGAGAACAATTTAGCACAATTGGAACGGCTTTCTCTTTTTTTTCACTAACAGTCGCATGAAGCATTGTTACGTTTCCCGTAACGATAAGCGAAACTGCGAAATAGGTCAATGTATACCTTTCTTGCGAAGATATTGGGAACTGCTATAGATTTGGCCACAGGTCTACCCACATCTAAATTTAGTCAAGTATGAGCCGCTATTAGGGCAACAATATATATGATGCTGAACGAATACAGATAGTCAATCGGTTTGATATTTGGCACATATCCTTCTCAACCTGCACTTTATATTTGACTTTATCGTCATATTCACTCGCGGTCACCGTTGCATTCCGCCCTCTTTGTTCCTCTTTAAGCGATATGCTTGCAAACTCTTCAGCGAGTAATACTGCTATGAAACCCGATTTACTCTAAGGCAGGTTGTTCACGCGATAGTAAAAGTTTCAATGGCTCGTTTTTTGTGCTGACCGAGACAATCCGTGATTCGGTGGCGTGGTGCGACTCGTGCCAGTCGGCCACAGTGAACTGCTCCTCGCCAGTGAGCTCGGCGGCCAAGTGTAGGTCCAAGAAGACCGCTGCCACGGCGGTGAGGAGCACGGCTGCCATAAGAGCCATCATGGCGTACCACAGGTAGGAAGCGTGGAACCACTCTCTGCGCGGAAGACGAAAAGCCTTACGACTATAGGTGGGACGTAACGACAGCGATGAAAATTTTGTAGTATTCACAATATGAAATCGATACTTGCGGGGCGGGAAGACGCCGTACTGGAGTGATAGAGACTATTTTCACAATTGCGGACCCTTTACCGCACACATGCAGTTCTGTTTTCAGCATAATAGCTCCTCTAAAGTTTATCAGCAGATGATATTACACCATTGTCTACCGTGTAGGCACCAATAGTGTTACTGTCAACAAGCTCGTAAGCAAAACTAACAACGCTGTGCGCCCGCTCGAGCGAGTTGCCAACAAACACAATGGAGTAAAGAAAGAAAATTTCGTCCATCTAGTACACTCCTTCGTGCTCTGCCATTTCTCGTACATTGCTGCTATGCACAACTGGTATAGAAGCGAACGAGACAAACTCAGGACATTTATCAGGAAAGCGATCAAAAGTGCCACTGGCATCCCCTGCAGTACTTGTTCGGATCGGCTTCTGCAGTTTGGTATCCGCAACACCTTAGTAGAAATTGCGGTGGTACAGGAGCGCTCTCAGATCACATGCCTTTCCTCCTCAGCGACGGGTGGACATATCCTCAAGAAACTCGGTTACACGGAACATTCATACCACGGTGACTCTGTTGAATACCAGCGAGTTTTCTAGACCTTATAACGACCACTCGCATTCCCAGAAATGTTCCGGAACACAATTACCTAAGACGCCGAGCCCGAGCCGCCACTATTCTCAAAAATCATCAACACGACGGCAAAGCCTGCTTCGTAGACGCCGCCTCTTATCGAAGTGGTCTCAAATTCACCGCGGTTGTTATTAACCACGAAGGAGAGCTGACTATGAACGCTCTACACCAGGGACCCGCTCGTGGCCGAGCAGGCTGCTATTGCACTGGCTATAGTTGACGACAATTTAGAAGTATAGACCAGCAATCATGTCCTTCGCTAATGGCAGGATTTCCCCGCAGGCCTTGCGCATTCTCCAGAACAGTCCTAAAAACTCGGTCATCATACGCTTATTTGGTTGCTCAGGTCGGACAGATCCCTGCCGGCCCCGTCAACCTCAATGAATCCTCTCACAGTGCTGCGCACGTATTGACTGACCGCGCAGATACTGGCTGGTTCGAGGCTGTGGAAAACAGGGACGTGCCATTCACTTGTAATGAATTTACCAAGCACTTCTACCTCTCCTGTCGGGTCTTCCCGCCGCTAGGCCCTAAGTTAAGTCGGCCTCAAGCACTCACTTTGAGGCTAATACAAACGGAGTTATACCAAATCCACATGTCCTCTACGCCATTTACCAGGAACTCTACGATAATGATATATGCGACCAATGCAAACTCACCCCGGCTACGCTTAGACACATGCTCTGGGAGTGCACTACAATGCATAACGATGCTAACCCCGATGCTACTTCGGCGAGGTGGGCGGCTGCCTTGCGTAGCGCCAGCCTAGCCAACCAGAAATGGGCCGTCCAGCAAGCCCGCGATTCGAATCGCCTAGCCTAACAGCCGATCGGCTGTTAGGCTAGGCTTCTCAGTTCCAACTTAGGAACCCTGAGTCCTTTCGCGTGCTTCTTGCTGGACATTATTAAATGTTATTCCACCCATTCGTCCCCCACCGTAGGGAACCATGTGTTTATGGGAAACCGCGGGGAGATGGTTTGCTTGAGCCGGATATGGTGTACTTAATTGAGTGCATGCTCCCTTATGGCGAATTCCATTGAGAGAACAGGAGTAAGGGTGCCGAGCAGAGAGGAGTAGGGGGCAGAGCACTGAGAGCCGCGTCACTCGACCTGCCACTGGAATGCGGCACACCTCCGCAGAGCAGGTGTGAGGGAATAAAAAGGCGAGTGAGGAGAAAGGTTGTGCATCCCAGCGTCCTCTGCTGCAAAACACGTGCGGTCTGATCCGGACGGGCAAGGAAAGCACGTGTGGCAGTGGTTGGTACAGCGCACTCGCTTGCGCGCTATCCTGCAAAGCTGCTGCTTCGTATACTACTACATGATGGACTCGGAAGCTCAGCGCATCCTACTGTCTTTAATTCAACACCAGGCACCATCTAGTACGGAAGGTAAAGTGAATTTGATTGCTTTTTATTTGTTTCAGCGCACTTGTCGCGCATGCAGCATGCAATGCATTCTTGCGCGCGTGGACCTAAGCCCACTATTCTTTATCATATCAGAAAAACACCGTGGATATGACAGCTTTATCAGACTGTTCATGCAGTTACCAGCTGCTGCTGTCATCAGCAGTTAACAAAACGTAAACAATTCTAGAAGTACTGCAGTACACTATCCTGTTGCCAAGTTTCCTTGCATGAGTAATTAATCCTTAATTCAAAACAAACTTACATTGCAGACCCCTCCATCAGCAACAGAATGATTCGCAGCGTTTTAAGAAAAGTAACTGCGAAGTGGCGTGTAGCAAGTGTCACGTGGGTGCAGCTAAGTATTGCACGCAGTAACAATTTATTTTTATTTCTGATTTTTAAGTGGCTAATGTCTCCAGACGGCAGATCAGCATCCCACGTGATACGGTGAAGCCATACATCTCCTCGGAAGCACGATTTCTTATCGCAGGGTCGAGATGCTACGTATGATAAGCGATATTTTTTTTTAATTATCAGTGATTTGTGCAGTGTTTCATGCAGCCCTGTAACATGATGAATTGACTTTTTTAGAATTTGTTTTTTGCTTGCTCTAATCCGCTTACCTTCGAGTGTAAGGCATCCGAGTTTGCATAATGTAGCTGACTACTTGAGAAACCATTTTCATTATATAACTGATTTGATTACATTTCCATCATTGTGTGAAAACAGATGCAGTTCTGCGTACAAATATGGCTGGCGATGTGCCAAGGCGAGGGAGCGAAGAAATGCGCATGGAGCTCAGATTGCCATGCGTTGAAACAGGAGGTGGTAAGTATTAGTATTAACATTATTGCGAGGCACTACATTTACTGCTCATTTATATTTTTTAGATGGCACAGATACTCTGCACCTGCCAGCTCCCACTGCATCAAGATCAGCTGACGGGGAGACTGGTGCTCAAAGCAAGCCATCAGGCTCCAGGAGAGGAGGTGGAGGCAAGTATATTAACACTGAGTGTCTACAATTGCCTCAGCAAGTGTTCTTGGGTAAATCTAACAAGCATGCATCAGAGCGTGTAAAAGTGTACTTGTAGGAGTGATCCTTAAATGACAAAAAAAAAAAGAGAGCATGGAAAGCAGACCACTACAATTACTGGAAGACTGGCACAATTTGCATATTGCATTTACATGCACAATACCAGAACTTATCACTTATGTATGTTTGCTAGTCTGCGCAAATGCTTGTTTTGTTGATTAATGCTTGCTGATTGATAATTAAGCTCAAGTGACCGTGCTGTGTGTTAAATTATTCAATTATAAGTAATGCCTGCACAATGACCGACAGTTTCCCAATAAACCATTTATGTGTTGGTTCTTTCTTATTCTAGCTGCTGAATGGACAGAGGGGCAAACAAGGCTGCTCCTAGAGTACTACCTCAAATATTTCCCTCAGATTGGCCCATTTAAAAAATTCAAAAACAGGAAGCAAGCCTTTAAACAAATATCGATGGACATCGAGGCTGTGCTTGGCATAGCCAAAACCCCAGAACAGTGTGAAAATAGGTACAAAACAGTAATTAGGCGTCGGAAGGCGTCTTCCGACCATAACAAAAGGTCTGGTGCTTCACCCACCCCTGTGCCTTTTGACGACGAGGTGAAAAAAATTGAAAGCATTGATGACAGCATTGAACCGGAGGTAGAGCGAGACGCCTCAGGGGCTACATTCAAAGCCTCGCCCGAATCTCCGGCCGTGTTGTCACCTGCCAACACCACTGAGGAAAATAAGACGCAGTCCTCAAATCCCGACACGAAGCCACGGGTAGGAACTGCACGCCTGGCACACATGCAGTTGTTTTTTACTGAAATGAGGGCACTGCAAGAAGAAAAGGAGGCTCAAAAGGCGGCCAGACGTCAAGAAAAAGAAAATCGAAGAGCTGAAAGGCAGGCCGAGCGACAGGTGCTTCGTGAAGAGCGGCGCAAAATGCATGAAGAAAAAATGGAGATTCTCCGTCAGGCCTTTGGACTTCCAAAATAAAGTGGTAGTTTTAAATAAATAAACGTACTACCCAAAGCGATTACTTAGTTTCAATGTCTTTTATTTTCTAGTTTGGCACAATACACTACCTTGAGAAAATGCAAATGGGCCAACAGGTGTGTGGTAAGGACAATTTTTCCCAACCTTGAAGGTGTTTTAACGAGTTCAGCTTTTCAGGTGGGCCTTTGGTAAGCATATATTTGCTCACAACTGCATAACACGTAAAGGAATTCCTTGTTTCATGGCTGCTGGTTCTGCAACCCCATTTTTATCATCAAGTGATCTCTCTTGATGCTAGCCAAGCCACGTAATAGGCTATCCTGTTGGGCTACACTACTGCTGCTTACTTGAACTGCAGAAGAGCTTGAGTCTACATTTGTTGTTTGTGAGGTAAGTGACAGGTCTCGTGACAGGTTCTCTGGCAAATCTCCACAATCAATGCAGAGGTTGTGAAGCACACAGCATGAAATGATAAACTTGGACATGTTATCCACTGTCCACATATCCAACCTGTGCAGTTGTCTGAAACGATTTTTTAAATCGCCAAAAGTATTTTCAATAAGCACCCTTGTCCCGGAGAGTCTTGCATTGAAGGTTTTTTTGATGCTGTCAAGATTCCCATAGTCTCGAATTGGTGTCATCAGGTACTCCCGGAAAGGATATGCAGCATCCCCCACTATATGGTACTTGCTAGAGCACAGTTGTGGCAAAACACTTGAAATCCTGGACCGACGGAAAATGCGTGCGTCATGAATTTTGCTTGGGTAGCCAGTGCTGGCATCAAGAAACCTCTTCTTGTTGTCACAAACACCTTGAAGTGTCAAGGATAGGTAATGGTGCCGGTTTATATAAACAGATCGCACTTTCCTGGCTGGGCACCTGATAGGCATGTAGCTTCCGTCAACACACCCAATTGTGTCTGGGAATCCCGACAGCTGCAAGAGAAAAAAATGTGCACACACATAGTCAAATAAGCATGGCACTAAGGGTAATGAAAGGTGCCAATAACATGCGGAAAAGTTTAAAACAAACTGGAGACTTGAAGCTCATAACGGCGAGTGCAATACACTACCGGTACACATGATTGAAATTAACTGGCTATTTAATTGTGAAGCATCTGGGAAAAATAATTGTAATAACTTATTTAAAAGGTGCATTCTGGCACTAACTAATTCATAATTGTAATAGTAGAGCGGTAAAGAACACATGGGACCGCACGAAGGGGAATTAATGACACATACAGAGTACATACAGAGTGCACAAGTAACTGAACTCTAGGTTTATTCACTGTACATGCAGGACAAGTACTAGATGTACATCACTAAGCAGAAGATGGGAAAATAGAAGAGATATGAAACAGCATCACATGGTCAAAACTACTCAAGAAAAATGTCCGATTGCTGACAGCATTTGTAATACACATGAAGGAGGCTTGACTGTGTGGTGCTCTTTCATATCTCTTGCATTTTTACATTTTCTGTTCATTTGCAGTTCTGATCCTGCATATCAGTTGCTTTCAGTCCTTATTGTGGTTTGAGTAGGTGTAATTCCTCTTAGTCTGGTCCCTTGAGTTGTGTAGAGCTGTATGACATTGGTGTGAAAAAAACTGTAGTTTATACCTTAAATAGCATGTTTACAAAAGCATAGTTACCTTCTCAAAATCCACAGCAAGCTTCTGCAGGTCACTGGGGAACTTGATTACATTCGGTGCTATGTCGAGCAGGAATGCAGTTACTCGGCCCATCATTCTGTGGTGAGTGCTTTCTGCGACTTCAAAGCGGCCAGCGACATCTCTAATGCATGCTTTGTTGGCTGCATACCTGAAAAGGAGAGGATACTCTAATTAAATAATGGAATTAAGCTTGCTGTTGCTGTCAATGACTGAATAATGGTGTTAACAATGCTGTCGCTGTCAATGAAGCAAATTAGCAAGACAACTGAAGTCAGAAAACACGATTCCACCTTTTTGGGTGACACCTTAGAAACTCAAAATATTTGATTAGTAGAAGCACTATCTAAATAACAAATTCTAATTTTAATTCGCGCATTACATTTATAAGTGTGGAGATGAAGCTCACTGTGAACCTGCTGACACAGCCGATTTGAAATGCTTCGTGAGCAAAAGTTTTCATGGTTGTTTGTAATGATGCATCATGAATTATGCTTTGCCACTGATTCTAGTAACGAGAATTTTGTGAAGCTCAGTGTGTAGGTGTACAAACTACGAAAGCATTTCACAAAATACTATAACTCTATTACGTTCGACACTCGCTAGTAGCATTTAACAAGTTTAAAGCAAGGTGGTCCAATGACATGCTGCGAATTAGGTACATTTATTTGCAATATTTCATATGCCTCTAACCCACTATAAAACGGATTATGCAGTGACCTGATGACAGCGGCATTCCTAAACGTACGGACACTCACCAAAGAAAGGAGAGAATGTGTTCTTCAGCCGACTTGGCAGGCAGGCCACCATGATCACTGTTCTGAGGGCAGTGCGGTGACTTGGCGAATTCTGCTGCCAAGAAGTCCACGACCGGCCGCGTGACGCGGAAATTTCTTTTGAACTGGAAGAAAACAGGCCTTTAAGCAACCTAATTAAAACAGAAGCCGAATGACTCACCTCCTCGTCGGAGTAGCTAGCCACCGTCTTTGTAACATATGCTTCCACTTTCGGCCTTCGCTCTGGCAGAGAAAAGAGCTGCTGAAACGCTGCTGCATACACTTCGTCGTCATCGTCGCTGCTGCTTGAACTCGACTCGGACGTAGAGCTCCAGCAGCTATCGCTGCTGACATCGTCTAGCTCGTCAAATACTTCGGCAAGACGACGACGTTTTGCTGCCTCCGCCATCCGTGAATCTGAAGGCAGGCAAGGTGGACGTTCACTGCCAGAATCTGCCGCTACGACGTTAAAATCGTTCGAGCCCGAGCACCACGCACGCTTCGCTGCCGCCATAACCGCCCGACACGACGCCGCAAAATGTAAACAAGTGAGGAGGATTGCTGAGAGGGTATGTCCGGACATGACGTTCCAAACACGTGGTTTCCTGCGTTTTCCACTCACTCCGCTTTTTAAGAGGGAGCAGACAGAACTGCTCCTGGCTGCTCTCGGCGCAGCAAAAGCGCCCTCGCTCTACCAATGGATGACAGTGCTCCTACTCCTGTTCGACCACTGAAACACGCCGCCTCGGAAGAGAGCACTTTGAGCGTGCTTTTGAGTGCACCTGCTCTCCCAATGGAATTCGCCATTAGACGGACGTTGAGGCAACGTCCTGACTGCCCAATGTACAGACGGTTCCACTGTTAAAAGGAACACCTGCGTGTTTAGATTTCGCTATGTTACGGAAGCATAGCGGCTTCGATATGCACGAGCCTACTGGAGGTTAAAAGTTCCGACTCCTCTTGACAGACTATTGAATTGCATGAAGATTGTTTCTCAATCCACTTGCTCTTAGAGAGCCAGGAATATCGATAGTGTACATTCAAGTGTTCCCTTTAACAGTGGACCATACTGCACATGCACCTGCATGACAAAGTGGCCGAGCACCCCCCTTCACTCGCACAGTCAGCTCTCGGTCTCCGAAAGGTACACCATCTGCGCATCTTGCCCTCCACTGGCCGGCAGTGTGGCTGCCCAGCTGAGTTTAACAAGAGCGCTGTGTTGGTGAGGCATAGAGACCAGCCCACGCGTGAAACTGCTGAAGCGTTTGAAATCATAAAAGCAAGAGACAGGTGCGTGAGCCAGCCTTTAATCGCTCCCACAGATGCGGAGATTCCGCATCTGCAGCATACGTTATTACATGCTTGGTGCGTGTTGTTAAGATTTTCTATGCCTTCCTGTCTGTGTATATATGACACGTTTCTTTTATCAAACTTTCAACTGTTAGACAGCGCTTATTTTGGGCACTTTCTTATGTTTTTGTTCTTTTTTGTGTGCTAATCGTGTTGAGTATGTTCCAACTAGCCCAATTTGCTACTTTACTTCAATACAAAAACGTTACATTTTGTTCGAGTGGATACCTCGAAAAAGTACTCGTAGTATAGGCATCCCAGACAACTTTGAAACAGTCAATGTCACGCACACAGACGTTTCTTTCTTTCTTGTTCTTTTTTTGTGGCGTGGTTCAGGTGACATCAGAAAACTGAATTCGAACTGACGATATAGAAGACGATGCGTACGGGGCTCGAGTGCGCTGCCGTGTACTTTTGAATGAGAAGCTCAAGCATCCTCCAAGTTTTTTGTTTTTTTTTTGCTGGTTTCAAGTAGTGGTGATTATGCCTGCACGTAGACATCTTCGTTGTTAAACCAGCACCCGAAATAGCTTGCGGCATTAACAATGACGTAGACAGCTATATTTAGTTGGTCGGCGTAGCGGAAAGGCCATGGGCCATCTTTCCTAACCTAATAGGAGGGTTGCACGTGACGTCATCCGCTTGAGGCGCTAGCGGCGTTTGCCTCCCCCGCCATGTCAATGGTCTAAGCGCGCCCTTTTTGAAGCGGCGAGCGGCAGTGAGAGGTTGTGTGCGTGCCGCTACGTACGGTACCAACGTGGTGAAATTCGACTGAGTGCTTACGCGCGTGACTTCCGAAGTCCGGCGAAACTTCGCTATGAACATAAGGTTCACATTTGCGGCGGATATCGACCCGTTCGACTTCAGCAGCGATGAAGCTGTGTGGGATTTGAAGTGTTATTCCCGCATCAAGCTCACGGACATTAAGGACCACCTTGTTGGCGACACAAGCTTTGCAACAAGGGACGAGCTTAAAGTTTGTAAATTGATAGACACCCAAAACTATGTCACTAGCGGATGGGTCCGACAGCATCGAGTCCAACAACAACCTCGGAGACGGCCGCCGCATCGTCGTCGGAAACGTGACTGCTTTTCCTTGCTCAGTGCTCGGACGAATAATTCTTTTTTTTTTTCACCGCGGTGGTGTCGTTTCCCGAATTCTTTGTGTAGAAGAGCTTCACCATTTGCAAGAGCATGTGAGGCGATAAAATTGTCATAGTTTGTTCATGGTTGAGCCCAAGCCGCTTGCGATCAAAAATGCTCTTTGCTGCAGGGTCCAATGACGCGCGTCGGGCAGTTGCGCACCCAGAAATCACATAGTCCCAATTGTAACTGATCGACGTTAATGTGCTCAGCTCTTTAAACATGGGTAAACGAAAACACATTGCTTCGCTGACTGTTTACTAACACAGATAAATCAGTAACACGTAGCACCTACCTGAATGATACCGCTGATAAGCAGCGATCGCGGTCGTAGTGCGCACGCTCGTCTCCTGCTGTGTCAACAAAGCTCCATAGCACGTCGCGAAAACCCAAGTTTTCCACCACAAGCGCGAACCTCTAAAATGTTGCATAGGTTATGAACACTTATCAGAAAATAAATGTTTAACGCACACGTGGTATAGTGTGTGGCTGAACCATCCAAACATTTCGATTGGTTTACGATCATTCTAGGTATGGAAGAAAAAAAAAAGCCGACATCAGACGCATTCTCATGACCAGCCTTCTCACTCGAGTGATTGTAGCTACCAAATAAGGCACAGTTCGCCATTATGAGCACAGGAATCTTGCACAGGCGCGCAGCCGCGAGTGTACCTCGTACTAGTGTACGTTCTGCGACTGCTTGCCCGCGGCGGCAGGGAGGGAGACCACAAAGATGGATGCGCTGCCTCTTCGACGCTGGCGCCATCTCGTAGGCCACGCCCCTGTGCAACCCTCCTATAGGATGTGAGCTTGGTTCCTAGTCACAGAGGCCGTATGGCACTAGTGGTGAAGTGCGAGACACCGGTGTGCTGAGGTTCAAGTGCATATAATCTGTTAGTAAATGACGGTGGTGCCATTCCTTCTTTTGTTGAGCTATTATCTCCAAAATACTCTACCTTCTGCTGAACTCGTAGGTATTAGCCTTACCTGTACTAATGTTGTCTTTCACTCTCGCTACCCCACTACTTCAGTATCATATTAGCAACATGATGTCGACCATAACGCAGAACACTTAATTATTACAGGGTCCATGAAGGCCTCACTTGGTATTTCAACTCTCTTCCGGATAACATGCGCCCATATGCCTCGCGGTGAAACTCCTTTACACCTGAGCCAGCAGGGAGGCTTTAGCGAATATTTTGTTACGCCGAGAGTGCCATAAAGAAAACGAGAATGTGTATCTTACGACCAGTTTGCTCGAACATCACTTATGACGCCAGGAAGACCATCCGGCCGAGGCTGCAAACGCCACTTGTCGGTCTCGCTACGAGTTTCGTTGGCGGAACCAAGCAGGGTAGAAGCGGACACCTTGCGGTCACAAATAGCACTATTGGAACGCAGAGATGAACGAACACTGCGTCCAATGTTGTGACTGCTACTGTGACTTCCTCCCACACTTCGAAGGCTGCTGGAATGAATTAACAACGAACAGACAAGTTACCTCACACTTTGACAATGTATTCATGTGCATTCACAATCGATTTCACGGTAGCAAAGAATTTCTTCGTTTTGTGAAAAAGTGCCTGCCTATAGTTTGACAAGTGATGCGGTACTAGAAGAGTAGAGATTGTGAAAGAATATACCACAAGACAAGAATTACCTGCTGTTGTCGTTGAAAAGTCATGCTCACATATATATACAACTCTCTTTAAAATACCAGCCAACTCTCATTAAAGGGCGTTATTCTGTCTCCAGAGAGTCGTCAGAGGTTTGACTCTCCAAGATTGGTTAGTGTGCTTTCTTTACATATAACTTAGATGTGACAAGTCAGTATTCACAGTACACATCAAAACGAGTTACAGGTAATCTAATGTAGCAGTTGGTTCACCAACACCGCCATCAAACAGAGTAATAAGAAATGCTATTATTAAAAATAGCATATTACGGAACATTGCAGCCATCCAGTGGTCGACAGGTTACAACTCTGAAAGAGTTGAAGACTTCAAGACGACGGACTATTACGCGGCTGCTAGTGGTCTAGTGGCTGAGGTACTCGGCTACTGAGCAGCATATAGCGGGATAGAATCCCGGCTGCGGCGGCTGCAATTTCGATGGTGGCGAAAATGTTGTAGGCCCGTGTGCTCAGATTTGGGTACACGTTAAAGAACCCTAGGTGGTCGAAATTTCCAGAGCCCTCCCCTACGGCGTCCCTCATATTCATATGGCGGTATTGGGACGTTAAACCCCACATATCTATCTATTACGCGGCTGCCAGTACTGAGGCTGCACTTCATCATGTAACACATTGAAAAGTTAGTCTTCTACAAATAGGCAACCATCTTGAATAACTAAGCCTTTGAGGATGGCCATGCAAATTATCCAGCTCGTGATGCCGGTATACTCACTTCCGCAGAAAAATCGACGGCGTACTCTCCGAGTATACTTGGTAAAACTGGTCGCTTTGCGGTTGCCACTCACTTGAACACTCGATCGTACTTTCATCGCAGTCAAGTGCTTGCGAAGTGCCGCTTCTGCTGGGTCCAACCACGCCGTTCGTGTCGCGGTGGAAGCGTCGCTCGCCTCCTCGATCTTCGCCAGACGGAGATTCGGGAGCGGCTCGGTGCTGACGTAGGCTGTGTCGACTCTCGCAGGGCGCCCACGCCGCTCCGCTTTCGCAACTGAGGCTCGACGGGAAAGACGCACCGGACAACGGGGCTTCGTCCATTGTCGTATGCAGTTCAACGCTGTGTATGCTGCGGCTGTCCTCAGTTAGGCCTCAGGAACCTGCCGGCGTCTTCGATTGCTCTCTTTCGACTACTCGTGCCGGCACGAGCATACCACAGCACGAGGGAAGAAAACGAAGAGCTAGAAGTGATGACGACGATTTGAAAAAAAAAAAGTCACTTGCTATGGGTACCTGGCCACTTCGGGATTTATCCAAATGAGATGGTAGACTCGTTCGCCAAAGCATTTTTAAGCGGACCACTCCCACCTATTTTATTTGCTTTCGCCTGTGTAACAGCACTCAGATATAGAAATGCTTGTTTGCACAAGGAAATAGAAAAAATTTCATTACATAAGCCAGAGACTTCATACATCTAAGATTTTGCCGGAACAAACAGTGGTGTGTATCTCGGCAGTTAGAAATTACAATCACCAGATTACGATGCAGAATTCCGCACCTGAATTATTACCTACATAAAGCTGGACTCACAGCATCTCCGTTATGTCTCTTTTGCAAGGAATCAGAATCAATAGATCACTTCTTTTTATCCTGACAACAATATTCTTATCAACGGAAAAGATACCTGGTCGAATCAATTGAGAAGCTAGGTTGAAAAATAAACACAATTTTATCCTTCGGAGGAATTATATAGGTTATAGCCACAGGGAGGTTTACTCTGCCGTGTGTGCGAACATAATGGCAACAAAAAGATTACTTTCTTAGTCTGTTATTATTTTCGGCTACGATACCACCTGAATACCTGACTCATAGCTAACTCACTTGATGATCCTGCCGCCCGGTTCTTGGCCGATCCCCCTTTGCGGGCGAGTGCCAGCAAAGCTGAAGGCTCATCATCATCATCATCATCATCATCATCATCATCATCATCATTTGCGTCAGTTTGCGTGCACGTACTCGCGATGCTACTTTGCCTACCTGCCTGTCTTCCTTATATTCTTTCTCTCTCTATGTGTCTGTGTAAGAATGGGGATGCTGAGACGTAGGAAAGTGTATATTTAAGGGCTTGTTTTATTTGTTAGACACAGTAATAATGAAAAGTAACCGACAAATATGTCAGGGAAAGTATAGGGGATATTATTAGTAGTAATTGTTATGTAAGTGTGGAATAATAGTGAACGAAAAGATAACTTGTCCCCGGCAGGATCCGAATCTACCACCTTCGAATAACACGTCCGATGCTCTATCACGGAGCTACGGTGGTGGTCCACAACGTTAGCTATTTACTCTGCTCTCATTATAGCTGATAAAACATGTAGTTCTTATCTCCAAGAACTCCGTACCCATTTCAAAACGTAAAGCGTAGAAAAAAATCAGTTGCGAACATTATGGTGCGAGGACTGAGGAAACAGCGGGGCCGGTAGCGTTCCTCTTCACGTTTCCCTCTTCCGCACTCTCACTTAGTTTTCCCACTAGTCGACATACAGTGCTATCCCAGGTCAAACCCTTTTGATAATGAACGTGATTACGCTTCTAGACTTTAAACCTACAGATTAGGCGTGCAAAAACGACTAAGACGAAGTTTTCTTTGTTTACTTATTGTTGTTGCTGAACTTACGTGCTTCATTTTCTATATCTGTTATCTGTGATTGTCAATTTCTCATACTTATTTTTTTCCGTTGATCCCTCTTATTAGTTTAAAAGACGTGAGATAATAAATTAACAGTATTTTGTCAGAACTACCTGGTTCTTGGCCAATACCTCGGCATGGGTGTGTGCCACAAATTTCAGGCCCTCCCTCCCTCCCTCCCTCCCTCCCTCCCTCCCTCCCTCCCTTTCTTCCTTCCTTCCTACCTACCTACCTACCTACCTACCTACTTACCTACCTACCTACCTACCTACCTACCTACCTACCTACCTACCTACCTACCTACCTACCTACCTACCTACCTACCTACCTTCCTTCCTTCCTTCCTTCCATCCTTCCTTCCTTTCCTTCCTTTCCTTCCTTTCCTTCCTTCCTTCCTTCCTTTCTTCCTTCTTACTTTCTCTTTTTTCTTTCTCTCTTTCTTTCTTTCTTTCTTCCTTCGTTCTTTCCTTCCTTCCTTCCAATTTTTGGCCAATCCCACTAAGTCGGTATGCGCCACGAGCAATAGGTGAACAAGAACAACAAAACGTTCAGCGTAGCCATGTCGTCTCCAGCCACCAGCAACAAGAAACCTTGTCGCAAGCTTCACTTCTGCGATGGCAACACATACATCGTAAGTTCTTGGTAGCCATAAAAGTTCGATCTGTGGAAATGTGGCACAGATCAAAAGAAGACTTTCCAGGGTGTGACTGGCCCACCGAAGAAGTGTCGGCAATCAGCCATTGTTGCAGCGCGGCCACCAGCACGGTTGCCTGAGCTTAGAACTATGGAGCAGAAGAGAAGTGTGAGGAAACTACCAACCGCTGCGCGGCAGCGTTCAGGTAACACGGGCGCTGCAGCATGTTACTTTCAACAATTGTGACGACGCCGGAATGTTGCACCGAAGCAATTTGTTTCGGAAGCTCACTTTGCCAAAATATGAAAACAATTATAATGAAGTCAGGACATCGTATTTATTACAATTGCTCATATCTGTCGCATATCACGGTCGAAAAAAATAGCGTACCTCATTCAGGTGTGCCCTGACTTGTCACATATATAAGGCGCTTTGAAATATATAGCCCCCATTACACTCCCTTAGAATATTAGTTGGTGGCACAACTCCCCAAAAGCGAGTTAACGTTTT
Source organism: Rhipicephalus microplus (assembly GCF_043290135.1). Taxonomy (NCBI): domain Eukaryota; kingdom Metazoa; phylum Arthropoda; class Arachnida; order Ixodida; family Ixodidae; genus Rhipicephalus; species Rhipicephalus microplus. The sequence continues at coordinate 69,063,955 of NC_134704.1, forward strand.
TTCTTAAAGGTGGCTCTTGATGTGGAAAATCGGTACCTGCCAGGAGGGGTAACAGATGTAAAGGGAGTATAAGGAGGTGTACAGGTGAAGGTGTACAGGTAAAGGGGTGAAGGCATAGGCGTGAGCCTGAGGGGGGTGGGAGGGGCAACCACCCCAATCAGTCACCTAAGAGATGGGGCGCAAGTTTGCTCCATATATTGACTTGATAAAGAGGAGGCGCAAAGTCTGCCCGATAGATCATTAAGGATTAAAGGGCATTGCGACGAATCTCGCCCCCTGTCCCCTCCCTAAAAGGAACTCTGCACACGCCTATGGATGAAGTTATACAGGTAAAGGGGGTATAAGGTTAAGGTATGGATGTAAAAGTTGTATTAGGGTGTAAAAGTGTATGTTAGTGGCTAAACTGGTGCGCTACTGAGATGAAGGGTTCGGATGCAAATCCTGGGCATGCTTGCATTATTTCATTAGGGACGTATACTTACATTTATGTGCACATTGAAGAAACTGTGGTGGCAGTAGCACCCCGGTTAGCTGAATGATAATGTAGTGCTTTATTTTCGGATAAGATTTTCGGGTAAAAAAAACCAAGCACCTTAACACAGCCTTTTGACGTTCCCAAACAGTTGTTTATCACAATCCAAGTAATTTCATTGTATTACACATATATTTTTCGCAAACCAATTTTTTTGCGCGAATCTTATGTCCAGGTCAATACGCCGAAAATTGTGTATTCCCTGAGAGCGCGGCCGTCACAAGAACTTCGTCCTCATCTATGGAGATGTCGTCATCGACAAGGATGCCACGCAGCGACCCTACCAGCAGCTTCGGGTCGTCGTCCTGTTCGCCGAGGAAAAACAAGATCCAGACCATTCTGCAGTGTGGCGTTTCGACCGAGGTCGGCGGCAGCTTAGACCCAATCGTGGAGCCCGCGCTCGCCACCAGTTACTCTTTCGCGCCACAAGAGGAGACCCAGGGGGAGCCACCACCGTAAGCTGATTTTATCGCAGCAGATTAAGCCCAAACTCCATAAGCGCGAAAATGCACGCGACAGCGACGAGCGACGCGACGTAGATCGGCGTCGCGCGATCAGTAGCTAGCGCAGGCAAACCTCATTCACGCGACGGCTTCGGCGAGCGAATTCCACTGTTGCTGGCATGAGGCCGTCTACTCGCACCAAGAAAACCGCGTAGCGAGCGGTATGCAATTTAAAAATAAGATATATTGTTGTGTAATGAAACGGAAAGCGTTTATTATTGCCTTGCAGCACTTTTTTATATGCACATGCGTAATAAACATTGCGTTATTTCTTGTTGCGCATGCGTGACTCGGGCAGGGTCACGTGCACCTATGCAGTCTTTGTCTTTTAGATGCGGAGCATCTTATACTCGCGCCTTGTAGTGTGCCGTCCGCGCCGTCCGCGCCGTCCGCACCGCTTCTCGAACATTCGACAGCTGACGCGCGCGCATGCGCCGTCGCGCCGTCGCCCACTCTTCCACCATCTGTGCATCCCTTCCTCCTCTACACACCGCGCGCGCTTCACTCCTCCACCATCTGTGCACCCTTCCTCCTCTACACACCGCGTTCGACATCTACAATTCTCCTGATTCTCCAGTGGACGCGCATGTGGCGTCGCGCTTCGAGAACATTCAACAGCTGACAGTGCATGCGCCGTCGTGCGGTATATATACTCAAGGTCGGCGCTCGCTCGCTCAGTTGCCGCTCGTCGGTTGGTTTGTACGGCGCGTCGATGTCCAAGGTCGCGGTGAAATGAATTCCAACGAATCCACAAACACAATGATCGACGTTCCTTCGACCAGCGCCGCCCTTTCGCATACGTGTGTACGTGTTCACTCATTTAACACCCCCTCCTACAACCACGTTAACCAATTTAGCCATCGACCCAAGTAAGTCGCAATTTAACACCCCATTTCACAACCACGTTAACCAATTTAGCCATCGACCCAAGTAAGTCGCACTTTAACACCCCGTTAACCAATTATATGGTCCGCATCCTCCTCAGTGTTCCCCCGAGGGAAGCTGCGGGCAATTTTTTTCGATATTTCGCTATTGGCTGCTTGAGCCCAGCACTTCCGGGCGATGAGCGACGGTTTCTAAATCTGAAGAACCGAGCGATCGCGCGAAAATGAGCACGCGACACTTCGCGCGAACGCCCTGTTTCGTCACTCATAGCGTCGCTCGTCGCTGTCGCGTGCATTTTCGCGCTTATGGAGTTTGGGCTTTAGGCTTTAACAAGTGGCGTTGCCACAAAGTTTTTTTTTTTCAGGGGAGAGAGGCTGTTCGACCAAACGTCATGTATATTCCTGCGTTGTCTATAGTCATTAGTGTCTATAAACATGCAAACAAAAGAATAGGGGGAAGGGGGAAGGACTTACTTTTTTCCCGCCTGCGCTACTGACTAGAACTCTCTATTGTAGGCGAATAATGTGATCGATATTTCAATGATGACAATGATATATCCTCTATTGGCATCCCCTTTACAACGTGTTGAAAGCCATTGCCACTTGTTCTCTTTATTTTTTAATTATGATATGTGTAGCATCCGTTGTATTTAATCATAGCGTCCCTCTTTTTTGCATTATTGGTAAAAGCTTCTCTTCACAAGTTGCTAGGCGTCTAGTGACTCCATCGACTCTATCTATATATCTCTTCCTCTCATTTTTCCACTCGTATTTTGAAGACCGTTGCTTGCGTCATCCTCACCAGTTACTACATCCATCGACCCTGAATAGAAACATAACTTCCCATTGAGCGGCCGTGATAGTTCCATTTGTTTTGGAAATCAAAGCTCTGAAAATGCCTTCCACACGGTATTCTTGGCGAACACCATGACGATCCATTAATACGTTCTGACTCGTAGTTTCTGGACTTTTTATGCTAATGGCACAGGACAACATCTTGTTGCGACTGTTTTCTCTGGTACATTTTCATCCTCGGGAAGCCACCTCGGGCTTCATGTATAGTGAGTCGCAGCTCGTCATGCTGTCATGGAGATTATATATTTCGATTTATTACAGCCTCTTTCATAAATGTGCATGATAGTCTGACCTTGTCCTTATGAATTCACCGTGCGCTTTTCTAACTTTCCGTTTTGCTGAGTCGGCGCGCGCCACTTATCTTTCCGGACCGGTAGCACGCATTAACTCAGTGGCAAATAGACTAAAACAATGAGGGACAAAGAAAATAGGCTGTGGAATTCCCCTCGTTAGATATGCTACACAAGTACGACCATATTATGGTAAAGCTGCAACATTGCGACACAAAGCGCGTAGCTTCCAAGAACATTCAAATATTATGCAGCCCCATGTGGAAGCATCTCACTGTAGGTGTTGTAAAATGCTCAACTTGCACAGGAACATGTCAAACTTGTAGTGCGGCAGAACAACGTTACCTCAGTATTCCGGTGAGCTTGTGGTATACTATAATAGCTTAAGGGAATTACCTCAACTCATTTCACTGATAAGATATGACTTCATTATCGCAAGTTCTCATTGTGCACATAAAAAAGACATAAAGGAAAGCGACAAACAGCGTCTTTCTGTGTTCTTCCCTTATGTACTTATTTGTTGCGTGCACCTCAACTTTTCTATGACTAATTACCCACTCATCTATCTTTACGGGCCTCTAAATATTACGTTTTCTCACATGCCGGGCGTTTTAAGAAATGTGTCCAAAGTCCTCAAAAACAAGAAAAATGCCATATTTGTTCCATTCTTTTTGAATTCCTTCTCAGCATCTGGCGCCTTTGGCTAAAGACATTATGTTGCAAAGTAATTAAAAAGATAAATTAATTAGCTTTCATATTAGTGGAGTTGAGCGATGATGTCAAATTGGAGAATTGAAGTTATGCACGCCAAGAACCCATCGCAGCTTTGAGATATATAAATGCGACCTCTATAAACTATTGTGGCTTAAAGAAATTCTACCGAATTCAGCAGTAAAACTGGCACCGCAGCACCAATGAGCGCAACAAGCACACATCCAGAATGACACCACTGTGCAAGACACCTATTACAGAGCCGTGGGACTTCCGTCTCAGTTAATGAGTGCGCGCCATGCGAGCACAAGAACTAATTACAATAATTGCAAATTTAGTTGGATTTTATTAGTTCAAAATTATTACCAGAGCCCACTTTTTGATATCTAAAAGTTGTAAAGGGCTTTTCGATTGAGGAAGTTCTATTTTCCTATTGACATACTTAAAAAGGTAATTAGTCTACCTTAATTTTCTAAAAAGATGTCATCAACAACTTTAAGATGCCAGCTACTGCAGAAGAAGGCATTCTGAAGGTGCATTTCTCCAGTTATTCAGGGCATTAGACACATTTATAACACCCGGATCACTTCAATTGAAGTAGAACCATCGCTGCTGCTGACATATGGCGAAGAGAACGCCTCTCTTGGAATGCCGTCGTGCAATAGTGTTCGATAATTTATGATATCACAGGGCGTCTAGTGCTGTAATACAGTGGCAAATGATTTGGCGAATCAATGCACGCTTACGTCACATTCGACGTTAGCTCGACAGTGCTGCATTTGTGGTTTATGCGCCCTACTGGGTAGTTGCATGTACTAAGAACATGATAGTCCTAGTATACTGAGGAACCGAGAACTTGTTTGTATATTCTGTATAAAATAAAAACAAAGCAAAACTTGCACAATGGCCTAGAAATCAAACATGGGACAGAGTGCTTACTAGCAACTAAAATTTTTATTCAGGAAAGAACTTTCTTATGTGCATCTTATATGTTCTTATATAGTATGAACTCCGTCCAACGTTTCTTTTCTTGTTATATCTCTGTGCAAGTTGGACTTTTTTCGTCATGAACCTTTACCAACGTGCAAAATAGGCAGTTATCCTATATAAAACTTCCTGGCATATTTTTTTTAATGCTAGGGCTTAAAATTAATAAGGTTTTATTAGCCCAACAATTTGCAAGGCTACGCGGGACCCCACGACAACATGGCACACTGGAGACCAAGAGAGGATGGTGGTTTAAGATTCTTGAATCCGAGTTAATGAGTGTGCGACGTGGTCTTCCGATCCCAATATATAGGCCTGATCCGGATGATACTACTTGTGATTGACTGTTTTACGCAAGCTGTGGAAAGATGTCAAGGGTACGTAAAGAATTTGGTCACAATTCAGTTTAATTACTTTCGCGAGTGTACTGTATACGTCAACGGCCCATGTTTTCTTTTGCAGTGTGTAGATCCCGTCCCCACATATATCGCTCCTGCGTACGCGACTTATTCTTTGCTGCTCCATCGCAGAAACTGGATATCAGTTGCCGGGGTGGTTCTGCTGTCCGCGATTCTGGTGGGGTGTACAGTGACTGTGGCAGACAGGGTGAACAGAAGGCTGGCGGCATTGGTGACCGTAAATTTTATGAAGACGCGTCATCTTGCCTTCCCTATTGGCGCCGGTCTCGTTCTAACAGATCCGGTTCAAATAATAGAGAAAGAAAGCGTAAGTGCGCGTGCAGCGCAACGCCAGACTTACACATCGCAGGCTATCGCAATAACGTTATCATGCGTCATTACGTCAAGCGGTGTTATTTTGACGTCACCATGAGATCAGAAACTTTGTCTGTGGCGTTGTGAGGACCTCATACGGTCACATGAGGCCTTTTTTTTCTTCGCATCACTGGCGCTGACAACGCCAATTGTGGGCGCCGATGCGACATGACGATTATAGATGTGAGAAGCTACCTCAGGCGTTCACCCTAATAACATACCATTCTTGTTGTGTACGTCCTGAAGCTCCCTATCACCGCCGAGTGAGGCACGAACCCCCGCATTGTACGCTTGCATGCGGGTATGTGCTACAAGTGATCCCCGATCGCTGTAAAACCTGGACAGCGAGCGTTATAAGCATAGAAGTCTTGATGGAAGGATTCCCGTAGGTTATATTAAAGGAAGACAAGTGCATTGTTAAGCTGACGGCTTTATATAGCATACAAATGTCAGCATATGTACTCTTACGAATGAACAAACCATAACCTTGCGTTTCTCTTCCCAGTTCCTATGCAATAAACGGTGCTTAAACTTCCTTTAGATAACAGTGACGTCTGTAAGTACTTTGGCACGTGCGCCTGCTTTACGTCAGAAAATTAGCTACCGTTTAGGCTGTAGTGCAGTAAACGTGTAATGTATTCAATAAATATCAACGAAACTCAATTTTCGCGAAGATGTCGATCTATCTAGTAAAACTTGGCTCAACATGCGGTGTAAGAAGCACCTCATTGACTTTTTCACATAAAATAGATTCCCACAATGTGTGGAATCTGCCAAATTTTCTTTCAGGCGTAATTAAGAAGGTGCATTCCCACATATTTCCGAACTTTACTGCGCTAAAAGGTCACAGTTTCGGCAAAAGGTCCAATATGTTGCTATCGCATTTCGATAGCAACCCATCCGACCATTATACAAAGTAAGGCTAGGAGATTTGGGAACCATACAAAGCGTAGTAAACACGACGGAATGTGCATTCACCTGCAACGTTTCTCGGACGCCATGTAATATACATATATATATATCATGATGTTATGTTTCTTTTTGAAATATCAATAGATGGTGCTACAAGAGAAACAAGAAGACAGAAACCTTTCGTTGGAACTAGCTGTCTCATTTTTCGTGCTGCATAACCACAAGCGAGACATACAAGCTCTGTTCAAGAACGTTTTTTTTTTTCATGTCCGTTGACAGTAAGCAGCAGCAACTGGTCGATATACATAGCTCACCGTTAACGTGACCGATAGGAGTGCTGTGGACTAGTTGGTTAATGCAGTGCGCTGAGGAGCAAGGGACCACTGGTTCGAATCCCCGTGGTGGGTGCCTTGAAATGTTTTCTTCTGCAGTTTTAAATACATATATATCCTGGACATGACGGTGACGGCAAAAATTAGCCGGAAGGGTCCATGTAACTGCTATCACAATAAAGGTACTTTACTTCTATAAAAAGGTAGGAAGGACGCGTTTTAATTTACTTTTTCAATCGTTTCTCTTTTCGGGAAACAATAGGAAATGATGGTTTCGACACGAACGCTGGTGGTGCAGATCGCACAGGGACTGGTACACACAACGTGTGCCGCCCCAGTGCACGTGAGTTCAGTGGAACGGCTGCTCCTTACACTGTGCCCTGTTGGTCCTGCGGTTACGGATGACGCCAGTGACAAAGATGGAGAGGGTACCGAGACACTGAACAATATTATGGCATTTCCTTTCAAATTTCCGGTGAGAAATGCAAGGTCTTGCCACGTACGCATTTACGTCACTGCTCACTGAGCTGCATTGAGGGGCTCGACTTTTTTGTAACTAATTTAAACGTAGTCTGGATGGTGCCATTAAGCCGACACCACGACATTCCGCTCAACCCAGGTGACACATGCCTCCTTGTCAGCCATGGTGTAGATCATAATCAATAAAATAGAAGATCAAAACTGGCTGTGCATTAGGAAAATTTGTATAAGCACTGAAATAACACTTAGGGATGATCATTACCAGATTCATTTGCCGTGATAGTGAACCGCCGCGAGGGGCAATGCGCACCGAGAACGCCTGTAGCAAAGCCCTCTGACGTTTTATAGGAATTCTAAAATGGTTTTTGAATTTCTGCGAGTTTTTGGGCTACGACAAGACGAGATGAGCCGCAGCATATAGTTAACGCAATACATTTTGCATAGAAGGTTCTATCGAAGAAATGTTACACTCGTTCAACGTACTGTTTTCTCTCATCACCTTCTTTGTGGAGTTATGTTCACGGGTGTTCAGAGGCAGGGGCTTAAGCTCCGCCTTGCGCAGCAATTTGTGAGCATGTAATTGGTATCTACGTCCCCAGATACAGCTAAGTTGATGGCGAAAGACGGTGAGCAAAAGCAGTCACCCGACCGAATGGTCTATAGCTCCATTCATTTTTGTCCCGGATTATTTATTGATCAGTAAGTCGACAACCTGCATAATTTAAGAAGTTCGCGGGTCTTCTTGGACTGTGCGAACTACCATCGCTGTAATCAAACGCTCGAAGCATTATAGTATACCCTATAGACGTATAACACAAGCCGCTAATACGTGAAGCCTCTTATTTATCGAACAGATATGCAGCGTAGCGGTACGCTGTTGCAAAGAGCAAAAAAAAAACTGATAAATTATTGAGCAGGAAGAGTGGGACCGGCCCTGTGCAGCTCTGACCCCACTCTGTAGGACATATTTGTGAGGCTGGTGGAATAGGAAGTAAACGCCCATTACGACTGGCAGATGGACGTCTAACGACATAAAGCAGCCGCACTAAGCGGCTAGACGCATTGTGGAAGAGGGAAGAAAGAACTAAGCAGTCAAGTACCAAAGCGGCCAACGATTTTCTGCTATCAGTTACTTGACAATATTTGCGTTACTGCGACTGGGACGCAACGCTACCACTACGTCACATACGCTTACAACTCCTCCAGACATTACAACGCAGGCTTTTTTCAATTTTATCTTCTTTGTGGACGTGAGCAGTGCCTGCTTCATGATACATGGCGTCCCACGTGTTAATAAGCTCACCTGTCGCATACGTTCGCGATGCCACTGTACGAGCAGACACAGCGTGACAAATTGCCCGAGAACGAATCGCAACATCTCGAGCCTCTCGAAGAGACCTGTATGATCGCTTCTATCGAGACAACCCCAGTACACACCAGTACTTGTCATAATATGGACCCCATGTCATCGCTTTAGTCTTTCCTGAACGTTATTACATAATAACGCACCAGACAATGTCCTGCGCCACGTCACTCATCTCACATACGAAATACGCTGCGTAGATGGTGTATTGCTGACAACGCCACTACTGTGCAGTATTGTGCACGTCGTAAGACTGAAGCCACGCGTCACTTCCACCTTTTTACTTTCACGACAAGCGCCGAGTCGGCGCTTTTATGCTGCGGATAAGCGTTAGAAGGCAGCAGTAGGTCAGAGGCCCATGTAGTAGAGAGACCCTCTCTGCGAGGCAGAAAATGACGAAGCGTTCAATATGTAGGTTCTATTCGGACGTTTACAATTATTTCTGGTTGTGAACAGCAGCAGATATAAGCTTTCTCACAACATTATGATTCATACAGTGTATGAAACCTTCGATAATTTTTACTCAAACCATAGGCCGAGGTTTTTCTGCGCAGGCGAAAAAATCACAGCATCATCATTCACGGAGTGAATGATGATGAGTGGGGAAAACGTCGATCAGCCCGTCTGTGCTTCCGTCCATCCGTTCTTGCTTCCGTCCGTCCATTCGTGCGTCCATCCATGCGTCCATCTGTCTCTCCGTGCGTCGGTCAATGAGTCCATCCATCCATCACTCTGTCTGTCTGTTCGCGCGTACATCCATTCGTACATCCGCGCGTCTATCCATCCGGCCGTCCATCTGTGCGTCCATCTAGGGAACACTCCAAGTACCGCCATCTCCCATCTCGCATGCCCTGTGGCACACACCTGCTCTAGAGAGGGTATGTGCCACCGGTGGCTACGTACTACATACATACATACATACATACATACATACATACATACATACATACATACATACATACATACATACATACATACATACATACATACATACATACATACATACATACATACATACATACATACATACATACATACATACAAAGGATGTACAGAGCCACGCCTTAAGGAGCTTCTCCTCTAAAAAGCCATTACAAGACACTAGCCACGTGAGTGCACTTGCACATACTTTTAACCATCTCTTGCAGGCACAGCACAGCTGCAACGGTGCGTTTTACACGACTTGTCACAAGACACGCCGGGAGTATCGCTACAGTCGCTCGGTGAACGGTTGTGTCAAATCTGGTGCTAGGGACTCGGCGTCACGGTTCAGTGTCTGCAACTGCAGTGCCAACAGGTTTTCCTCAGCGCAAGTGTGCGAGAAGCGCTGCGTCCTTAGCGAGATGCCCAATGACGGATGCCTGGAAAAAAACATTCTTCACAGCCTGTGGAAGGCACGTATGTTTAGGAGCCCATGAAGTGAGGCGGAGTGGATCAATGGGTGGATTTAAGAGCTCCATTTTTTCAGAGCTGCGTAAAGAGAGCAGTGGCGACAATGCTGAAAAGTTCACTCAACTGTCTACCTGTTTTGCGCAACGTCACAGCAACTGGGCTGCTGCCGCATCTGTCGCGTGCTTAGTGAAGCATATGAGTTGTTTATACGGAGTCTTGCCAAAACGACACAACCTGTTGGAAAAACGTGTGGTGGGTGCCGTGTAACTTTGACCACAGGTGTTACCTTAGCATTTAAAGTCTTCCGGAGCAACTTTTCGACAAATATAGACTTGTCCTGACAAAGGCAAGCTTCCTTTGTGGTCTTATAGCGTCTTAGCTTCGGCGTGTTGGTTGAACGTTGGAGGGAACACAGCGCAAAAGACGGGTTCAAGGAAGGGTGACGCTAATACATGACTGGACGAGCTAAGACAAGACGAGCGCTCACTTCAAACTAAACTTTATTTTTAGAAAACGCTAGCGGTGCACGCGTGTAGCGATTACCATGCTCGGCTGCTGGTCGAGGGTGGGATGTTGAAAGTGGCCATCACATATCGATAGCGACGAAATTCTATAAGCCCGTGCACTGTGCTATGACAGGGCACATTAACGAACTCCACATAATCAGAATTTCCGGAGCCATCCACCCCGGCGCACTTCAGTCACGTCGAGACGTTGGCGCAATAAGCCCGAGGTGTTATCATTGGCATTAGACAAAGCACTGGGTTTTATCATACACTAAAACGTCTTGCTGGTCTTGCTTCATCTGCCCCGCCATGGTGGTCTAGTGGCTATGGTACTCGGCTGCTGACCCGCAGGTCATGGGATCGAATCCCGGCTGTGGCGGCTGCATTTCCGATGGAGGCGGAAATGTTGTAGGCCCGTGTGATCAGATTTGGGTGCACGTTAAAGAACCCCAGGTGGTCGAAATTTCTGGAGCCCTCCACTGTGGCGTCTCTCAAGATCATATGGTGGTTTTGGGGCGTTGAACCCTACATATCAATCAGTAAATCTTGCTTCATAAGCCGCAGGGCCAAAACCGAGGCTTTGTTTTCTTATGAAGCGTGGAAACTTGGGCAAGTTGGTAGGACATAACTGAATGCAGGAACAGCGCAACCTAGAAGTAGTTACATCGTAACTAGAACAGTAGTTACTTTGTAACTAGTAGTTACCTCGTGTCCTTGTTTTTTTTCGCTTCCGTAATTACGAAGTAACTACTTCTAGGTAGCGCTGCTCCTGCATTCAGTTTTGTTTTTTTTATTGCGCGTTGCTCTATACCGACAAGTCTGTTTCGAGTTGAAAGGTGCGACACTGCTCACACGTCTCGGCTGGCGATAGCAGCAATATGCACTAGCCTTCCTAAAACACAAGTTTTGTTTTCCTGCAGGCAAGACTTGAAGACCACATGGTAGTTCTTTGATGGGAGGTCTTGCCAGCGTTGGGACTTTCCAAACGGAGGGTGCCCGGCTAGCGAGGTAGCGGTCGCCATCTTCTCGTCGGACGCCGAGTGCTATCGGCGGTGCACAAACCCACGCTACCCTCCCTGTCGGAAACCCGCATCGGCGCCCTGCGGCACCCAATACTTGAAGTTCCCGGCGTTCGCCCACGTCTCTGTGAACGACGGCCGAGTTCGCTGCCTCACAACGCTAGCGTTCAAGCCGTGGGCGTCACGCTGCCTCACTGAATCGAACCTCTACCACTCCAAGAGAGCTTGTCGGGAGTCATGCGAAAAGAAAGTTCGGCCTAGCATCACCCCACCGGCGAACACAACCTGAAGGAGAAAAGACTGAGAGGACGATTTAGTTCTCGAAGCAATAGTGTTTATTGTTTATCACATACAACCTTCCCTAGTGCTGGTTTTGCTTGTAATCTTAGTTTCGAAGATAATTGCGAATACAGTGGTCGATTGATATTTAGTTCACTTGTTTATACTATTAAAATGCGTATATTTTGATTTTGCTTCCATATAGTGCTATAATACGGTATAACTAGTTTCCAGCATTTATAAAATATAACACACTCGTCTGGTCATTGTTTACAGCGCACCGCGCCACGCCTGTCCAATCTAGCTACGTCGCGTTGGGGCGATGAAATGGAAAAGACTAGGAGGACTCTTGCTCATCTCTTTCAAGAGTAAAACTTGAAAGCAGAGTCGAACCCTACTCCTATTGCCCTCCCAACAGCCAGCATGGCTTAACTTCTCGGTGGACAACTGTGCCGCAAGGAAAGCCAAAGTGCGAACGACCTCCACCTCATATATCTGTGCGTTTGGCCCGACAATACACGGCGATGAAGCGCACTACGAACGCATCATCCACGTGGTAGGGCCATGTAACAACTGCCGCTGACAGAAAGATGATCATCTTGCTGAAATGCAAAATTACGACTTCTTCATATTAGCAATGTCAATATTACCGTAATGCCCCGACAAAAAAAAATCTCAAACTGTTAATTCGAACTGACGACCTGCCGCATTACCGCTTCTTTAACGGCACGCCAACACGCCACTGAATCCCTCCTGATGATAGCGTATAAAACGACTACGAGATTACGGTAGCAGCCCCCCCCCCCTATTTTTTTTTTATTACTCTGAGGTGGCGGGGCCCTCTCACCGTAGTCCCGACTTAACGGTGAGTGGACCCGTCGCTGTAGTTGCGTCGCATCAATGACGGGCCCTCTCATTATAACGATAGTATTTCCACGGCCGTGATACAGCGCCGACTCAATGCTACTCGGATAAAAATACAGCAGATCCCACGTACCTTGGGGATCAATCTTATGTGAAGCATGCGTATGGAAGGTGAATGTGTTTTATTACTATTTTTTGCGAAACGTTATAAAGTGGCGCTCAATATATGTACAAATCCACGCGCACACATACGTTAAACAGACGCATATGTTTTGTACAAAATGTTGTTTACAGCTGCATAATGATGCCAACAGCAACAAAAATATTAGCAACACAAGGAGTGAGCGGTAAGCTGATATGAAGCGTTGGTGTTTGCGCTGGGGCTCACCCTGCTACACAAGTCAGCCACAGTGAACGGCGCCAAATTACAATAGATGTTAATCCGAAGCGACGACTGTATCACAGGAGCAGATTATGCAATGTTTATAAAATTTGAAAGCCAGTACTGCAACCAGAATGAAGGTTTCACAAATATTGGGGGTCTATTTGCAAAGTATTTCCGAGACCTGGCGTGGTTCTTCGGTAGAATACTTTGCCACGCAGTATGCTAAAGTTCGGTTCCTGCTAGGGCACGGACATTTATTATTTGTATTCTTCCGGTCAATGGTGTGTGCCAAGTTTTCCTTAACGCTCAGGTGTAACCATGCCTATTCTCACCGTTCCTGAGTAGATATAAGTTGTCTATCACTCTATCACCTGTGGCACATACCAGCTTACCAGTGGCCCATACCCGCCCCGGCTGTGTGTCACTTTTTTTTTGTAAAGTTTGATGACGTATGTGGCGAGACTAGACATTGTTCACGTGATGACCACCGAGCCGTATTCGTCAAACGATCTTAACCTCCCGTACTAAATTTGGTGTACCCCAAGTGGTGATCATGAGAGCCAGACGTAGGCAGATAGATAGATAGATAGATAGATAGATAGATAGATAGATAGATAGATAGATAGATAGATAGATAGATAGATAGATAGATAGATAGATAGATAGATAGATAGATAGATAGATAGATAGATAGATAGATAGATAGATAGATAGATAGATAGATAGATAGATAGATAGATAGACAGACAGACAGACAGACAGACAGACAGACAGACAGACAGACAGACAGACAGACAGACAGACAGACAGACAGACAGACAGACAGACAGACAGACAGACAGACAGACAGACAGACAGACAGACAGACAGACAGACAGATAGATAGATAGATAGATAGATAGATAGATAGATAGATAGATAGATAGATAGATAGATAGATAGATAGATAGATAGATAGATAGATAGATAGATAGATAGATAGATAGATAGATAGATAGATAGATAGATAGATAGATAGATAGATAGACAGACAGACAGACAGACAGACAGACAGACAGACAGACAGACAGACAGACAGACAGACAGACAGACAGACAGACAGACAGACAGATAGATAGATAGATAGATAGATAGATAGATAGATAGATAGATAGATAGATAGATAGATAGATAGATAGATAGATAGATAGATAGATAGATAGATAGATAGATAGATAGATAGATAGATAGATAGATAGATAGATAGATAGATAGATAGATAGATAGACAGACAGACAGACAGACAGACAGACAGACAGACAGACAGACAGACAGACAGACAGACAGACAGACAGACAGACAGACAGACAGACAGACAGACAGACAGACAGACAGACAGACAGACAGACAGATAGATAGATAGATAGATAGATAGATAGATAGATAGATAGATAGATAGATAGATAGATAGATAGATAGATAGATAGATAGATAGATAGATAGATAGATAGATAGATAGATAGATAGATAGATAGATAGACGCCAAAGGTGCTCTGAGTACGCAAAAAATTTTTGGCGTTTAAAACTTATTTTAGCAACATTGGCACTGACCGGCTCCGTCACCGTAGTCACTGTAAAATACGTGACGCCTGCAGTTAGTTACGTGAGGAAGGAACAGGCTCCTGATTGGTCGATATGCGAAATATACTCAGCTTTACCGTGCAGTGGCATGCCTGTACCACCCTGCCTAGCATGTATACCGTGCGCGGTAAATGTTTAAAAGTTGCCTTCTGCATTTACAACGCTGCAAGCAGAGGCAGCGTTGTGTAGTTGAAAAGAGCGCAGCAGTGACTGGCTCGACACTTAGCGCTGAGATTCCGCGCGTTTTATCAAGAAATAGGTAGCCAGAAGGTGAAAGCCCTTGTAGGAAGGGTAGTGAAGGCGAGAAAAGAGCTACTGACCCACCTTTGAGTGAGCCGAGAGACGGAAAGAATAGAATGCTAAGTTCATCGTTAAAAATTATCAAAATCAAGCATGTTCATTAAACTTAACATTTCGAAATTATGAACATTTCCTTTTAAATAGCAAGACACCATTCGTTTCATGGCCGATCCCCCGTGGTGGGTTGCGCCAGGATGAAATGGACAAACAAACAAACAAACAAACAAACAAACAAACAATTGACAATGCTATTCCTCTAGGGGTGCGGGGGGAAGAAAAGGTTTAGACTATATACGCTGTCAGGCTGCGCTTCTCAATGGTATGTTAAGATCTTACCAGCACCTTATCTCTAGGTCTGTGTGGAAAACTGCCTTTGAACTTAGTGTAGTTTAGGGGCCCTTTAAATCTGTGCAAAGAGAACATGGCTATAGCACACATGGTCCGGCGCCAGGTAGTGTGGAAACGTTTTAACTTGCATTCAGTTTACTCAGGTGGTTGCGGAACGGGCTCATTGTCCAACACATGCAACGGTTTGAAATTTGACCTACTAATAACAAGTATGGCGAAACGCTGACTCGTATATGATAGGTAGACGTTTGTGCTTTAAATTGACTGGCTCAACTTCTCGCCAAGACGACTAAGGTCGTGTCAAACTGTCTCTCTCGTGCAAACTTGGCCTCCATGCCGTCGTCTTTTCGCATTATGTCTATCGCGAATGTATTACTCGCGGGCCTCTTTCGGGAATGTCTAGGCTGTGGAATAGCTTGATTGATTGATTGATATGTGGAGCTTAACGTCCCAAAACCACCATATTATTATGAGAGACGCCGTAGTGGAGGGCTCTGGAAATTTTGACCATCTGGTGTTCTTTAACGTGCACCCAAATCTGAGCACACGGGCCTACAACATTTCCGCCTCCATCGGAAATGCAGCCGCCGCAGCCGGGATTTGAACCCACAACCTGCGGGTCAGCAGCCGAGTACCTTAGCCTCTATACCACCGCGGCGGGGCTAGGCTGTGGAATAGCTAAGACGCACATGTCAACATACACAAATGAAATGGCCAAGCAAAGATAAATAGAAAAAAACGTTTCTTAAAAATGGATGCCTTATGAAGTAGGCAGACATGCTCGTAGCGGCTACAACGACAAAGGAACTTTAGGCGAAACAGTTTATTTTCATTGTCATCTACGTTGTAGTGTTTCGGCAAGCGTCTTCGCACGCCTGCGAGGTCTTGAATCGGTTAAGCCCGTCCATACAGAGGTGGCCTCGGAGTTCGGCCGCCGACGCACTCAAGCAACGAACGCCTTCCGGCGAATGGACCGCAAAGTACGGAAAACGCTGCTGCTCGTGCTCGCAGTCCACCGGCTGCGGTAACGAGCAAGCCACGAATCGTGGGTCCGAGCAGCGAGTGGCGCAGTCGGAGGCCGTGGTGAACACCAGGCTGTCGTTGGACGGGCATCGTCCAGTGGGGAAATCCCACGGAGTGCACCTCTTGCCGTCAAAGTACCACGGGGATGACTTCATGTCATCACTGGAAATACGAAAATGCAACGCCTTCAAACGAAGGTACTTGCCATGGGCCGATACAATATCAGCCAACTTCGTTATCAGTCGGCGACTATTTCTTTGTTTCATTGCTGGGCATACTTGCATGACAGAATAGACGCTTCATATTTTATTCTCGCCTGGCAATCTACGTTCGCAACCCAAGCGTCTGCGGCTAGCCTAGCTATTGTGGTCCTCCAACCGGAGAAAGCTGAACTCACTTGGTTGACCCTTGGCCTCCGGGCTTAGCTCGGACGAATGTGCGTTGCTGGAGCAAAATGCGGAGGCCAAGACTGTACAAAAGCGATACCTCTATATTACTTGCTTCGTGAGTCGCTGTAAAGCGCTGGACCTGTGCGCAACGGCTTTTCTTTTTCTTTTTTGAATCAGCACGAAATGATCATTGATAGTCGAACAAAGAATGTATCTCGGACCAATGTGCTCAGAAAAATACTTGCGCTCGTCTACAGTCAACTCCTCGACGGAAACACGCCGCCAGGTTTTCCTTTACATTGTAGCGCAAATCGATCCCATCCATATTGGCCTGACAGAATCAGTTGGTTCAGAAATTAAGAAGACTACTAAAGTCGAAATGTTGAAAAATGAGTTGGCATATTTCTTGTGTTCAAATAAATGGGCAGGGACATGTGTGCGACGGAATTTTAAAGCAGCAGATATAAAAAAGGAACATCTTCACGTTGCGTAAGCACAAGTTTTTTATCACGCTTGAGTTTTAACTAAAGTTAGACAATGCACTCTTGAGAGCCATACAAAAGTTATGAATGAAGAGGAAGTAACTAGGTTGTATCAAAACACACGTGATCGAAATCGTTGCGTTGATGCATTATTATAAAAAGTCAGCTGCAGTGGCTACGGCATTGAACTTTTCTACAGCGGCCGACTGCCGACCACCTGCATTTCAACAGAAACGCAGAGTCAAACACACTCGCAACAAAATTAGAACATTTTCAATTTCGACGTGGTGTGTTTAGAAAAAAGAATGTTTGGACAGTTTCTCCAAGTGCTAGAATATGTCTTATTGTATAGCCCAACATTCAACTTTGAAGCATGTACCATGCGTAGGCTAAGCTAAATAGAAGTCTAATGCGCTAAAAACTCCGTAGCCCGCCTCTTGTTCCTTGTAGCGAACTTTGCAGCTTAAACATATTCCCTTCAAGCGCTGTGTGCAACTGTAGACAAATTCCGGAGGCACGTCAGGCACCACGTGTTTATTCAAATTGCTCGAAATGCAGTGTGCGCCTTCATGCAGGCTTCTTGAGGGGACAAGTGCTGGTCATTTAACTTCACTGTGCTGCGTATTGGTGTAGAGGATCAGTTTGCGGGAGACACTACCATGTTCGACGATGGTTCATAAAGACGCGTTGCAGGATCAATGTCAGGAGCTTTTTTAAATGTTTTGTTCAAAGTGAATAGAACCAAAAACATACAGCGCGTATATTTTAGGAGTACTATCTTATTCAGCTGACTTATTGTAGATGAATGAGACGTTTATTCGCATCCTATAACATTCATTATCGAAGCTCACCCTAAACAACACATTTTCTTTTTGGGACGTAAAAGTGAATACATAGTGCCTTGCAACAATTCCTTGCAAATTTTACGCATTCGCAGAGAGTGCATAATTCGTGCCTGAAAGGAATGCTATAAACATCCACTCTTACGGGTGGTGTATTTAATATCTACAAAAGACAGCCATATTTAAAATTGGGAGACCTTAAATGTTCGTCTTTAAGAGTTAAACGCGATGGCCATGTCCTGTTCCTAGTGTGTGTACTTCAAACACTTAGAGCATGAAACCTTTTCGAACTTGTTATGCACTCACTAAGTGGCTTTAAGGGAATAGGTGCATTAGCGTGTGTGCCTTTTGTAGCGGGTGACCGACTTTGAACAACGAAGTAATTATGATGACCACATGTTCTGACGCCCGCTGCGATGGACGCTCGTACCACGCATTATTACTTCAATATTTAATGTTGTGTAGTAAAAGATGTATACAGGCCGCGGGAGTTTGTAAATCATGTGTTACTTTCCCTGCATTTTCAAGCAGAGGAAGTTATTTTTACTGTATTGACAAGAAGACGCATGGCCATATGTGGTAGAACATCCGCTTGCCTTGCAAACGACCTAGGGTCAATCCCCACTCGGACCCACACGACCAGAGTTCGATTCCCACTCAGCCCCTGAATTTTCTAATCGTTCATTTTATTTGCATCATTCTCAATTTTTCGGTCATGCATAAGATGATTCTTTCCGCTCACGATCCATGACTCTGACACCAGTATTTCCGCGAAACCCGCTCTTTAAAGATATCAGGTTAGAACATCTAGAATAGGCCCTTGCGTTGTGCTATGTCGTCGCACATGAAGGGTTTGGGACAAGGGTTACATGCTCGATGAGTGGGTGGGTCCTTTATGTTTATGTAAATGATAATACTGGGCTGTGAAACGATAGTTCAGCGCAAAACAAGCCCATAGAAGTTGCCGGCTGTAAACGCCGGCGATTGCCATTTAGCAACGACGCATGTGACGTCATTTGTTGGATGGAGCAAAGCCGCCGTCTTCTTCCCGGTTGATTTCAGCCACTGCAAATCGTTCAATTTTAGGGCCCAGCTAAAGCAAGCTGGATTGCCTCGATTTTACGCACACTGCATCACGGAACACTATTCTTCACCGCTATGTAGACGCTCGCACAGCTAGTTGCTTGTTGCGTCATGGACCGCGATTGGGCCAGTGTTGCCCTACTGTCAGGCACCTTATGCCTTTATAAATGTATTCAATTTGAATTAATGAATCCACGAAATGGGCTATGATTTCACCAGAATTTCGTGAATGAAGAAGGAAGAATTAGCCCTCAAACACACTGCAGACTATGATCCAAATTTACGTGTTAAGGCCCATTTAGGAATTGTAACCAAACAATCTTGCCTTTTGCAAGCGGTGAACTGTGGCTTCTCTAGACAGTCGAGATGAGGCTGCTCAGCACGCACGCAGTGCATCTCGCATCGATTCAACGAGGAGAACTTGTTCCGGCCTCTGTTGCATAGCTGGACGGGGTTTTCAGACGCGAGCACGCAGGCGTCCGCTAAACTGCTGTAGAAGTATTCCGGCTCGCTGTACGTGCAGTACGTGTGAGAGGGTTCCTGGCAGCCGGGTACAGCCTGGGAATGCAAAGCAAGTGATGACGTCAGAGCAGGTTGAGCTGGTTCTTTTATAACGTACGTGGAATAACACACACTTGGACCTACTTAGAGCAAATGTTTACTTGAAATAACAGAATGCGTGTGTACAGCCGCCCCATTTTTACCTGAGCACGTCGATCACGCGCCCAGTCGATAAGAGTGGTTTAACGGAACAAACTGGTCAAATGAACGAGCATACGCGCACGCCAGCAATTAACAGTCCTGTGCACCTATATTATGCTATAGGCTGTTCCGGGAACCAGATATCGGAATGCCCCAAAAGGCGCTTACGGAGTCGGCGGTCGATGCTCGCACATTCATCGGCTGTACAGAATCGTACAGAAGGCGGCTGTACAGAATTGTGTAATGTTGGTGCGCATGTCACAAAAACATCAGTTAGAATTAGGGCTGTCAAACACTCAGCCCGCGGAACGTTTCTCTAGTGGCCCGCGTTCACGGAATGAAGTTTTGTGATTTTGCTAAATAGTACCCGCCTTATTAGATGCGAAGCAGCTTTATGGCGAAGCTCAAGCGCAACCGCTTTTAACGCGCATGCGCAACAGCTGGCCCAAGCACCACCAGAACGTGATCCCGTGCTAGCGCCTTCCTGCCTGCAAGGGGCTGGGTAGAACGCTGTGGCCTCTCCCCCTTACACTCTCACAGCAATCACGTGATGCCGTCGGAAACCGAGATGATGCGGCCGGGTGATGAACCCGTGCGCTCCCGCATGGCGTGACGACGAACCCACGTGGCGCGCTTTCAACAAGAGTTTGGGACGAGTAACAGCAACAGAAACTACAGTAAATTCTAGGTGTGCTCCACTTGCAAGGACGCGTTAACATTGGGCAGCGTGCCCGTGGTGAATTACGTAACATTAAGTCGACCCATGCGCTGCTTCGCATGCTACTGATGGGTCCATTGAGTGGGATATGGCGCAATGTTTTCTTGCCTATTGCAATTTATACCGCTTTCTTCGGGCCACATAAACAGTACTGCTCTAAACCATTTTTTGTCTTTTCGTTAAGCACCTCATGAAGTCACTTTGAATTGAATGATCACCTTGAAACGAAAGCTGTATGTTTCAGAATTTATAACAGTAACTCTTGGGGTTTTACGTCCCAAAAGCAACATATGGCCACGAGAGCGGCCGTAGCGAAGGGCTCCTGAAATTTTGCCCCCCCCCCCCCCCACTGAGGTTTTTCTAACATGCACGTAAATGCAAGTACACGGGCATCAAGCATTTTTGCCTCAATCAAAATTGTGGGGGCCCCGGCCGGGATTATATTACAGAATTGGCGTACATGCTTCAGTCATTGCGAAAATCAGTATCAACATGTCCTTTTTTTTTCAAATCCTGACGTGTAATGTCCTTCAGGTATGGCCCCCATATGTGAAATTGATCCTTTCAAATGGCTGCGTAAGGTGTCATTTTGTTCAAACACTCTACAACACACATCGCTCGGTTCTGTGGCGGCCGCATGTGGTGAGCGATTCGTGTGGCACGTATACGAGCAGTGAAACGTAGTTCACTCGTACCTATGCCACCTCGAGAGAAATGGGCTACCAGACGCGTACTCACGGTCTTAGTGTTCGACGGCGGGGATGTCGCATTCTCCGGTTTGGTCATGCTGGCACGACGAACAAGATGGCTGCGGTGTTTTCCGCGGCGTCTCGCGTGAACAGCCGGGGCACTCTCGAAGCTCGACTTGCCTGTCATTACTTCTCGGCCACCGTCCATTTCGAGTCCAGCCTTATGGTGAGCCCTTCGAAACGTCGCCCTGGGGAGGTGTCATAATCAATGTGCAGGTGCACCTTATACATTGAACAGTGATCTAAAATGTTAACAGCGGTCGACTGTTCAGTGGCACAACACAGCGCTCGCCGCCAACGCCGGCTGAAAGGACTTTCACGCAGGCGCAGCACGCTGTCGCCGTTAGCAACAGTCTGCAGCGGTGCTTCCAATACTAGCGAAACGAACCATTCGCACTACGGAAAATTGACGAAAGATCAACAGGCTCGATGCTCAGTACGCTTGCGCGAAAGCCGCTGGTCAGTTGTGGCACCGAGCGGCAGCCATGGTCTCCGGTCCGCTGTGTACTCGCTGGACTCGAGGTATATCGATAACACATCCTTGCCTTGTGGTAAATTTGAGCTGCGTACTTGGAGATTTTTTCTTATGGGTGTATATTTTAGCTGCGTGTTCTCTCCTCTGTCCTACCACTCCGTCTATTGAACTTATTACGCCGTAGTACATACAAATAAAGGCGTTAAGTAGCATAACATAAGATGATCTCACCTCGGACGGACCGCAGCGATCGTCGGCTGCAGAAGCAACCTTCGGGGTGTCATCATCGCCTCAACCTCGCTGAGCCCGCTGGCATCGCCTGTGGTGTGCGGGGTCACCTGCGTCTCATCTGCCGGCGCCGGCAGTATGTCGTTCATGCGGAGCACGGTTGTGACTGCCGTGCCTAGAAGCAGGGACGTCAGTATCATCAGTACGACCGCGGGCACGCATGACTGCCAGGCAGAACGCGCCGGGGCGGGCAGCTCCTCGCTGCCGCGATCACCGCCGTTGTGGCCGCTGGGGTCCTGGCGTGTCACAGCCGTGAAACTGCTGGGGTCTTCCAAGGAGGCCGAGGCAGATTCAGACCACCAGGCAGGCGCCATGTACGTCGTGCGGTGGCTGGCAACGTCGCCGCTGCAGTTTCCTTCTTTTTTATGACGGGGCCAGTTTAACATTAGCAAAAACATTTACGAGGTTTTTTAAGTGAACGCTCTCGTATATTGGCACCAGTTTATGACACGAACAGTTACAGTAATAAACTGTTCAAGTGTTTATTTCAAATTATTTGTTTTTCTGCCACTTTACTAAACATTACCTACGCGCACTTCACTCCACAAGTTATAGTGAAGCGTTGCGCGAAGAGGCGCACGACCGCCATTTATGATCAGCGCATACGGCAACAATGCGTGACCACCTCGTCTTAAAGTATGCAGACGTCTCTGCTTTACCGTGAGCCCAGACATTGTGTCCGATGCTGACCTACACTCGTATTACACAAATACGAGCGTACCCTGAGTGCACGGACAGAGCAACAGACACAGAGATCAAATCGCCTCGAGGCTATATGCAAACAGACAAATCTGGCATATAAGCTGCTACTCGTTCTCTCCTTTTGAAATTGATTCGCACAACCTGTTCGTTGCACTAGTTATATTTTTATCAAGCTTGCTTAGTCTCTTGTAGTCTTAAACGCTGCATATTCAAACACGTGCATACGACACCATCCATCTCCTGGCGGTGGCTTTGTGCTCGGCCATAGCTGAATAGAAGGTACGCAACAAAAGTTCATCGCCACATTGACTCACTAATATGTTTGCCCTTAGTCCGCAACCTGCCCACTAATGTGCGCGGGTGGTTTTCTTTAGTGTAGTACTATCGAAGGCCAGTGTACATCGACATATATTCAGTGCACACATTCCGCAAACATTCAGTGATGGTCCATCATGGCCGTTGACTGAGTGGATATAAAAGTTACGTGCTGGAGCATTGAGGTAGACTTTCGCGAGCGTGCCAGTTAGTCAATAGGGTCATGGGAACTTAGTACTGAAATACCCCCGATGGGATTCTTATGCAAAGTGTTGTAAAATATTCACAAGCCTTGGGAAACAATGAGCATTGTTGTACAACATGGCAATGTTATAGTGGATATCTATACACTGTAAGTAAATAAAACCAATGCAACTTGCTATCTGTGAATCTTTTTGCCTAGTTTACTTATATATAATCTGTAGGGTTTCGCGAGCTAGGAAACCACAGTGAGTATGCCATAGTAGGAGCTGCATGCGGGCATTTTTTTCTTGGCTACTTTTAATAGGCTAGGCCAAAATAAGGTTTCGCGTTTGGCTATGTTGGAACGCGATTTTTCTGGACTGAATCATACCTGTGACCGTGAACTCTGTGGCACAACACGTATCCCTAAACTAAAATGAGACAAACTGAACTATATTGCCCGTTTACTACGCGGTGACAATTAGAATGGAGGATTGTGCAAGTGTACCGATGTTGAAGTCTACGCTGTGATAATGCTCTTTTTGTGCGTTGTGCACGCGTTTTAAAATGAACCAACACTGTAACATGCAATAATATTTTTAAGAAACACTGGTGACAGCATTTGCTAAACTGATAAGGGCACGAGATTTCTTTCACCAATGAGTGGGATGATATGAGAACTATCGCCGTGAGTTGGTTAAATCGGTGCGGAAATCCATCACAGCGATCTATGAAGCCGGCGTAGTTTTTATAAGGACCTATGTCGACATCAAAGTTGATTGCCTAAAAATATCCTCACGTAAAAGACACTGTTAAAAATGAAAGGCTCCAAACGCAAATTAGATCCTGATTTTTCATCCACGTTCTTCATGATGCAATACAACTTTCTGTGGCACAATAACCTCTACTATTAAATTTACGATTGTCATCGAGCCTTTGAGTTCTTACTGATAAGAATTTGTTAACTAAACGCATAATGTATCACATTTTTGGATGACTGCTTAGCAAAACAGTATTCTTACTCCTCGAATATGTCTCGATGAACTTGTCAAGTGCTAGATTTTTTTTTCGTTCATGAAAGATGGGGCGTGGTACCTTTGGCGAGAATGTGAAATGAAACTCAATTATTCCAGCTGAAAATGCAATCAGGTTTTCTTCATCTGAAAACAGATGTTTTAGGAGAAACGTTTGTCATGCAGAAACAAAAGAGGTCATTACCCAGTGTGGTAGTTTAGCGGCCAACACATTTTTACGCTAAGCAAAATGATGTGGGCTCGACTCCAAGCACAGGTGGCAAAATGTGTAGAGGGGGTGAAAAGTTCCCAGGCCACTATCTCATGTATTCCTATACAGGAGAGTGGCCTGGGAACTTTGGACCCCCTCTGTGCGTGAACATGTAATACGAAAACACCCGTACTCTTAGACTTCGGTTTACGTTACCGATCCCCTAATGGACGAAATTTCTTCGGAGTAAACTAGAGCTACAAAGCTGGTTTGGTGGTATACGGATTTCGGAATACCACATCACGGCGTGCCGCCATATATTATGGTAGGTTTCTCTCACAGAGCACCCAAATTCGTAGAATGCAAGACAATAATGCAGAGCTTAACATACTTGTACGTTAGGTTCCCGTGGCTGGCGCCAGTCCTCCGCACCACCGTCGCGTCCTCGCTCGAAAACTGGCTCTCCCAGTAAGAGGACGAGCTGTCAATTCCGGCCTGGAAATCCTGTGAGCTCGACAGAACCCTTTGCAGCGGGAATCCCCTTGAGCCGTTCGGCCAGGAAGAGACAGGGACGCCGATAACGCCTCGACGACCGGCCGGACTGAGGACTTCTTTGGTCTCGCTGGACCACGGGTCGACGAAACGCTGCCGCTGCATCGGAACTGGTGGAACGACCAGGAAGGAACGTTGACTGTGATTTCCGCGCTCCGGTTCTATCTCCAGCCATGACGGTTCAATAGTGGTGGTCCTTCGTTGACGAGGTGGTGACCGCTGGTGGCAACGGCTGGGCATGACGTATGTGAGGCCACCGAACGACGGCTTCTTATCACCTACCCGGCGGGGCATCGTTTCTATCTAATTAGACGTCAAATAAAGCAGAGCGTCAGGTGAATCGACTGATTAAGCGGACGAGCAGGCTCGAGCTTCTCTCTCGTGCATTCGTGCTTGTCGATATGGAAAGGAGGTCAATATACACTGGCAAACACCCACTATGGCAGATACCCACTAGTTGTTTCGGCCTCGCATTGGAGAACTCGACCACTGGATTCACGGATATTTCCATCATTCACTATGAAACTTTATACCCGAAGCACGTTTGCATGTGTATGTTTAATACCACGAGTTACTGTGCTTAAGAACAGGCTTCTTCAATAAAAAAAACGAATAAAATAAGATGGAAAGAAAGCGTCTGTAGCTGGCGAATGAACTTTAAGGAGAGAAGTCCATGCTACAATATGATAAATTTCGGGCGTAAGTAATGCTTCTGATTACATGGTGCAGGAGATGCCTCAGCGCATTCGGGGAATACTGTGGAAGTAGCCTATTCGCTAATTTTAGACTGACCAGCTTAAACAGAAGAAAGTATACATGAGACATCAACCTTGAACAGAAAAGTTTACACAGAATAATATAAGAAAACATCTTTTTCAACATAAGCGGCATCGCAAGCTTATGTGCAATGTAACTACAGCTTGCTTCACTTGAATTTTCCAATATTATTTCGATTGACGAATGGCACAGGCCTTCTGCTTTTTAGTACTTCTTATAAGAAAACGAAAGTTAAGACTGCTATGCATGTGATTAGTGGCCTCTAAGTAACTGTGCACGTACAGTGCTTTTTTTGCTTGTTTTTGAAACTGCAGCGTTTGAAAAATGTATTTGTTCTATGGAGCTGCCACGCGAGTTATGTTCATTGCTTCAGATAAACTGTGGCGGGCATTCAGTCTACTATTGTGGTAATATATTTTTCTTTAGTATGCATTTTGTGCAAAGGCTTACAGTGCTGCATTGTTGAAGCAGGAGAACGAGGTAAGGTGACAAGTAATGCGGGTGAATGCGAGGGGCGGGTGGGGGGGGGGGGGGTAGACGTATAATGTCCACAGAAACAGGTACTGTCTTAACAGTCGTATGAGCAACATAGACACTAACTAAGGTTCGTGTCTGGTTGTTCGGAATGATCGCAGTTAGCTGCGATGAAAACAGACACCAACAGAAACATGTTTTGTTTTGTCAGTGTATATAAGGAGTGCTACTCACGTTCACCCCTGCCTTCTTTTCACTATAAGAGGTTTGCAAGGTAGAGCAGCATAAATCCTCAGAGCCAACGAGAAGGCGTAACATCTATGGGTCTCAATAATACTATTGAGACACGATATCTTTTAATAAACGTAAGATTAAAGCAAATAGGAATGAGAAATAGGCTCTCCGGATGCACGAAACGGGAGTACTTTGGTGGCAGTGTCTTACATATAGGTCCCATAAACGCAAAACCTATAATATGGCGATGTTTTCCTGCAGCGCAGTTTCAGTAGTGTGGCATATTGATATTGTAAATCGACATAAAGAAACACAACGGCCAGGTTAGGCTAATACGTATCACATAGAATGACTTAAAAAAATGACAAGGAAGACATATCCGGCAGCGCAGTTTCAGTAGTGTTGCATCTGGAGAATGTAATATAACATGACAAAAAACACAAAGGCCAGGTTAGGCTAATACGTGTCACATCGAATGTCTGAAAAGATGACAAGGAAGGAACAATACCACCAAATGCTTTGTACCCATGATAAGGTAACGAATTAAAAAATTTGTTGAAACTTGGCCAAAGTTTCTAGTTCGAGTATACAATATTTTATTACTATTAGGCAAACTGCCCTGAAGATATATTTTTCATGTATTTCATGCTGATCAAAAACTGCAGCGTGTATGGTGGCTTAAAAAACAAGATCTAAAAATACCTACCTAAACTAAGACGTTATTTTGGTAGCCTGCTTGCACCCTCCTAAACTATCGTAAAGATAAATGAAGTGCACGTATTGTTCTCAAAAGACCCGCGTGGTATAGTCTGCACTCTACGCCTTCGGGTGTGGCCTAGAAAGCACTGAACCGTTTAAAACTTTTTTTTTACGTGGCATGGTCACTACCAGCACATTTCCACGGCTACCGCTGTGCACAATGTCTGGGCTAGGTTTCTTGGATGTCTTATAGGGGTGAAGCTCCTTATGGCATGGGTCTGTCACTCCTCCGTATGTATGTATGTATGTATGTATGTATGTATGTATGTATGTATGTATGTATGTATGTATGTATGTATGTATGTATGTATGTATGTATGTATGTATGCATGCATGCATGCATGCATGCATGCATGCATGCATGCATGTATGTATGTATGTATGTATGTATGTATGTATGTATGTATGTATGTATGTATGTATGCATGCAAGCATGCATGCATGCATGCATGTATGTATGTATGTATGTATGTATGTATGTATGTATGTATGTATGTATGTATGTATGTATGTATGTATGTATGTATGTATGTATGTATGTATGTATGTATGTATGTACGTACGTACGTACGTACGTACGTACGTACGTATGTATGTATGTATGTATGTATGTATGTATGTATGTATGTATGTATGTATGTATGTATGTATGAATGTATGTATGTATGTATGTATGTATGTATGTATGTATGTATGTATGTATGTATGTATGTATGTATGTATGTATGTATGCATTATAAAGGAGATTTATTAAGCAGAAAGGTTGATGCTTGGAAGGCTTGGAAGGCGATGCACCAGCCGCAATTTCCGAGCTCGAGCCGCTGCTGCACACTCGATGATGCTGCCTCTGCGCCGGAGTACTTCCTCTTCTTTACAATGGCCCCACGGAGAAAAAAAGGAGCCATCCTGGCGACTTAGTTCTGTGCAGGCGGCGTTGAACCGTGGTACTGCTTGAGCCTCTGGACGTGTACAACCTCGCGGTTGCGACGTCGCAAGTCTGATGGTGGCGTAAGAGGCTCAATGAGGTAGTTTACTGGCAAAGTTCGTTCGAGAATACGATATGGCCCATCGTACTTTGGCAGAAGTTTGGAAGAGAGCCCAGGTGTGCGATGCGGCACTGACAGCCATACAAGAGCACCCGGAAGAAAAACGGGAGTTGAGGTCTGGGCATTATGAATTGCTTTTTGCCTGTTTTGGTCATCGCAGGTAAAGCGACGAGCTAACTGGCGGCATTCTTCTGCGTGTCTGGCGGCGTCCAAGATCGGTAGGCACTCGGACGCGTCCGGTCGATAGGGCAAAATGGTGTCAATGGTGTGGGAGGGGTGACGGCCGTAGAGGAGGTAAAAAGGGGAGAAGCCTGTTGTCGCTTGCGTTGCCGTATTATAGGCGTATGTAATGAAAGGGAGGACTAAATCCCAGTTACAGTGGTCAGGCGTCACATACATAGATAGCATGTCACCGAGAGTACGATTAAAGCGCTCGGTAGCCCCATTGGTTTGTGGGTGGTAAGCGGTACATGTGCGATGTACAATAGCACACTCAGCGAGCAATTTTCCAATGACCTCGGACAAGAAGGCGCGGCCGCGATCACTGAGGAGTTCTTGGGGGCCTCCCTGACGCAACACAAAATGATGCAGTAGGAAAGTGGCAACCTCCTTTGCTCTAGTCGTTTGAAGAGCAACGGTCTCAGCAAAGCGCGTTAGGTGGTCGATAGCAACTATTATCCAGCTGTTACCAGTCGGAGTCAATGGAAGTGGCCCATAAATATCTATTTCAACCCGTTCGAATGGTCGGTAAGGGCATGGTAAAGGCTGCAGTTCACCGGCGGAGGCGTGTGGTGGAGATTTTCGGCGCTGACATTTGGCACAAGAGCGGACGAAGTTGCGGACGAAGGTATACATACCACGCCAGTAGTAGCGATGTCGAAGCCTTTCGTAGGTCTTGAAGACTCCTGCGTGGCCACATTGTGGGTCAGCGTGGAAAGAGGAACAAATCTGCGACCTCAGGGTTCGTGGAACGACGAGCAGCCACTTGCGTTCCTCTGGTGCGTAGTTGCGTCGATAGAGAAGCGTGTCACGTATCGAGGAGTGTGGAACTTGGCGCCGAACGGTTCGCGTCTTTGGGAGTTCAGAAGTGTCGGAGAGATGATTGAGGAGAGACGCAGTCCACGGGTCATTGCGTTGTTCGATAGCAATGGTGTCAAAGTCAAGCGATGACAATGTGGAATCGCAAGCGGAGTCAGCTGTGGCATTCTGGGACAGGGGGGAACCGGAAAGGGCGTCGGCGTCAGCATGCTTGCGTCCTGACCGATAAACCACTCGTATGTCGTAATCTTGATTTTTCAACGCCCAGTGAGCGAGGCGGCCAGATGGGTCTTTTAACGTCGAAAGCCAGCACAGCGCGTGGTGGTCGGTCACGACGTCAAAAGAACGACCATATAGATATGGGCGAAACTTTCCAAGGGCCCACACAATGACCAAGCACTCCTTTTCTGTGACGCTGTAGTTGCTATCAGCCTTGGTAAGTGTGCGACTAGCGTATGCCACGACGTATTCCTGATGCTCCGGTTTACGCTGTGCGGGCACAGCACCCAGGCCTATACCACTGGCGTCAGTGTGGATTTCAGTTGGAGCTTCAGGATCGAAATGGCATAGAATGGGTGGTGTCGTGAGAAACCGTCGCGAGGTGGTGAAAGCCTCGTCGCAGGCAGGGGACCACGATAAGAGGTCTTTACAGCTGATGAGAAGTTGCGTGAGAGGTGATATAATAGACGCGAAGTTTCGGACGAATCGCTGGAAATACGAACACAAGCCGATGAAACTTCGAAGTTCTTTGATGGTGGCAGGTTTAGGAAACGCCGTAACAGCTCGCCATTTCTCGGGATCCGGGAGGATGCCTTCCTTGGAAACAACGTGGCCCAAAATGTTCAGTTGGCGCATGGCAAATCGACATTTTTGAGGTTTAATTGCAAACCGGCATTAGTTAAGCAAGTAAGGACGTGCTGAAGGTGACGTAAGTATGTGTCTAAGTTAGGGGCGAAGACCACGATATCATTGAGGTAACACAAGCATATCTTCCATTTTAGTCCACGCAGGATGTTGTCCATCATTCGTTCGAACGTTGCAGGTGCATTGCAAAGTCCGAAGGGCATGACGGTGAATTCATATAGGCCGTCTGGCGTGACAAAAGCGTTTTAGGGCGATCGGCCTCCGTCATAGGCACCTGCCAGTAGCTTGACCGCAAGTCTAACGAGGAAAATAACTCGACACCCTGCAAACTGTCCAAAGCATCGTCATTGCGCGGTAGTGGATAGACATCCTTCAGCGTGATCTTGTTCAATCGCCGGAAATCGACACAGAAACGAATATAACCGTCTTTCTTTTTGACGAGGACCACCGGAAACGCCCATGGGCTCTGTGAAGGTCGAATGACGCTTCTGCGAAGCATTTCGTCTACTTGGTCAGCAATGACGCGGCGTTCTGTAGCGGACACGCGATATGGTCGTTGTCGCAGCGGTGAGTGGGACCCAGTGTCGATGTGGTGTTCAACTGCTAAGGCATGGCCGAGAGATGTTTGTTCAACGTCGAAAGAATGGCGGTAGGTCTCAAGAATGGTGAGGAGTTGTGAATGCTGCGAAGATGTCAAATCTGCAGCGATGAATGGTTGAAAAATGTTTGCCGACGTTGAGTCAGGCGCTGAGACGACAGCCAGTTCACAGACGGCGGTAGAAGGCACCTCATCGGGGACGGATATAATTCTGGAAGAACTGATTGTATTGACGTGGTCAAGGCACTCGTGACAAAGCAGGGATAAAGACGACGACTCCTGATTATAAATTGGCATTGTGGTTGAGCCTTCTGCAAGATCGAGAGCAGCTAAAGGCAGGGAGAGGGCTCTTCGGGCGACAAATATTGGAGATGGTGTGAAGAAGACCATGCCGTCGGATATGGCGCTGCATGAAACTGGAACGAATGCAAAAGACCATGGAGGGATTTAGGTGTCATCGCTAACGACAAGTTTAGCGACAGACTGGGTGTCGACGGACGCTCGGTCATCCAGTGAGCAAAATTCAACCTCAGCCAGTCGATTACGGCGTTATGACGAGACAAAAAGTCCCACCCCAAAATAACATTGCAACAGCGAGCTGTGATAAGATGGTTTTATTTACAGGAGGTGAACGATGGTCGTTTGCGGCAGCACACTGCGATCGTGCCAAGACTCTTCGTCTTCCTCTGCTTCTCTTCTCTACCTTTTTCTAGTCTGTTACATTCCCCCGCAAGCAGACGAAGCCCGTAGGGCGAGTTATGATGCACAAGGAGGGTAGAAACGTTTCAGGCGAGCAACGTGAGTGAGCTGCGTTCTGCTCGATCGTCGACCATTGGACAAAAGACGAGCTATTACGTAAGTGAGCTGGTTTAGACGCTGCAAAACTACAAATGGGCCTGAATATCGTGACAGAAGCTTTTGACACAATCCACGCTTGCGTTGCGATGTCCAAAGTAACACCAAGACACCTTTTTCAAATAAAACTGGTTCGTGACGGTCGTCGTATCGTTCCTTCAAACGACGTTGAGAGGCCAAAGTACGAAGACGAGCGATTCGACGGGCTTCTTCCGCGAGGCACAGGGTGTTTGATACAGAGTCGTCACTGTGAAGAATGAAGGGTAAGAAAGTATCTAGAGGGCTTAGTGGCAACCTGGCGTACAACAGATAAAATGGGCTGAAGTTCGTTGTTTCATGTTTTGCCGTGTCGTACGCGTACGTGATAAAAGGCAGCACTTCATCCCAGTTCTTGTGATTGGAAGAAACGTACATGGCAAGCATGTTGGTCAGCGTTCTGTTTGTCCGTTCAACGAGGCCATTCGTCTGTGGGTGATACGGTGTGGAATGACGGAACTGTGTCGTGCACATGCGTAGTAATTCTTCAATGGCATCGGCAGTGAACTGGCGGCCACGGTCGCTGATAATAACACGCGGTGGGCCATGGCGAAGGACCACGGAGTGAAGCAAGAAGTCCGCCACGGATGCAGCGGTAGAAGAGGGAATAGCTGCGGTTTCGGCATACCGCGTAAGATGATCTACGCAGACGATTATCCAACGCTTCTTGTTGTTAGATAACGGAAATTGACCCATAATGTCAATTCCCACTTGTTCAAAAGGTGTGCTGGGTGGTGTTAACGGCTGAAGGGGACCTGGTGTAGCGGTGGCCGGGCGCTTGTGACGTGGACACGTCTCGCAGCTAGCGACGTAACGCTTCGTCGTTTCGTACATCTTGGGCCAGTAAAAGCGTTCCTGCGTGCGGTTCAGCGTTCTTATAAAGCCGAAGTGACCGGACGTCGCACCGTCATGCATGGCACGTAGAACATCGGAGCGAAGGCTCTCGGAGACAACTAGAAGAAAACGCGCTCCAGGTCTGGTGTAGTTAGTTTTATAGAGCAACTTGTCTCGGACAGTAAGGCGACCGCTGTGTTGGGAGGCACGTGCGGCGGCAAAAAGAGGATCCAAGTTGAGATCGTTGCGTTGTTCTCTCTGGAAATCAGCCGCGTTGGGGAATGTGCTTGTAACAGCAGCAAGGCAGTCAAAATTCTCAGCATCGCAGTCAGTAGTCGCAAGAGGAATCCGGGAGAGGCAGTCTGCGTCAGCGTGACGACGGCCACTCTTGTACGACACCGTAAAGTCGTATTCCTGAAGTCGCAGCACCCAACGTGCGAGGCGGCCAGATGGGTCACGCAAACCGACCAGCCAGCATAACGATTGGTGATCGGTAATTATCTTAAATGGCCTCCCGTAAAGATAACAACGAAACTTCTGTACAGCGAAAACAGCTGCCAGACATTTCTGTTCCGTAACTGTGTAATTGCGTTCTGATTTGCTCAGGCAACGGCTGGCATATGCCACGACATGCTCTGCGTCATTGTGACGTTGTACAAGCACCGCGCCTACACCGATACCACTAGCGTCCGTGTCGACCTTAGTCGGGCAAGATGGATCGAAGTGACGCAACATTGGTGCTGACGTTAGTACAAACTTAAGTTGTGAGAATGCGGCGTCACACTCTGGCGTCCAGTTGAAGGTTGCATCCTGTCGCAAGACGTTTGTCAGCGGATACACGATCTCCGCGAATCGTGGAACAAAACGACGAAAATATGAGCATAGGCCGAGAAATGAGCGAAGGTCTCGTGCGGACTGCAGTGATTTAAAAGAGCTCACTGCTTCTATCTTGCGAGGATCGGGTCTGACGCCATCCTTGTCGACCAAGTGCCCCAGCACGAGAGTTTGACGTTCGCAAAAGCGACATTTTTTAGAATTTAGAACCAGCCCGGCTTTTTCGATGCAGTCGAGAAAAAGACTGAGACGGTTGGTATGTTCCTCAAAGGTACGGCCAAAGATCACAACATCGTCAAGGTAGCACATGCATATCTCCCATTTTAGACCACGTAATACTGTGTCCATAAATCTTTAAAAGGTGGCTGGAGCATTACAAAGGCCAAAAGGCATGATATTAAATTCAAATAAGCCATCCGGAGTTATGAAAGCAGTCTTTTCTTTGTCGCCGGGTTTCATAGGTATTTGCCAATAACCTGACCGCAAATCAAGCGTTGAAAAATAGGAAGCGGCATGTAAGCAATCTATGACGTCATCAATCCGTGGTAAGGGATATACATCTTTCTTCGTCACAGTGTTTAGACGCCTTTAATCTACGCAGAATCTCCAGGAACCATCCTTTTTCCTGACAAGAATTTCCGGGGCCGCCCACGAGCTGGACGACTCTTGCACGACCCCTTTGTTCAGCATGTCCTTTACTTGTTCGGCGATAACTTTGCGCTCAG
This sequence comes from Rhipicephalus microplus, assembly GCF_043290135.1. Lineage (NCBI taxonomy): Eukaryota > Metazoa > Arthropoda > Arachnida > Ixodida > Ixodidae > Rhipicephalus > Rhipicephalus microplus. Next base: position 69,098,091 of record NC_134704.1, read on the forward strand.
AGGATGACACTCGGTAGGGCTTTTGGCGGATGGGGTGTGCAGAGCCAGTGTCTATTCTGTGACGAGCGCGGGATGAGGGTAAGTGAAGGGGTGTATCTCTATGTTCGAAGTCGAAAGCAGCAACATGCCGGGAAAGGACCTGCACCAGCGCTTGCCGTTCCGTCGTACTGAGAGTCTTGCTGATCATAGTGAGCATTAGATTTTCATTATGGCGAATATCACAAGTAGAGGAAGAGGTGGGGAGGTCCGTAGCTATTGCTGCTATCGAGTTGCATGAGGCTTCATCAAAGAGAGCTATCTTCATCCCGCGAGGAAGCACAACCGGCGTGGCAGAGCAGTTCAGCGCCCACAATGTTGCTACTCCTTTTGTCATGCACACCACAGAACAAGGCACAAGTATGTCCTTATTAAAACATTTCTTGCGTAGAGGTCCCACTACGAGGTCAACACAAGCATCATCAACCGCTGTGGAAGAGACTCGAACGGGTGTCAAGCACCAAGATGGTGCTATCACTTCATCAATCACACTAAGTGTGTTCCTGTCTTCACCACGGTAGTCTTCTTCGGAAAGCGACGGTATAAACAAATTGTTTAGTGATATTTCCCCACTACCACAGTCAACGGAAGCACCGCATTGCTCCAGGAAATCGATACCAAGAATGACATCGTGCGAACAACGAGATAGAACCAGAAATTCCGATACAAATACTTTTCCAGCCCATGAAACACTGACAGCACATACACCAAGAAGATTAAGCCACTCGCCGCCTACACCACGAAAGGTGATTGTATCGTCCCATGAAAACATAACTTTGCGACCTAAGCGGTTTCTGCGTCCCATGAAAACATAACTTTGCGACCTAAGCGGTTTCTGAAGGCGAGGCTCATCACAGACACAGTCGCCCCAGTGTGAACTAACGCCATCGTCGGTATTTTATCAATCAACACATTCACTTTGTTTTTGATCATAATAATAGGCAGAGGTATATCTTGAAAAGACCATCTGGCGACCTGACCTCCATTGGCCGCGGATGCTAGTTTCCCGGCGGCGGAGAAGAACGACGCAGAGGAGACGGCGAGCGACGAGAACGGTTGGATGGTGGTGTCAAACTCCGCTCGGATGCTGGCGAATCACTGCGTCTGGTCTCACGCGAAAAACGGTCCCTTGGAAACAAGTCGGTTGTCCGCAGGTCATATGAAGCACCGGGTCTTGGTGGCGAAGATATGGCTGGTGTCCTTCGTGATTGGCGGCGTTGTTGGCGGCAATACCGAGCAATATGTCCACTGAAACCCCAGTTGTAGCACATGGGAGGGTCACGGTTTATACTACATTCAATGGTACGAATCCTGGGCCGCTGCTGTCGGCGAGGAAGTTCGTTATCACACAAAGAACGGGTTTCTGCCACTCTCTGGAATTCATTGTATTCGTAGTAGGGTTGGTCGTAGGGTTGGTACTGTCCTTGCCGCAGCGGGGCGTAGTCCGGCTGAGAGCCCTGAGTATAAGAATTTGGCTGTGCTCGTCGTGATCGTGCGTCATAGGCAGGGCCTCTATCGTATAGACGTGGCTGATACTGAGGTGTGGCATCAGAATCCTCAAAGCCCTCCGCCACTCGGTGTGAGGAGAATGAAGCAACGTTTTGCTCTAACTCTGGCGGCTGATAGGGGGGATGAGTGCTTGCGCGGTTTGCCACTTGCGCGTACAGGCCGAGTTCTTCACGTACTATCTGCCGGATTGTTGTTGCAAGATCAAGCGCCTGGTTGCTGTCTATGCTCGCGATGGTCGTCACATTGGGTAGCCTGCCGAAATTTGGCGTGATGCGCCTCGTCTTTAGTTGCTCAAAATTGCGGCAATGACGAATGGCATCGGTGACAGATGTCAAGGTGTCTTTCGCGATGAGGAAACTATAAACATCCTCGGCGATTCCTTTTAGAATGTGCCCGACTTTGTCTTCCTCATACATTCCGGAGTCAATGGTCCTACATAGCTTTATGACTTCCTCAATGTAGGTCGTGCAAGTTTCGCCTGGCACTTGAGCGCGTTGCATTAACGTCTGTTCTGCTCTTTTGATTGATTGATTGATTGATATGTGGGGTTTAACGTCCCAAAACCACCATATGATTATGAGAGACGCCGTAGTGGAGGGCTCCGGAAATATTGACCACCTGGGGTTCTTTAACGTGCGCCCAAATCTGAGCACACGGGCCTACAACATTTCCGCCTCCATCGGAAATGCAGCGCCGCAGCCGGGATTTGAACCTGTTCTGCTCTTTTCTTTATCGTTGTTGGGTCACCGAAACGCTCTTTGATTTCAAAAACAAATCTGTCCCACGTCGTTAGCGTTTCCTCCCGATTCTCGTACCACATTAATGCAGTATCCGTCAGAAAGAACGCGGCGTACAAAAGCTGAGAAGCGGCAACCCATCTGTTAGCGGCGCTCACCCGTTTGTAATGGATGAGCCAAGCTTCGACGTCTTCATCTGGTCTGCCGGCAAAGGGACGAGCATCTCTCAGTTGTGGAGCCGAACTGGTCGGCGCAGAAGTCGAGAGGGGTCGATGTTCATTTCCGTTGTGGGACATGTCCAGACCAGATGGATTCGGTGGAAGTCCAGCAATGCGACGGCTCCGTCGAAGAACTTGCGGTTCACCTTCAGTCTTTGGGTGTCGATTACCCAGCACGTCCACCACAACTGTAACACCCAGCTGTGATAAGACGGTTTTATTTACAGGAGGTGAACGATGGTCGTTTGCGGCAGCACACTGCGATCGTGCCAAGACTCTTCGTCTTCCTCTGCTTCTCTTCTCTACCTTTTTCTAGTCTGTTACAATATTATGGGAGCACGATGAAAGAACCACGAACTCTATCGTATACAGAACGTCCTGTATTGTCACGTGGGCTGTGCATATTGCGGTCGGTTGAACAGGTTGAGCACTGGCTGTGCGAAGCGATAATCCGGAGAAAGGCGTCGTAACCTTACGAATTGAATGGCAAAATCCAGCATCTATAACAGAAACAGCTGCACCGGTATCTACAAGAGTGACAGTAGAAATATTTTTGACGAACACATCAATAACATTGGTAGGTGACAAATGAGGACTTGGGCAAATCGAAACTTGCGCAGTTCTTGCCTCAGGAACTGCGTCGTCTAGTTTTCCTCCTCGTTAGGCGCGGGCCGTCGACGCATAGGAGAAGGCGAGAGAAGACGTCCCGACCGAGGGCGGTGGTCGTCCTGGTAGCGGGCTGGCATTGGAGTGGAGGAACCATATCGCGCGTTGGAGTCAAGCGGGAAGAAAGGCTCACGGTGGTTTTCATTGGTGATATGCGTCCGATGGCGGCAATACCTTGCGACGTGTCCGGAGTATCGACAAGCGTAACATATCGGGTGATTGTCGAGGGTGCGCCACGGGTTGGTGGTGTTAGTGCTGGTCCAGTGAACTGGAGCTGGGGGATAGCTCGCGCGAGGCTGGAACGGAGGTGCAGGCGCCTTGCGAGTTGGCATGGCTGCAGCCGCGGCGTAGGCGAGAGGAGCAGCCACAAGATTAGGCTCGCGAGCAGCTGGTAAGACCTCGGCGACCTCTCCTTGAATGACGTCACGTAGAGACGATAGTAAAAGTGTGGTAGGTTCTGGTGTGAAAGGCACCAAGGAAAGCTGTCGTGCAACTTCTTCGCGGACAAATGCTTTTATTTCGGCTATTAGTGACGCTTGGTCATGACCACTGATCACACTAGACAGCGATGCCAAATCGTGCGCTGGAGGATGTCTTGTCAGAGCTCGCTGCTTCCGCAATTCATTGTAGCTTTGGCAGAGGCTAATTACGTCGTTAACAGTGGTCGGGCTTTTCACCAAGAGCATTTGAAAAGCGTCGTCGTCAATCCCTTTGAGGATGTGCTTACATTTTCAAGCTTCCGTCATTTCGGCGTTCACGTGTCTGCACAACCGACGACGTCTTCTATGTAACTTGTGAAGGTTTCACCCGTTTCTTGTGCGCGTGTGCGTAAACGTTGCTCGGCACGAAGTTTTCGGACGGCACGTCGACCGAAGACTGATACAATCGATGTTTTAAATTGCGGCCACGTTCGGACGTCTGCCTCGTGGTTTCTAAGCCAAAGGCTGGCTACACCCGCGAGGTAGAACGACACGCGTGTCAACTTGTCCGCGTCCGTCCATCTGTTTAAAGCGCTCACCCGTTCGAAAGTCGAGAGCCAGTCTTCAACGTCGTTGTCATCTGTTCCACTGAAGATTGGAAGCTCCCGCTGAGGAACACTGCCTGGACAGGTGGCCGGAAGAGATGGAAGCGTCTGCTGATCGGCGTCCGGCATAGCAGAAGGTAGCCGTCGAGAACGGAGTTACAGGATGGTAGCGGGAAGGTGTAAGGGACGGTACCCGGCGCGGCTCCACCAATTATAAAGGAGATTTATTATGCAAAAAGGTTGATGCTTGGAAGGCTGGGAAGGCGATGCACCAGCCGCAATTTCCGAGCTCGAGCCGCTGCTGCACAATAGATGCTGCTGCCTCTGCGCCGGAGTACTTCCTCTTCTGTACAGTATGTATGTATGTATGTATGTATGTATGTATGTATGTATGTATGTATGTATGTATGTATGTATGTATGTATGTATGTATGTATGTATGTATGTATGTATGTATGTATGTATGTATGTATTTATTTATGCAAGCACGGACGGACGCAGGGACGGACGGACAGGCAGACTAGCAGACGGACGGATGGACGCGCGGACGTAATGACAAACGGATGGATGGACTCACGGAGGGATGCATGAACAGACGGACGAACGCATGGATTGACACACGAATGGACACGCGGACGCACGGAAGCAAGAACGAACGGACGGACGGAAGCAAGGACGTGCTGACGAACGCTTCACCCCACTCATCATTATTTACTCTGTGGATATGCTGTGATTTTTTTTAATCCATTCCACGCCGACGCACTCGGCAAAGAAAGAATGATGCTTTTGTCAAAGACAATGGTGAGATTGCACCGAATAAGTTCTCGGAAGTTTTTTACACGTATATATATTTGTATACATGTACGTATTTACAGAGTGTTGTGCATTATTGTGGCCCGGGCAAAGGTTGGTGCTCTGTCAGGCATTCAGTTGCCTTTTCATCACACCTTGCCATTCAACCGCTTGATAAATCAATGTTGTATTTTTCCGATTATGAATAAACTTAAACTTCAAACCATTTTATGTCTTTTGTTTCAAAGAATTGTAGGCGTACCGGAAGGCACTTTCCTCCTGGACTCAATCTTCGTAGGCTATCGCTCGTTTGTTTGTAGTCGAAGTACTAAAAGCAGTGGTTTGCAACATCTAGTTGCGGAATTGAAACATTAGGTATGTGATGAAATACGGTATTTATCCGAAGTGGAACATTCTGGGCACAGACGTGTTCGTGTCATCCCTGTTTCTCGAATCAGCTATATAAAACTCATCTGAAAACGTTGCTTGAAGATTTAGCTTAGCTTACGCGTGTTGTCAGTTAGGCCTCAAAATGTCTTCATTTGAAAATATATGCCATTTTCCCTGGTGGGTATAGCACTTAGTTCTCCCGTGTAAGTGTTGAGAGTGAAGTGAACATGTAATTTCATAAATACTCTACACACAATTTTTATGGTCTTAACAATTTTCAGCTGTACTTTCGTCATAAAGTTTCTGTGCATCACGTGGCTTCTGACGTATCTCCAAGTAGTTGACTAAAAAAAGCAATAGTCAGGGCAGCGTCCAAACAATGTGATCTTTTATGACACTTCACTCGAAGAATACAAGTTGCACGTAATGTTCGAAAAGGAAGAATTTTCGCTTGTCAGAAGCAATCATTCAGATCAAACTATACGGCCTTAATTAGAGAATCTAGCTGACGGGCCGAAATGGCTTCGTACATGTAGTTTGTTGAAAAGTATTCATATAACCAAACGGAATTTAGAGCAGCAAAGTCTGTTTATTTTCTTATAAATATGTACACAGAGGTGCTGATGCGATGGAGATGCCAAGGTCCCATTGGCGTTCACCGCTGTCGTGGCTGGCCGTTCATGAGAACGCGTCCGCTACGTGGCACTAGTTGCAACTAGCTATTTTAGAACGCTGCATTTTCTTATCAACTTCTCTAAAATTGTAATGGAGATTGAATCAATTATTTTCCTTGCTAAGCTGGTCTCTTGCTTCTTTGCAAAATTAAGACTTTGTTCACCAAGTTGCAACTTTTCAGTTTTAAATAGTGGAAATTTCTGGTCTCGGGGCATAGAAAAAATACATTGGAGGTAGAAACATTTTTTAGCGGACATTTCTGCTACAGTAAGGAGGTACGTACTCGTTTTGAGTCTCTGTTGGCTTCAGGGGGTGGTAACATGCTGATGAACTTGCACTGCCAAGAGTTTTTTTTTTCTTGCAACGGTGTGGGACATAGCGGATGCGTTCGTCACCCGCGAGTTCCTTTGAAACAGCTCATTCGATATTCGCCGAACATACGTTGCTCTCGTAAGACAGCGTTGAATTTTATTTCTGCATATTGAGATAGCTCGTGTTCCACGAAGTGATTTCGACATGGTCGTAATTGCTGAAATATGTGTAACAAATTCTTATTAGGCATGAACTTTCATGGTTAGAGTCTGGGAGTGCGAGATAGAAGAGGAGTGGGGGAGGGGCTATGATTTGGTGCTTTAAGTTCTATTAAAATTCTTGAGGTAGAATGACCAATGTAACTTTTTACAGAATCAAAGCGCTAACCTTCCAGGCAACGTGCAGTTGTTATATGGAAGCGTAGTATAATTTGCGCGATTATGTTTTGGTGGGCCCTTAGATGAGCGAGAGTACAGCAAATTGGATCGTTGGTTGGTGAATTCCCTGAACCAGACTCTTGATACGAACTGCTTGCCTAGGTGGTGGGAGCAACACACACAAAAAAGATCATTTTAACCAACCATAAAAACAAATCAACGAAGATCCGCGAGATTGTCCACGATATCACGGTTTTGTGTAGGCGCTTGATGCAGCTAAGTTCTATTTGGCCGCCTGAAGTAGCATAAAGAGTGACTTTCATTCTCTGGTTATTCACCTTCCCTGAATTCTTCCGGCAGCAATAAAACCGGGGTAGCCTATTGAACACATCATGTTAATGTGGACGTTCAGCACCATGTGAATGCCCTCTCAATCGGGACAAGGAAGTGTTTTCTTAGCAGCACAGGGAAAAGGACATTAATGGCACGGACAGAAACAAAGACCTGGTGGTGCTCCTTTTCCCGTTCTGTAATCAACCTCGGACGACTGGTCTAACTTGACGGACAGCAGCAGTGGCTTGATGGCATACTCTGGTTCTTTTTTCTCCACCTTGTTGAGCTTGACGGATACCAGGCGAGGCAGTTTTGAAAGATCGTTCATCGGTCCACGCGTTCGGCCGAAGTAGGACAGAGCACCGTAGCCGCCGAATGGCTCGCTTGGTTGGAACCTGTAGAAAAGCCTTTTCTTGTCTTGAAGTCCCGGAAACTCTTCTTTCTTTCCGCGCCAACCACCGCTTGCAGTTTGCCTTCGGGGAGGGGGCAGCGCTTTTGCCAAGCGCACCACGTCGTCCGCAGATGTCTTCGACTGTTCGCGTTTGACATCGGGCTCCGGGGTGGTAGTAGTAGAAGTGCCACCTTCTGGAGCTACCTCCTCTAGAGACCTGCCGTCTTCAACCTCACCTCGGAAGTCCTCAACGCCGGCATCTGGTTCGCGAATGAAGTCGTCGTCCAGCCAGCTGCCTGGTTCTACGACGGGCACCGGCTGCGGTGACGGCTGTGGTAGAGGCGGGTCGAAACGAGGTGGGTTCGCCGAAAATGTGTGGAACTGTACCCTGGTGACCGACGGCCTTCCTGAGACGGGGCCGATACTGGTCCACTCCTGGAAGCCTCCGCCATTTTGATGGCGGTCGTTGTCTTCACTGAACGACGACATCACATGCTCAGGAACTTCTACCTTCGCACTCTTGGTCCTAGTCTTGCTCTTTGGCGTTCGTGGTTCTGACTCCTGGCCATCTTTTATCTTAGCGAATACACGCATCTGTGCTCTCCCTCGAGACGTGCGTTCTCGCGTCGTAGCAGCAGTCGTTGTTGTCTCTTTCGTGTGCCTACTGTCACTGTTGACAAATGGTATGAAAATTAATGGTTCATGCGTCTTGGGGGATGTTTTGCCTGGCGTCCTTGCGGGTGTCTTAGGCGGCGGTGACTTCGACGATGGCTTAGTGTAAAGTGAAGTCAATGAAGAGGAAGGTTTCGTTCGTGCTTCCTTTTCGAGGTACCGCTTGCTACTGGGCTGCTGCCGAGGTGGTGGTGGCGCTGGCAGCAGCACTTTCGGGGCAACAGGCAAGGCTCCTTCGGTCGACGCTGCTTTGGTACCGTTCTTTTTGTTCCGCAGTAAGTTCAGGTGGTAGAAGCTGGGAGCCTTGCGGCAGTCAAATTTGTACCACCAGTCACACACGAAGTTTCGCTGGTTGAATATTGTGCCGTTGACGCAGAGGAAGCTCGAGTTACGGCCATCTGCTAGGCAGTTATGGTACACCTGAAAGTGAACAAGACTTGACTGTAACACGAGCTCTCATCCATTAACGTATCTGGGCATCTCAGCGTCAAGGGATAGAGAAAGACTTGCTTTGTCCCCATTGAAACGAATTTTATGATATGCTGTGTAACGATCAATCTGCCCGAAGTGTTAACGCCAGTGCAAATTATTGCAGGTTTCCATATCATAGACACACGTATGTATTGAGATATTTAAAATCTAACAAACAATAATACAGACACAGCTCATATCATTCTTATGATCAATGAAGTAAAGTTTACACGGCAGTTACTTTTCTGCACCTTAAGCTACGTGATGCGTAGATGTATTTTACACGTTCATTTCTACAGAAGCTACCCAAATTGCTTTGCTCAAATTCAATTCAAGAACATGCAGTGTCCGTAAATACAGCTTCTTGAAATTGCAAATTCGGGAATGTCCATTGGGATAAAATGAATAAGGTGAATAAAAACCCTCACAAAACTGACAAATGACTCTACCTATGAAAGCGTTGAAGCCGTCAATTAGTGCTGCGTTTTTTCAAAGAATTCTGGACGCAACTCCAGCTGAAAAAACAGCGTTTGTATGTGGATGATACTTATGACATATTCACTTGTTAGTAATACTATGCTAATAAATTTGGTTACCATGTTTACTTTTTAGGTGAAACCAAAATGTGCTTTTAAAATATGCCGCAGTGTGTGATTTATATAATATGTGACTTTCATAGCATATAAAGTGTTGTGTTTACTGCGTGACCTCAAGTAAAAAATAAAACAGTCTTGGAAACCACTTTGGGAATTATATGAGCAGGTTCACCTGGCAGTCCGTCTCTACGTCGGCAAAGTATCCGGGGAACTCTTGATTGCTGCAGCGGAATTCGGTTATAGGTATTTCAGATATGGAAGGCGCTGTGCCGATTCTTCGGATGGAAGGAAGGACTGATTTTCCCTGCGAGAAGACATTTTACGACATTAGACACTCAAATAGCCTAGAAGCTGTCAGGTGGAAGGCAAATGCTTCAGCAAGCAGTCCAGTCCTAGGAATGGCAATTCCAAACTGTAGGTGTAATAGCATTCCAACGTATGTGCAATTGCACAAGCACACACACACACTCAAAAGCACAATGTGCTGCGTTTTATTTTGATATTGTGCAGGTGGGTATCAAAAACTCCACAATTAGGATTCCCAGATTATTTTTCCATGACCAAAACTCTCATTAGCGTGTTAAGCATAATACACGATCGAGTGTTTTCACATCAAACCATCATGACAATATCTAACTGAGGTGGCACGTATTGAACTTGCAACTACGTAGCCTAACACAACTTCAGTTTTTTTTTTATTTACAGATACTGCAGGCCCTTCTCGGGCCCATGTAGGAGTGAAAACAAATACATTGACAGAAATTCGACATTGACTGAAATTCGACATAGCCAAGCTACCGATGTTGGTTAATCATGCTGTTAAAAATATATCCGATGACCATGAATTTGATAATTTCAAGCACAAAGTATTACGAAGGCATATATTTCAGCTCATTGATTCAGTATGTTCGCAAGTAACTGTACCCGGATAACAGTCCATTTCATTTTTCCCTGCAAGTAGACGAACTTCGTGCATTGCACTGCCTACTCTTACTCTTGGAGAGGATGATGTGATGGTAATACATTCTAGTAAAGTGACTACATAATTTTGTATAAGGAACTAAATCAACATCATACAGCGTGTTAACAATATTTATCTAAGCCTGATGGAGAACTCAGGCATTAGAATTACTTTGACAAACGCATTTCTGGCCTCTGCCAGAACACTTACCTTTCTCTGGCCTGCACAGCAGGTGGAGACACCTGAAAATAACGCGAAAAAGTCTGTAAGCGAGTTGAAAAAAAAAATTCTGGCAGAATTTCTGGAAGTAAAAATATCAAGCCACTTTATCACACGTTTGAGCGTGCAATGCTGAAACGCTAATAGCATGCTAGTAAAAATGAACGTCCAATTTCTAAACTTGCTGAGCCCTGGAATAATTATGGGTACAGCAGCTTCTCTTCTGCCTGCTTAGTTTGATGAGTCGAAGGGTAAATCTACTCTGAGAAATATGACTGTGGTGTAACGACACCTTCGAACTTAAAAAAAAAAACGCACGTGAAACCTAACTAGTTGTAAAATGCGATTCCACGCGAAAAGTCATTTGTGCGCCACTGCGCAATAATATTACGAAATAATATTTAGTAACTAATAAATTTGCACCAATTCGCAGAGAATCCTTTTCCGTGAATCACAAAAGCAGTGAAATTTACCGCTGTAGCATGGTTAGAGCCATGTAGCTCTACTGCCCTATTCTAAAGAATGTTTTCTTACGTAGTTCTGTGGATATATTGATCTTGTATAAAGACCTGTGTTATCAATAAGTACATGAACTTCACGACATAATGATAAGTTATTGAATGCCACGATCAAACACGGTATTGCACATTCGTAATCCATCTGCGGGAAGATGGAAATTCTGTAATGTGCGCACATAATAATCAAGACATCTGGAAAGACATGTCATGACAATTCCCTGTATACGATTCCTTGGTGACCTCGCGTATAGGTTTGGAGAGTGAAAAAATGCTTGCTCGCTGTTCTCAGCGTCTAGAAGTGGGCATGCGCTGAAGTAGATAACTTAAAAAAACAAAAGCTAGAAATTTCATCTGAACAAAGCTCTACCACCATGACGTTCACTCAAGTTATGGTCAGAACATAATTATCCACTGGTCAGATACTGCCGAAAAGTTACTGGCGTGTTGTTATGATGCCGATAAATAAACTCACCGACTTAACGCCGCATCTTTACACGCTTACATTTGCAACAAGCTAGACTGAAGTGAGTAGCACTCGCGAAACTAATTATCGCAACCGGCGCACAACTCCAGTGATGGGAAGCGTTCAATATCGGGAATAATTTTGGGTGCAGTAGCGAGCTGTGTGGCGTGGGCATCGAACGCCTAGAAAAATTATATAGAGAGCTCGAAAATGATGAGTAAGTGAAAAAGAGGTCTACTGTCCTGAAAACAAGACAATGCTGCTCGGGGCAAATCGAGGTATTTAGCTTCTCTGCTGAATCATAATGAAACAATCATTTCTCTTCATGTTGTAGCTGTGGTAATGAATATAAACATAAAGAAATATTACAACGCGCAGCTCTGCACGCTAACTTTCGAACTTTAATATTCCAAGGTGTAAGGCACTTCAAGGCCGGGGTTGCGTCGCATTTAAACATTAAGCTAAACGTAAAAGCCGACAGCTTCTATTATGACAAGGCGTTGGGTTGTCGAGGAAAGAGACAGACAGCTCTCCGGAAACACCTGTCAAGGACCCTGCACGCGTTGGGCCATTCACAAGCACTAGAAATAAGCGAAAACCCGGCGTCACGGCGCGCATCACGTCGAAGATCGCTCCGCACACCAACGTGGTCTGAATTTTTTTTCACAAAACCGTAATCCAGGATTCGGAAGGTAACGCCGTCGTGGCTCACCGAAGACGACGAGAAGGATCCATGCGTCGGCGACTGCTCGCGAGAGCCGCATCGTTTTGTCGCTCTCCCGAAGGGATGTAACTTGCGCGCGCTGTACGTTAGCGGCGGCGCCCCGGCAAGCTCCGGCGCGTCTGCTGCCTCCACTTGGGATGGACGAAGATGAGAGCACACCGCTGCCAGCGAAGAAACTGGTCCACGCGGAGGTCTTTATGTATGGCGACAGTCTCTCCCGTCGCTCAGCCTCCTCTCTCGGACATCATTCTAACTGCCCCCTTCGCGGAAGCGGAGAGAAATGCGCGGAAGTGTGGCCGGACATTTCCGAAAGACCTCCTCTACGCCCCCCCCCCCCACTTTTTGGGGGTGAGAACTGACAAACCACGACACCATGCGCCGCGTGACCCGGTGAAAATCGGTTCGTTTGTCGCCCTCTCACGAACGCAACGCTTTTGCCCCGTATGCACCTTCTCAGCCTCAGTTTTCTTTTTTCTTCTTGTAACTCTCATTGCCCGCTGCCCGCCATCCACGGAGGTGTTTCATCGCCGTCGCTTTCAATGCGATGACACAGGTGACAAAGATCGAGAGATGACACGCGCACCGCGCTAAACACAAAATGCATCGCTCTCGTCAACGCGCGTACTCGGTGAAATCGACACATTGTAAATATTGCGTGTTTAGGCCTTAGAGATGGAAGATTAGTCACCTTAATCAGCCAGTGCGTGTTTGCTAAAGTGGCTGAGTGGAAATGCTATAGGCTATTTCTGCCATACATGCATTGTATAGAATATAAACATGAATTAATGTAGGCTCGGTATTTGCGGCGGTTGTCAACTCAGGCATTTTCGAGAAAGCGGAGTAAAATGAAATGGTTAATGGTTATAGTCACTTCATAAGTTGAGTGAGTAGTTCATGATGTGATATCAGTGCGAAGAGCATGCGTAAGCGCACTAAAGCAGCAAACTTTGTTAAAGTACAGTCTGAAATAGCACAATACTGGGAAAGTTAGTAGACAGATTTACTTGAGTGCACGCAGAGTGTCAGGCATTTTCTATGACAGGCTCTTATAGAGCGTTACATAACAAATCATCAGCTTTATCTTATGAATTGCCACCGCACCAATAAATAATAGAATTTCCGTAGTTTCACATCCCAAAATCATCATATGATTATGAGAGATTCGGAGGGTGTAGTGGAGGGCTCCGAAAATTTCGGCTAGCTGAGGTTCTTTAACGTGCACCTAAATCGAAGCGCACGGAGTTCCAGCATTTCCACCTCCATCGAAAATGCGGCCGTCACGGCCGGGATTCCATCCCGTGACCTATGGGTGCCACAACAAGAAATCACTGTCGGCGGCAGTCCTCTAAACCGCTATCAATAAAACCTACGCGCACTGACATAACATGTTGCCTCCGTTAATACGCGACTGCCTGAGCCACCATCAAACCCATGACCTTCAGGTTAACAGCCGAGCACCCTATACCCACCGCTCCACCAAGGCGGACTCTTTAAATAGTTAGCGAATCCGCAAAGAACGTATTAAGGAAAGCTCAGTACAAGGCCTAACGAAAGATTCACCGGGCCTGCATAGGCCTGCGCGAAAGCGCAGGTCAATGACAGGGATAGCTGGGGGAGCGGCACTTCTAGAACCCGTTGTTAACTATCCTGGAGCTACCGAGTACAAATGCTCACTGCGCCATAAATGATAATTTTAAAGATGATAGTCTTCCTTGAGATGCTTCGACGCAAAAATTTTTGTCAGTCTGTCTGTCTGTATATTTGTCTGTTTGTCTGCCATAACAATACCTCAAACGGCCCCAACCGATACTCTAAATGGCCAAGCCCATCCGTAGCACCCACCAATATTGCTCGAGTTTCAGCGTTCATATTTGTGCGATTGTCAATTAAAAAGCAACTATTGCGAATATTTGAGGCACCATAACAACAGGCCAATATTGTGCATGTGTGTCTTTATACTAGAGGAGGCAGACATAAATAATTATAAGGACGGTAGCGTTTATCACGCTGCGCTGACATTGCAACTTCGTGCTCAAAAAGGCAAGTGTTTCCAACGCTTTCCTAAGATGACACGGTGGTGTCACCTGCCCGTCGCTTTGCGTTCTTCACCTTATCGCCTCCGAGACAGGCGCGCACGGCTTCCTTCGTTTTCGAAGATAACTGCTAGATAGCTCTCGTGTCTAACGTGCCTCGTGCGCTCGTTTGCTTTCGCTGCACGGATCCAGACTTTCTAACACAGCGCCTCCAGAATACAATTCACCGATGTTCTCACGCAGAACATCAAATAAACGTTTTGTTCACTCTTTCCAGACACAAGACTATTGTCTTTCGACGACATTTGGAGTGAAACATGCAGATGCGGGGCCTATTTTTTGTAAAGTTGACAAGTACCCGCAACGCCATTATTCGTCATTCTGAAGAGAAGCGAGGTACTCGCTACGTATTTGAAAAAACAATATAGGCACTTTGTTGACTTCGTTGATGCGGTGGCTGATGACGACGATGACTTAGCCGTTTGTAACGGTTTGGAAGCGTTTAACGACCCACGATCGTTACGCCATTCGTATTTGTGCATGGGACACCCGGTTACGCAATTCGCATTGTGCGACGCCTGGCTGTCATTCTGCTCTCGGACCACGCTCTCGTACAACACGTCAACGTGGCTCCCTCCCGACGTAACGCCTCTATAAGGTCTTTGTGCAGAGGAGTTTCTATAGCGCCGGCATGACAGTGTCGCCGAATACTGGACTGTCATGCAGAGGGCATATGTTCAAGCCCCGTTTTTTCTTGGATGTGATGATGATGCGGCGGCGGAAAACTATGGCGCCAAAGACGGTCCTTGCTGTGACCTCGTAACGGCTTTCGTTGTAGAATGTTAAGGCAGCTTCACACTAGTATTATACAAAGCCTAAAGAATGATGATCATGATGATGACGATTATGATGATGCTGACGACGACGACGACGACGCTTTACATAAGTGCGATACTTACTTTCTGTTTCTTCTTTCTCGTTCAATTCTCCAGTTACTTATGCGTGTTTTTTTCTTCATTTCTATTTGTTTCCCCCTTTCTTCCTATTTTTCTTCAGTTCCAATTTTTTTGGCATCGTCTCTCAGTTTTTGTACAAGGTTTGTGCTTTGTTTCTTTAATGTCCGCACTTAATATAATCGTCAAGGCGCTCGAACAAGACGAAAAGAGACTTATCTTTATGCGCGCATGGACTCAATATACTACAGTTGGATATGATACATATGTGTGGTTTTGTCTGCGTTGCGCCAACCGACGACGACAGCACATGACAACCCGGCACCCTAGAGGGCTTCGCACTAAAAACAGCTATAACATTAAAGCACCATCCTCGCGACAAATAAGCCCCAACCAGCAATCTAAAGAAGCGCGATTACAACGAAGTGACGGCGCTATACCCGTACCATGCTCGCCTTTGTTCTTCTTTTCTCCACTTGTGGTTCTCACGCTGATAATTCAGCTTATTTCTAAAAGAAAACCATTAACGATGGATCACTCAAGTACAACACAATGTTCCAATAATAACTACATCAACAATTTCATTGAACGATTTTGCACGATAGTCGAACAATGTTCAAAGCTGTTATGTGTCTGACACGGTGTATCCTTAGCCAGGTGCATCCTTTGAACGAAGTATAAAGACCTATGTAAGCAATCGAGCTAGAATATGAAGGTGGTCGTAAAAATGTTTTTTTTTTGCGTAGAACGAGCAAATCAGATCAAACGACTTGCGCTAAAACGACCTAATTTGGTCAAATGACTGCGGATCAAACGAGTTTTGTCAAACACTTAAGTTGCTCAAAAAGAGGTATTCGTGGAACACGCGCACATTTGCGGATTATTGAGTGCTGAATCCACTGAGAAGAAAAAAATATTTATACAAAAAAGGTGGAAATCATGGGTAAAATGTGCTCAAAAAAACCTATTAGGCTGTTAAATTAGTCGTTTGTGAAATACATAAACCTGCAGTTTTTATTCTCTAACCCGCCATGGTGCTATAGTTATTAAGGGGCTCGACTGCTGACTTGAAGGTCGCCGGTGGTTGCATTTCTATGGAAACGGAAGGGTCGACGTTCATGCGCACAATTTGCCATGTGCGGTAAAGAACACCAAGTGGTAGATATTAGGGAGGTTTAGAATAGCGCACCGCAAGCCCTTGTGGTGCAGTCGTGCACTGTCACTGCGCATGCGTCGTAACGTGAGACGCCGTTCGCGCTTGCGACCCACCCTCAGAAATTCCGAAACAGCGTGCGGCGATCGCAGCCCGAGAGGCCCGCGAAGTGCTGTGTGTAGTTTCCGTGCATTTGGCATTGCGGTTACGGCTAAAGTACCTAGACTTTTTCTTTGGGGGAGCAAACGCTATTATAAAACTCGTATGGTGCACGTAACTAAAGCAACGCCCACAACGCCTCCGAACGTTATTCTATAAAACCTCCCTATTCCCAGAGCCATCCACTTCGGCGTCCTCCATAATCATGTAGTCGTTTTGGGGCGTCAAATTCAAACAGTTCTGCTATTCTCCCTAAATACAGATTCATCATAGAGGAAAGCTACCATTATAGCCTTTTTTTCACATTCCGAGATCAGCAAAAGCTGCGCTGATATCCTCTTCGTGGAAATGGGTACCGTGCTACATGCAATGAGTAGCTGAAATATCAACTGCGCGCATTTTTTTGTATAGGACAATTTACTCGCAGCAGTTTGATCAGGTATTAATTAAGAATTTCGTCGTAAACAACGTCTCGTGTGCTTTTGGGACACGCACGCCTGAAGGACAACCTGAACCAACAACCACCTGATGGACAACGGGCAATTAATCCCCCCCCCCCCCTCAATCGTGAATTGAGCAGATAAATACTGAACTCTCGTTTCTTTCCATGCAACTGTAGGTGAAGTGCGCAGCTCAGGGAACGTTTTTGGGGGCGAAACTCCCTATGCCGTGCGTCGGGCGTCCGCGATGTATGTAATAGTAATAGTAGGTAGCCACCTCTACGGCCGGACTAGACGAGAGGCACACGCGCACCCCTTTCCAGTACATGTTAATTATGAATAAAAAGATATTTTTTTGTGATGAAATAACTTACAAAGACAAGTCGCCGGGCGTAAACACTTTGCTTTTAGCAAGGTTTAACGAGGGCTTGGCCGCAGTGCCATGAATTTAATGACCTAGTATATATCTATGAACTAGATGTGGTGAAAGTTGGGAAGTATAACACGAAGTGCAGGCCGTAAAAAAGTGCGCGTGTGCCACCTCTCGTTTAGTCCTTGGAATGTCCGCTGGATGGCGGTACTTCTATGTGCTGTATACATGATAAAAAGGTGCGAAATTGTGGTACTTGTAGTGTTTACTAGATGGACGGACGGATAGAAAGATGCACGGACGGACGCATGGATGGGTGGACGCACAGACACACGCACAGACGGACGCTTAGCCCCACTCATCATCATGCACTCCGTGGATATGCTGTGATCTTTTCCGATGTAGCCGGCGGTGCTGGACCAAATTATTATACGGCAAAAATGGATAAGTTCCTAGGGGTAAAGAAAAGGTGTGTTTAAATTACGTGAAATTATTACTGCGCTGCTTATCAAGTGCTGGAAAACAGTCATATATCTGTTACAGTTTATGCTTTTGATGTTCTTGGCTAAACAGACGTACCATACATAACCACGTTTGTGAGTGGTGACAGTGAAAATAACTGGTATGAAACATTGTTGGCTGGAACCTTCCGCCTGATTTAAATACACGAAGTGTTCATTTTTTACCATGACAGTGTTTTATGCCGGGATATACCAATACTTCAGTGACGTGTTTCCGTCACGGAAATGACACGAAAGAAATACGCACGATGAGAACGCACAGAAAAAAAATGGCCGTCGGAGGAAGTCGACACCAACGACCGAAATTTCAATCCGCGACAACAGAAGCCAGGCACGTTACCTACTACGCAGCGGCCACTCTGTTTCTTTATTGCCAGACGTGGACACATTTTCCTTACGCAGCACTTCCGGCATGCAGGTGATTTTACAAAACTTTCATTTTGACAAGAGCATCCATCAACGCGAACACATCTTCACGATATTATATTTCTGAAACACTTCTCCTAGTTTGCTCACATGTACACTCGGTAAAAAAAATTTCACTTGTCTAATATTTACAACCGCATCCCAGTTCTGTACTGCCATGCGGTTTTTCTAAATGATGTGATGGCCGAGGAGGAAAAAAAAAGTGTCATAAGGCATACTGCCTTGACCTGCGGTCAAATAACGAATGCCGTGTGGCGTTCGTGGTACTTCGTTTCGAAGAGTTCTTTGCACGTAATCTGGAAGCATTACAAACACGTCTTTCATTTTTAATAGTGTCCTTTCACAGTGCGCTTGTTGAATTTAAGTAATGCATCATGACCGCGACATCCACGATCAGTTCTTCAAAGCGTCGTTTCTACGAGTCCGTTTTATTCGGCATGTTTTCAATAGGAGAAGTGCAATCTTGTCGATGCAATAACACAAGCACCATGAAGCGACATTAGCCCTATATAGCATCGCACTTACACTTTACACCAATAACAGCTCTGAGACCGCATTCTCCACTTACGCTCGCCCTGCGAAGAATCGCGGCCAGCTGACTGCGTAAACACGATGCGTGTTGCCGTTCAATACTATAACATGCCGCGAGTATAAGGCGACCTTAGTCCAAGTTGGGTGTCCATTCGCAGACGGCTTTCCTGTTTCTCACTCCGTTTTCCCTGATTCTGCTCTCACAGTTAACTAGTACACCTACCGCAAGCATCGATGACCACAATAGCTTGTTTATTCATCGATCATGGACGTTGGTCGTCGCCGACTCGTCGGAATAGAGATTTATCACACAGCGTAGTCGCGGACGCGTTCATGTCAAACGATGATATAGCTGTCAAACATGGAGGCATTGTGCAAACTCTCTTATGTCAATGTACAGTGGTCGTTTAACTCTGACAGTAATTCCGGCAACTTGTGTTTATTGCCAGACAGAAGTTTTCACAGAACGCGAAATATCTTCTTAGGTTGAAAAATAACATGTTTCCGAAAAATAGCAGACGTTTGTTGTAGACTTTATGAGAATGGTTAAAGTTTGGCCACTATATACAGGGTGATATTTTTATACCTCGATCGCTTTGCTGTACGAGACTGTCGTGAAGACACCTTGCTTATCTGTCGTTATGAACGTCGCATGACAACGAATTTTTGAATGGCCAACGCTTGTACTGTTTTTTTTTTTTTTTGTACAGAAATACATGCTGCATACCTGTGAATTCGTGATCCAGTGTTTATACTGTCCAGCACTATACTGACTGAAGTGGCAAGCTGATTTGAAGAAATATACCAAATAGTGATGAAACGTCGCAACATGATTTGATAAAACGAATGTGAGAACGCCTATTTACTTGCGTGTAGCTTGAGAGGCCCAGTTGATCCAAACCAGGGGTCCGCAAACTTTTGAGGCGGAGGGCCAAATTTTCGAGGGGCCACGCGGCAATAGATGGAGGCGGGGGGGGGGGGTGGATAAGCTTTGCAGGCAAAGAAAAAAACTCAGTAAATCAAGAATCTGTTGAAATTGGAATAGCAGTCATGGTAATTTTCTGCCGGCATGTCAGAAGGTTGCAATTTCCAAACACAGTTTGCTATATAACACCCCGTTTGATGTCAAAACAGCCATGTTGGCCTTCAAATAGGTAGTGACAAGAGAAGGAGGATGTTCTCGTGTGTTCGGGGCCACCTAAAACAGCCTCGCACGCAGCATGCGGCCTTGGAGCCATAGCTTGCCGACCCCTCTTCGAAACAATTTCATGGCGTTCTTTTGGGAACACTTGACGGTGAGATCGCAGTTTCTGAACCTGAACTCCGACATCCACTCTCATTGCATTTAACCTGAACGCATGTTTTTCTTTTCCACTCTTCTAATTGGTTTTGCATCAGTAGTAATCGTATTATGCGATATTCTGTCTCCGGTCCTTGAAATATGGAGAGCCTAGTGTCTGAGAAATGTGGCCCGCAAGCCGCATGCAGTCCGCGGCCTTTTGATAGCAGATTGACTCACACATAAGGGACCTCTTCCCATATTGAGTTTTCTAATACGTATGTTCACGAGCCGTGAACCCAGAATGGTCAACCGCAGGACAATGAACGGGTTAGCCTTTGACTGTTTCTGGCTGGAAAGGTGGTTCGCAGAATGCCACGTTTCTTGATAGCCATGTTGCTCACCTCGAGAACAGTCTCTACCTGGCGTAGGCGGTTGGTTTTCAGACCAGCGTCCCGATTTTAGGCAATCTATGACCCCTATAGTGGTCATTGTTGATATGTTTGTCCAATCAAGACGTCAAATCCCATTCAGACGAGACAAAATGACCTCGGTGGAAGATATATAGTAAACGCCTTCTTTCTAATGGCAATGTTAGTTGAAATTAGATTCAAACTATACCACTCTTTGCTCACCCCTCCTCAAGCGTTTACCATCTACACTGTACCGTCTCTTTCGGTACCGTGATTACGGCACGTGTCTATGTTCTACTGTTCTCTCGCCGTTTGAGAATCTGGAAAAAGCATGCTTACTTGAAACAAGGTAAATTTTTGGAGTCTATAAGAGTAAAATAAACATATTGTTGGCTCGCGACGAACCAAGGCAACAACCATGGGTGAAAGCAGCTGGGGAGAACAAACCGTTTGGACGGACGGCGGCCGAAACACCACCGACCTCACGAACCACCCCGACTCCCCCTTTCTTCTGCGCTCCGAGGAACCAGTTTTCTAGCGCGCCTACGTGTTGCGCCGACAGCTGCCGAGTGTTGGCTGTCAACGGGGCCGCGCTGATGGATTGATTAATTAAGGCCATCTCATCGAAGAGTCACGCGCACACGATCTTTCACTGCAACGGTGTTCTGCTCTGTAGGTTCGGAAGCGACGAGAGACCGAAGTTCATTCTCTGCGTGAGGTGTTGCTCGAAAGCCCTGTTGTTCCTGACAAGCTTGTGCATCGCCGCGCGTTGGTGAAACATCCATTGAGCACACTTCGCTCGGCCCACATAACCATGGTGTAGTGAAGAATTTTGCGGACCGATACAGCGATGCACCACACGCGGAAAATGATAGATTATGAAGACAATGCCCTCGTGCGCCACTTCCGACACACTCCCTTTAAAGGGGTAAAGTGGTTATTCTCATATATATATATATATATATATATATATATATATATATATATATATATATATATATATATATATATATATATATATATATATATATATATATCATAATTACAGCAATACCCTCTAAACAGTACAATTAACGTTCCCTATATTTTATTTAGATTCGTTATCTATTGGTTTTTATTATCTATCCACAAAAAAGAAAAAAATAAGCTCTTAAACCTTAATTTTGTCCTTTCGTTTAGCTTTACCATTAGACTTTCATTCATGGCAGCATGTTGTATTGCCTCAAATAATAAATGCTCAACACGCATTATAACCACTTGTAAAGCATCACTTCACCCTAGCCCTAAACTCATGAATCGAACAGATGACTAAGCCGAGGGAAACACGAGAGACATTAATTTTTGCCATTTTAATTGTGGTGTAATGATTTCATTACACTACGGTGGAAATATTACACCACGTTTAAAGGACCACTGAAGCAGTGTCCCTTATGCTGCTGTTGCTTTTGTCAATTTGGTTTTATTAGTTGTGCTCAACGAAGAAACTATATGCTCCTTAAATAAAGTCCTTTTCTGGCGCAGTTTCACCCTGAGAATAGTTATTTGTGACGCTCCATCCAGAGACTGCAGTATTAGCTTGAACTTGGGAGCACTTCCCGGTGCCTTTTATTTGAAATGAGCGCGCACTACGTAGACACAGACAGAATAGACAGGGACAAGCGCTTGTCTCTGTCTGTCCTGTGCACGTCTACGTAGTGCGCTCTCATTTCAAACAATCATGTATCCCCAACTCGCCCAATCAAGCATATTGACAAGTTATAGTCCCGGTGCCACTTGGCAGTACCGCACAGCGTCACACCGACATAGAGTTATTCAACTCACCTTCAAAGCCTACTCGCTCTTGGACATACTACGAGGCAAATCTCTCCAGTTGAAACTGTCCCTTTAGCTACGTTTCTCATATTATTTGTCTCTCTCCCCACCTTTATTAAACACATCCGACCATCGTGGGCGTAACTGAACCCGCCTCGTTTAGCTGCTGACCTAAAGGGTGCAGCTCAGATTGTAGGCGTGGTCGTCGCACTTATTTCCATATCGGTGAAGTGCCGTAGTTGCGCATGTACTGTGTGAGAACAGTGCACGTTAAAGAACCCCGTGCGGTCGAATTTACCTAGAGCCTTCCAGAAGAGTGCGTTTGATGGGTGAATGACTACGAGCTGTTCAACTTCATCAATCAAATCATCGATTGCTCTGTTACGGGGTCAATAAATTTGGTACGGCACACACCCCTAATAAACTGTCACACATTCTTTACTATATAGTACGTATTACACGAATGATTGCACCACTGCGAGCACAGCACTCTCAAGCACATACTTCTTTGCACGCCTCGTCGTTTAGCTCGCGTGCAAACACTTAGGCGAGCGAGCGCACGCGTATTCAAGTTTGCAGTCGCGCGCACGTACGCAGCCATCAACGAATCAAATGAGGCGGCCTACTCCATCACTCGAACTTTCGACACTTTCGGGGGTGAGGGATTCGCGGGCGCCTCGCAATACAATGCCGACCATCTTGGCGTAGTATACATTGTCAGCGGAAGCCGTCCATCGCGATTACGCAACGGAGGTCAGGTTGCTTCTTCACGCGAATGCCCGCATTGTCCTCACGCGGCTACTCTTTGTCGCTGCTCGAGCAGCAGTCGACCGGGGCGGTAGCCTTATTCGGGCAACAATTACCCGACCCCGTCGACCACCCTGCGCGCTCTTTTGTTGGGCGCGTGTTCGCGTAGCCGAGGTGGTACGGTCAGCAGCCCCGTTGCGTAAGAGGCAAAAACGCACTCTCACCCAAGCGTTTCTTTTCCGCCTTCTCCTCCGAGTATTCAGTGGTTTGATTTCGCTAAGTAGAACCTCTGCTTTTCCCTCTGAATATATGTGATTGATTTTATTACAAACTTGGATCACTTTATCTGTAACGAGACTTTTCCTTATCGCGGTGGACGTGTTTCAATAAGGGCAATACGCAATAATGCCCATGCACTTAAACTTGGGTACGCGTTAACCCAGCGCTATGAATTAAAGAAAAGAATTAATAAATAAGTGAATAAGTACATGAATAAAAAGATAAGCACATAATCCTTTATTTTTAATAAATACTGACTGACATGACGTCATATGCACAGCAGAAGTGCTCATGCGTACGTTCATTCAGATGGTTTTCTATACTGCGTCAAAACGTTAAATGAAGGCCTGAAGGCCTTAATGCGTAAGGGTTCAGGGCGTACTTCCCGCGAAAAACAACGTGCGCCACAGTGAGTGTACCGTTGGCGAGGTGGTGGCAACACTTGTGCCACAATAACGAGCCACTCTGGCTGCCATTTTGCGTAGCTTCAAATCCAAAAAGAAAATTTTGGCTCGTGTTATGAGTCAACCAGATAAGAAGGAACTCATCCGTATTCTCTCTGCCTGTCCCGCCACCTCAAGAAGGTAAGCGTGATGATGTTGATGATGATCCTCGTAATACTGGCGCACACCCACAAAGAGGGATCGACCAAGAACCGGGCGAAATGCTTAAGTTAAAGGCTTGTGGTTTGACAAACACAAAGTGAATTAGGGATATGTATATCATCGTAATTTGCACATTGTTTTATAAAACCACTCAGTTCTTGGCCAATGTTTCACAGTGGGCATGCGCCACGGGCAATCAATACACTTTAAATACTAAGAGTGCGCTGGGCACTCTCTTTGAGAGAGTACTCTCTTGTCCCATATTTCACTCTTTTTTTTTCAGAGTAAATCACCTCTTGTTGAGGCAAAGTTAAGTGATTCCTCCATAACGGGTCTAAGCACTCCCCTCAACAAAGTAACATAACGCTGCCCGAAGCAGAATAGCAAGACCCAACCGAAGAGAGTAGCAGTACACCTCACGAAAAAAGAAAGCAGAACTCGGGCCAAAATTGAGATTTGTAATTGTTTTTGACGAATTTCCTCATGCGCAGATCGTAATAATGGCTAAATACGAGCACTAGGACAAAAAAAGAACATCTGAAAAAAAGAAAACATGACTGATTAGGGTTCAAAAAGACAATCTTTAGATGCACTGCTGATTACGATATCGACACCCTAACCACTACAATCACACGAAAAGACGAGCGACGAGGGTTTTTTTTTTTCATGTTTTAAGTAATTTTGATAACATATCTGCATTTTCTTGTTTAGACGCGCAGATTTGAGTGTTTCCGCGCTTTAAAAAACCAGCAGGACTGTAGCTAACGTGTTTACTGTGTTTTTTTTTTTTGTGCTCTGTGAGATGATAACGTCTATTCGACATGTTTTTTTACAGTAAAAAAGGGAAGACTAGCGCAACAAATTTCATCAACGTCATTAGCACGGGCTCGCTAAGTGGTTAACCATTTCTGTCTACGAAATCGAACATGTGACGAGTACACTAAACAATTTAGTTTTTATTTTCACCCTCTCGGACATATTTTGGTCATTCTTTTTCACGTGCTATGACTAAAGCCACCATACTTCACTGTAGCTGTATTGTACGTTAGGCTTACGGCACCATCGGTCATGTGCGATGGTCGTAGCGAAAAACATTAATATTAGTATAAGGAGACTGTCATAGCCATTTGCGTTGAGTTTCGATCGTGACCGATTGAGCGAGGTAGTATTCGCTTATTTCCCTACACAGATCCAAGGCTAAAACGTGAATAATTAAAGTTCCAAGTGCCTTCCAGTGCACTGAAATTCACTGGCGTGCGCTGGAAACGCTGTTATTTTTGTTAGTCACCTCCAACGTCTCAACAAACAAATGCAGTACATTTTACTGTATATGTGTGTAGTTAAGGTAGTGCTAATCCCTCGCGGTGTGCCGACGCCTCTAAATATAATCAGAAGCAGAAGTATAACTGCGTTTTACTCTCTCATGCCTGAAGAGTATATGGGCATTTCACTCTCTCAAAAAGAGGAAGAGTATAGAACACTGTTTCACTCTCTCGTTTTATAGAGAGTGAAAACGAATTTCACTCTATCTGATATTTTGCGAGAGTAGACGAGCATTTGGAAGAGTAAGTTAGCCTTTTTACTCTCGCCATACCCTCCGCAGTTTTCAGGGTGTAGGTGATCAAGAACAAGAACTTGTGGAGCTGTCGAAAGAAGCATGGGTGGCATTCTGCGAAAGTAACTTCATTGTGAGGCCACACATAGAGATGGCCCATATCAGACTGTGGTAAGCAAGTGGTATACTCGTTCTATTTTTTGTGGTAACAACTAAAATGGGGATACTGGCCGTTGTCCCAATATTACGTTGACTCGACTAACCGTTGATTGAGCACGATCTATGTAAGCAAAGGTAGTTTGCAACAAACCAGTCATTTCACTTCCATGATTTGGATTGCTGCCAGCCTTTTCGAGGAACCAGTGTTATTGTATACGCGGCACAAAGAACGCACGAAGCGTGACTTTGATGAACTTTATTAATTTATTAAAGCCGGAGACAGTTGTGTTGCCAAGCATCCCGTATAGCATTGATCAAAGTAGTAATTGTTTTTAATAACGCACTAAAACACTAGTGCGTTTATTAAGGCACTCGTGCTTTTTGCCCTATATATTTTTCATATCTTCAATAAAAATTCTACTTGTTATAATGAGCTTGTTCTGTTCTTTTCTTCCTGCGTTCTTGTTTTTTCGCGCAGTTTCCCTGATAATAAAATACGAACTCGTGCGACAGCCTATTCTTCTATGTATTAGGTGCCAGAAATGATTTCACTTAAGGAGAGTCCTTTATCGCACCGAAATTAACTTTTCCACATAATTGTCACAAAAAGGAAGTGAGACTGAACAGTTGCCGCGTCTCTACTGGGGCTGACGACAACAAGAACAGCATCCACCAGCAATATCGGAAGAGTGGTAAACACCTATGAGGTCACCTGGCAAGCCTTGTGTCCTCGCGAACTACCAACATCTGGTGAGCACAGTAAAACAATAGAGCAGCGGTTGTAAGGATGAGAGTATAATGTAAGCAATAACAAACTAAAGTACCTACTTAAATTTGCCTACCCAGAGGGGTTATAAGAACTTCTTTCAGCATAATTCTGCGCCAGCACACGGGGTGGCATCTTATTCTTTGGTATTTTCTACAACCTTGCTGATATTTGTACACTAAACATGTCAGCACTTGCGTCTATAGACCCGGCGATTGAACTTAGTGAGTGGTGGCCATATCATGGACGTGGTGACGATGAAAAACGAAGGTGGCTGGTGCGATCATGGCCGCGTGCGCTGGAATTCAGTGGCTATTAAACAGAGTGGTATTCTTGAGGGGTGAAGTTTGATAAACCACAGATGTCTAAATTTTTGTTGTTGTTGTTGTTGTTTCAAGAATCTCTATCTTGGTGTTCCCAATTTCTTTGCTACAATCAGATCTTGGTATTAGTATGCGAACTGCTACAATTCCTGTGGGCTTGTTGAGTTGGGCAGGTTGTGTAACTACTGTTTCATAGAAATAGGCGTCGCCCTGACTTCTTGAGCGTGCAAAGGTTAGTGGGCGAGTGAGCCTTTCGCAATGTTTGGCGTTTCTTCTCTTTCGTTTTTTGCTACACTGCGTTTCTAAATGTCCCGACCTAAAAGTGTTGTTCGAGCTATACGGGCGTTCTTAATTTGCATGTTGTAAGAGCTAAAGCGAACAAACAAGAAGCAAATAAAAACGCTCCAGCACCGAAATACACGTAATAACCGAGCATAGGGTGCAACAATACAAATCCAAATGCTTTCTAGATAGGCTACCAGGTATATTAGATAACCCAACAGGCCTCAGTGACTCGAAAGGTTGCAGCTATACAAGACTGCAGCTTCCAGCCGGGAACTTCGGAAACCGGAAAAAGAAGGCATCTTATACTCGTTTCCTTTTTCCGTCTCGCAGAAATGGCGCCATCGTGAGCCACAACTGTAACGCTTTTCAACGAACAGTCACGCGAGAAGCAAGCCGCCCACGTGCCAACGTTTCGGTTTCACGAAGTTTACCACCTTCAGGCGGACAGTAGCCGAGAAAGCGTCAGGAAGTCGCACGGAAACAAGCGTCAAGCACGGCCTGCGGTGCTTCCACTTTTCCAGCTCAGGTAACACTGTCGTTGCACTTTCTAACCAAGGAAACTTCATGGCCGACTTCGAAGTTACTGTTTAGCCGTGTATTTTAATGACGGAGTTGCGTAACCTTTGGCTCCTTCTGTGAAAGTCTTGCGTAACTGAATGAGACGTATTGTTCTGTTACTGCGCTCTTGTGTGGTTGTATAGCGGCTCTGTAACAAGGTTTTGTCGCAAAACGACGATATGATTGTGACAAACGTCGTATTGGAGGGCTCCGGAAATCGCGACTGCGTGGTGTTGCGACCAACCTACACGGACACGGCGCAGTACACGGTCATCTATGCCACTTCGCCTTCAACGAAATGCGACCGCCGCCACTGAGATCTAACCCGCGCTATTCGGTCAGTAGCCGACCACCGTAACCGTTACACTACCACAGCGAACACCAATCAAAATTGCATGTGAGGTTTAACGTCCCAAAACCACCATATGATTATGAGAGACGCCGTAGTGGAAGGCTCCGGAAATTTCGATCACCTGGGGTTCTTTAACAGCAATTTTTATTTAATCCTCTTTAAAATTGCCGCACCAAACCTTGTGACGTCATCAATATTTAAAGGCGTCTGCTGGGTTTTACGTAGCGTATAATCAATAAATTTGGAGTACATTGTAATCTGTGGGTACTATAGACTTAGCATAGAAAGTCTCAAAAAATTTCATTGAGCCAATGCCGCGAGAAAATAAAAAAAAAAATACATTGTGAAACTTTTTACCTCACGCGTGGAGATTACGGCACGAATTTTAAAATGGAAACTTCAACCTTGATTTTCAATATTGAACTTATGACAGTGCAACTTATGACATTAGAGTTGTCAGAATGCAGTTTATCGATCTAAAACAGTTCATCGTTTCTCCTTAGAGCCCCTTTAATAATGCTTGGCAAAGTCTCACCTCAATAGACCTTTTCCCTCGCAAACTCGTCTTCTGTGAATTCTGCCAACGCTGATGACCACGAGATAAAACACAAACACACTGTGAATAAATTCGTGCCTACATGGTGCGATGATCGCGTATTGGTTCTAACGGCACTTTGCGTTCCTGCGGTTTGAATGCTTGGAGATGCTACTCTATAATATAGTCCAGAGTTACTCGGGTGGGCTTGCGCGCCATTCAGGGGCAGAGGAATTTGCGGAGAGCCATCTAAACAAGAGCCCTGTACTTCAGGCAGCACTGCTGTCTTATGACAACCCCATCCCCCATTTTCTTATCTGCCCTGGCCGGTCCACAAGGGTCCCAAAAATTCATGACTGAGATACACCGCTGTAGGCGGCTATAACCTAACAATAAACGATTCTCCTCTCACAGGCCTCATTGTCAGACCCACATAAAATTACTGAGTTGTGTCTTGTGCGGCATATGTGTCGATACTATGAAATGACATTTGCTCATTTTTTTCACCTCGGGCACCTTTCGCGTAATTCGTGTAGCTGTTTTTCCCATAGAAACACAGGTTAGCGTCGCATGTTTTTGATCTAATACTTTAAGTTCCTGTTAAATTTCAGCAGATTTCCACCGCACAGGCCAGCTGAAGGTAACATTTTATTTAAGTACAACGAGCATTTAACTCGCAATATGGATACTACTTATCACCAGTGAAAAAGTGCCCCGCCGCAGTGGTCTAGTGGCTAAGGTACTCGGCTGCTGACCCGAATGTCACGGGTTCGATTCCCGGCTGCGGCGGCTGCAGTTCCGATGGAGGCGGAAATGTTGTAGGCCCGTGTACTCAGATTTGGGTGCACGTTAAAGAACCCCAGGTGGTCAACAAATCCGGAGCCCTCCACTACGGCGTCTCTCATAATCAAATGGTGGTTTTGGGACGTTAAACCCCACAAATCAATCAATCAGTGAAAAAGTGCTCCATTTATAGTTGGAACGAGAGAGAAAAAACCGTACAGTACAAGTCCAGCTTTCGTAAATTATAAGTGCCGAAAGCACGGTTGCCTGTTCTCATGTAATGTAGCTTGATAGTGGTAATAAAGTAGTCAACGTTGTAATTGCGTAGCGGGGAGAAATACCTCATCGAATCGTGATTATTTATGTAGACGTGAAACACAGTGCTGCTCCTATATATAGTTTTCTCTCTCTAGCGCGCGCGCACGCACACACACACACACACACACACACACAAACGCACACACAGAGCGAGAAAGAGAGAGAGAGAGAAAGAGAGAGAAAGACGCGGAGGTGCTGCGCTGCTAACCCGACGTGCAGTAACCACCAACCAAATGTTAGTATATACTCACCAAAGCAGTTGTTCAGTTGTGCGAAAAAGACAGGGTTATACAGTATTATTCTCTTTTCCTATTACGCTACAGCACAAGAAAAGTAAACCTTAACAACATCACAATAACCCTGGCGACTCGCAATTGACCTGTGCGCTCGATTTATGGCGGCGGTCAGCGAAAAAAAAAAGAAATAAAAAACACTACGTGGCCGAATGGAACACGGCACGGGCCTAGAGGGTGTAAGAAACGTGTTTCTCGAGTTACATCATCACGGAAGTTACAATTACAATCGTGTTTTCGCTGGTGTCAGAGAAACATCACGTGCGGGTTCTACCTCACGTGAGTGAGCGGGTACACGCGAAGGACATGGCGAATGACCGCCGGCAGGCTCATCTTTCTTCTCACGAGCTGGGCAAATGCAGAGACCGTGCGAGTCGTTAAAGAAGCACGCGTTCATCGGGACTTTTCACACACTTCTTCCTTACTTCCTACTTTCCGGAGAGCGCGCGGAAACTCGAACGGGAATTGCAGTCCATTAAGGCAAAGTCCTTACCGGCCTCACGATCCAGAGCTAGTGAATTTTTTTGTTATTTTGTGTAGTACCTACCTGACAGTATGACTGCTGCTCATCTTGCTGTTTAGACGGATCATATCCGCTGTGAGCAAGCGTGGAGAGAGATGATAAGCTGTCATGTGTTTACAAGGATGAACTGGCAAGCGAAAGTGTACGAAAGTTGAAAACTTACGATGTACGAGAGGAGTATACATGAAGAATGGAGGGGGGAACATCGTTCTGAAACGGTAAACAGTCGGGTATGCATGCGAGGGCCACGCGCGATGGAAGACGCAGGAACGCACAGCGGATTCACGAAGGTTGTGTAACGAACAGCGAATAAAAAATACAAACGCTGAAGCAAGAAGATGCGAAAGAAACTGGGAAAATGAAAGCGCATACTTGAAGACCTATTGTTTGGCGCTGCTAATGGTATTACGCAAACGAGGTACGAATGCGGAGTGTGAAATGCCGAGGAGCGAGCCGAGAGAAAAAAAAAGAAAGAGAGGCAAAGAAAGGAAGTTCCGCTTTTAAACGCAGCTGATATATTGTGTCTATTTCAATTCCGGTCGGCTTGGAAGGACTCTCCGTTTAGGGCTGTTAAAAACGCATTTCCGCGTCTGAGTATATAAGAGGACGAATCAAAACACGCCACTCCGACTAGACATCTCGCGCACATGTGCAAGAATAGAGACATATATGGATGTAACCACAGTGGCGGAGGCTTAACGTTCAGAGTTTCAAAAAAATGTTTCGTACGTGAAGGGGTGAGAGCACGTAGAAAATTAGGGCCTGTTTAAATCCGTGACGTCACGCCGACACGCATGTGCACCAACCTTTAAGTTGAAAAATTGAAAATAAAAAGGTTAAAATAAAAAGTAAGAGTTCCACCTTCCTTTTCGGCACGATTTTTAAGCTTATGACGGTGAAAATAGCGACGTTTCCTAACACAAATTTTTCGGTTTAAATTGAGTAAGTGTTTCGCTTTTGTGTGGCTTTAAATTCGTGTTCGACGCATTAGGCGGTTTCAGCGAATGTTGTAGCTCGTCTTTTGGACGCGGCTCAAATCACATTGCATTTACAATGTTTTTCAGATCACAGTGCCTTTCAAATCACAGTGCTTTTCAAATCACACTTCCCACTTCAAGTTCACGTGTAATCCCGAAGCATCGCACCCAGACACCGATCATGCAAGCTGGGAATCGCAAAGGTTAAGGGCGT
Source organism: Rhipicephalus microplus (assembly GCF_043290135.1). NCBI lineage: Eukaryota > Metazoa > Arthropoda > Arachnida > Ixodida > Ixodidae > Rhipicephalus > Rhipicephalus microplus. The sequence continues at coordinate 69,129,537 of NC_134704.1, forward strand.
GGGAAGGTCTTATTGTGGCTTCATAGTATGAGCAAGAATTTAAGCACCCCGTGGTCTACAATCTTTCTATCAAAAAATTTTTTTAATTTAATATTTTATGTATCTCATTTCACTATATCATGTTTTTTCTCTCTTAGAGCTTCCGCTTTCTATTTTATTGTATAACGTATATATACGTTAAAAAACCCCTTGAACAGGGTTTGTGTGGTAAGGCCATTGTAAGGCAGTTAATATGCCTTTAGTCCTACCGTTATTTGACATGTAACGTAGCGAAGATAAACAACAAATAAATAAATAAAAAGATTTAGTCTCTCAGCCCCATGGTCCGGGTTAAGAGTACAGCCATGGAATATCGAGGGAGTGGTACTGCATGGCATTCACTGGCTTCACCGTGTTATCTGAAGTAGAGATTATTGGACTTCACTACACATATCCCCAATGTTTTCTTTCCGCCAAATCAATCACGAAACTCGCTGCCATGATTTAACTACTGAACTTAAAGTGCTAACTTTCTCTCCTTTAAGGAAACGTCATTCGGTCTACTAGCACAATGTTACCGAAGAAGTCTGCTCGAATTTCTCACAAAGATCTCCGGTCGACAAAAGATATGTCCTGGTGATGAATTTGAACCAAAGCCTTTCTACACAAAAACAAAACTGTATCTTAGCAAAACTGTAGAACGGCATATCGATGTGCGAAAGCGAGATATAATACACAGTTTGAAGCTCAGCGACGCAGTTTATGACGAGGTAAGGTGGCTGGAAGTCAGAAATAGGTCAGAGGCTTGATTTGTCAATGGCTTCGGTCCCGCAGTGAAACTCATATGGTCTTTCTTGCAGCTCGCCTATGGGGAGTTACCATCCCACGAAAGCACTGGTCGCAGAATAAAAACTCATAATTTATTCAATTTTTCTTCAGTACGAAAAAGTTTTGTCTGAAATGTGCGTGCATATTTTCTAAATAGTTCGGAGATACAGAAGCATAGACGTCGATTTCGCCCTTTGATGAAGCTAAGTTAACTTTACAGGCTTTCGTAGATCCGCCATGCCAGAAGAAGGCTCTATTCCATCTGATAAGCTGTTAGTCAGCAAGCAGTAATAAATTCTTATAAAATAAAAAGTATGAACCCATGGATAGCAGAGATCTGACCGTATGACCTTTTTCTCGCTTTGTATATGACTTATAGAAACACGTACGGTTCAAGTACAATCATTCCCATTCGTACCCTTTGGGGCGTTCATATCGTGGAAATCATGCTTGGGTGAAATAATATATATATATATATATTTATATATATATATATATATATATATATATATATATATATATATATATATATATATATATATATATATATATATAATTGAAGCAGCTCTATAGTTCTCTTCAATCACATTTAGTTATGCCTTTCCTCCCCTATTGAGGAGGTGGGCTAGAGCTTGTACCACTGTGAAATTACAGTGCGTATTTTCCTTTTCTTCATTAAAGACGTGTCCTTTTTGTGCAGTATTGTTCTTGAGTACTACAGCAAACTGTCCTCACAGGTGAATGCAAAAACATCACCTTACACAGTGAATGACCCCCTTGTTTGTTCATATAGCTTTGCTGTTTATATAAGTTTAATCATCTCGATGTTCATGAATGTCCTGTGCTTGTTGTACATTTTTTGCATTGTACATCACTGCATACGCAAATAAGGTATTTTCGCTGTATATAACAGCTTGCACTGTACATACACATGATCATCATTGTTCCTCTTTCTGTGTGCACATAAGCTATGTAAGATATATCTGGAAATAAAATTCTATTAAACCAGTTAGGCCAAGGGTCTTGCTACAAGTCCCGATTGAAAACCTTATGATAGAGCCCCAATACTAAAATATAAATTGAGGCACGCTGTAATGACAAACTGTGGAAAAGGAACTTGATCACGAGAGTCTCTTGAATGATATCGCTAGATTGGGCAAGTCCATAAAAATAGGAAAAACAGAAATTAGTGGGAAAAAATGAAGTTTTGAGAACACATGGACATAATATTAAAAGGGCGGCTGGCGCAAAATAGCTAATAACAACGAACAACGATCAAAAGAGATTGTCCCACAGGCCTGTGTCTTTCCGGAAATAAACCCGTGCGACAAGATCTTTGCTTGCGAGAGATTCATGGGCGTGGACAGTGGGGCTGAGTTTGATGCTGCCTAGCTGGGCGTTGCTCATTGTTGAGCTTACTGTGACCCTGGCGCCCCCTTCTGCAGGGAAGAGATGCGTCCACCCACGCCACGTGAGTACAAGTCGCCGAGCCAATTTCGAGCGAGCGGCCGTCAATCCGTCGCCAGCGCGCGTCAATCGGCGAACTCGGACCTCTCACCTTGGCGGACCATTGAAGGAAAAGCGTGCAGTCTCCGTTAGTGCAGTTTTAAACATGTACAGCAACTTCACGGTGGTCCTTTTAAAGGAATGCGGATGCGAATGCGTCCTGTACACACTGTGTAGGTTATGTGCTCAAAAAAAAAAACGAAACGGCTCTGGTGGGCTCCGTCCGTTGTTGTGTGCAACCGGCATTTCCGGGCACGAAAGACCGTGACCCCGTTTGTCAAAATTACCAGTTAAGCGCGCTCCGAGAATATACTGCATGCACGAAGCTGGGCGTTACGGTAGTTTGCATCGTGTCCTTATGCTTGCATATCTAAAGCTGTGTTACCCTCTTGAACTAAGTTCACTGAAACGAGGCCACCTCGACGCGTGCACATAACATGCAAAATTTTTTGCTCATAGGTAAAAGAAGACGTGATGAATATGGTAGCCCGCATATTTATAAGACGGACAATGTACCAAAGGGCATACATAAAGTACCACGTTGTCGCTTTTAGGTGTAATCGTTTCCAGTTTTTTTTTTCTAGTTAGGCACGTAAAGTGTCTGCAAACAAGGTTCATGACACCTGCTTCCTTTTCTGCTTTGGGTAGTATAATGGTCGGAATGCCTAGTCGTGAAATGTGAAGCTAAAAGTTGCCTCTAAATATTTTTAATCAAGATTTTCATTGTCTGCTGAAAGGACGAAGTCGTACACACTACACATGCAGAAAATAAAGGTAGGTGCATGCGTGAGCGATTCTACCGATTATACTTTGGTGAAGCAAATTAAGGCCCCATGCTTCAAGCCTGTGTCGCGACAGTTTGCGATGGCGCGTTGTGCAACACCGTGCTTGCGAGCACGTCACGCACATGCGCTGAAAATTGACGCGGGATTACTTCGTTTCTGTATACATATAGTTTAATTGAAGGCGTGAGCCACTTCTCAGCGTGAAGTTTCTTGACCCCGTAATAACAAAACGTAGATACATAAGATTAAGCACACTCCAGTTTTAAACAAATAATTCAGATTATATCCCTATTACTTATTGTCTTTGCCATTTCTGCTGGGAGCCGCGTTCACAAGTTATAGCCACGTGTAGGTATACCTTGACGTATAGTACTCACAAATTTAAACGCGAAATCGTTTTTCAGCATAACGACTGGTATACCTGATTAGACGAGATAAGCACATCGCACCGCCACAAATTTGTTCTTAAAAAAATAATGCTAGCTTCAGTTCACTTGTTCTAGTCGATATTGCGGCGCTGATATGAGCCCCAACTAAGGATGGCGGAAATGAAAGTGTGTGGTTTATTTAGCCTTAAATTTTCCCTTTTCAGTGCGTGAGTGCTGCACATACACTCATCCATGGGTCGGCGAACTCTTTCGCGAGTTGACTCCTTCGGAATCACTCAGACTCAGGTCGAGATGTGAGTCCGTGTGTCAGAGCATCTGGGTGAGTGATATCGCGGCGCGTTTGAGTCTCAGTGAGGCAAGTTGAAGAAAATTTCTGTGACTGAGCGTCTGAGTGAGTTCAGCTCAAGAAAATTTTGGTGAGTACGAGTGAGTCCAAAGCGCAAAATATTTTTTCTTCGGTGAGTCTGAGTGCGTTCCCACTTCTTTTGCTGACTTCGTGGTAGTTAAAACGACTTGAATCGCATCGTTTTCATGAAGCGTACTTATGAAGTCATAACTTACCATTTTTACTATTGGCAACATTAAGCAACTAAGACGTCTTTTTGAGTATGTGCGATTGAGGTATCGCCTGAGATTACAGAAAAAAAAATAATTGAACTCAATCATACGACAAAGAATGATACTAAAGATGACTGTGCTTTTCCTGCTGTCAGAAAAGTTCACTGCAAGTGAAGGTGTTTTAAATGTTTGGCTAAATTTTCACCTGTTTTGTTAGCCAATTGCGCATTCCATGATCCTTCTATAGAGCGCATTCTATGCACCGTAGGTGCCGAGCACACGTTCAGTGGATGTATTGCTAGGGGCTCTTGATGCTAGCATCAATGTCTTCGTCAAATATCAGTGTTTTTCTCATTTTCTAAATAAGCAGGTTGTTATGCTACGCGGAAACGAGAGGTCTTAACGATTTGTTGTAATGATAGGATGTCACTGAACATTGAAACAGATGTGAAAGAAAAAAAAACTATATCTGAGAATTAGCCTCTTAATTTTAGTCATTCTTCTGATACGTGAGTTGTTCGAATGTTTACGCAAAGTTTCCTGTGGATTATCACCACACATTACACGTGGGTAAGATCGGTGTTCAAATCGTATCGTTAGCTGAAATTCTATTCAAACTGTTTTACATCGCCACAATTTGAAAATAAATTCTCCCTGGACTGCCGTGGCTCTTGAGAGCACTGTGCGTAAAAAAAAAAAAAGCCGCGCCACCCCATTTGATTACGCTACGTGACAGCCGGCATACCACGCTGAACTCACGCACATAGAATGAGACTAAATACTATACAAAAAACTTCGTAGAACTGTCGTGCATTGCCTAATGCTAGACATGCAGTTTGGCGACCATGCGTTTTACTTGTGCACATCGCAAGGTATTGCCTATAACACATGTCAGGAACAAATGAAATTGTTTACTCAGCGAAGTATAAGCAGGCAAAATGATAGGAAAAAATGAACGCAAACATAGCTAGTGACGACTTATGCGTTCAGCTTTACACTTCCAGGCCGCACGAATCCCCCCTTTTAAACACTCTGTTGCAGGTTCAAGCTCTGTCACGTAGAAAACAAATGAGTCCGCGTAAACTTAGATCCTTTGTCTGCGTTCTCCCAAAAATTTATCATGCACTATAAACTTTCTGAAAGGGTACGCATTTTATCAAACCTGTCGCCTTCGTGGCACACGCACTTGGATACAACGCTAGCGCAGGTGACGGAGAGGCTGTGAGTGATTCGTAGCACTACAGTTGAAACTGAAGTGGCCGCAAGTCACCACTCGTGGCGCTGGTGGCACATTGGGGCAACGGACTGTTGCGTCACCTTTAAGTGCTGCACGCTTCCCATAGAAAGTGTAAAATCTATGTTGTTATAAATGAATAACACGGACTGATAAGCTCCGGAGGGGGAATCGTGATAATGTAAGTAAACTGCTGGAAACTGTAACGACGCTGCCTTGCCTATAGCCCCATTTAAAGAAGGTCTGGAAATAGGGGCCGAAACAAAGTATATTGTAATAACAGCAACTTCTCACATTATGCCTCGGAAAAAATTTGTTGCTTAAATAACGCGAAGTGGAGGTGGAAGTAAGGAATATGTTTGCTGAAAGCGTACAGGTGCAAATAACCGGCGGAACTTTTGTTTGCGTGCCTGTTCAGTTTCACAAATATCCTGCGAATCGCAATTTTACTGACACACGCGCAAAAAAATAAAATAAAGAACTAATAATCGTGCTAATGAACTTGTGACACCAACCACACTGACCTACTGAGAGAGGGAGAACTGTATCATATAGCAGACCTTTCATTTTTACGTGTTATATATGAAGAATATCAATGGATAGCGCGATTGTTATCACTAGCTTGATTTGTGATTAAGATAATATACCTTAAATCATTACGAACTGATTCTGCTAGTATCCCAAGTTTCCAATGAAACAAATTGTGTTGAAGGCATTTGCGATTTCGTCCTGTTCCGGAGAGGGCTCGAAATTCGTTTTCACAAATGAATTCAGTTCACCTTACATGCCCATATATATTAATATCATTCTATCGCGGCACGCCCTGTGGCGTACTACAGTTCATTTAATTGCCATTTTTACGTGTCCTGAAGTCACGTACAGAGAATTCGTGCTCTTTTCTTTCTTTGAATTGTATTAAGCAGCCTGTGAGACGGCATAGTTGACATGCAACTCGACCGTCGCACATTTCGAGGAAATCGCACGAGAGTTGCTGATCAGTATCGCACCTATCACGGTTGTCTCACGCGCAGCGAGAAGTAATATAAATTTTAAAAAAACGTACGCAAGAATACGCAGTGCCAGATAAGAAACGAGCGACTTCAACTACGGTGAATAATCTGTATTTCACACCTTAATCCAAGCGTCGTCTATGCAGGTACTCCTGCAAGCTGCCTCCGAAAAGAACCTGTTCGATCCTATAAGGCAACGGTGCGCGAAAAGTATCGACGCCGAAGTGCGGATGCAGCGCAAGCGGCCGTCGCCTCCTGTTGGCTTGTGGGCGAAGTAAGGGAAGCGTAGCACGCTGGAATCGCATGTGGTTCCCAATTCTGGACTCCTGCAGTGCCTCTTGCGTCCAATATTGTTACGGTGAAGTCCGGCGTCCGCCAACAAACACCTTCGGGTGCATTCGCGGTGATTACGGAAAACGTCTCTGTCGGAGGGACTCGGGCAGAGACCGGCAGGGAAGTTCCACGGTCGACACTTCCGGCCGTCAAATACCCACCAGCTGGTGTTAACATGGTGCCTGTGGCAAGGAAGACAATAGTTGTTATTATGTATTAGTTCGCTTCGAAGGCATACGTACGCCTAAAGAAAAGAATATAAATATTGTCAATAAATTTCGCATCAATGATTTTGCAGGGCGTTGCACAACTTACGGGCTCAAAATGCAGATAAAACCAAACTAAACACAACATGATTCAGACAACATTGGCATTGAATCATTTACTTGTCGACGTACTCAAATCTAGTAGCAAGAAAGAACACTGCATCGCGCTCATACTCCGTGATACGGAAGTAATAGGAACGTTTTGATCATTTTTGTTGCTATGCAATAGCTGAGTTGTCTATTGGAAGTAATTTTTTTCTAGATCCAGGATCATCCATTAGTGACTGTGGCAAGGCGAGATTGTTGCGCACCAGGCCCGAGCCCGTGCCACCCCCCTCCTCATTTTATTTTGTCCTGGCATATAAAGCCCAAAATGATACTCGACTATATCTGCCTGCTCGACTATATCTGCCTGCCCCCCCTTTCAAGATAAAAGTTTCTGCTATACGCCGCAGCTTAGTACGATGGCTCGATGAGGACAATAACCGATGGGAGTGCACTTGGCCAACAGATGGTTCAGAAGGGCGCAGATATTAAGGTGCTCGCACTTTTAGGTCTTCCTAAAATGTTCGGGGAAGGGAAAAGTCATCTGTCTCCTTAAGAAGCTAGACAATAAGTAGGTGTGTGAACAGCAGCAACGACGCCGTTCTGATGTGGAAGTCAGTGGTATATGAGAAACACGAACACGAATCTGACAATGTGAAATCACAATATTTGCAAAGGATTTAGTGGTGGCAAGGACTGTCATTCTATATGCAAAGACTAATTTGTAACATTAGCTAGACTTCACCTTTAGTATTTGCGATACAAAAACGAAGAAATAAGCACTACCTGATGTGCTTTGCAGTAGCGGCAGGAAAGCACTTCGTGACAAGAAAAAAAAACTGCTCTACCAGTTCCACTTGTACAAACTGGTCTACTGCTTCTGAAGCGGTTTGCAATGCTCGGGAGATTTTGTAAAGCGTAGCACTACAGCAGTAAGCGCTTCGCTTTTCGTGAGCCTTCGTGACGCTAAGCAAGTGATGCTGGACTAATTCACAGTTTTTTTTTCACTTTAGTGAAGCCACCTTAGTTATTTAATTTATTTCAGCCAGTTTTAGCATACTGTTACCTTGAGCGTAGAGCATAAACAGGATGAGCTGCAGTTGAATAAAAAAATGAGTTGTCGCTGCCCCCATACTGCGGAAATTAAAGCGATGACCTTTAGATTTGTGAGCTGAAGTTATATGGTATAATGTAGAAGCACTCCAAGGTAAAAGAATACAGCGTTCAAGTGTTCCATAAATATTGTTACCAAGCCTAGCTGAAATCGCGGGGCCCGGCGTTAATCACTGGGTTAATCACCACAGTTAAAGTCTTTCTGAAGTATTGGTTACATCTTACCAGAAATCTTATTAGGCGTTTGCCACCCGGTGGTTCCCCTCTTCATATTTAGTAGACCAGTGGAGAGTGGCGGTGATTGACCTACGTCTGTGTAACAGAGGGCGCCAAGCAGCAAAAGGGTATTAAGGACAGGTTAGTCGATATGAATAAGTATAGTAGTTAGCCTGGGAGGGTACGTAGCTTGTAGGCAAGACAACCGCTAGCCATTATTAGTAATAGACTGAATTCCAAAAGAAGGCACAGCTAGGAAGACACGGAAAGTGGCCTGTTGATATTAGGAGGTTCAAAGCTATAACGTGGCCGGATAAGCCACAGGAGTTGGCTGATTGCCAAAACATGAGAGATGCCTTTGCCTTGCAGTGGCGCAGTCAGGCTGCTGCTGAGGACGATGTGACTATGAAACGTTACGTCCCTTGTCATCAAAAACGTAAGATAGAGAGTATTACTTTAGAGGATACCTATAGAGGCTTTCGCCAACGCCTACGGGTCTCTGGCAACATTGTGGGTTCACCAGAAAACACCCCTGAAAAGTTCCGGTTTAGCTTGTTTTTGCGGGGTTTTAGCTTTCGTTGCTGTCCGCGGCTGCTTGTGCTCCGATGTTCTATGTGGATAAAATTATTCCGATGAAGCGCTAGGAACTCTAGCATAGCGGTGTCAAGCCGGTATGCAGTCTGCAAGCCTGAACTAATTTTATGCGCTAGCGAAAACCTTGTTTTCTGATCGATGACGAAAGAGCGCCTGCATTCCAGTGATCCCACGAAAAAACTGGATTCCCACTAAAAGCGCGCAGGTTAGTTTTGCCCACTACATAATTAAAGGCAATGTAAAGCTCGGCGCCGACAAATGGCAGAGGAGATACTCAGACCTTAGACTAGTCGAAGGCACCTTGTTTCTGGGAACACGTCGGTCGCTATCGTCTTCCACCCGTGGCAGATATTTCAGACTGACGCCTGAATTGGGTAGCACAACGTGAAAGGTAGCACTGAAGATCTATCGTAAAGGTGTTTGAGCGACATCATGGATGTGTACTCTTCAAAAAAAAAAAAATTGGCCCCGTATTTGCATGTTAGTCTGCAAATCTCGTCGAAAGACTATAGTCTTGCGTGTGGAGAGAGTGCACAAAACATTTATTTGATGTTCTGTTCAAGAAAATTGGTGATAGGTATTTTAGAGGCGCTGCATTAGAGTGCCTCGAGCGTGCAGCGGAGGCACGTGAGACATGAGCGCCATCTGACAATTTTCTTGGGAAACAAAGTGCGCGGCCCTGAGACGGGCGTGCGTGCCTGTCTCAGAGGTGAAAAGATGTAGAACGCTAGGTGACGGGTAGGTGCCGCCACTGTGGTGTCCTAGCAAAGGGTTGGAAACACTTGCCTTTTCGTGCAAGCGTTGCATGTTCAGCGCAGCTGTGATAGACGCTACGGTCCTTATAATTAGTTATGTATGCCTTTTCAAGTAAAAGACGCACATGCAGAACATCTACGTGTTGTTATGGTGCCTCAGATATGCGCAATATTTGCTTTTTAATTGACAATCGCACAAGTATGAACGCTGAACGTTGAGCAACTGGTGGGTGCTGCGGATGGGGTCGGCCGTTTGAGGTATCGGCTGGTGCCATTCAGAGTACCTGGTACCGTTACCGTTTACGGTGGACAAACAGACAAATGTGCAGACACTCCAAGTACCACCATCTCGCATCTTTTTATCATATATTCCCCATATAGAAGCACCGCCATCCAGCGATCATTCCAAGGAATGAACGAGAGGTGTCACACGCACACTTTCTTACGGCTTGCGCTTCGGGCCTACTTCCCAGCTTTAACCACCTCGAGTTCATGGTATAAACTAGTTCACTGTATTCATGGCACTACGGCCCAACGCTCGCTAAACCTTTCTAAAACCAAGGAAGTAACGCCCAGCGAGTATAACGTAGCAACATTTTCCTGTCAGATAGTGCTCAATATACATGCCAATGGCTGCTAATGGGAAATGAGAGACAGGAGAATTCGGCTTTTACTTTCTTACGGCTTGTGCTGCTTCGTATCTACTTCCCACCTTTAACCACCTCGAGTTCAAGGTACATACTAGTTCATTGTATTCATGGCGCTGCGGCTCAACGCTCGCTAAAGCTTTCTAAAACTAAAGAGCTTACACCCAGCGAGTATAACGTAGCAACCCTTTTTTGTCAGATAGTGCTCGAAGTACATACTACTAATGGGATCGCAGTGTGCGCTTTAACTAAAAGCCGAATGCTCCTGACTCTCATTCCCCATTAACAGTCAATGGCATGTTTATTGAGCATTATTTTTTATTGTTCAACAACGCACAGAAGAAAGCTCTCACTGGCACCACCTTGGAGGTCAAAATGTTTTACGTGTTACACACTACAATAGCTACTGAGGACGAATTGGTGCCGTTATAAGAAGCTTCGCTCCTAAAAAACTTAATATTATGATAAGAAAGACAACCAAAGCCGCCATGAGACTACCACCCATGGCTTCTACTTCACAACTTCTTAAGATGCGTGTCCACAACACGTGGCAAGAGCTCGCGAAGGCTCACAAGAACAGTCAGCTGGAACGACTCAAGCACATGCCCACTGGGAGGTTGGTACTCCGGTATCTCCAACTACAGCGAATCATACATTGCGGATGCAGACCAGAAAACTTACATACCAGTGGATGTTCGAGAGTCCCCCCTGTCCATCGCGCCTATCCCACGCAACATGCACGCCACATTCCACAAAAGTAGACGAAAGGCTAGAGCAGAAGAGAGAGAGAGACGAGAAAAAAGGAAGGCAGAGAGGTTAACCAGATGCTAGTATCCGGTATGCTACCCTACACTGGGGTTGGGGAATAGTGGCTTGAAAGAGAAAGGGAGAGTTAAAAAAAGCGCTAGAGCAGAAGCTTTTCAACGAAAGTTCAGGCAAGACCCGAACGCCCAGTATACCGACGCGGCCAAGTACCCCCGTAGAAATGCGTATGCTATCAGCGTCGTCGACCTTCAAGGCCGAGAGTTGGCGTCCACCCCAGTCAAGGCACGCAACTCAGACGCAGCGGAAGAAGCGGCAATCGCTCTCGCCACCACCACCTGTAAAGACGCCGCGGTGATTTTCACTGACTCGCAAGCCACTTGCCGAAATCATGTGAAGGGCCGCGTCTCAGCCGAAGCAATTAACATCCTGCAACGGCGAAGCTCTCCACTTTCATATACCTGCGCAATCTCGGTTCCTGGACACGAGGGTCTACAGGGAAATGAAGTGGCTCACGCCGCTGCCCGCGAGCACGTCGGCCACGCTGGCCTGGGACCAAAGGATACCCGATCCGTGGCTGCAGAGTTGTAGGTAGTAGAAAACACCTACTCGTCGCTACTTCAACACTACAAACTGGGGCGACGGGTGTCCACCCCATGCAAGACTAACCAAAGAAGAGAGCGTGATTTTCAGGCGCCTACAAAGCAATACTTACATACATAGCATATTAATGCACTGCCTCTACCTAACGACACATGGCTACATGTGCCCGCTCTGCAGCGTACCAGACACCCTGGCACACTTGCTCCTGGAATGCCAGCGCTATGTAAACCACGACGTGCAACTGAAGCAGGAAAGCCCCAAGAATAAACGACGACCACCTAATGGAAACGTGGGAGGCCAAGCTCATCCTCGAGGGCCTGGAAGACCAGCGACAACTCTTCGCCAGGGCCAAGAGGGCAGCCGAAGCCAGAGGGTTCCTGGACTAGGGAACCCTCCCACCTTAGGTTGATACCGGGCCTCACTCGGAACACTGTTTTCTAAATAAATGTTTACTTCTCTCTCACAATAAAGAGTTCTCTTTCTCTACGCCTGCGAGTGGGCTCTCATCTGTGCGAGCAAATGACTCATCACCTGTATTTCTGCCGCTATAATGAACATCACCACATTTTAACTCATTTATCTTTCGGTGGGAACATCGAAGAAGAAGAAGAAGAATAACTTTATTTATGAAGTCCAGCGAAGTTGATTTGGGGCGGGCCTAGGCGTCGGCCACGAGCCCTTGGGCTCGGGCGGCTTCCTCGGCTCGCTGGACGGCCCACAGTTGTTGTTCGAATGAGGAGCTGAGCAGAGCCCCCTCCCAGCGTGTCCTGCGGTCCGAAACTGCCTCTTCGTGGTTTTCATCGTTGCTTTCATCTAAACTCGAGCATTCCCATAGTATATGTGAAAGTGTCGCCCTTTCATCGCAAACCTTGCATTTTTCTGTTAAATACAGATCAGGGTAACAGAGACTAAAGAGAACTGGATTCGGATAAGTATATGTTTGCAGTTGTCGCCACGCAACTGCCTGTTTTTTATTTAACCTGTTGTGTGGCGGAGGGTACTTTCGCCTTTCTAGCTTATAGTGCTGCGTTATTTCGTGGTAACTAGTCATGCGGTCCCCCCACTCCCACTCCCCCCCGCGTGGAACTTCGTCCGAGGCGGCGTCGGCGTTCGCAACGGCTCGGTTCGTGAGTGCTCGAGCCGCCGCGTGCGCCGCCTCGTTGCCGGCCAGCGGGGTTTGTGTGTGTGCGGGGGTCCATATGACGAAAGTGTCATTTTTTTCCCGAATTTTGTCTTCGTTAGTCATTAGGATTCGCAGCGCCTCTCGGGAGACACGACCGTTCGCATAGTTGCGTATCGCTGCTTGCGAGTCACTAATTACTACTTCGGCCTCAGTGGTCGCCACCGCGAGTGCTATGGCCACCTCCTCGGCCGTCTCGGTCAGTGGCGTTTGCACCGTAACGCTCGTCATGCATGTCCCTTTACCGTCGACCACCGCGGCCACGTAACCACACCTTCGCGCGTATCTGGCCGCGTCCACGAATACCGCTTCCTTGCAATTTCCGAATTTTCTCTGCAAGTCCTGCGCTCTCTGGTTTCTTCGGCCGGTGTGATGTTCCGGGTGCATATTTTTGGGCAACGGCGGAATCACTATCTTTTCCCTCACCATCACGGTTATGTCGGCTTTTTCGCCTTGCTGCGTGTGATAGTGGATTCCCAGTTTTTCGAGGATGTACCTGCCCGTTTTAGTCTTAGAAAGTCGTTCATACTGTGCTACGTTGTGCGCTTCTATTAATTCATCAAGCGTGTTGTGCAAGCCTAGTTCTAATAATTTCACTGTGCTTGTGTTCATGGGTAAGCATAAAGCTTGCTTATACACTTTCCTGATTAAGCAATCTAATTTTATCTTCTCGGCGACGTGCCAATTCAAGTAAGAGGCAACGTACGTGATTCTACTGAGGACAAAGGCTTGCACAAGTCTAATAGTGTTCCCTTCTTTCATACCACTATGTCGGTTCGTAATTCGTTTTAGAAGTCGGATTGTCTGATTTACCGCGTGTTCCAACCTGCGAACAGTTTCGCCATTGTGGCCATTGGCTGCAATATACAAGCCTAATACGCGTATAACGTCTACTTTGGGAATGACGTGGCCTTCCGAGGTCGTTAGCTGTATCGCTTCCTCTGCGTGATTTGCGCTTTGTTCGCTGTATTTGGGCTTTCGACCTCTGCGCGTAGGTCTGTAAACCAGTAGCTCCGATTTCTCAGCCGAGCAGGTGAGGCCCGTGTCCTCTAGGAATCTTTGAACCGTATCGATGGCTCGCTGTAGCGTCTGTTCTATTTGGCCGTCACATCCCCGAGTTACCCACAGAGTAATGTCGTCTGCGTACAGACTGTGGGAGAGCCCGTCAATCTCTTCTAATTTAGCTGGTAACCCTATGAGTGCGAGGTTAAAGAGCAAGGGCGAAATCACCGAACCCTGAGGAGTGCCGGCGCTGCCCATCTCTATCTCTCCTGACTCTAATTCTCCCAATGTGATCCTCGCTGTCCTGTCCGTTAGAAAATCACGGACGTAGTCGTACGTCCTTTTACCGAGTCCTAGTTCTATTATTCGGGTAAGTATAGTCGAGTGCTTGACATTATCAAACGCCTTCTTTAAATCTAGGCCTAAGATTGCTTTGGTAGAAGTGGTCATGCTGTCTATTACCTGGTGCTTGAGTTGTAGCATGGCGTCCTGCGTGGAGAGGCTCTTCCTGAAGCCCAGCATGGTGTGAGGAATCAGATCGTGGTCCTCGAGAAAGTTTGTTAGTCTCGCGAGGACCACGTGCTCCATGACCTTACCAACGCAGGACGTCAGCGATATCGGCCTTAGATTTTCCAGCTGTATGCGCTTTCCTGGTTTGGGTATCATAACGATGCGGGCGGTTTTCCACTGTCGGGGAATACGTCCCTTTTCCCAGCATTCGTTAAGGAAAACCGTGAGGTGCTCTATCGATGTGTCATCTAGATTCCGAAGCGTTTTGTTCGTAACCCCGTCTGGTCCGGGCGATGATTTCGTGTTGAGCCTGTGCAGCACCGCGCGTACTTCAGCAATGCTGAAAGGTCTGTCCAAGCACTCGTTCGCAGTGCCTTTGTATTCAGAGTGGAGCACGGGTCTAGTCGGATTAGTGTATCTCATCCTGAGTTCATGCAAGAGTTCTGCGTGGGTGCCTTTGTAGACGTTGATTATCTTGTTGACATTTTGCCTATATGCTGTTTTAGTCTCCTCTGGATCCAGCAGGAACCTGAGGAGATTCCACGCCTTGGTGAACCCTACCCGGCTATCCATGCTATTACACGTCTCTTCCCACTGTGACTTGCAAAGCTGTAAAGCGTATTCCTCGATGTCTCTATTCAGTTTAGCTATTCGCCTACGTAAAGTCCTATTGTGTCGTTGTACTTTCCACCGGGCTTGTAGGCTACGTTTAGCCTCCCACATATGCAGAAGCTTACTATCTAGGACCTGGAGGTTTGCTTCAGGAGGGACCTCATGCGTTGCTGCCGCGACATCTTGCCTCAGCATTGATGTCCACTTTTCTATATCTTCGATATTTTCCGAGGAGTCAATCCTATTTTCCCTGTTTTGCCTAAACTTGTCCCACTCTACAAGTTTTAGTAGCTTGCTTTTCTTTTTGCACGGCCCCGCAATGGCACGAATTTCTACAATAGTGTGATCACTGCCCAAATCCTCCTGTGTATTCGTCCAGCATACGTTTGTTATGTTTTTAACGAACGCGAGATCTGGTGACGTATCAGCACAAACACTATTTCCTTGTCGCGTAGGCGCGGAGGGGTCGGTAATGAGAGTGAGACCCTCCAGTAGAGCATCCTCCCATAGGTTTTTGCCTTTCAGGTTTTCGTATTTGTAGCCCCATGCGGAATGATGAGCGTTAAAGTCTCCCGCTACGAGGAGCGCTCGGGTCCCCGCGATGCCGGCCGCCTTCTTGAGTAGCGCGCGGAAGCGGTGCTTAAGTCGAGGGCTACTATACACATTAAGAATGAAAAGACTATTGTCTCGATTCTTTGGAGGTACTATCTCCACCAACAGGTGTGGTATCGCGTTTACCTTTATCTCATGCTGCGTTACGGTTAGGTTACGTTTGACTAGCGTCGCGACGGCCGGTTTGTCCCGAGGAGCGCTATCCTGAAATGACCTGTAACCGGATAACTTAGCTTTAACGTTAGTTTCCTGTAGAAGTATCACATCTGGCTTCTCCTTGTTAATCAGGTACTGTTGAAGATGTCCCCGCTTTCTAGCGTATCCTCTACAATTCCATTGCCAAATTACGTAATTTTTAGTATTGTGAGTAGCCATGATGATAGTAAAATTTAATATTTGCCAGTGTTCTCCCTAGTCTCTGTGTCCACTGGTCTGTGGTACGGTTTCCCAGTCTGTTTGAGGGGCCCGCAGCTGCTAGCCGGTAACCTTCGCTCGTTGTTTTCAACCCTCATCTGCAGGGTGGCGAGTTGTTGCTGTATTTGCTGCATTGTAGTTGTTATCTGCTGCATCGCGCCTGTAAGCTGGCTAAGCATTCGTTCCATTTCTGCTTTACGCGTGTTCTTTTCATCCTCTATTTCTTTCCTGACTATGCTTATGTCGTCTTCGACATCGTGCCGTTTCCTATCCCTTTCCTCTGTTTTATGTGTTTGAATTTCGGCTTGCGCCGGGTCCACTTCAACTGCCCTGCGTTTCGAGGGGGTCGGCACCGTTTCATCCTTAGATAGTACCTCCCCTGGATTGTCCTGCAATCGGATCGTTCCGCCCTTTTTAGCTACCTCATTTTTTAGACTAGCATTTTCCTCCCTGAGTTCCTCAATTACGTTTTTGTATCTAATGTTATCTCTCTCCAATTGCTCGAGTCGTTTTTGAATTTGCATGATCATGTCGTGTTGACCTTCACTGTTAGAAAAGGCAGTGCCAGACCGCGCACGCTCGCCGGAGGCGGCTGCCGCCCAGCTCACCTTGGAGGCTTTGGGTAGACTGTCGTTACCACCGGGTCCGGCAGCTCGCGTCGCTGTAGTGTCGGTACTGGCGGGAGACGTGCCCTGGGACTTAGGTCTGTCCTTGGCTCGTTGGCGCTCGGCGTTCCTCGACCGAGAGCGGGAGTGAGACCGGGACCGGGAGCGGGAGCGAGAACGCGAGGCGGATCGGCCTCGTCTCTCCCCACGCAGCGCCGAACAGGCGTGTCCACTTTCGCCGTACACCCTATAGCTCTTGTCTGCGTCCTCCTCACGTTGCCTTCTTTCCCACTGGCGTTTCTTCACTATGTAAGGAGTTCTGTACTTGGCTTGGCATTTCCTGTCTCCGGTAGGGTGGTCCTTGCCGCAAAGTCGACATCTGGGCTCACAACAGTGGTCTTGCGGTGGATCATCACAGCCACAGCCTCTGCATCTTCTACTCTCTGGGTTGGGGCAAACGTCGGATCGATGTCCAAGTCGGCCGCAAGCGTAGCACGTCTCGTACTGTTTCTTGTAGAGCACGCAGCGGTGCTCCGTTCCGTTGTAGTATATGTAGCGCGGCACTACACTTCCTTCGAATACGACGATAGCGTGTGCCGTGCTTCCCATCCTCTTCGCGTGCAATAACGAAGGGTTGTGCTCGTTGACGAGGTGTCTCTCAATATCCTCAGGAGAATCTTCGTCGGGAATCCCACGGATGATGCCCTTGGTTGTATTTTCCGGCGCGGCTGCATATGCCCTCGCTGCGTAATCTTTGTCTCCCATGGTTAGCTTGGAAATTTCACAATATCTTCTGGCTCTCTCTTCCGATGGAGTGCTCACTACTACAATATTCTGTCTTTCGTTTACGCGAAAGATATCGCCTCTGGTTTCCTCTTGGTTCAGTCCGGCAGCGGCACGTATGCTGTCGCCGATCCGAGCAGCACGATGTGTCCTGGTGCTGAAGCCATCTCTAGGGCGTACGATGACCTTGATGTCGTCCACCGGCAGATTCGGTTTTTTGGTCGCCATGCTGAGTCGTCGCACGTTTCTGGCTGCTCTTTTGACAAACGCTTCATCATCGTTGAGCGCGTCAGCGGTCTGCGCAGCAGGGTCAGTGCCCGCGACGCGCGCCTTGCGTTCCTTGTATTTGGCCCGAACCTCGAGCCAGCCATTCTCCTTGCGGACATCTGTCGGCGATATTTCTTCACCGTCTACGTGAACAACTTCCATTGCAGTCGAGGATAAAGCCGTTAAGCGAGTAGCAAAGGGGCGTCGCACTGCTCGCTAGGTTCGGCATAGACGCCGGCCGCGTCTGCAGCGCGAGCGACGGCGTCTACCGGTGCTGCGTTAGGCTTAGTTCGTGTGCCAGTGTGGCACCGCAATAAATGAGCTACAGTGTCCAGAAAAGCGGCTCACCTCCGAAAAACTTGATATAGGCAGGATTCGCTGACCTTCCAGAAACTGCTGAGTAGAATGCCGTTGATCGAAGATCTGAATTTCTGCCACAAACATAAAACATCCGCGGAACCGACGTGAAACGCGTCCGCACCCTCTGGCCCCCTGGCGGCATCCCCCCTGGGAACATCGACTGTAAAAAATTTATACAATAATAGTTTACTCGTAAGTAAGTCATGGTAGTTTGTGTGACCCACCCACAATTGACGTCGTCACATATACAGCACATTTCTTTTTTAATTTCTCAGTCACATGAACACTTTGGATCACGTGTGATTCTGGTCGCCGCTGATCTTCATAAAAAGTGTCCGGTTTGACACAGGCGCAGAAACAAGCGTTTTAGACTGAGGTTGTGTGCTTAGACGAAAACACAAATATGTTCGTGGTTCGACAGGAGGCCACTTTTCAGTTCCAAAGCTGAATTGTACAACTTCACTATGGATCGCCCAACTCTTCTCCTGCATATCCACGATTTGGGTGCGCTTTGAAGACGTGCACAGGGAAAAAAAATGACAGATCCCACGTACAGTAGGAATCGATGACATGCGAAGCACAAATGAGGAAGGTAGATATTTGACTCTAAAATCAGCACAACGTTACGAGGTAGAGGTAAATCATGTCGTACAAGACTTATGTGTTGTGATTATCATGTTTGGATGTGTCGTTTACCTTCGCCATCTATTCACACGACGTGATACCCAATGTATTATATTTTGGGCTAGCGAAACGGCCGTGAGCACGCTGTGAGCGTGGTATCTTCTCATGTTCTTACATGACACGTGTGTCAGGATTATCATGTTTGCACCATTCATATACTTTCGTCATCCATTGACCTCACGTAACACGAAATTGGGTATGGAGCTAGCAAAACGGCCGCGAGCGCATCATGAAGGGCCCAATATACTCATTTGTAGCGTTGACTCGCGCGCACGCTGGGCCCAGCGACGCTACGTTAGCAAAACGCGAGCACTAGTCTGACGCCAGGCGCGACCGGAGTGAACAGCGTCCGTCAGCGTCGTTCAACGGCAACCAGTGGGAAATGCGGCATGCTGCGTTTCGCGCCCATAAGCTACCCAGACAGCACTGCGTCTCCCTCTATTCGTGACGGAGGGACGCTTGACGCGCTCACACGTGCATGCGTCAAAGCAACGCAGCGTGGTGAGTGCCTGCGAGTATATGGCAGGTCCGGCGCCTGGCGTGGCAACGCCGCCGTGACGCGATGAAATGAACGGCGGCGAGCTCGCACACAGCGTCACGTCGAAATGTATTGGCGCCTTGGCTGTGGTATGTAGTCATGCTCTCACATCACACGCCTCTCATGATTATCATGTTTACGCCAGTCACATACCTTCGTTATCGATTGACGTCACGTGATACAAAATTTGGCGTTTGTGAAGCTAGCAAAACGGCCGCGAGCGCATCACGAGTGTAGCATGTAGTCATGTTGTTACATGACATGCATGTCATGATTATCATGTTTGGATGAGTCGTTTACCTATGTCGTCCGTTCGCGTCATGTAACACCGAGTTTAGTACATGTGAAGCCAGCGAAACGGCCGCGAGCGCATCACGAGTGTGGCATGTAGTCATGTTGTTCCATGACATGCATGTCATGATTATCATGTTTGGATGTGTCATTTACCTATGTCGTCCGTTCGCGTCACGTAATACCGAGCTTAGTACATGTGAAGCTAGCGAAACGGCCGCGAGCACAACATGAGCGTAGCATGTAGTCATGTTGTTACATGACACGCATCTCATGTTTATAATGTTTGCACCAGTCACATAACTTCGTCCTCCATTCACATAGCGTAATACCAAATTTGGTGTATGTGACGCTAGCGAAATGGCCACGAGTGCACCATGAGCGTGACATGTAGTCATGTTGATACATGACACGCATGTCATTATTTTGATGTTAAGGTCAGTCGCTTGTGTACGGCATGCAATCATGTCATACCTTACTAGCCTTGCAACTTGCCATGTCAACGAAAACACCACAAGAGCTGCAGGGCCATGAATTGTAAATCATGACATTCATGACATACATGCCATGATTTTTATGTTATGAGTAGTCAAGCATGTTCTTCATACAGTCATGTTATGCCATACCAAGTTTGGTATCGATACCATTATAGAAACGGCCAGGAGAGCTAAAAGTCGTAGGCGGCTAGCTAGCTAGCTAGCTAGCTAGCTAGCTAGCTAGCTAGCTAGCTAGCTAGCTAGCTAGATAGATAGATAGATAGATAGATAGATAGATAGATAGATAGATAGATAGATAGATAGATAGATAGATAGATAGATAGATAGATAGATAGATAGATAGATAGATAGATAGATAGATAGATAGATAGATAGATAGATAGATAGATAGATAGATAGATAGATAGATAGATAGATAGATAGATAGATAGATAGATAGATAGATAGATAGATAGATAGATAGATAGATAGATAGATAGATAGATAGATAGATAGATAGATAGATAGATAGATAGATAGATAGATAGATAGATAGATAGATAGATAGATAGATAGATAGATAGATAGATAGATAGATAGATAGATAGATAGATAGATAGATAGATAGATAGATTCGCTAAGAAGTTCGCTAAGAAATGCTTTGCATTAAAAAAAAACAGGTGTGTGGTGTCAATTCCCTGTCCGCGTCAACAAAAAGCATATTTCTATCGTCGACATGCAGAACCAACTGGTCCAATTTGGCTCGCTGGCAAACTTCTGCTGCAGTTTGTGAATTTTCTGTCGGCCAGTGTTATATAGGTAACGCTCAGTGAGGGGCCACGCTCATCGGAACGCCTCGACGAATATTTCGCGCGGCGGCCGTCGGACCCGCGAGCCGTGTTACCTGCAAAAGTGGCCGCGCCTGTAATTCCCGTGCGGTACATTGAGCCCCTTCATTTAGCAGCAAGGGATCGCTTTGAACGCACCCTAATGAATGCGCCAGAAATAAAAGAGCAGAAACACACCACTAAACACCGCCGGGACCTTTCAAAAAGCATTACCCGAAGTGTCGCCCCGGAAGTCTTCTGGGGTAGGCCAATTGGCGCGAGCCAGATTGTTTATAAACACCGAAACTGCCTTTACGTTAGGTCTCCCGTTCGTTCGTTATTTTGTACTCTGTTTGCTTTATTCTGTTCACGATTCTTACCGAAAGATGAACGCGAATGCTTGGGTACATAAGGGTGCTGACGAACTTCCGTCCCCTGCTCTCTATCTTTCATCTCCCTCATCCCCCTCCCACGCGCAGGGTAGCAAACAGGTTGCCTTCAGGCTGGTTAACCTCCCTGCCGTTCTTTTCCTTCTATTTTTCCTTCCGGCACTAAAACAATAATGCTAATATAATATCCCGAGTTTTGCGTACCAAAACCACGACATTATTATGAGAGTAAGACTCCGGAAATTTCGACCATCTTGTGCACGGAACTAAGATTCTAGAATGCGGGAACGCACCTGCTGCACCAGGAAAAGAGCGGCTTATCTAGACAGGCGACCGAAGGCATCCGAGCGTGTACGCAGCTGCGCTGGCATTCTGCCAGTGTGGCGAACTTGTTCGGCGAATGGTTGCACACTTGTACGTCGTCTGTAATGGTGAGAACACAGCTGCGCGTCGAGTGTCGGTAGTAAGCCTCGTGCCGCAGTTTCGGGCAGTAGGTGTAGAAAGGCGAGCCACACCTCTGGTTCGTCTGCGGTTCAGAAAGACATTGTTAGACATTGTGACATGTTGTTGAATTCAAGGTTTAAAAAATAACCCGATTAGTACGTGCTTTTTTCTAGAAATAAAGAAATAATCTGACGAGTATATACAATGCACTTCTGAAAATTAAGGCTGGCATATTCCCTAACTAAATACTAAATGGTCACTAGCCACATAAAGCAGTAGCCTCTTAGTAAAGGAAGGTAGTAAAATGCAAGTTAGCGAAATTACTACCTATTTAGTAAGTGAATAGTGCTGACAAGTGGTTAGTCCATTACCAAATTGTTAGTGACCCCCACCAATAGAGGTTTACGCCTATTTTTCTAAATGTTCATGTGCATTGTCATACGTTATGTGCATAAAACCCCGGTATTTCGCTGCTTTAAATACTTTTCCAGGGCTAATGATGCAGATATAATTGAACACCTAGAAACATGTCTTACAAATTTTGATGACGTAAATGTTAGCGTGCTTTGGACACGATTCAAACAAATTTGTCAATTTTGTTTAGATAATTTTGTGCCTTCCAAGCACAAAAAAGTTAACAAATGAACACCATGGATAAATCGCAACATCATTCATATGGAGCGCAAAGTTAAGCGACTGAAAAAAAAGTGGGCAACGGCTGATTTGATACATGATGCGCACAACAGTCTCGCTCAAACTGTCCGCAGCTCTAGGGAGTATTACTTTAAAACCTCATTGCCTAACTTTATTGCAAATGACCCCAGTAAATTATGGAGTTTTATCAGTGAAAAGAAAAGACCTGTATCCCAAATGTCAATTGATGGAACCAACTTCACCGATCAGAAAGACATTGCCAGGCATTTTGATCAATATTTCCAGAGAGTGTTCAACACTTCTGATTTCAAGTGTATATCTAATGCTACAGCCTTTCCTTATGCTGAATCACTGTTTATTTCTTATCCATCCAGGCGTGGTATCTATGTTGCTAAATTTAAAAACTTAGGCATCCTGTGGTCCATGATAACATACCGAACGTATTTCTATGACGATATGCTTTATCTCTAGCAAAGTCCTTGGTTATTATTTTTCGCTGTTCTTTGTTGTTTCCCAGCTGCCCAGTGACTGGGGACAGCCCGCGTTGTACCCATCTTTAAAAAGGGGGACCGCTTAGCACTAGGAAATTACCGTCCAATCTCACTAACTTCACAATGTTGTAAAATTATTGAACACATCATAGCTACTAGTATAAACAAGTATATTGAAGAACACTCTATATTAACCATTTATCAACATGGTTTTCGGAAAGGATTATCCGCCGTAACTCAACTCGTCACACTGTTTCACTCTCTTGAATTAAACATCGATAGACACAATAGGACAGATATGCTCTTCTTAGATTTCTGTAAAGCCTTCGATAAAGTTCCCCATAGCAAACTCATTTCTAAACTTAGAACAATAGGTATACCCAAAATATTCGTTTGTTGGATTTCTGCGTATTTAAATAATCGCGAACAGTACGTTCATGCAGGGGGCCAATATTCGGACTATCTTCCGGTCACATCGGGCGTACCACAGGGCAGTGTGTTAGACCCTTTGTTTATTCTATTGTATATCAATTATATTGTTGATGTTATTCACCCTACTGTAGAAATAAGATTGTTTGCAGACGATTGTGTTTTCTTCAAAGAAATACGTTCCACTAACGATTTCAACGATCTGAGCACTCGTCTTTGCAATATATATGAATGGTGCAACAAATGGGGAATGTGTCTCAACGCGAACAAATGTATGTGCCTTCCAGTGACTCTCCAAAAGAGTCCACAATCGTATACATATTAGGGTCTTCACTACTGCAACAAGTAAACTACAACAAATACCTTGGTGTGACACTCACTTACAACTTATCTTGGATTCTCCATATTGATAATGTTTGTTCATCTGCCTTTCGTAAACTATGTCTTCTTAAACATAAACTTCAAAGTGCTCCCACGAATGTTAAGCTACTTTGTTACACAGCCCTTGTGCAGCCAAAACTAGAGTACGCGAGCATAGTATGGGATCCTTATACAAAACGCAATATACACGCTCTTGAGCGTATTCAAAGAAAAGCTGTTAGATTTATATTCAACAAGTACTCCAAGTTAGACTCACCCTCAGATTTAATGCTAGCAAACAACATTCCCTTACTGCAGTTGCGAAGACAAAAAGCTAGATTAGAATTCCTTGATCAACTTTTGAACAAAAAATAGCTCTACACCCATCCCCGTATTTGACACCCCTTAGTAGCCGGCCCACCCGACACCACCACCCAAAGGCCTTGATCCCATATTTTGCTTGCACAGACCTACTGAAGTATTGGTACTTTCCAAGAACCACATGTGAATGGAACTGTCTTACTAATACATGTGATGAATGAACTAACCTACCAAACAACCTTCTTCGCCCTTTATAGTTTAGTTTCGCAATTATTTTATTTGTATGTGTATTATGACCCTGCTTGGACCTCGAGTCTGCAGTATTGAATAAATGAATATAAAAATGATTCTGTTACAAAAGTATAAGATGAAAAAATGAATTGACACGACCCTCGTAAAATAATAATGGCTTCTAACTACGTCTTGTAACTATATATATGTATATATATTTATACTGTGGTATTGCGTATCACAGCAACACACTTACAGAGAACTGACCACATGATCATATGATGAAATCAGATTCACATATGATCACACATATGTGAATCTCATATGCCCATAAGGACTCATATGAGCATATGATATGCTTATATGAGTTCTCATACTCACATGATTATGTGCTCATATGAGAATGAGAACTCATATGAACGGATCACGAGAACACGCATGCAAACGCATGCACAAGGAAATCTTCAAGACCTTGACATAGCAGATTTCTACTGTACCAGTAACTTGAAGGCTATATATACCCCTGCTTTGGGATCGCGAACCGCGTACTGGTTAGTAGTCACAGAATTTATAAGACTATTGTTGTTCTGTACGCATCATCATGTCTCCTTCTATTTTCTTATGTGTGTGCCATTATGTAGCGCGGAACTTCTATTTCAAGGTAGTCAATAAAATTAGAGCTTGCCTAAATTTTGCTTATGATGTCGCCATTACGACAAATTGTACTGCAGCATCTACGAAAGATCTGGCAACGTCGGTAGCTTAGTAGTTGCTTAGTTAGAAACACTAAGAAATGCTCCCTGGTTAGTAACGGCTAAAGTTACTAGGTGTACT
This sequence comes from Rhipicephalus microplus, assembly GCF_043290135.1. Lineage (NCBI taxonomy): Eukaryota > Metazoa > Arthropoda > Arachnida > Ixodida > Ixodidae > Rhipicephalus > Rhipicephalus microplus. The sequence continues at coordinate 69,154,474 of NC_134704.1, forward strand.
AGCTGGTGGCGTGAAAGAGTACGCAACAAAGGTAACAAAATACTCCGGAAACTAGTAAACACACCCGTTTACTAACTGATTACCAACTTCCTTTTTTCTAAAAGTGTACATCAGCTATAAAACTGAATGACAGGCCAGCGCTGCTATCCATTCACTCAGGATTCTGCTCTCGCTTTCCCTAAGACATTCCGACATCGATACAACCAGCAAACAAGAAAAATACGACTTGTAACTATCTGCTAAGGCTCTCGAAGATACCTCCTTACGCTGGTGATGAGCTTGGTGGAGCACCCTATGTACGGACACTAATGTACAGTGCTGGCGAAAAACAATCCCGACATTTGCGGTATAGTTCTCAAGTAAACTGTTTCAAAAAATGCTTCCAAATTCCCCTTAACAACGGCCACTCCGCGGATCGCCGTTCTATCACAATCAGCATCTTGACGAAACGTTGTACCGTTGCACCATTGCGCATGCTTGAGAGCCGTGAGCATGCGGCGCGGTGCCGCGAAAAAATGCGAAACGAAAAAAAAGTGGTGTTTTTTTTAATCTATCGCCTGCTTTACTTCCTTCTCTCGTCTTGGCGAAGGGCACAGGGAGTGGAGAAAAAAAAAGCAGATTAAAATTTTTTAGTGCTCACAGTTTTCTCCAATCGTTTTCAATAGCTTTGCCGAGTGCCACAGCAAGGATGGCTTACAAGAACGGAAATTCGTCCGAGTTTCTAGGTGTTCATTTTTGAACGAGCAACAGAATAAAACGACAGAAGAAAAAGTAGGCTACATGAACGACCATGCCTACTTTTCTACCACTTCCAATTATTAAGTGCTTTATCACACTCTTTGTTCGGGAAGGATTGAGTCTAAAGAAGCGTTTGGTACAAGGTTCAGAGGGCCCCGCCGCGATGGTCTAGTGGCTAAGGTACTCGGCTGCTGACCCGCAGGTCGCGGGCTCGAATCCCGGCTGCGGCGGCTGCATTTCCGATGGAGGCGGAAGTTTTGTAGGCCCGTGTGCTCAGACTTGGGTGCACGTTAAAGAACCTCAGGTGGTCGAAATCTCCAGAGCCCTCCACTACGGCGTTTCTCATAATCATATGGTGGTTTTGGGACGTTGAACCCCACGTATCAATCAATCAATCAATCAATCAATCAATCAATCAATAAAGATTCAGAGGGGGCGACTCGTTGGTGTGTTTTTCTGTCTTCGTTCTCGCATAACACCCAATTACTTTGCAACATGTAGCGTGTGAGCTCATTTAATCATAGCCTTAATAATCATTACGCGTGTACACAACGTCACGTGCCCAATCGCTTCTCTGTGACTACTGACTTACCGGCTTGCGCATTGGTAGTACCCTCATGTGCGGACGCAGATCGATATGCCGGTTATGACGCGGAGTAGCTGATTTGCGCCTTGTAAACGTAAGGTGGCGTTTAAGGGTCCTCTGCCGCGGAAGAACTGACGTATTCTTCAGTGGTTCTCGAGCGTGCCTTCGCTTGGTCGCAATGCTCAGTGATGGCTGCGTCATGTCAGTTAACTGGACAGGCGGCTTCTCGTCGGCGTCGAGCAAAATCGTAGACTCAGTATCAGGGTTCACGGAACTTGTCGTTCCATTGATCGATGGCTTCATTTTATGCGTCGAAGGCCATTTCACCACGGGAGCATTCTGGAGCAACATGTCACTTTCGACAGATTGCGTGGACATAACACCTTTCTTATCTTCCAGTAGCTGCCTCATGTTGTCATTGGATAGGACCGTCCACGTCAAGGTGACCATAATAGCGGAGACACAGACGACTGCCGCAGCTACGAGGAACGCAACCACGTTACCGCACCGGGACCAGGTTAACCACTGATCGCTCTGATGGCACTCCCCGGCCACGGAGCTCATGCGATTGGACAGCGAAGCCTCGTCGAATTCCTCACCGCCTGTAGAATGGGAGAATAGGTAACTAATGCTTCGTTGAATACTGTGCTCGCCGTCAGACGAAACTACGGGTGACAGCTCGGGCCCGTCGCTGAAGCCACCGACAGCGCTGTGAAACGTGTCGCTTTCGGACAGTGACGTGTTGCACGATACCACCGACTTGAGGAACTCCGCTTTGCTCGGTGGTGGCGATGGCTGCAGTGACGGTGGAGGCGCTGTTTGCAGAGCCGCCATGCTCATTCCGGAAAGAACTAGGCCTTGTTTGAAAGGGTCTTCAAAAAACGGAACGAAACCCTTACTGTTTCCTGGAAAAGGCAGCACTTCTCGGGGCCGGCTATCATTGAAGGAGTGGTGTTCACTCGTTACGACTAAAGATCGCTTTTGCTTGAGCGCCATAACTCTATAATGTCGTCGATGAATTACCGCAGAGGGTGAGCTGGTCTGAACATTATTTTTAGCACACGAACCTTCTTGACTCCAATACTGTTGCTGCTGATGACAACTCCTTAAAACATGACACATCCCCACAGCGGAGATTGGGGGATCAATGCTTAATTAACCCACAATCTCCGCTTAGTGTAAGGCAATATTCGTCTTGCTGGTAGTGTGGAAGTGAATGATTTTACTTACAACCACAACATAACCAAATCCTCGTCTTCTAATGCTTGAAAAACAGCCCAAAAATTACAGAGAGTGGAAAGAATGACACGCGGTGGGGTCGGGCACTGGATTTCAAAGGCATGCTTCTGCCAACTCTCCTTCTTGCGCGCTGTAGGGTATGCTGTAAAAAAAGAGTCCTAAATACAGTAATTCGACGAAAAAGCAAGAAAAAAACATGCGGATAATTTCAGCTCGCAATAACAGTGTCGCGTAACGTAAGAAAGAAAGATAATCAAATGAAAAAATTGAGCTTATTAAAACTCCTAAGAATGTTTTTTTTTTGTGGAAAGGAAATGTAGCCTTGGGAACTGATTGTTTTACAGGTAACTGAGCAGGATTTTGAACAGGCTAATCAACAATCGACCACATATATAATAACAATCAGGTAATAGAGAAATGCTCAGAATATAGCCAACCACTATACATAGCCTTCATGGATTACAAGAAAGCATTTGACTCAGTAGAAATATCAGCACTCATGCAGACACTGCGGAATCAGGGCGTCGACGAAGCATATATAAACATCTTGTTAGAAGTATACAGCGGAATAACTGCTACCATAGTGCTGCATAAAGAAAGTAACAGAATATAAATCAAGAAGGGTGTAAGGCAGGGTAATATAATCTCTCCAATGCTATTTACCGTGTGCCTACAGGAGGTTTTCAGAGGCCTGGAATGGCAACAGTTAGGCATAAGAGTTAATGAAGAGTACCTCAGTAACCTACGCTTCATCGGTGACATTGCATTGCTGAGTAACTCAGGGGACGAATTGCAACTCATGATTACGTAGCTAGACAAGGAGAATAGAAAAGTAGGTCTTAAGATTTATCTGCTGAAAACGAAAGTAATGTACAACAACCTCGGAAGAGAACAGCGCTTCGAGATATGTAATAGTGCACTTGAAGTTGTAAAATACTATGTCTACTTAGGACAGGTAATAACCGCGGAGCCGAAACACAAGATTGAAGTAACTATAGAAGAATAAGAATGGGGTGGAGCACATTTGGCAAGCACTCTCAAATCATCACAGGTAGATTGTCACTCTCCCTCAAGAGGAAGATGTATAACAGCTGCATCTGGCCGGTACTCTACTACGGAGCAGAAGCCTGGATACTTACAAAGAGGGTTCAGCTTAAATTGAGGATGGTGCAGTGAACAATGGAAAGGAAAATCATAGGAGTAACCTTAAGAGACAAGAAGAGAGCAGAGTGGATTAGGGGACAAACCAGGGTTAAGAATATCATAGTTGAAATCAAGAAGAGGAAATGGACGTGGGACGGGCATGTAGCACGTAGACAGGATAACCACTGGTCATTAAGGCTACCTAACTGGATTCCTAGAGAAGGCAAGTGGGTTAGGGGGAGACAGAAGGTTAGGTGGGCAGATGAAATTAAGAAGTTTGCGGGTATAAATTGGCAGCAGCAAGCGCAGGACCGATTTGACTGACGGAACATGGGAGAGGCCATTGTCCTGAAGTGGACGTAGTCAGGCTGATAATGATGATGATGATGATGATGATGAAGCCAGCACTTGAAAATGTGGCTGTTAGCCCAGTGGCTGCAGTACAAAGCGGAGGTGCGATTTTCAAGTTAATGTTTTTAGTGGGCTGGCTCCATCTGTTAAATGCGAAGCATTCCTTTGCGAACTTTCGCGACTTTGAGCGTATCTATCTATCTATCTATCTATCTATCTATCTATCTATCTATCTATCTATCTATCTATCTATCTATCTATCTATCTATCTATCTATCTATCTATCTATCCATCTATCTATCTATCTATCTATCTATCTATCTATCTATCTATCTATCTATCTATCTATCTATCTATCTATCTAGCCGCTTACGTTTGGGTGATCTCGTGGTCACCCCCCTAACTTAACGTGAACCAAAAGTAGCATGGGAGGGTAAGTTGGTTTGATGAATATGACGCACTGGTGAAGACAAGAATAATGTCTTCACCAGCGCGTCATATCCCGTCCCGTCGCTTACTTCGTCAACCACTTACTGTCATACTGTGCACATACCCACGGGCGGGTATGTTGCGTTGGTATGCGGGTATGTGCCACAGGTGACTGACACTTAGTACTTGCGCAGGAACAGTGAGAACACAGGGGAAACTTTATTGCGCGAGCGTTAGGAAATACCCGACATCGGTAGCGTTGACCCGATGAATGCAAATAATAAATGACAGGGCCCCAGCTGAAAGTGTGCCCAATTATTCTGCGTGGTAATGAAGCATTTTAACACAGAGCTGCGCCAAGTCTCGGAAATAATTTTCAAATAAATGCTAATCTTCGTGAAACGTCAATAGCGGTTGCAGTATACTGCCTACCCCATTTTGTAAACATTACTTATGTACTCCTTGGAGAAAGCCGTCACGTCGGGTTAACGTAAATTGTGGTTAGTTGCCTTTCGCTGAAGTTTATTCACGCAGCAGTGTCCAGGGCCAGCATTCTCGCGAGCATCAGCGCTTTATATCAGCTTCTGGTGTTGCAAATAGGCATGTTCCAATTGGCATCTATCGCAAGTGCAAACAACTGGTTATATAAACATCTGCAACTCTTCAACATATGTCTGTGAGCGCAACGTTTGTACATATATTTAGCGTCATTTCGTGACGTGTCGCTCAAAACAAAAATTGCAACACGGTCACCTTCTCTCCGCATGCTTTGCATAACGTCGATTCCCAGGTACATGAGACCTGCCAATTTTTCGTTTATATTATATTAATGACTTACTGACCCTAAAGGTTTCCTCTGTAATCTCTCTGGGTGGAACGAAGATGAACCCTTCTAGAGCCAGGTTGCACATTTCATTATTGACAACTATATTTACGTTTCCAGTGCCACTTCTATGAACGCAAGATATCAGTACCTCTGTTTTTTCATCGTAGGAAAATATTTCACCCCTGCCCATTACACAATCTGAATTAAGACAATGCGGTTATGATAACAAACTGATAACTCCTTACCCTTACGTATCTGCCTGCATCGACCATCGTCTTAAGGTTCGTATATTCCCACATGCCAAGCCAACCATTTTCGCAATTGTTTCATGTCCCGTACACCAACAAGTTAAAATCACTTACGATCATTCGTGGTTATCACTGTTTATTGTTAGTTTAAGGTTGCTGTAACATACCTGTTTATGCCTTAAGGGCAATTTTTTGTGCGATTATAGTATTCTAATTTCTGAACAGCTTCTTATTTTCCTTGTATGAACACGTATTTTTTTGTTTACATTCTATTGCAATGATGCCTTGCTTGGTTTATAGGCACATGCTTGTGTTCTGAGTGTTCTTTTAGTCATGTATAATTCGTTGTTGTAAGAGGTCTGTGCATGCTTTGATTTCTTCATCAATTGCTTTTGTTCACTTACTGCAAGCTGTTTATTTTTGGTTTTCTTCATTGTATCTATGTAACCCCCAATAATTTTCTTTTTTATCTTTATTTGCTAAACCATGTTGGAATAAAATATAAACCACTCCCCTCTGAAATACCCATGTACCCTGTGGGTACTGAAATGAATAAATATTTATAGGAATAAATAAATAGAAAAATAATTCCAAACACTCAACACTCTAGAAAGTGTACTGGTAACCATGAGAGCATCCTAAAAAAGTAATAGTTCAGCGTGTTAAAAAAAAGCGCCAGGTCTGCGTGGAAGGTGCAGCACAGTCACAGTGAAAGCTAAATGAGCGGGCTTTCAGAACCTTTTCTAAACACTCATTGGTTAACTGCTGCGAGCACACTTTTTGAATACCCACTATGGCATTATTATTAATAATTTCTGGGTAGTAGGCCGGCATTCGCTATGCTATCCTTCGTCATTTTTCTGAGAAGTGTGGTGCCCGCTAAACACTTGTAAGGAATTGTGGGCCAATTGTTCGCGTAGCGGCTGACGACGATGAAGAATTATGGCTGAAGTGGGTATGCGCCACAGTTAATCGGTGATTAGGAACAATATTTGTCATGGGTTGGAGCATTGAACGACCCACTCGTTATGCTATTCACATTGTGTGAAGCCTGGTTCTTCCTTCAATGTTATAAAACGCTTTAATTAGACGATAGTCTGCTGCTGACCCACAGGTCGCGGGATCGAATCCCGGCTGCGGCGGCTGCATTTCCGATGAAGGCGGAAATGTTGTAGGCCCGTGTGCTCAGATTTGGGTGCACTTTAAGAACCCCAGGTGGTCGAAATTTCTGGAGCCCTCCACTACGGCGTCTCTCATAATCATATGGTGGTTTTGAGACGTTAAACACCACAAATCAATCAATCAAGACGATAGTCTTTCTTGGGAACCTTCGACGCAAACATTTTGGTTTGTCTGTCTGTCCGTTTGTCTGTCCCCCCTTAACGGTACCGGGCACTTCAAACAGCACCAGCGAATACTCCAAACAGCGTATACCCTATCCACAGCGCCCACCAATGTTGCTCAAGATTCAGCGTTCCTACTTGTGCGATTCAGTACTTAGTTCAGTACGAATAGACTGCACAAATGAAGAAAAAAAAACGCTTTGGAATTAGGTGTACACAAACGGGGATATTTTTCAAATAGATCATTCATTAACTGGGCCTAGAAAGTGCCAGCTGTTTCGTCGTTAAATATTACGGGACAAAAATGAGCGATGCTTTTTATGGTCATGAACTCACGGTAAATATTAGATTTCTCGAGCACACCGCTGAAATCCATCACTAGGTGTGTACGCCAGTACGGCGGGGTCACATCCGGGAAATTCGCAAGGTAAAGGGCTCAAACTGCACAGATGTGTCAGGTGCGTACGCAGGTATTTACAAAGTACCTGTTCAACAAGCAGGTGCTGTGGACAGGTTGTCCTCATGCAGCGATAACGCCTGAGTGTTTGTTTGGTTAAGTTAAGCCCTCCAAACGAGCGCCTAAAGTCTTGCTGCTCCAGAACTCCACATGTGAAAACCAGGTGATGCCCGAACTGTGAAAAATATGTGAACAATCAAGAAAGTCTACTGACTTTCTTGATTGTCTTGTTTTTCTATCTTCTAGAAAAACAAGACATAAGCATAAATATTCATTGGCGCCAGTTTTTGCCCGTACCACTGCTTTTAAAAATAGTTTTTTCCCTAGGACTATTGCTGACTGGAACTCTTTACCAATAAGTGCTTTTCAGTCCGAAGATATTGAAAAACAGCTTGAAACTTTTTTTGTTTAGTTCTGAATGATGTATCCATATGGTGTGTATTCGCAGTGCCCGAGTAATGTAGTTAGTTGACTTCTGCTGCGCATGAGTGTTCTGATCACTGTTTATGTGCCGTAACTCTGTTGTGCAAGTGCACTATAAGTTGTCTAATTAAGTGCTGTGACATTGTACTTTTTTTTTGTTGTTTTTGCCCCTCCTGCTTGGGCCTAAGTATAGGCCTGCAGAACCTGTAAATAAATAAAATAAATAAATAAAAAGACGCATGTTTTTTAAAGACGTTTCTGTCTGTCTGTCTGTCTGTCTTTTTGTCCACTCTTAACCATACCTCAAACGGCACCCAACGGCCGACCCCACCCGCAGCGCTCACCAATATCGCTCACGATTCAGTGTTCATAGCTGTGGGATTGTCAATTAAAAAACAATTATTGCGCATATCTGAGGTGCCATAACAGCACGTCGGTGTTTTGTATGTGTGCCTTTATACTAATTGATGCACACACAAGTAACTATAAGGACTGTAGCGTTTATAGCGCTGCGCTGACAGTGCAACGCGATGCTCAAAAAGGTGTTTCCAACGCTTTGCTACGACATTGTGGTGGCACCTGCCCATCGCTTTGCGTTATACACCTTATCACCTCCGTGACAGGCGCGCATCTTTCGCCGCGGACGAGCAAGCCTTCTTTTTCGAAGATAACTGCCAGATGGCGCTCGTGCTAACGCGCCTAGATGCGCTCGTTCGCCTCCGCTACACGCTCGAGGCACTCTAATGCAACGCCTCCAGAATACCATTCACCGATTTTCTCGCACAGAACATCAAACAAACGTTTTGTTCACTCTCTCCAAACGCAAGACTATCGTCTTTCGACGACATTTGCAGTGTAACATGCAGATTCGGGGCCAATTTCATTTTTTGAAAAAAGTCATCATGCATTGTCAAAATTATGGTTCGTGGTGGTGGTGGTGGTGCAACACGCAAGGTTAGCTTGGCCTAAGAGGCCGGCAATCGTTCCGCCATGTCCTCTGTACCACAGAACTTCCTAAATATACACTAGATGGAACTCTGGCGCTAGTGCCTATGGGAGCTGCAACGCAAGGCGCTTTAGCGAGCATCGCAATCATGGGTAGTGCACTAATTTGTCTAATCTTCGTACTTCTGGCTGCGTGTGTGTTCGTGTGGATTGAAGCTATATTCCCACGAAACAAGTATTAGCAAATGTTCAGCGGTTTCACTTATTCACCTCATTCTTTTAGGCTTACCCTTTCAAACTGGGTCACGAAATTAAAAAGGTTTCATTCTTTCCTTCGAAACAAAACCGAAACACAGCGACAAACGAAACTACAAGCGCGAATCGCCGCAGGAAAGCGCGAAGACTAGGCAAGCCAGGTACTACCCATCATTCCCAAGGACGCTGAACGATCGCAGCACCAGAGTCCCTTCTAGTTATTTTAGGAAACTATATGCTCTATACAATGGCATACATAACATTTGCTTGCTTCGAGTTATGAGGAGAAAATGGTGCTGCCAATATCAAATGTCTTGGACTTTGCGGAGAAGTGGTTCGTCATGAACAAGACGTACCGGATCCCAAGACGTATTCGTTGTGCGCATCTGGTCATGACATGAATATTGTGACAATACCGTCGCGTGAGTCATTTAACCCTTTCCGCCAAACAGGTGTGGCACACACCCTTATACCACAGACAGGTTTGGGCCACAGGTTGTTGACAGTTTATATCTACCTATAAACGGCGACAACTGACACTGGTAAGTTTAACGCGATAGTGATAACATTCAACTGGCATCGGCAGCGTTGACACGACGAATGTAAAGAAAAAATGTCAGGATCACAGGAGGAATCGAACCCTAGCATTCCGCGTGGCAGTCAAGTATTCTATCACAGAGCCACGCCAGGGCTCGAAACTAGTTCGGAAGTAGACCCTAATGTTTCTGAAAAGCCAACTTCGCTAAGAGATGCTTCGTATTTAAACACCACAGCATATTCACGGAGTGAATGATGATCAGCGGGTTGAAGTATCCGTCAGTCTATCCATGCTTCCTTCCGTGCGTCCATCCGTGTGACCGTCCATCAGTGCGACCATTCATGCGCCCGTCCGTTCATCTAGTGAACACTCCAAGTACCACCATCTCGCATCTTTTCATCATATATTCATCATATACAAGTGCCGTCATCCAAGTGAAATTCTAGGGACTAAACGAGAGGTGGCTACTACTGGATACTACATACACAGGACGCTGCACTCGTGGCATAAGAAGTTTCGCCCTAAATTGGGAACTTGAGAAACTACTGCGTAGTCCTAATCAAAACATCATAACTCTCGAATATGACGGTGATACTCCCGTGCCACGTGACAGCCGCGACACGGCCGCTCGACTTGCCTAGTCACTTCCATACAAAAGAGTACGCGTGAAAGCAGAAGTTGACTTACCGGCCATGACAGGAAGTGAGGGCACTGCACATCGGCGAGGTGACCGCTGTTGCACCCGTTTGCACCGCGTCGTACGAAGGCGTAATCCTACTCATACTTTGCGACAGTCCTATCCCTCGTCATGCGTTCAGCATGCGACGCCATTTTGTTCTCCCAGTCTGCTGTTAGGTTCAAAAGTCTACCCTCTTTATCGAGAAGCTGCTGAATAAATTCCTGGTCAGTGGGGTGGGGGCCAGGAATACTCAGACTTTTTCGGAAACCACTTTTCCGCTAAGCCCTCCCCTTGTGAAATCTTGCAAAGTTGGAGTAATAAGTGAGACTATACAATGAATAGTCACTGATAACAGTTTGAATCGCATTACACCTAGATATATGTTGTGGGAATAAATATATCACAACTTTCAAATAAATGTGCTCAGTATACCTTTATAAAAATAATCGTTACAGATCACTGACCGATTCACATTACTATAAAGCTAAATGTCTCAAAAATAAATACAACATGACGCGCAAATAAATGCTTTCAGTATACCATTATAAATAAATATACGTTTACCTTGGCTGTTTAGATGGTATTGAATTTCGAGTGAGTATGTTTTAATTATTCACAAAAAGATCATAAATGTAATGTTGAGTTTCAGTTCATAGTGGCGTAGCCTGGGGGTGGCCCACTAGGCTCGTGCCCCCCTCCCCCCCTGAATGTTTTTCGTCACAGCATACAGAGCAGATAAAAACCATTTCAAAAAGGTGCCCTCCCCCTCCCCCCGCCAAAACGTTCTACCTACATCCCTGGTCATACCAGCAGAGAACCATCTACGTCTAACAAATTATTTGTTGAACTAGTTAGTGAGAATTCTTGCCTTACTATTAGACATTGCTTCACTTCATGCAAAACAGTGGTCTCATGACGCATATCTAATAGAGATATGGAATTTTTCTTTTTGTTTTTATGGAAACTGAGAAAACGTAGTTTTTTTTTTTTTTGCTACTGGCAATATAGTTGGGCCTGTTGCAACATCCAACAATCCTTTCGCCAATGTTCCTATCTCACTAAAACACCTCAAAATCTATATTGCGGTTAAATCCTCATATACAGCCCATAATCGTCGGTATTCAGCAGCAAATTTGGTTATTTCTTGACTTGAATTAGCTCGTAAAAGACGAAATTGCAGCGAATGAACCACATAGAGACAATGGAAATCCTTCTTAATAATAATAATACTATCTTGGGTTTTACGTGCAAGAACCCCGATATGATTTGCAGTCACACTCAAGTGGTGGGCTTGACAATTTCGCAACCATCTGGTGTTCTTTAACGTGCAGCGACACCACACAGTACGTGTGCATTACCCACCGCCGCCAGGATTGTCCTCCCTCCTGTGTTCGTCGTACTTCTTGCGCCTATGTGTCATTCAGTCATCTGCCACTAATACAGCTGCTGTGATGCAACCTCTTCATGAGAGTGTCTCGAAGTGAAGCATAACAAAGCACACTGAACTGAAACTCGTCAGACTACCGGCGCATAAAGCTCACTGTGGCTGAAAAGAGCTTAGGGATTGGGAGAAACACCTCCGGATGGATGGATGGATGGATATGGCTGTACCCTTTAGATCGGGCGGTGGCTAGCGCCACCAAGCCGTACTCCCTAATGAGCCAAAAACCATATTTTTTTTTCCTTAAAAAAAAGAGTCTGAGGATTCCTACTTTGCAGTGAAGAGTTTAATTTTCACTCGTGCCTTGACTTTAGCCACCAATCAGATAACCTCCTTCTAGTTAAGTCTACCCGCTTAAAGTTTATTTTGCCCTCCCGGTCCCTAAACCCCAGTGCTTTGAAAAACTCTGCGCCATCATCCTGAACTATAGGGTGAAGCCCTTTACAGAACATTATCAAGTGTTCGGCAGTTTTTTCTTCCTCTCCACACGCACTGCATACTGTGTCTACCCCTTCGTATTTGGCCCGATATGTAGTGGTTCGCAAAACTCCCGTTCTGGCCTCAAACAGTAGAGAACTACCCCGAGTATTATCATAGATCCTTTCCTTGGCAATTTCCTGCTTAAACGTTCGATAGATCTCTAGTGCGGACTTCTTTATCATGCCCATTCTCCACATGTCAGTCTCCGTTTCCTTCACTTTCTTCTTAACCGATAGTTCTTTTTGGTTTGGCCACCTGCTGTTTTAAGTATTTACCAGTCAACTTCCTGGTTCGCTTTCTCCATTTTGTATCGACATTCTTCATGTACAAGTAGCTGAAAACCTTCCTAGCCCAACGCTCTTCCCCCATTTCTCTCAATCGCTTCTCAAATTTTATCTTGCTGCTAGCTTCCCTGCCCTCAAATGATGTCCATCCCATATCACCTTGTACTCCCTGATTTGGTGTATTCCCGTGAGCTCCTAAAGCAAGCCTACCTATTCCACGTTGCTTAATTTCTAATCTTGCTTGAACTTCTGATCTCATGCACAAGACCGCATTGCCGAACGTCAGCCCAGAATCCATGACCCCTTTCCATATTCCTCTCACAACATCATACCTATTGTAATTCCACAGTGCCCTATTTTTCATGACTGCTGCATTCCTGTTACCTTTAGTCGTCACGTATATTTCCTGTTCCCTCAGATACTCGGTCCCATTGCTTATCCATACGCCCAGATATTTGTATTTATCTGTTATCTCTAGCGTGACCTCTTGTATTCTAAGCTCACTACCTTCGTTGTCATTGAAAATCATGACTGCTGATTTTTCCTTACTGAATCTAAAATCTAACCTATCTCCCTCATTACCGCAGATGTCCATCAATCTCTGCAAATCTTCCTTGTTGTTGGCCATTAGCACTATATCATCTGCGTACATTAATGCTGGTAGTGCCTGATCAATGAGTTTTCCTTGTTTGACTATAGAGAGGTTGAAGCCCAGTCCACTTCCCTCTAAATTTTCCTCTAATCCTTGTAGGTATGAATAATAATAATAAGGGTGACATGAATAATAAGGGTGACAGGGGGCACCCCTGCCTAAGCCCCCGTTTTACCTCTGCAGGCTTGGATACCTGTTTTTCCCACTTTATAACTACCTTGTTACCTTTATAGATACCCTTTAAAAGATTAGTGACTACATGTTCCACGCCTAGTGTGTCCAGTATTCCCCACAATTCCTCTTGAACCACGCTATCGTACGCTCCCTTGATATCCAAAAATGCTAGCCACAGGGGCCTGTGTTCCTTTTCTGCTATTTCGATGCACTGCGTCAGTGAGAACAGATTGTCTTCCAACCTCCTGTGTTTCCGAAACCCATTCTGCAGTTCCCCCAGCACCCCCTCATCCTCTATCCACGCCTGCAGTCTTTCCTTTATAATCTGCATCGCCAGCCTGTAGACCACTGATGTCACTGTTATAGGACGGTAGTTGTTTATGTCAGCTTTGTCCCCCTTTCCTTTATAGATCATGCTCATCCTGTTAAGTTTCCATCCATCGGGAACTTCACCATCGATTAGTATTGTGCTCACTGCCTCTCTCAAAGCCTGCTTAGACTTCGGACCTAATGTCTTTATCAGCCTAATTGGAATGCGATCTGGGCCTGTTGATGTACTACTAGGAACCCTTTTCTCAGCCCTTTCCCACTCTTGTTGTGAAAATGGAGCCATTGCACCACTTGATTCGTCCTCGTCTATTGTGGTGCATACAGTACTTCTTTGTTGAAATTTTTCTGTCACCCTTGTTCTTATATATTCAATAGCTTCGTCCCCTTCTAGCCTAGCACCTTGGGCTGTATTTATAAATCTCTGCTCTAGGCTCGTCTCATTTCTTAGGGAGTTTAGATGGTTCCAAAATTTCGCAGCTGCCTTTCTATCTTTTTTATGTACTTCTGCCAGCCACTGAGCTCCCTTCCTTCTAATCTTTTCATTGATCAGAAGGGATGCATCCCTTCTACAGCTTAGAAAGGTCGCCCATTTTCTTTCAACATCATCTGTCGGTTCACCCCGCTGCTTAGCATGTCTGTGTTCCCTAGAGGCTTCCGGACGTTTTGCTATGGCTCTCTTAACTTCCTCATCCCACCAACTTTTGGGTTTGTGTCTTCTTTTCCGGGGTGACTTGTCACGCGTCTTAGCAAGCTCTAGCTCAAAGAGTCTAATTAGATTCGTGTATGTCCACACTGCCTTATTATCCTCCGTGATTACTTTCTCAATTTGTTTAGTGGCTATTTCAATTTGCCTTTCTGGATAAAATTTTTCCTGTAGTTGCTCATCTTGTCTCCTTCCCACTTTCACTCCTCTTCCAAAACTTAGCTTGATACGTTTGTGATCGCTACCCAGACTTCTGGAGCCACCTTCATCTATGTGCATTCCCCTGAGCTTATCGTACATCCTATGTGACAACAGTGCATAATCTATCGTCGACTGAAGCCTTCCTACCTCCCATGTTATTTGCCCTTCACACTTCTCGGTACTGTTGCAAATGATCAAATCAAGCCTTTCACACATATCCATGATCATTTTGCCTGTCGGGTCGATATACCCATCTATACCTTCTATGTGCGCATTCATGTCTCCTAGTATAATTATCTCGCACTCTCTTCCTAACTCCTGAATGTCCTTTGATATACACTCTACCATTGTCTGGTTTTCCTCTCTGGCCTTTGCTCCCGTCCACAAGTACACGAAACCAAGGAGTGTCATTTGACCTGCAACTTTCCCTTTTAGCCATAAATGTTCCTTGCACTCCTGCTTGACCCTTTGCCAGTCTGTACTTTTATGAATGAATGCCCCAATACCACCCCCCTTTCTGCTGCCTTCTGTTTTATTACAATATTCCCACGCGTAGTCCGCATTGTTCGGAGGTTGTTCCATGTCCCTGAGGTGTGTTTCTACAAAACCGTATACCATCGGCCTCTCTTCCCTTAGCTGTTCTTCTATCTCTTCCCACTTCAGCCTGTTCCTACCACCCTGCATGTTAATATACCCTATGTCTGAATTGGCTCGGCGCTCGTGGCTACGTCTATTTATGCCCCGGACTCTACCTATCTTAGATATTGGTGCCACTTTGGAATCGTATCTGTCCATACCACCTGTCGAAGAGTCTCCCTGGTTGTTTTCCTCGTTACTAGCTATCCTGCACCCCGAAGGGCTCGCTTGCCCCCCAAAGCATGGGCTTCGGCGCTGGCTATCGGCGACCTCCGTCGCCGATAGCCAGCGCCGAAGCCCATGCGGCGGGTTGAATGGGAACTACCGCTCTCACAGGTGGTAAGGAGCATTCGGCAGGCCACACCAAAGCGGTGAGATTGAGCGGCCGAGGCCGTGAGCAGCCAAAAACTTGTGAGAACTATAGATGTGCTCAATCTGTCAAACACAACGCTTACACGCTCTCAGCTACAACTTTTCTCGAAAGGCTTAATCTCTCGTCCACCATCCGGTAGATTCAATTAGTTTGAACTCTACCAGGACCTCGATAACTTTGCGCATAGTCTCCGCCATGAATACTTTCATGGTTAAGAAAACTTTACGGACAAGAATAGATTGCTTGGTGCTGAAAAATCATGGTGTCGAAATGAGCAGAGGGACAAGCACCTTCGATATGTATATATATCAGCTGTTCAAAAAGATACCATAAAGCGTATGAAAAAAATCGGCCCTCTTGAAACAACCAATCAAAGTCGGAACGAAGAGAACTTGATGAACTCCGAAAAAATGCTTAAATTACCACCAAACCTGCCGATGAAGGGGGTTTCATAGTCATTCTAAACCCGTCGGACAACCTAAAGGAATGACAACTATCAGACACAAACTTCTACAGAGAGCTTCCCACGGACCCGACTTCATTAATTCAAAGTGAAATAAAAGCAACCCTGACTAATCTCCGTCGGGACGAGAGAACTACCGGCAAAATGTGAAACCAATGTAACCAGTAAAATCTATCTCTGGTCTTATTCTATTTGCTCCCCAAAATAGAAAAAAGCACGCAATCCGGGACGTCGTATAGTGTCCAGTAACAGCACATCAACCGAAAATATATCAGAATTTATCAAATTGTTAACAGAAGACATCCCACCGACTTTTCAATCTTCCCTAAAAGACACAAACGACTTCATCTGCGAAAGTTGAGGTCTCAACATTCCAGGTGGTAGTTTTCTGGCGACTATGAACGTCTGCTCAATGTACACTAACATACCACACCGCGACAGAATAACGGATATGATTTATGAATATGTAAAATTTGACTTCCCAGCTGGTACAATTGAGTGGTGAAGTACTGTTCCCACTCTTGGACTAAATTAGCCATTTTGACACTCCCATGTTTATTCACATATATACCAAATAAAGTGTATCGGGGGATCGCCACCATGGTAGCTCATTTCTTAAAGCATCAACCGCGGTAATTGAAGGTCGCCGGTATGGTTCCTGCCCACGGCCAGTTGTTCCATCCCCCGAGCCGGCCGGCCATCCGCTGGTTTATAAACAGGGAACAAGTGGACTTCGGGGGCGGTGACGCGACACGCCGTGGTGAAGCTTACTCTTCTTGGAGAACCCCCAAGCCGTTGCACGGGACCCAGCGCCCACGGCAAGTTATCTTTTCATCCACTTCTCATTCTTCACATTTGCATCGTAATTAGGTCTAACAGCTTCCCTTACACTTTCCTTAGTATCATTGTCTGTTGGATCTCTTTAATATTGTCTCACAACACGTAAAAATAATCCCTTAAGTATACACTTCTTTCCTTATAGTACTGGCAGACTTCGTTCCTTTAGGCTGCATAAGACAGTTTATTCATCAGCTGCCAGCTCGTAATAAGTTCACGTGCTATGTGACGCCAAACAGGCTCATAATGAATTTTGCACACTCGCTGCCATGGTTACTTGTGGCGCTGACTAACAATCTCTCGTTCAATTCAAATATGTAGAGAATAAAGTGTCTGGGGGGTTGCCGCCGTGGTAGCTCAGTTAGCAGAGCATCGAACGCGTTATTCGAAGGTCGCAGGTCTGGTTCCCGTACATGTATAGGTATAAAACGTCTCCTATACTTTCCTTGGCATTATTGTCGGTTAGATCTCATTATTATACATATTGTGAGCGCAGTCACCGACTCTTTTTTATCAATTGGACGTGTCATCATCATTTGTATAATTTCCTCATCAGTAGATATCATCATCAGTGTGTGCCAGCTCGAGCTCGCCTCGAATAAAGCTCTTCCTCATAAGTGGTGGACGGTGCTTCTCGATCCCCAAGTCCTCTCGCACGTTACCACTGGAGCTCCACTCCGGTCGTCGTCTACTACCACCTGCCATGGCAGTGCAAGACAATTCTGCTCCATCCACCACCAGCCCAGTGCAGCCTCCGCCGTCGACCCTGGCCATCCACAGCCACCAGCGTGATCCGCCAGTATTCTCGGGTCTCAAAGGGGATGACGTTGAAGAATGGCTACACACCTGCGACCTCGTCAGCGAGTTGAACAGGTGGGATACTCTACACAAGATGCGTACGGTCCCTTTCTACCTAACTGATGTTGCCAAAACCTGGTTTTGAAACCACCTCCAAGATCTTTCCGACTGGGACACATTCGCACGGCAGCTCCGTCAGATTTTCGGTTCCCCCAGTGTTCGTGCTAAAGCAGCAACAAAGAAGCTTGCTGAACGCATTCAGCCGGCGGGTAAATCATCCACCTCGTACATTGAGGATGTTCTTGCCTTGTGCAAGCGTGTAAATTCAGCTATGCCTCAAAGCGAACAAATACGTCATATTATCAAAGGCATAAATACCATCGCATTCAACGCCCTTGCGTCGCAAAACCCTACCACGACTCAAGATGTCGTCACCATTTGCCAGAGACTAGAAGAACTTCGGTCTCTTCGTCTTTGCCGTGATGCCTCGGACATTCATCTTCCTGCGGCCCTCGACATCCGTGCCCTGGTCCGCGACATCGTTCACCTTGTTTCGCCGAATCCAGACCTCGTCAGGTACCAACGTACGCAGAAGTCGCGGCGCTCTCAGCACCCATTACTATCCCAGCGGCTACACCAGGTGGCCATGTACCTGTGGCGTCAGTGTGACCACCGATGCGCCCACAGCCGTATTACGCCATGCCGCGTCCTCAACGCCCAATCTGTTATTATTGCGGCTATAGGGGTCTCGCTTTTGCCGAAGGCGTCAACAGGACGAGCAACGGGGCTACGCTTCAGAGGAACGCGGACGCTTCAGTCCACTCACGAATTACTAGCGCACGCCTTACCGGTCTTCTTTTCAGCGTTCGCTCTCTCCAACTTACAGTAGTGGTCTGCCTGTGAACTCCCGTGAGTCTCGCCGCCGCTCACCGTCTCCCAATCGCCGTTCCGTGTCGCCTCTGCGACCCGCCTCGAATGTTCTGAATGCCCACTCGGACAACTCCCCAATGCAGTTTTAGGAGGGGAAACTGCATCCACCGGACAGCCAGCAATTCCTCCAGACAGACCATCGAACTTGTTAACAGTGTTAGTCGAAGGTATGCGCATCGAAGCTCTAGTGGATACCGGCGCTGCTATTTTCATTATTCGCTCTGACCTTTACTCCCGTCTCCGCAAAGTAACAACACCTTACTCGGGCCCGTCTCTTCGTGCTGCGACGAACGCCATTTGTCGTCCACTCGCACAGTGTACAGTTCGTGTTTTCATAGACGGTATTCGTCATCATATTGTCGTTGCAGTTCTCCGTGAGTGCACCCACGAACTCATTTTGGGGTGGAATTTTCTGTCGTCTGCGCGCGCTTCTATATCTTGTCGTCAGCGCCTCATCCACCTCAATCCCACCGACTCTTCTGTATCGGAACACGAACAGCGCATTCGTCTCGTCACCACTTCAGATTAACTTCTTTGGCCATCCCGAGAAGAAGTAATTAGCGTTGATTGCAGCAACATTGTGGATGGCGACGTGCTTCTACTACCTTATGGCCATACGGTACATCGAGGCATTCTGATCATTCCTGGCCTTGTTCGTTTTTCTGAAGGGTCTGCTTTTATTACTGCGTTAAATCAGACCCCCAAACCCTTATTGTTGCCCTGTGGATCAACAGTCACATGCACTATTGACCTGCATCCCTTTGCAGTTGTTGCCCTTCCAAGTCCAGAAGACCTACCAGAGCCAAGCACGCCGCCACTCAACTCTCCCACTCCTCTATCGGTGGCGATAAGCCCTGATTTGACAGCAGCCCAAAGTCAAGAATTGCTGCATTTATTTAACAGACATCGCCCTTTGTTTGACGTTCATTCCGCTGTCCTTGGTATGACAACTCCTGCGACTCACCGAATTCAGACTGACGGCTCCCGAATAAATCACCGGTGCCCATACCGCATGTCTCTCGCAGAAAGGAAGATAATCGAGGAAAACGTATCAGACATGCTTCGACGAAATATCATACGTCCTTCCTCGAGTCCGTGGTCTTCGCCAGTTGTGTTGGTGCAAAAGAAAGACGGAACGGTACGTTTTTGCGTTGATTACCGGGCACTGAACAAAATAACGCGCAAAGATGTTTACCCTCTCCCACGATTGATGACGCAATAGATTCGTTGCATCGCGCAGAGTATTTTTCGAGCCTTGACCAGCGATCAGGCTACTGGCAAATACCAGTGTCCGAATCTGACAAAGAGAAGACGGCTTTTACCACCCCAGATGGGCTATATGAATTTAACATGATGCCTTTCGGGCTTTGTAACGTGCCTGCTACCTTCGAACGTATTATTGACAGCGTACTGCGTGGCCTGAACTGGAAAACCTGCTTATGCTACCTAGACGACTTCATTATGTTTTTGTCTACCTTTTCGCAACATCTACAACGTCTCGAAGAAGTCCTAGGTTGCCTTGCAAAAGCTGGTTTACAGCTGAATACGAAAAAATGCACCTTCGCAAGCAAGACGATCAAGGTTCTAGGGCACTTAGTCAGCAAAGACGGTAGTCGACCGGATCTTGAAAAGCTTGCCGCCGTCCTCGAGTTTCCCCGTTCGTTGCGTCTAAAAGACCTGCGCAGTTTTCTCGGCTTGGTATCCTACTTTCGGCGCTTCATACGCAATTTCGCAAGGCTTGCCTCTCCGCTCCATCAACTGCTCGCAAGTAACACGGCATTTGTCTGGTCTGAAGACTGTGAAAAGGCTTTCCTGGCGTTGAAGCAAGCCTTGATATCCAACCCGGTACTATGTCATTTCGATCCAGGTGCACCCACAATTCTTCACACTGACGCCAGTGGTGATGGTCTCGGTGCGTTCTACTGCAGCGTGACAACACCGCACGCGAACGTGTCATTGCTTACGCCACTCGTGCTTTGACTGCTGCCGAGAAAAATTACACAATAGCCGAACAAGAGTGCCTTGCTGTTGTATGGGCGGTACAAAAATTTCGTGCATACCTCCATGGCCGCCCCTTCACAGTCGTCAACGACTACAACGCATTGTGCTGGCTTTCGTCGCTAAAGAACTTATCGGGTCGTCTTGGCCGCTGGGTGCTTCGTTTACAAGAGCACAACTTTGATGTCGTCTACAGGTCTGGTAAGAAGCACCAAGATGCTGATGCTCTCTCTCGCAGCACTCTACCCAACCGTAATAACCCCCCGTCACTAATTTCCACCGCTGCATTACCCATCGCAGGTCTCAGTTGGCTAAGATCCGGCCGCCCTTCTACCCTTGTGTCGCATCAACGCGTTGACCCTTACTGTCGCTCCATAATAGCACGCTTAAAAGGTACATCCACTCCTCCGAACGCTTAACTACGCCGACAAATGAAACAATCCAAGCTTCACGATGGTCTTTTACATCGCTATATTACCACGTTGAAGGAAACAAATGGGTCCCCGTTATACCACGTTGTCGACAACGTCAGGTTCTTGAGACATTCCACGATGATCCTGCTGCTGGGCATCTCGGCTATCACAAAACGTACGACAAAATACGCAGTTGGTTCACCTGGCCTGGCCTCTCATCCGCGATTGCCAAATATGTTTCTTCGTGTGCCTTATGTCAACGGCGGAAACGACCCACTACTGCTCCTTCTGGCTTTCTCCAACTTCTTCCTTGCCCCGCTTTGCCATTCGAAGTCGTCGGGATAGACTTGTACGGCCCCCTTCCCGTGACCTTCAATGGAAATCGTTGGATTGTAACGGCTGTTGACCACCTCACTCGTTACGCGGAAACCGCCTCACTGCACGCTGGTACAGCCACTGAAGTAGCTGATTTTTTTCTGCGTAACATATTTTTACGCCATGCAGCCCCACGTGTTCGGCTCAGTGACTGCGGCAAGGTCTTTCTTTCCTCTATTGTTGCTGAGGTTCTACGAGCCGCCAACACCATCCACAAAGCAACTTCTACTTATCATCCTCAAACAAATGGCTTGACGGAACGCTTTCATCGTACCCTCTCGGACATGATTGCCATGTACGTTAACCCTTGACCACACGAACTGGGACGCCATTTTGCCATTCGTAACGTTCGCCTACAATACAGCTACGCAACGCACAACCGGCTTTTCTGCCTATTTTCTGGTCCATGGCTGCTCTCCGAGTGTAACTCTGGACGTCTGCTTCCTTTCGGCTCCTGCTACCTCAGCAAGCCCTTTATCCACACAATTTTTGTTTCGCCTCGAGCACTGCCGTCATCTGGTCCGAATCAACACCGGCATCTCTCAGGAAGCTCGCAAGTCTCGCTACGACTCAACACACCGTGCTGTCACCTTTTTCCCAGGAGACGAAGTTGTTCTGTGGACTCCCGTGCGTGTGCCCGGCTTATGTGAAAAATTCCTCAGTCGTTTTATAGGGCCTTATTCGGTGATTGAACAAACGTCAACCGTTCATTACCGTATCTCACCACTTAACGCTCCCTCCGACCACCGTTGCCGTGGGACAGAAATTGTGCACGTTTCTCGGCTGAAACTGTACACCCGACGCAATTCCTAATATTGTCTCTCGCGCGGCCAGGAGGCCGCTTCCAGCGTGACGGGGAATTAGCGTGAGCGCAGTCACCAACTCTTCATTATCAATTGGACGTGTCATTATCATTTGTATAATTTCCTCATCTGTAGATATCATCATCAGTGTGTGCCAGCTCGAGCTCGCCTCGAATAAAGCTCTTCCTCATAATATCTGTGTGTGGCATCGTATCCGCTGACGCAGCTGAAGTAAAGCGCAGGTGCAAAGTGACATCGCAGGTGCAAGAGTAACTATCCAACTATTCTATGGCGTTGATTCATGACATGCAGTCCTGCAAAGCTTGAATCACAAGCGTGCTGGCACACTTGCGAACGTGAACGGAGCCTCGGTAAGTGCTATTTTTTTTCTTTAGCTCACCCGCCGCTTTATATGCGTATATTAGGTCATCGTACCAACGAGTCCAATGGAAGGTGCAACTTCGAGAGAAACTAAAGAATTTTGGAGCCATCTCTGGAAACAGGGACACACCGTGTGGCAGCAGCCCGGAGTGCACAAGTGAGTGATTTTAATACTCGTCATTATATCAACTGCAGATTGACATAATGGTAAAGATTTAAATTGGGGCAGACGTTCAGCGCCGGATGGAAGCGTACAGATGGAAAATTTTTCAACACTAACCAGCCCTTTTGACGTTTTGTTGGCATAGCTGCTTCAAACGATATGGACCTGGCCTTGCGAAAATGAAAAGAAAGTGGCAGTGCCGATCAATTATATGCGAAGCAAGAGTGAGGAAGGTTGAAATGACACTTTGCAATCAGCACAACGCTACGAGGCGGACGCAAATTCGGCCATACATGAATTCCATTGCATGATTATGTTTTCGCCTGGCAGTTGTATTCGTCGTCCATTCACGACGCGGAATACCAACTTTGTAAATGTGAGGCTAGCGGAACGACCGCGAGCGCAGTATGAGCGTAGCATCTAATTCATGTTTTCCATGACACGCATGTTATGATTATCATGCTTGGACATCTCATTTACCTTCGTCATCTTTTCGCATCTCGTAATATCAAGTTTGGTGTACGCGAGCTAGCGCAACGGCTGCTAGCGCAAGATGAGCGCGGCATGTAGTCATGTTCCCACAAGACACGCATATCAGTACTGTCATGTTTGCGCCTGTCACATACCTTCGCAATCCGATCACGTCCCGTAATACCAAATTTGCTCTAAGTGAAGCTAGCCAAACGACTGGGAGCGCACCATGAGCGTGACGTGTAGTCATGACTTCAATGACATTGATGTAGTCGGGGGTCTGCCCAGAGGATCGGAGAAAGCCAGAGTCTCGAGGAGATGTCAATGAGAGGAGCCGGGAGCTGTTAACAGAATACTTAATTACAATATTTACAGGTAGCGTGTTACATGATGATGGTAGCATCATGGAAGCTCTCGACGGAAGCATAATAATAGCATCCGGGAGCTTGTGAGAGCTTGTCAGGAGCGCCTCGGCGCTCACATTTTATGTCCTGTCCTTCCCAGGATTCTCTGCAGGAAAACAATGGAGGCCAGAACAGTCCAATGAAAATTGCCATATTCACCTTCGCCCTCGAAAGGGGAAGATGAAACGCCACCTCCTTCCTAACCCCCGAAAGGGGAAAGAGGCACGCCCAGTTCAGCCCGTGGCGAGAAGAAAACACTGCCCACCGCGCCGGACACAGCGCAGCACGAAGACGTTGAGTCTTACGTGGAAGTCAATTCCGCAATTTGTTGCAGTGATGGCTGTGCGGCGCCAGGCAGACCACAAATTGTGGAAACAGCGGCATCAAGGCGGCACGGAGAACATGTGAAATGTATCCGCAGACGATTGTCAGACACTGGGCCCTCTGGCCAGGGCACCTTGACGACAAAGCAAGCCGCCTCGACGGCCAACAACTCTTCCTAATCCGTCAGTCGGTCAGGCGTGTTCAACGGGTTTTACGAGGGGCGCCGCCGACCTGGCATAACTAGAAGAACTCTGTCGTCGCCGCTCTTGATGCATCCCTGGGAGCACCGACTCGGAAGGAATCAGGGTAGGCTCAGCCACAATGTCTCATGTGTCAAAGCGGCATCAAGCCAGGCAGGCCGATCATAACATCATGCATTTCCTCTTTTACACGTTAGGGTCTGTCACTTATGTTCGCCATGCAGTGATGTCATAACAAACCAGTTTTGCACTATGTCATGTGAACTAAAGCACCGCAAGGGCAGCAAGCTCATGACATAAATCATGACAATCATGACATACATGTCATGATTTTCATATTATGACTGGTCACCTATGCTCGTCATACAGTCATGTTATGCCACTGCCACACAAGTACAGATACTAACCCAGCTCTCAACCCTACTGAAGTACAGATAGGTCAGGAGAGCTGAAAATCGTAGGGGGCTACTTGTATGTATGTATGTATGTATGTATGTATGTATGTATGTATGTATGTATGTATGTATGTATGTATGTATGTATGTATGTATGTATGTATGTATGTATGTATGTATGTATGTATGTATGTATGTATGTATGTATGTACGAACGGACGGACGGACGGACGAATGAATGGATGGATGGATGGATGGATGGATGGATGGATGGATGGATGGATGGATGGATGGATGGATGGATGGATGGATGGATGGATTCGGTAAGAAATGCTTGCATTTAAAAGTAAAAGAAGCACCATGCCGCCTGAGCTGTGTAGGCACGAGATACCGGCGCTTATGTGACGAGAGTTAACAAGAGATGACGTCAAGCACAGCAATACACACATAACAGGTGGCGCTGAAGTTGCAGTAACGACCTCCTGACGACTGTGGGACAGTGCAATGTGCGGATAGCATTCGTAAAGGAGTAATTTACCTTTAGTAACAGCTGCTCTTGGAATGTGACTTTGTCGAGCCATTTCTGCAGTAACAAAACATCGTTTCGCGATCGCAACAGTACCATGCATTTTCATGAACGCCCGATTGCGGGGAGACGCATGAGGGTAAATTTTACGGCGGCGTGTGATGTTAGTAGTGTGCACTCACTTGGCAGGATTTGTACTCTTTAATCACTTGGGGCGTTCGCAACGTTTATTGTGGTACAACACGACCGCAAAACTGTTTGCGCTAGCACTGCTTACTAGAATATAGCAGGTTTTGATTCATAAGTTGTCATACCATGGCAAAAGTTATAAGAAGAAATAATAAACTGAGAAATATTCTTTGCAGCTGTTTAAGCATATTTTGCAAAAAAAAACGATATGGACAGACTGTACAGGTTTTATCCCTATGCACCATACTAGGTATGGCATAACTTCAAATTGATAAGATCCCCTTGCACAACGGATGTTCTACCCGCGGGTAAAAACACACACATAGAGCGAGGGCAGGTCGAGGGTAGGGGGGGGGGGACGCTGTGTCACTTGAGCAGCAAGTATGGATTGTGACTATTAGTGTGTGGCCTTGAGCGCTATCTCAGCAAACATCCCCGAAAGAGTCGTATGCCCTTGATGTGATAACTGATTGCACAAACCCGCTTCCATTTGTGGAGTGGCCGTATGACGTTACACTTTATAGCGGTTTACAGAGAACTTCAAACTGAGCTCTACCAGGTGAAATATTTTACAGCATGCAAAATTCACGAACAAAACATGTAAGAACTTAGAAACACAGATCATGTCATACATAGCACAGCAATATGTGATATAATAAGGTAACGAGTGGAATAGGGTGTGCAGAAGAAAAAGAACGAAGGAAAGTACAGAGGCGAGTGGAGGAGATATGCTAAATGGTAGTTGGAAACATTTGAAGGCAGTCAAGCAGAGAGAAGGTTCCTTCAGGAGCTTACTTTATTGGTGCGCAGATGCTCCTTGCGCTTCACGATCCGGGCTAGGTCTTGAACCTGGACTGCTGCATTGGCCCGGCGCACATAAATTACCTCACGGATCAGCTGTGTCGGCGCTGTTCTTGGAAAGTTGCTCACTGTTTGTGCATTCATACGAGTCATGCCCCGCCCCCAAGTCGAAGTTGTTAGCTGAGCTTTCCTTCTACGTTGAGCTCCCCACGCGCTGGTTAGCCCGTCACGCGAACTTTGTTCACATCCCTCCTTTGCCTGTCGCTATACTTGACGGATTTTCTTGGCTAAGAGGCAATGGAAAGGGTGGGGCTGAACTACTTCTTTCCCGACGCTATATAAAGACTTCTCTCTCACATTATTTTCTCTCCCACTCCGCATCACTTTGCAGTGCTGTTGTGGCGACTGCCACTGAGAAAGGCAGCTCAGCGCTGCACTGTTCTTTATTTCTTTTTTGTTTTTCTCTCTTTCAATGCTACTACGTTGAAACTGCCGCACCCTGGCCTGAGGGTGACGTAGAGAGCGACGTAACTGTTGAAGTAGCCAATAGAGGCTTTTATCGTTTGTCGTGGCGAACGGCTTTTTTTTTCATCTAGACTTATACAGCTTTCGGTGTAAAAAATAGGGTCATTCTCTAAACAAAACGATTTCTTCATTTTTCTGTTCATGAAGAAGTTTTTCTTCCTAATACGCCATCTCTAATACTTAAAATGTCAGAAATTCTATTACAGTAAAAATGAAAAAGTTTAACCCTATACACTGTAATCCATTCTTCACGCATAGTGTGGTTTGAAAAACCACAACATTCTTTCTTCAGGTGATAATTCGCAAAAAAACTGGGTGTTGAAGGTTATTGTGCTTCTAGGAATAGCATTTTATTTTACGGATGTCAGGGTTAATGATTTGCGTAAAACACCCCTATTTACGCCAGTCGTGTTATGGATTGTCGGGACACCTGAGGCCCATACGGCAAAAGGCCAGGTAATCACTGAATTGGCTAATTGCAAAACGCTTTCATGACCGGTCGAGTTTCGACGTACCGAACTGCTCTTTAAATGCTACCTCTTCGCTCAGCAGCAACGCAGACGGATTCTTTGAATATGTCTTGTTTACCTGTGTAGACTACAAGTATTTCCAAGGGCACTGACAGCTAGGGCGAAACATCATGGCTATATATACCAGGTGTAGCAGATTTTTTTTTTGTATGGCTGGGTAGCCAACAAACTGTCTATGTCGTGTATTACTTGCTCTGTCTATAGGTATAGTTGTGCATATATGTGTGGATGTCGTCTATCTTTCGATAAACCGCGTATAGACTCTCTGACTGAAATGCTTTTTTTTATTTCACAGTAATAAGAACGTTCAGATGACTACGAGCCCTTGAAATAAGGTCGCTTTAGCTCGTAAACAGGAGTTTTTTTTCTCTTGACTTTTTATTTTTGTAACAAAATTTTCTCTCTAGTATTCCAAATGTAGCATGCTGATTCACACGCCTTAATTTCGCCTCAGATAAACATAGCTTAGATGTTTAATAATCATTAAAAATTTTCGAGATGTTGCTAAAATAATGTGTTATCTATTTTCAGACTATTGATTAACAACAAAGAAACTCTCCTCAGGGGAAGAACAGGAGCTCGTGTGTTCTTACCACTTTGCGGAAAAGCACATGAACTGAGGTGGTGGGTATACTATGACGCAATCTTCAATTCTGCCAATACTGATGCGCCTTGTGTAGTTAATTTCTCTCTGAAAATCGCTGACCCCTCCGTAATTGAAAGAATACGCAAGCATGAATGGCGTCCTGTTAAAGACGGTTGGCACGATGTTAAGCCAGCCCTATTGTCTCACACGCCTGCAGAGGCAGAAGCCCCCAAACTACACCACACTACACTTTGCACTTGTCCATGAGCATGTCACTGTTTGCTGTCTCTGCACAAACTCTTTGGGCAAGTGAAAAGTTTTGACGTATGGTGCACTCTAACTATTCTCTCACGGGCATTAAGGGAAGTGCTCTCTCTAAAACTGACTTTGTTATAATGCTTTTTAGCAAAGCAGTGTCAATCACTGGCGTAACTTATTGCTTGCCTTGCAGAAAGCCTGGTTTCAGATTCTCACTCAGGGCTTGCACTTGTCATTACTCATTTTTGACCATCTAAAATTTTTGTTCACATATAACACTAATTTTTGCTCGCAACCAACGACGCCGACACTAAAAATTCTTCAAGATATCCCTTTGATGTTATCGAGTTGAAAGAACACTGGCCTGTGGCTGTTGTTTAAGCAAGCAAATTCATTGTGCCGAATCTGCTTTTGGAACGTCGCCATCGTAATTGGTCAATACGTTTTCGGCGCACGAGAAGGTAAACGCGAATGACGCTAAACAAGAGTAGATTGTATTTTGCTAGTGCCACTGACAACTTTGGAAATAAGGTACTGTAAAAAAGCATAAAGGCCAAAGAATGCACTTAAACTTTTGGCCTGATTGCCAGGATGCGTCGTAGATGATATTGGGTAACTTCGTCAAAATTCTCGTATGTTCTCGTTGAAAACCTTGGTTGTCTCGTTTGAAGTGCCCGGATAACGGCGCTCGTATTCGACACAAACTCACTTGAGGGTCATCTACCGTGGAAACTAAAAGGATGTCATGCTTATGAATTCCACTGCCTTGGCACACCAGATGGGACTGGTTTGAAAACCGGCTAGCATCTAGGGGAGAAATTTGTGCAAATACGATACGAACACTCGAGAAACAAAGCGACAGATCCAACAGGCCGTGCGCTGCCCTTCATATGTTCAAGTGTATACCTCCCGACATGGTGCAGTGTTCTCTTGCTTCCTTAGATATCTTTTTCTTGTTTACGCTATAATATATTCTTCACATTGTAACAGGCCATGGGCTAGTCCTTACTGTTTTGGCGGAAAGCAGCTAAAATATTCTACTGCTGTGGAGTTTCACATCATGTATTGTAATTATTTTTTATGTCTACTGAACATTTCGTAAAAATTCAACATTTCTGCAAGTTATGATAAAACAATTCTTTATGAAAGGCTTCACGATTCATAGTCTGCGCAACTAGCCATGTGGGCTTACCGCGATCCAAGGTTGATTGATTTGTGGGGTTTAACGTCCCAAAACCACCATTTGATTATGAGAGACGCCGTAGTGGAGGGCTCCGGAAATTTTGACCACCTGGGGTTCTTTAACGTGCATCCAAATCTGAGTACATGGGCCTACAACATTTCCGCCTCCATCGCGCGATCCAAGGTTAGAGGCACAAAGACAATGACAGAAAAGGAGAAAGAGAGAGACATACAGGGGTCATTTGGCCACCGATGAAATGCGACTGCGCATCTAAGCAGTATAACAACACTGTCTATGCACCTTTTTTTACGGAGACGAGGATTTTCTCCTTTCTGGCCTGTGGCACGAGGGTGCAAATGCTGATTTCACAGCCTCGGCAGTCCATTTTTGGGGGGCTCACGCGCACTAACAACAGCCCAGAGAGGAATATGGCGGCGCCCAGAGAGCCGTCATTGAAAAGGTCTATACAAATATCTCCCCTTGTTGTTCATCGTCGTTTTCGCGCCTTATAACTTGGTTCCAACATTCATATAAGCAAGTACAGGTGAATTAAGAAGTCATTCAATCCTGTTAAAGGAGGATACGCTGACTTTATTTGTGTTGTTTGCCAATCCTGGTTGACTTCGCTGCTTTTGTTTCATTTTATTATCTCTCTCTTTCTCTAACATTGTTCATGATTTATGTCAGGTGGTATCTCTGAGAGTCATTTCAAGTAATAAATGCACCTAAGGTTTATTGAAGATTTCAGACGAATAGGTTTACTTAACCAGCTACACAATGGTGTATACACAATGGAACAGATGAAGAATGCAATTAAAGCGTTGTTCCAGTTTGAAAAGCGGGTTTTGGGCCTCTCAACGTCTCCTACATACTCAAGTTTTACATTCTTGCTTTTTAGTAATCTTACTTTTTTCTCCTCAGGTTTTATGACATGGGGCACAATGTAATCGGTGTTGAATTTGTGGAGGAATGCGTGCGGAGCTACTTCAATGACGGTGGCCTTCAAATTGAGGAGGCTACTTGTCCCATCATCAAGTGCAAGATATTCAGGGTATGCAAAGCCTCCCACAAAAATACTCAATAAAACTGACTGATAGGATGTTCGATACGGTACATCTTATAGTTTTGCGACAAAAAAAACCCCCTATGATGGTAAAGAGGACATGAGGACACATCAACTGTAAATAGCGCCTTGTCGTCATGCTTTCTTTTCAATCCTCGCGTTTTTTATACTCAGGTGTGGGATACTTATTAAGTTTCATTCCAAAAATTATGTAACTGAAAGGTGGACCTGTTCCGCGAGAAAATGAAGCGAGTCCTATGGTGCCTTAAAAGCTTTTTTTAATACTTTCGATTCGAAGTTCATTTTGATTAAAAAAAACAAGTATGTGAATACCACGTAATGTTTCCTTCAACAGTGTTTTGCATCCCCTCCGCGGTGGTCTAGTGGCTAAGATACTTGGCTGCTGACCCGCAAGTCGTGAGATCGAATGCCAGCTGCGGCAGCTGCATTTCCCATGGAGGCTGAAATTCTGTAGGCCCGTGTGCTCAGAATTGGGTGCACGTTAAAGAACCTCATGCAGGTGGTCGAAATTTCTGGAACCCTCCACTACGGCGTCTCTCATAATCATATGGTGGTTTTGGGACGTTAAACCATCAACCAATCAATCAACAATGTTTTACTGTAGAACTAGGACTGTAGTCTGGGCTCCACTGCTGACATTTGTCTTGTGTACAGTAGCAATATAAAAAGAGATTACAACTCCAACACGCCCTTCTATAGCAAGGAAAGGAAACTGTGACATTCTTTCGAAAATGTCCTAAGAGACAAGTTATGTGTCGATAACACTAGTATTGCTTTCATGTCTGACACTGGCGTGGTAGAAAAAATAAAAAAGAACAGATACTCAAGAACAAGTTGAAATAAGACCGCACATATTTGCGACAGACATAACTCTTCAGGTCGCCATTTATCACTTTATTCCACACGTTCACCCTTCCCACCTATTGCCCTTGGCGCAATTCAGTCGTCTTCTTCCTCCACTGCTTCAGCTTGCTTCACTTACTCCACCTTTGTTTTCGTCTCTCCTGGAATGATATTTGAAATTATTAGCTATAGACGCCGATTCACCGGTGCCATTAGGGCCTGTATACTCGATGGTCTTTAAGTGTTCCTGTTGGTTTGCTGTCTTGAAAACAGAGAATGGGCCTCTGTGATTCGCACCCGAGTATGGCCTTTTTTTTTTTTTTTTACAAGTACGAAGTCTCCCACTTTTTTCTTAGGTCTGTTGTATACTGTTTTTTTTTTGTCAAAATACTACGTCATCCTCCTCTCCTGGTACTTCGCACTCTCTAGTTTTTCTTTCCTTCGTCAGGCGAACCATCGCCTGGCGTCCTAAAGTCTTGTCAGCTGGCAAAAATGTTGGTTTTCTCGTAACAGCAAACAGCGCGGTGCATCCTAGAGCTGTCGTATAGGGCCGTTTATGAGCTACTGCAGCTTCAAGACAGTGTATCCATCCACCTGAGAAGTCAGGATACATAGTTCAGTACTTTTTGATGTCTCGAATAGCTCGATACACTAGCCCATTAGCTGCTGGTTGATACGGTGCAGTAAACCTGAGCGTAACTCCTCGACACTTTGCCCGTTCATTCAAAGGGTGACTGCAGAAGGCTAATCCAGCAATATCGTCAGCAATACTGTCACATTGTAAAACATCTTGCGGTTTAGAAAAGAGATTACAATGTTGGCGTCCTCCTTTCCCGCTTTTATTGCCACCATTCCAGCACAGTCATCAACGCACGACACAAAGGCTCAGATTCCTTCACACTCAGATTTTTTCGAAGTTCAGCGAAGTCCATGTGGATCACCTCAAATGGTGTAGTAGAGTTGTTTGGTAACACATTTTGTTGGGTTGGCTGTTTAAACTTTACCTTGGTGATCTGGCATTCATGACACGATTGCACATACTTTTTCGTGTCTTATTTTATGGCGGGCCATGTGAACCGTTTGGTAAGCTTCATCTAGGTTCGCGAGAAACCATCGTGATCCCCCCGAATGATGACTCATGTCGTATAGGTCGAGAATTTCCGGAATTATTGCAGGAGGCACTGCGATTCTACCCATTTCTTTGAGTTGTAAAGATTCAGTACCTTTCCAAAGTTTTTCTATATTTATGGTTTTCCATTATACGTCTAAAAGTATGACCCCCAATCTGGACATTGCATCGGCATCTTTCATTGAAGCTCCTGGGCGATGGTTGCCTTCAAAGTTGAACAGTGGTAGCTCGCTTACCCACCGTGGGACTTTTTCCTTTGGCTTTGCCATTTTCAAACGGTGGGTAATTACCTCATGGTCATTGAAGCTCCTGGGCGATGGTTGCCTTCAAAGTTGAACAGTGGTAGCTCGCTTACCCACCGTGGGACTTTTTCCTTTGGCTTTGCCATTTTCAAACGGTGGGTAATTACCTCATGGTCAGTGTACAACTTAAATCTGTCTACATGTGAGCGGAAGTGTCGAACAATCTTTAGAACGGCCAGACATTATTTCTCCGTTCTTGTATAGTTCACTTCCACTTTGTTAAAAGTATGAGTGTCGTACCTAATTACGCGGAGTAGGCGATCACATGGTTGAATTTCGTCTCGCTGGTAAAGTATTGCTGCCGTTTTGTAGTGGAACGCATATGTGCTGAGCTCGAATGGTAGATCAAAGTCTTGTAGGGTAAGGAATATATCTGATGATGTAACTCGTATCAGATCTTTGTAGGCTGTTTCACAGTCACCTACCGAGCGAAATAATACATATTGTTTCACAGGTCTCATTAGGAATCCAGTTTTAAGAGCATAAGTTTATATAAATGCTTTAGAATGGTCAGCTAGTCTTAAAAATATGTGGGTAGTGCACATCGAAGGGCTTCACGAGTTTCGCTATGCGCACCACCAATTTCTCTTAGGGTCTTTTGTAGTGACATCATGGACTCTGTCCAATAAAGTAATCTTGATCCTAAGCAATTCGCTCTTCTTAAAGTTGACCTTCAGGGTCAGCATCTGTCGAAGCTTTGAGAACGGAAACCAGATGTTGATGGAGGGCTTCACATTTAGAATTAACGATGATATCCGCCACGTATACATTACAAAAGTATCCAATGAAGGGATGTAGAACCGTATTATTCATTTTCTGGAACCGGCTAGGCAGGTTCTTTCATCCGAACGGGAGCCAGTTGTACTCGTAAGAGTCGAATTTTGTTTTAAAAGCGCTGTGCTGGTTTGTATCCTCTTGAAGAGGTACTTGGCAGAAGCCCTTACATATTTCGACCCTATAAAAGGAGAAAAATCCACTTGTCTTGGCTATCATTTGATTTATTCTGGGCATAGGAAAGGAAATAAGATGCGTCTGGCTGTTAATGGCTCTGTAGTTCGTAAAAAGCCGATGGCTCTCATCTTCCTTACGCACTATGGTTATCGGCAATGCATATGGCGTACGAACGGTGGGATAATAGGAGCCTCTAGCATACTCCCAAGCTCTTCCTTCAGGCACGCTTTCTTTTCCTTAACAAGGAGGCATGGCTTTTTCCGCATAACTAGTGTGACATGCAGCTCTTGTTTATATGTTGTGTTTTATTTTTCCGCCAAATGGTTTGCTGTTTTGTTGCGCCAAAAAAGGTATCTGTTTCCCAGTATTGTAGCACGGCAGTTATGCGGGTAACTTAGCTGCAGCAAGGGCTTGTATGTCTCAACACGTGTGCTTGGCTTTATTTGTGTGACGCCCGTCCTCGAGCATGAAACTATGACTAGTCCATAGCGACGCTGTTATGTTTTAATAAAGTGAAAGCAGCGCCATTGTGAATTTCCCTAACTGTGGTGTATTCATTGAAGCTTGACTTGACGCAACGGCGTTGTGGCCTACCACAAGGCAATTTTGTAAGATTTCTTCTATTTACTTCTTGTGTATATAGACTCCAGACCACCGACTTCAAGTGTTTATCTGCAACATTTTCGACTTTAAAAGGTAAATGACGACTTCACCTTCGTCAAGAGCCTTATTTTGATTCTAAGGCTTTGATGTCGTATGTATCTCACTATGAAAGTACAAAGAACCAGCACACAAACAAAAATATCGCTTCTAATGTTGACTCTCCTCGTTTTTTTAATGACTATGTAAAGATCATTTTGTGGACAACTTAGAGAAGTAGCTCTTTTAGTTAGGTATAGGCCTATGAAAGTATGCATATGTTCCCAATAAGAATGACAATGAAAGTATAAATTGAGAACAATGAACTCTCTTTTGTGACCTATTGTGAAATGATGTAATAACAACAGTTGTTCAGATTTTACGTCCTGAGGAAACACTATGATAATTAGGGATACCACAGCTGAGTGCTTTCAAAATTTCGAAATCTACACTCTAAGAAGTGAAAGAGGAAGAGGAATATCTAGGTTGCTCCTATAGAGGAGTAACTAACCTGCGTACCCCTATCTCCGAATTGGAAGGAACTGCGAAGTTGCTCCTGAAGGGAGCAACACTTTGCGCAAAAGAAAAATTTTATCTTCATTGGCTCGATCATTTTTCGAAGTACGTGCCGGCATTTGATTCGATGTACAATTGATGTGCGAGCACCACATTCAGAAATTTATTTCAGATCATTTCCAGC
Organism: Rhipicephalus microplus; assembly: GCF_043290135.1. Classification (NCBI taxonomy): domain Eukaryota; kingdom Metazoa; phylum Arthropoda; class Arachnida; order Ixodida; family Ixodidae; genus Rhipicephalus; species Rhipicephalus microplus. The sequence goes on from NC_134704.1 coordinate 69,189,149, forward strand.
GAACAGACGGGATTTGAACTCACGACCACTAAGACCACTAAGTTAGCATGAGCGTACACTGACCACTACACCACACCACGCTACGACACCGTCTTCCAGTAAACAAGCTTGTGTAGGCATCGATGGGACTTTTGCACGAACATTCATGCGGTTACTCCAAAAAAGGGTGCTTTACTCAACAAGGAGGAAAGTGCCTCTCCTTACCGCGCCGCGTGCAACATTTTGCACACGTTTCGTCTTTTGGAAGAGCAAATAGCCCTTTTCGGGGTAACTGCGCAGTTCCTCCGGAAAACGTTTCTGAGTGTGCACTGAGGTACACGGTCGTCGTAATCTCCTGCATCGAAATGTGATCTCCGTGTTCGAAATTTATTCCTGTGCAAATTCGAAAAAAATGAGTGTGTGTAATCGGCGAAATGAAGTTAGATAACGTGCATGTGACTCTTGTTGATTAGACATAGCGTCATATCTTCTGCACGATGCTATAGTCATTTCGGCTTTCGTTTTAATACAGCATCAAATCAATTCGGAGACCTTTATATTGTATTTAGCGTGAAGTGTTTACCATGAGGTGTTATCGTGATAGTAAACAGTCATCTTGCAGGAAGTCGTAAGTAGACGTAAACTTGATTATAACAAGGTGAAATGTGCATTGAAGCAGACTTAGTTTTGCCACCATTGCCTAATTGAGCCTATATATTTGTACCCTTTTTTTGCCATGTAAGTATACAGCTAATGTGTGGCCAAATATTGAGCGTGTATCTAAAACATTCAAATTAAATACGTTTGCAACCTACCCTGTGTTAACATTTAAGTTATATACCTCCAAACTTCTAGCTATCCTCTTATTGCTTGCGCTACGTAACGCCAGTAGTGATTGCACAGCAGTGGGTAAATTGTTTTCTGTTGTAAGCTGTCTTGACGTCACTGAATAACGAAAAGCCAGATGCATTGCCTATACATCGATTATAAGAAAACCTTAAGAAATACATCAATGCCGGCGCAAAGTAAAACGTTATTGCACACCAGCGCAGAACCGGACTCTGCAATATATCTGAGGGTTCTGCAGCGAAAGCTCCGTGCGGAAAAGGCAAATAAAATTTATGGTTCTTCAGACCACACGTTTACACTCTTTTAAGTGCACGTCTGTTAAGAAGGATATCCTGTCGTCTGAACAGACCACTACTTTCCACAGAGAATAAGAGCGCTGAATGAAATCTTACAATAGGCAATATTTAGCACAAAGTGACACAAAGGCGAGAATGGAGGACACAACACGGGGGCTAACTTTAACCCCCTTACTTGTCCTGACACATAGGCAACAATGGAGGACACAAGACGTGGGCCAACTTCTACTCTATAATTAGTCCTCTATTCTTATTCTTGTGCCACTTTGCGCTAAATATTGCCTAATGCTTTAACAAGTCCGAGTTTCTCCCCTTGAGTAGTTCAAATATCGAAGGCCATTCGAGATTAAAGGCCGAAACAATAACTCACTTATTCCTAGTAAGTAAAGTAGAACGTTTGTGGGATTGCTGCTCAACCTGAAGCAAATAATTGAATTTCCTGGCCATACTTTCAGGCTCCACCTTGTGCGCCAAATTCCATGTTGAATCTGTAAAACAACTCCTCGAGTGCCCATTTTACTGCGACAGTGAAACTTACGGCCAGCCCCGCCGTGGAGGTCGCTTGCACTAGCACGGTGCCTGCTCCTCGGAGCATGTCCTGGCACAAAACTGATGAAAGTAGTGCAGCACGCAACAATAACAACAACCGATTGTATGTCTATCTTCTTTTGTCTATGTGACATGCATGTGGTGTACGTAAAAAATAGTTCCCACATTCTGCCTTGACACTAGCTGCTCCTCGCCATCTCTGTCCTTGCAGTCTCAATTATGTTGGTCCATGGGACTCTGAACACCAACTTACAAGAACACAATTTGAAGGTACACAAAAAGTGACGGTTTCCTTGCTTAACGTCGGGCACAGTGTAGCTGTACTTTCATGTTCAACCAAACTGCTATCTTGAAAAAAAAACGTGAACGATCATACAAAAGTTTTCATTACGTCATCGATGACATTACTGGAAGAGACATTCGGTCAGCAAGCCCTTGGATGCCTTGAAGTCAAAAGAACTGGCCTGTATTGACTACGTAGCGAACCACCGTACACAGCTTCGACATGCTTTTTACTACTTTTTATTGTGCATTTGGATATTCTATTACGTTCGACAAGATTTTTTTTTTCATTTGTTGACGCAAGCCCGGCCGCGGTGGTCTAGTGGCTAAGGTAGCCACTAGTGGCTACCTTAGCCACTAGTGGCTAACCCTAGTGGCTAACCCTAGTGGTGGTCTAGTGGCTAACCCGCGCCCTGCTGACCCGCAGGGCACGGGTTCGAATCCCGGCTGCGGCGGCTGCATTTCCGATGGAGGCGGAAATGTTGTAGGCCCGTGTACTCAGATTTGGGTGCACTTTAAAGAACCCCAGGTGGTCTAAATTTCCGGAGCCCTCCACTACGGCGTCTCTCATAATCATGTAGTGGTTTTGGGATGTTAAACCCCACATATCAATCATTTGTTGACGCAACTACTTACACTTACTCACGAGAAGTAGTGGGCTGACATACCTACATGTTCGTTTTTTGAAAAATACTCACTTGGAAGTCAGCACTTGTCTTCTCCTTGTCGGAGGTCCACTCTATGCTGCTTGTTGAAGACGAATTACCGAATATCCCAATCTGAAGCCAAAAACAAAAAGATAAACGTGTTTGAGCGTGCTAGAACCCTTGAACCTGCCATTCCGTGACAACTCGCCTCGAAAATCACTCTGTTAAAGATTATTTGACCCAAAACCCACAATAGGCGTAAAAAAAAAAATCTCAGTTTCAACGGAAGACTGAAAGAGGTCATGCGACAGCAACAAATTGGAATGTGATACATTAACAACGCTGGCAAAGAGCACTAGAAGTCCGATCTCGTAATTCAAAAAAAACGCAATTATTTCTGGGAATATCAGCGTACATAACGCAAAAATAAAGAAAGAAAGAAAGGTAAAAAGGAAGGAAGAAAGAAAGAAAAAAGAAAGAAAGAGAGAGACAAAGAAAGGAAGAAAGAAAGAAAAAAAGAAAAGAAAGAAAGAATAAAAGAAAGAAAGAAGGAAAGAAAAAAGGAAGAAAGAAGGAGAGAAAGAAAGAAATAACAGGAAATTTACGCAAAAAGCTTCTTCCCAAGCCGCGATTTCATGCCGCCAATGCACGATCCAAATGTGAGCATTGTAACTTCCCGGCTATTCATGTTCACTAGCATATAAGTGCATAGTCTTGTATGGTGTAGTATAGCGGGAGGGCGAGAAAATGAGCTGAATGTGAAAAGTAGAAGCGTGAGTAGAGGATGAGCAGGAAAGGAGGAGGAGTGATGAGACCAAAATAAGGCTCGTATGGCGTAGTATACCAAAGGGGTTTTTAATGAAACTGGGCGAGAGGAGCAGGAAAATAATGAGGGTAGGTTGTGAAACATAGCATAGTCACATGTAGTATGGTATAGTAAGGTTCAGCAAGAGGTGGCAAAGGGAAGTGAAGGTGAGGATGAGGCGAACGCAATGAGCTCCGCCGTTTCTCTGGATTGGCTGCTTTCGTGAGTGGTTGCCCCAATTTTTGTTTGTTTTTTATTGAGAGGTGCGATGCGAATCTTTCGCTAACCATGTGCATTCACTTTCTTACCACAGGGAGTGTGCTGGAATAATGGATATTGTTTGGGATAGGTCTGGGTTTACAGCCATGAGAGTTGAAGACCGCGGCAGGTAAGCAAAAGTATACAGGTTTTTCTGGCAGATCAATAAGCACCAAGACCAGGGCTAAGCTAGCATGATAGAAACAATCTCTTCACGAGCCAAAACCTATATCTGAACAGGAAGCTTATAAAGAAGTAATTAAAACACTGAATACGCAACGAATATGTAATATTCACAGATAATTTATGTCATGGTCGACTAATTTATTTTGAGGGGGGGGGGGACATTTTGATGGCATGACGTACTCATAGAGAAGTATAAACACAGTCTATTCTACCGAGTAAACTTACTACGCGTCTTTCCTGATAAATTGAGGTACTAATATTTTACGCTTTCCAATTCTTTTTGTGTACTGTTTAGGTGGCCTAGTTTCATCATCAGATCGGTATATCCACCTCTGTGCTAAGTTCACTGTTGTATGTAATCCAGAATAAATGCAGTTAATAAATGCTACTTCTCTCATCAGGTATGCTGCAGTCATAAAGAATTTGCTAGCTCCAGGCTTTTCGTATGGAATGTGGACAGTGGTGTATGATTCCGAGACAGACGTCGACTCGTGTGAGTGGCTGTTCCCTAATGTATTTTCATGACTAAGTTACATCATTACACGTAAACACACATTACCTTATCATACAACATAAGTAAAAAGTACAAACAGGGTGATCTAAACGAGACGAACAAATAAACACATAGGACGAGAGCTGCCCTGTGTGTTTCTTTGTTCGGCTTGTCCCGTTTGCGCTGTTTGTACTTTTCACAAAGTTTGACCAAGTAGCACTCCTAAACCAACTGTCACACAACCTACTAGCAAAATAAACACACTTCTGGGATTCCATGAGTACATTGGTAATTATGTTGAAAGAGATTGTGACGTGAAGTGCGTTAGGCACTGTTTTGCCAGATAATAATTTAGCAAACAATTGGAAAAATAAAAAACATAATAAAACAACTTCTGGGCGTGCAACAAAATTTATTAAAATTATTAAGGACATACTTAAAAAATTAGCACTGCTGTAATTGAACAATTGGCCAAAAAAAGTGATGGTACCAGGCATTGCGTCAGATACATGATAGCTGTTGTAAAAGAAACAAGCTTTTGTGTTTTTATTTGATCAACCACAGTATATCATTTAATTTACTTGACGTTGTCAAAATTTTGGAAAAATACTCTTTAACCTTTGAATTAGGCTGATAGCCCTCAGACGGAATACGTGTAGGCTACTGTTAAGAAACAAATTCTAGGCAAAAGGTGAGGCTGACGTTCTGGAATTCACACTCAAGTTTCACAATTTCAGGCTGTTGGAATGGTCAACACTTCTGGAACTATGGCCTCAAATGAAGACACCTTGTTAGCTAGAATTGACGCATTTTGGGTCATACCAATAAAGTGTGCAGAATATACATTCCTTACAACATGTGCCACACCATTCGATTCACGAACTCAGTTTGGTTAGAACGGCCGCATACAATACAGAACACTCTCAGTCACGGATTTCACCGCGTGATTGAACAACTGGCTTTAGCCAGTAAAAACCAGTAACACTGAAAAAAATGAAGTATGTACGGAAAAGCAAGCATGCCAATGTTGGCTTGCTTAATTATTTGATGCCATAATATGCTCTCGTAAACGGTGACTCAGAAGACTTATATAAAGGCGAGAACTTCAAGAATAGAAGTAACAAAGTAAATCTGAACTATTTTTCTTTTTTTTTGTTTTCGTAATCTTCCTCTAAAATGATTATTTGCGAAGTTCAAATAATTCAACCCGTGCGGCACTGCCGATGCTACCTTCTGGTGCAAACTATCATAATACGACTTTTTTCTACATTGCAGGGGCACCCCGAAGCGCAGGAGAGTCCGCCATCCGAAAGCATTTCGGTAAGTTCTTCTAAGTAGATATGGAGGATTGAAGTGGCACACTTGCCTTGTGTACTTCCTTGTGGCAGACTTGCCTTGTGACTTGCCTTGTGGCAGATTTGCCTTGTGGCCGTTCTAACGTTGTACGACGTCATCATATCTTCCGCGAGCTTTGACGAGCATCTCCGGTGCCTCAAAGCTGTACTTCAAGCTGTCAGGGCGTCAGGACTTACTCTTAAGCCACATAAGTGCCGATTCACGTACGAAGAGCTCATGTTCCTGGGACGCGTGATTAGCAAGTTAGCAGTCCGTCCCGATCCGCGGAAAACAGCTGCCATCACCGACTTCCCGCCACCCACTGACAAGAAGGCAGGGCGCCTATTATAAGCGGTTCATGCCCGATTTGCCGATTTACTCACTAACCTTACCAGGAGCGACGTGGAGTTCAAGTGAGAAACGCCGCAGGAGGAAGCTTTTCAGCAACTAAAACAAAGCATGCAGATGCCTCTGTTACTTGCGCATTTCGATGAATTAGCCCAGACATAAATACACACTGACGCAAGCAGCGTAAGTCTCGGCGCCATTTTTGTGGACTGATGGACTGGAAAGGTTTATTGGTTACGCCAGCCAATCGCTATTCAAACCAGAAGCAAATTATTTCACAACAGGAAAGAAGCGCCTTGCCACCATCTGGGCTATGTCGAAATTTCGCCCCTACCTCTACGGCAGGCGCTTCAAAGTTGGGAGCGACCACCACGCCTTGTGTTGGCTAGCCACCTTGAAGGACCCTTGAGGTCACCTCGCACGATGGAGCCTGAGACTTCAAGAATATGACATTAACGTCGTTTACAAGTCCAGCGAAAAACAATCCGACGCCGTCTGTCTCTCTTGTGCGCCTGTCGACCAACCACCGCCCGAAGACTCGGATGACGACTACTACTAGGGAACGATAACTGCCGACGACTTCTCTGAACGACTGCGAGCCGACCCGAAACTTAGGGGCCTAATAGAATACCTCGAGGGCAGGACCGCCGCTGTTCTGAAGGTACGCAAGCACGCACTTGCGTCGTTCTTGCTGCGAAACGGCCTTCTCCAAACAAAGAACGTCTTCGAGCCCAGTACCACTTAGAGCCCAGTGCCTTCTTATGGTACCTTCAGCTCTGTGACCCGGCCTCCTTCAGACCCTGCATGACCATCCGACGGCAGGAAACCTCGGTGTTTCCTGCATGGTCGCGAGGATACAAGAAAAGTACTCCTGGCCACGTCTTACAAGCAACGACACTCGTTACGTGAGGACATGCCGGGAATGCATGCCAGCGACGCAAGATACTGCCGGTAAGGACAAAGGGACTTCTGCAGCCCATTGAACCACCTCGCCGACTGTTCCAGCAGATCAGTATGGACTTACTGGCCGTTCCCGACGTCCACTGTCGCACACAAGTTTATCGTCGTAGCTACCGACTACCATACTCACTACGCCGAGACAAAAGCCCTGCCCAAAGGCACTGCATCCAAGGTAGCTAAGTTCTTCGTCAAAAACATCGTCCAACGTCATGGCGCCCCGGAGGTCCTGATCAGCAACAGAGGAGTGACATTCACTGCTGAACTAACGCAGGCGATCTTTGCGCACAGCCGCCGTCACAATCTCCGGCGAAGCTTCGTCGAATACCAGCCTGGTGACCACGTTTTGGTATGGACGCCAATACACCGACGTGAACTGGGTGAGCTTGCTCACCCAGTTCACGTCGGGTGAGCAAGCTCACCCGACGGGAGCTTGCTTTCTGTAGTGTACAAGCTATTTACAAAGGTAATTGCTAACAGAGTAAAGAAAACATTAGAATTCAATCAACCAAAGGAACAAGCAGGATTTTGAACAGGCTACTCAACAATTGACCACATTCATACTATCAATCAGGTAATAGAGAAATGCTCAGAGTATAATAACCAACCACTATACATAGCCTTCATAGATTACGAGAAGGCGTTTGATTCAATAGAAATATCAGCCGTCATGCAGACACTGCGGAATCAGGGCGTAGATGAAGTATTAATAAACATTCTGGAAGAAATCTACAGAGGATCAACTGTTACCATAGTGCTTCATAAAGAAAGCAACAGAATACCAATCAAGAAGGGTGTAAGGCAGGGGGACACAATCTCCCCAATGCTATTTACCGCGTGCTTACAGGAGGTTTTAAGAAGCCTAGAATGGGAACAGTTAGGGATAAGAGTTAATGGAGAATACCTCAGTAACCTGCGCTTCGACGTTGACATTGCATTGCTGAGTAACTCAGGGGACGAAGTGCAACCCATGATTACGGAGCTAGACAAGAAGAGCAGAAAAGTAGGTCTTAAGATTAATATGCTGAAAACGAAAGTAATGTACAACAACCTCGGAAGAAAACAGCGCTTCGAGATAGGTAATAGTGCACTTGAAGTTGTAAAATACTATGTCTACTTAGGACAGGTAATAACCGCGGAGCCGAAACACGAGATTGAAGTAACTATAGAAGAATAAGAATGGGGTGGAGCACATTTGGCAAGCACTCTCAAATCATCACAGGTAGATTGTCACTATCTCTCAAGAGGAAGGTGTATAACAGCTGTATCTTGCCGGTACTTAGCTACGGAGCAGAAACCTGGAGACTTACAAAGCGGGTTCAGCTTAAATAGAGGACGTCACAGCGAGCAATGGAAAGAAAAATGGTAGGTGTAACCTTAAGAGAGAAGAAGAGAGCAGAGTGGATTAGGGGACAAACGGGGGTTAAGAATATCATATTTGAAATAGGGAAGAGGAAATGGACATGGGCCGGGCATGTAGCGCGTAGACAGGATAACCGCTGGTCATTAAGGGTAACTAACTGGAATCCCAGAAAAGGGAAGCGGGTTAGGGGGAGACAGAAGGTTAGGTGGGCAGACGAGATTAAGAAGTTTGCGGGTATAAACTGGCAGCAGCAAGCACAGGACCGGGTTAACTGGCGGAACATGGGAGAGGCCTTTGTCCTGCAGTGGACGTAGCCAGGCTGATGATGATGGTGATGATGATGAACTGGGTGAAAAACTTCTGCGATGGTACGTCGGACAGTACAGGGTATTTCGACTAGACGCACTCGACTACGAGGTTGTGCCCGACGGGATCACCAACTCTCAAGGGCGCCACGCTCGACTTCAGGTAGAGTCGAGGTTGTGTCCGACGGGATCGCCAACTCTCAAGGGCGCCACGCTCTACCTGAAGTCGTGCATGTCGTCCACCTCAAGCCATTTCATGCGCGAACCTAAGGACTGTATTTTGTTGTTACTGTGCTGTATTGCTTTCATGTACTTATCGTTTATTTTCTTTATTGTTGTACTTTCACTCTTTGTTAAAACATCGGGACGATGTCTTTTTTTGAGGGGGGCAATGCCACATTCCTTCCTCAAGTTTTTGTTACCTCCCTCTGTCAGTGTCAGTAGTTCTTAGCGCCAACCGTGCCTGCAGTGTTTAAGCAGCATCGGGACTTCGGTAGATCATTTTCTTAAGATTACGCCCACTTCGTAAACATTATAGATTAATCTTGAACCTACGTCGCCGCTAGAGATAACGATAGAACATTCGACGGCAAGTGTATAATTGCCGACGCACTTCGCCTCTTGCCCCACCATGGTGGTCTAGTGGTTAAGGTACTCGGCTGCTGACCCGCAGGTCACGGGATCGAATCCCGGCTGTAGCGGCTACATTTCCGATGGAGGCAGAAATGTTGTAGGCCCATGTACTCAGATTTGGATGCACGTTAAAGAACCCCAGGTGGTAGAAATTTCCGGAGCCCCTCCACTACGGCGTCTCTCATAATCACATGGTGGTTTTGGGACGTTAAACCCCACAAATCAATTATTCACTTCGCCTCTTGTCAATTGATTGCCGGCCGATGCGCTGTTCGCAGCTATGAGTGCCCGTGTGTTGCTGTATTCTGACCTTCAGTTTGTTGGCCACACATTCGGTCGAATAAAGAGTTTCATCTGATCATCGAGTCTGCTGCCTTCAGCCACGTCACGACCTCTTGACAATATACATATCTGTAGCGGGTACTTCACTTGCTCGTAGAAAAAAAGGAGAAATGCTATAGTGGGTGCTTCCCCACGTAACGAAAACTATGATTTAGGGAGTATGATAGTATATCTGACTGAATAACTTCATTTGGTCCTGAGGAGGCGATGACCCCGCAAGGGGGCCGCCCCGTCTGCGGGCCACGCCCATGACGGGACCGGGAGGTTTAACTCGACGGCCATGTTATGAGCCCTCTGGACGGCCCGAAGTTGGTCGTCCTCGTGGGGACTTGTGAGGAGAGCATTCCAGTTTTTTTTTTTTTCTGTGATTGGAGACCCGTCGTCCGCGCGCAACTCGGGGCATTGCCACAACACATGTTGTAAGTTGCATTGCCAGATGCCGCATCGGGGGCACCCCTGCCTTAGGTCGCTCATGAATCTAGCATAAACTGCCGGTGAGGATATTCTCCTGTTTGTAGGAGACGGAAGGATAGTGCTTGTGGTAGTTTGAGTTGAGGGTGCGGTAATGAAAACTCTCGCCGTTCGAGACGATAGTGCTGACAGATTTCATTATAGGTTTGCAGTTGGTTCCGGTGCCATTTTCGCCCTTAGGCTGTCAGCCAACCTCTGTCCTGAGACAGTGAGTAAGGTCGCGTGCCTTGGAGTGGGCAAGCTTGTTGGCGTTTGGGACGAAGGGGTGCGCGTCGGAGTCAATATGGCCCGAGCACCAAATTAAAGGCTTGGTGTCAGTCCACGTGATGCACAAGAGAGCGCGGGTTGCTTCTTTACAGACCGAGCCCACACGGAAGGCTTGGGCCGCGGCTCGGGAATCAGTGTAAACTGTAGTGCGGGTTGTGTTCGCCATTGTTAAAGCAATTGCTACCTGTTCTGCGCGGTCAGGGTCCGAGTGTAGGAGCGTAAAGGCTGTGAGCAGTTCTCCTTGTAGCGAGGTTGCAGCTGCTACATAGTGCTTATAGTTCGGGTATTTTGCCACGTCTACAAATGCGAACGAGTCGGGCATAGCAGCCGCAGTCTTCAGTAGCACGGTGGCGCGTGCTCTACGACGACCCTGGCTGTAGTCCGGGTGCATGTTACAAGGAAGTAGAGAAGTACTCGAATGTGGTCCCTGATCGAGTGGGGCAGGGTGCATTCTCGTTGTGTACAAAACAGGGACACGAGTTTCAAGTGAGCTATAAGCTGTCTTCCTGCCTCTGTGGAAGATAGTCTGGCTAGTTGAGCAATATTTTGAGCTTCGCCGATTTCGCTTAATGTGTTATGAACGCCCAAGGCCATGCGCTTTTTAGTATTGGTATCGACGGGCAGTCCTAGTACTTGTTTGATGCCTTTACGAATGATGAGATTTAATTTATTTTCATCGTCTTTGTTCCATGGGTGATCTATAGCCACATAGATGATATGGCTCATGAGAAATGTGTGAAAGAGACGCCGTAAGTTTTCCTCAGAGAGTCCGCCTCTTTTATCAGCAACGCTTCTGATTAGGTGTGTAATGGATTCTGCTTTGGCCGCTATGCGATTTATGCTGAGATTATTTCTCCCATCCTCCGGCAGCATTTTGCCCAAAGTTCTCATTTAGATGACTTGTGGTATGTGCGTACCATCCGCAGTGTGTACGTTAATGGGTATGGGAGTGAGCCACTTAGGAACCCGTCTGGGTCTGCAAAGAAGTAATTCGGATTTAGCTTTGACTGTCCTGGGTGTTTACGCAGGCCTGGCATTGCTTCCTTGTTTTTTTTTAATTCGAATATGCCTTGTAGAAAAAAATAACATTGGGAGCAATACAGTGTACATCCATGTAGAATTTGTGTATTCCTGCTTCTTTTGCAGCTATAGGAAAAGTTCCTGTTTGCTATTCTGAAACTTTCAAAGTTGACTGCTGCCTCCCAACTGAGCAGTTTGTTTAAAACATTGTGCCCGTAAACCAAATAAAAGTGGCATGTTTACAAGTGTGGTTTTCCGGCTCGTTGGCTTGGGCTGGAGCCGTAGTTCTTCACAACTTCGTTACTATTGAGATTCCCGATTCAGCTATATCCCACCCATCCAGTCGCCAGTACGGTGCTCACGAGAAAAAGCAATCTTGACACGCAGAAATTCCCGAGCATGCTTTGAAAATTAACCCTCTTTCGCACTTTTCACAGGTGACGTTGCCGCCAGGATTACGCTCGCGGATTTTTATGTCAAAGAGCAGGCGTTCGCCGATGGTGGTGGACCGTTCACTTTCTGTTTCTGGCACATGACCCCTCATCAGAAGTGAAGCCGCGTCATTTCTGCACCCGTCATGGTGTCATTTCAACATCAGCGGACTACTTCAAAAGCAGGCATAGTGAACACAAATAAATTTGGCAATATTGGGGCAACGCACTTTTCTATACTATATACCGCAAGATATGTTTTGTTGAGAATGTATCAGTGAACGAACAACGCCGTGGGCAGATTTCAGCGACATGCGTGGGCTACAGACTTAACAACGTGATACAATTATATACGAGGTTGTAGAATACGATTCAGCTAATCATTACCCACTTTCCATATAAGGAGTGTACTACCACTGCCACTTTTTATAGTTCATATTAATTGACTGTGGCTTGCACGTACCAGCTGAGCCCCTGGCTTTGGTTAAGTACGAGTGGTCGTTTAACATCACATGACAAAAGTGGTTGGTGACTAGTCGCTGTCACGAGTGTGGGGCATTGCTAGGAATCGCGAAGAACTTTTACTGAAATGCAGGTGGTGGTGCGCCTCACCTATTTACGTCTTGATGGCCTCACAAAAAATTATAATGTAAAGTGCGCAGACCAGAAGGTCATATCAAATGGAATACTTTCTTATATGTTAACAGCCTCGTCAGTTCAGGTTAATGGGTCCGTCTAGAAAAACATTGTTACTGTCGGGATATCACAAAGAGTCTATTGACACGTGTTGCTGCATATATGTGTTGCCGGAAGTGCATTTTAATGAAAGTCAAGTTATGCATTATTACACCCCCGAAAAAAATTACGCCCCTATAGACACGTCAAATAGGTTTCAATATTGCAAGAAGAGCTCTGTGTTTGTCTGATGTAGCTATAAGGACCTGCAAATTAGCTCCGATAGTATGACGAGCCTTAAAACCAAGTAAGGCAGAAACTTTTGCGAACAAACTGGACGTCTACAATGGAAGATACATGAGAGGAAACCACCATAAGTCGGAACAATTGTGCTCTTGGCGTCGTTTGCATCAGTTACATGCTACGCTATAGTTCATTGCTTCAGCTTATTAGGAGAGCATGGACCAGAGAAAAATGAGCGCTTTGCACTCTGCAGGGAAGTGGTTCATCATAGGCAGAAGGTACCGTATCTCAAGAAGTTTACGCTGTGTGTAGGTGCGCTTATCTCATTCGCAGAGAGAACAGAATAAGCCAACGCAGAAAGCTTTAACGTGACCGGACCATGCGCGAGGTGCGAAAAGAGTTCATCCGTAAGCTTTATGAACACCTTCAGAACTATATGGGCAGTTAGTAGCTGTTCCTGAGAGCGGACTAACAGTTGTGCATAGGCCCAAAAGATAAAGAAACAGAAGACACCGAGAAAATAGCACACCGCAATGACCGAGAAGACAGCGTCGAGCCCCCAATGCATGGTCCCCTCTGGCATCGTTCCGTAGCGTCCACGGCTTACCGGCAACGGCATGCATGTTCCACGTCTTGTACGCATAAAATAGAGGGATGAATAAGATCATAGAAGGCTCGACTTGGCTCGTGAAAAAAAAAAAACACTGCTGTCTTTTCAAATGCTCAGAACCGTGCCAGATACCAACAGTTATTAATTATTATTTGTTTGAAATGTGACCAGATAATGCCTCTTGGTACGCGCACCTTTCTTAATGATGGACCCCTGACACCAAGTTCGGAAACTCGAGATGGATGTGGTGTTTGAGAGTCCTGTATGCGGAGACATTTCAATTAATTGTGAAGAGCGTTGCAAATAAAAAATAATTTGGTTTTATAGTAAGGGCGCGTTCTCGTCTGAGTTTTCAGATGCAACCAGTATTTTTTGTGCTTTGACGAAGATAGGAGATTCTCCTATATGTTGCAAAGGTTAAGCAGGTATTGATGGCGTCAGATGTGGTGTTTTTTTTTTCTAAATGAGCTAAATTCAAAAACCGAAACTATCTCAAATATTGCTCCATATGCAAACACATTCTCTCAACTTCACTCTAAAAGAGTGATCAGAACGAAATGGGTCAAACACCAACAGCTATGTGCGCTCACAAATCTCGTTTCGACACGAAATTGAGCCAGATCCATGCGCTGTATGGATCGAAATGAGTAAAATCCTGTATGCCAATAACAGAGTGCTTCAGCAATCACGTGATTCGGCAAACGTGGAAGCCCCCGTCTGATTTCTCGCCTGATTGCTCTGCCTGTTTTGCAAGTTTTTTTCCCTTTTCGGAGGTGGATTATCATGGATTCTGATGGAAGTGAAGAGATCGGCGACAGATATATCGCCAAACGTGGACGACAACGTGAACAGAAGCAATGTCGACGCCGGCGAAGCAAGAATGTGCCGCTACCGGAATGTAAACACGCAAAAAAGACTCTCAAGTGCGCGCTCGTGACAGAGGCATCTGTGAAGCCTTTCAAGGAGAAGTTCAATGAATTGTGCAGGGTGGAACAAACGGCGTTCACTTCGATGCACTCTACATCATCTGCAGTAAAACGCAGGAGAGGAAAGAAAGCGGATCCTCGACGAAGCCTTGTTGCTGTTTACAAGGTACGCCTTGAAAACGGGAAAGAGATTCGTGTTTCTCGCGATATGTTTTGCGCGGTGCTTGCTGAGAGTCACAGCGCAGTTGCTCGTTATATTAAGCACAAGCATGAAAGGGGCTAATTGAAGCTCGACAGGCGGGGTGGTGATCAGAAGTTCAAGCGCTACTGTGGAAAGCGATCAGCTGTTGTGCGGTTTATTCAGCGACTTCGCGCAAGAGAGTCCCATCACAATCGGAAGAAGACAAAAAGGTTATACCTTCAAGTTGAGCTGAAAAGCATCCGAAACTTGTGGAAGATTTATAACCAACAAGCACCCGATCATGCGCGGGTTAGGTATGGCTTCTTCCCCCATATTTTTCGAACGAAGTTCAACCTTTCGTTCAGAACACCAAGAACGAACATTTACTCGGTATGTCTGAAAAAAGGCGTATGAAATGAAAACTTCTCAAGATGCTTCGCAGAAACAGCGTATCATTACCGAGCAACGTATGCACAGGTTGAAGTACACGGCTTTTTACTCAATGCTACGTGAGAAGAGGGAAGACTTGAAAACTTTCTCCTTTGATTGCCAACAGAATCAAGTCCTCCCCAAAGTTCCGGACCAGGAAGCCTAATACAGCTGCCAGCTGTATCAATACCACCTCTGCGTGGTGGAACAGCAGGTGGACGGATCAATGCCCAAGGAAGCCGTGCATTCGAACACAAAAAGCGAAGCTGAAAGCTCGAAAGGCAGCAACCAAGTTTCCAGTGCCATGCATAATACACTTCGAAGCACGAAATTTCAAGAAATGAGGGAGGTGCGGTTAGTAGTGGATGGCTGTGCTGGACAGAATAAGAACAGTACTGTGCTTTGCATACTTCTTTGGTAGCTTCAGAATGAGGCTCCCCCAGGGATCTCAGTAGTCTCTGTAGTGTTTCCTGTCACAGGGCATAGCTTTTTACCCCCAGAGAGGGTGTTTGGCCAGATAGAAAAGGATGTAAGAAAACTCGAAGAAATCCCGAATCCGCAGAGCTACCGAATGATTTTTTTTTCAAAACGCGGCACTGTCTTAGAGCTTGGAAAAGATTGGGACGTGTACGACTGGAAAACCTACTGTTCCGCAGTGATGAAGTCGACGTCCAGCTTGCCATTCAAAGTTAAAGAACCCCAGGTGGTCTAAATTTCCGGAGCCCTCCACTACGGCGTCTCTCATAATCATATAGTGGTTTTGGGACGTTAAACCCCACATATCAATCAGCTTGCCATTCAAAATAACTGAAACCAAGGTCTTCTACATTCAACGAAATGCAGCTTCTAGAAGTTCTAAAATCAGAGCAGAACCCCACTACAAGGTTTCCGTGTCGAATTTTGTGCCCGTCCTAAAAAGGGGAATGTCCCTTGCACAAGCACCCGTACAATGCGCACTCTACACCCACAATATGAACGAGATGAAGCCGAAAGATGTGACAAGCCTTCTTGTGAAGCATTTTGGCAATTCATGCCAAAAGAATGAAGACATTGGTTATTTCGTAAATGTCCTCACGCGTCTTGAAGCTGTCTTGAAGAAGAACTTCAAGACAGCTGCCTGTGCTGTGAGGACGACTCACCTAATCTTCATGTATAGTATTCTTGAAGCACTGCTCCCTATGGCTTTTCTGTTAAAGCTCCATTCTACCACTCTTGAAGGTCAATTTCAATAAAATTTTTTCAAGAATACCGCGTTGAATTCAATGGCTCAATTCAATATGAGCCAAATCCAAAGTTACCAGGCTTATAATGGTGAAATTCCCTGCATATTTTTTAATTAATTGCGATCTGAAACTTCCCCTAGCCTACATGTATACCATATCATAAAATAGCTTTTACAGCGTTGTGTTTAGTTTGCATATCAAACTTTTGCCATTTTCTCAAATTCTGTTTAGGTGGATTTGACTCATTTCAAAAAAAAAAAAAACACGCCTCAGATATTTGCGGGGCCGCGCAACAGCTGACTGGCAACCGGCGAGGACTATTCCTATCACCCCTATCGCTAGGTTGTTGAGCTGGTCTCAAGGTTGATTTGGTTGCTTTAGCCAGGAACCCTTTCATCTTTCCTGAAGGGGAAACGCTCAAAGTGTCCACATTGTTCCATTCTTCACCCGTGGGTTACCCTATTTGAAAACAACGTGTTCAACGTCACCGAAGCTTGTGCGTACATAGTCTCGGGCACAGACCCGCTGTGGGGCGCTAGTTTTTTATGGTATTTAGGCGAGCGTTTCGAACTGACGGCAAATTATTTGGAATTAATGACGCTAGCATAAATTGTGCGATGTGTTGGAGCATTTGCGATTCCATTTCGACATTACCTTACGCATAGCTGCAAGTCACTGTAAAGAAAAAAGTCGCAAACAAAAGTTTCACAAAAGATTGGGACGTGTACGTCCCAACAATCCTTTAGTAAGTGTCCTTTAGTAAGTGTAGGCTAGCAGAGCTTTTGAAGAGTCGGAAAGCGTGAATTGGGATACCACAAAACCTTAGTGAGGTTTGAAGAAGCTTAGAAGCCTACACAGTGCAGACCAATGGGCCCGTACTCTATTATGTAGGCTCCCTAAGAAGCGAAAACAGAGGTGTGTGTGGGGGGGGGGGAATTCGATATCTTCAAGGACATCGTCGCCAGCGTTGAAAGTATGATGAAACATCCGGGAAAGCGTAACAGGGGTCGCAGCAGTGATACAGAGGTGATCAAAAATGAATGTAACTCAAAGGTGCACCCCGACGTGCAGCTATGACGACGAAACGGTAGAAAAACGCCACGAAGGTGTGGAATTGGCATGGTAAATAGTAGTGAGAACCGAGTACACTGTCACCATGACTCATACCTTCAGTGCAAAAGTATTGAGAAAACGAAAAAAGAGGAAGAAATCGGTAAGTATGATATGAATAATAATCATCAATCATCATCATTATCATCAGCCTGACTACGTCCACTGCAGGACGAAGGCGTCTCCCATGTTCCGCCAGTTAACCGGTCCTGTGCTTGCTGCTGCCAATTTATACCCGCAAACTTCTTAATCTCATCTGCCCACCTAACTTTCTGTCTCCCCCTAACCCGCTTGCCTTCTCTGGGAATTCAGTTAGTTACCCTTAATGATCAGCGGTTATCCTCTCTACGAGCTACATGCCCGGCCCATATCTATTTCCTCTTCTTGATTTCAACTATGATATCCATAACCCCGTTTGTTCCCTAATCCACTCTGCTCTCTTCTTGTCTCGTAAGGTTACACCTACCATTTTTCTTCTCATTGCTCGCTGTGTCGTCCTCAATATAAGCTGAAGAAGAAGAAGAAGAAGAAGAAGAAGAAGAAGAAGAAGAAGAAGAAGAAGAAGAAGAAGAAGAAGAAGAAGAAGAAGAAGAAGAAGAAGAAGAAGAAGAAGAAGAAGAAGAAGAAGAAGAAGAAGAAGAAGAAGAAGAAGAAGAAGAAGAAGAAGAAGAAGAAGAAGAAGAAGAAGAAGAAGAAGAAGAAGAAGAAGAAGAACTTTAGGAGAGCTGCATTACGACGATGCTTTCCGACGACGTTAATAAAGCGCAAACAGCATTTCCTACGTGCCTGGTTTTAGTTTTGGCACCAAGCGCCTCATCGAAGAAATCTGTCTCGAAACCCTGCATGCTTAGCCTCTCCTCAGGTTTCACGTTAGGGGAGACGAAACACCCGTTGATACAGCTTCACTCTGCCTACGTTTTTTTTTTATTTCAACGTTAGACTCCAAAAAAATACAGATGTTGCGAGCCGTGAGCTAAAAGCCACCTAACGGCTTCACGAGGCCCAGTCGTCGGTAGTCGGAAAACTGATCGGCAGCAAAATGGGTCACATTTGTGCATTCGTTACAGTGCATTCTAGTGCTATCACTGATGCTCGCGTACAGCTGGCAAAGTACGCAAACAAGCATGTCAGGCATGCATTGTTTGTAGAGAAGTTGGCGTCATTTGTGGAGCATGCAAGTCAAAGAGTGGCCTGCGCCTAGAATAAAGACGTGTCGCAAAAAAATTAAAAAAAGGACCCCCGGTAAATGAAAGAGAGCAAGGGTGTAGGCCAGTATTGTACAGCTTACAGATCTATCAGCAGTCATGCGTTTCTGTTGCGATTAAAATAATCACAATGTTCAATATGTTGAATAGTATGCAAGTGAGGTCTTGCTTTTTAATATATGCAGTGCCAATAAAGGCAGACTTTTTTTTTTTTTAAGAGAGAGTGGCAATAGACCCACGTGGCCGCACTCGTGCCTGCTACCCTCCGCTGAGCAAATAAGCAGTGACGTTAATACGTTGGCCGTAAAATAACACGATAGAAAAAAACATAATGAGCAGGGAAGTCGTGCAATTGAAATAGATTCTTTTCGTTACACAGGACAACGGCTCTCACCTAGCTGTCAGTCTTTCGTGTCTGTAATTGAGCTAACTGAACTGAAATCCTAATCTAATTAGACTTCGTCATTAGAGATTGCAACAAATACATACATTTTACGTTTTGTATTATAATTTATTGCACAAACGGTTTTGAAAGAAAATTTCATCAGTTTTAATAGGACTGTGTTAGTCTGAGCACGTAGATGAGGGCGTGCCGTCCGTCTTTTCGCGAATTTTCGTCCTTTATTGCGTTCTTTATTTCAAAGGCAAGTAATTGTAAAACCAAGAGCCAGAGCAATTCTTCTAACATTATTTGCAGAGAAAACTCATTTGAACTGAAAGCAGATGTGCTTAAAGAAAAATACATACGTTTGTCTGACCCTGTAGTGAAAAATTATGTACAACATTTCGTTTCGCAATCGAGATGTTGGAATGATCAGGCACTTTTATAAATGCTTAGTCAGTCTGAGCATTAGTAGTTTTACGGTTATCATGTCTTAATTATACCTAGACTTTTGCGAAATATTATTACCATAAATAGTGTAATGCAAGAAAACAAGAGACAGTGCCCATCCTGGTCAGTTGGTCGGATGTGACGGAATGAACGAGTGTAGCGGGCAGGTAGATTTGTATCTGCCCTGTTGATAGTGTCCTCCATTGTCTTAATAAAAGCTTATTCAAAAAGCTGTCTGCTGCTCGAATTCTTTTCTTTGGCTATATTGGCAGCGTTGTCCCAATTGATAAAAATGACCACTATTAGCAGTGTGCCCGGCCAAGGCATTTGACGCTGTGTGTGCGTGTGCGTGCGTGCGTGCGTGCGTGCGTGTGTGTGTGTGTGTGTGTGTGTGTGTGTGTGTGTGTGCGTGCGTGCGTGCGTGCGTGCGTGCGTGCGTGCGTGCGTGCGTGCGTGCGTGCGTGCGTGCGTGCGTGCGTGCGTGCGTGCGTGTGTGTGTGTGTGTGTGTGTGTGTGTGTGTGTGTGTGTGTGTGTGTGTGTGTGTGTGTGTGTGTGTGTGTGTGTGTGTGTGTGTGTGTGTGTGTGTGTGTGTGTGTGTGTGTGTGTGTGTGTGTGTGTGTGTGTGTGTGTGTGTGTGTGTGTGTGTGTGTGTGTGTGTGTGTGTGTGTGTGTGTGTGTGTGTGTGTGTGTGTGTGTGTGTGTGTGTGTGTGTGTGTGTGTGTGTGTGTGTGTGTGTGTGTGTGTGTGTGTGTGTGTGTGTGTGTGTGTGTGTGTGTGTGTGTGTGTGTGTGTGTGTGTGTGTGTGTGTGTGTGTGTGTGTGTGTGTGTGTGTGTGTGTGTGTGTGTGTGTGTGTGTGTGTGTGTGTGTGTGTGTGTGTGTGTGTGTGTGTGTGTGTGTGTGTGTGTGTGTGTGTGTGTGTGTGTGTGTGTGTGTGTGTGTGTGTGTGTGTGTGTGTGTGTGTGTGTGTGTGTGTGTGTGTGTGTGTGTGTGTGTGTGTGTGTGTGTGGTCTTCCGAACGAGACACTGTGTGTAGTGACTCATTGTGCTATATCAGAATCGCCCATCATCACGCCCTCCTCTTTCTCTTTCTTTCTCTTTTATTTCTAACTCCGTGAGGAGTAAGCAGGCTAGAAACCCACTTCCCAGGCCTACCTCTCCTGCGTCTTCTGTTGTTGTTGTTGTTGCCCCTTCGCACTGGCACATACCCACTATGGGGGATTGGCCATGAAATCTAGAAGTATCCTATATGAGATATATTAAAAGGTTTATCCTTAATGAAAAAACTAATGATGTAATAGAAAATAATAATTAACTAAAAAGGAATATTAAACTAAACAAATAATTGAAGATTGAATCAAGAAGAGAAAAGGTGAGGTAATACTACAGTGGAAGACAGAAATTTTGAGTAGACCAGACAATCGAGCTTATCTCACCCGGTCACAATCAAATGAATATGCAAATTTCATTCAAAATTAGACAAGTGTCTTCAGAAATATATTTAAGCAGGCATTATTATGACATGCGCTTTGATTCTCGAATGAAATTGCATACAGCATCGAATACGCTCCTGTGGCAATGTCCCAAGCTAAAGGCACCGAAACTTAGAACATTATCTGCAGTTAAATTTAAACCTACTGCTTGAAACGGAACAATTAAAAGTCTTTTCCTAATTAATGAATAGTTTTTACATGTTATAAAGTAATGCTCTATTGTTTCCGTTTCTTCACAGAATGGACATAGGGGGGATATCGCCAGACCAGCTCTGTGCAAGTAAAAGTTTAATGGAGGGACACGACATCGAAATTTGGTTAAAATAACTTCTAACTTTTTAGATTGACTCCACTGAGGTTTCCAGGGGTATGTTAGGTGCTGATAGTCCGTATATTTAGTAATATTTTCCATAATATCCGTATAAATAGCCCATTTTCTATATCTGATCGACACTATGTGTTCCGATTCTGGTAGTACCGAGATCACAGGGCCATCAAGTGTGGCTCGAGATAGTGAATCGGCTATTTCATTCAACCGTATGCCACAGTGTCCCGGGACCCAGACTAACTTCAGGAACTTCACATGAGGTGGAACTAATGTTTGTAATGTCGCTAGAGCTCTTGATTGTTCTGAAGCTGTGAGAGTAGTACACAGCGAAAGAGAATCAGTAATTATCATTGCACTCTCTTCGTTTGAAGGAAGTTTTCGTAGCGCTAAAATAATAGCCAGGAGCTCAGCTTCGAAAACCGGAGTGAAGTCTGGTAGTCTTACCGAGAATGACCAACCGAGGTAATCTGAGACGATTCCTACTGCTGCCTTTTCTTTATTCACAGAAGCGTCTGTGGCTATTATGTTCTTTATTTCCGCATGAGCTATGTAGTCTTCTAACCTGTCATTTAAGTAACTCGAAGATTGAAACTTAGATAGTGGGGGAAAAATTTCATCACATTCTATCGTAATATTGTGATTTAATGCTTTGGTTCCAATTACCGATCTGATATCCACCTTTATGCTTTCAAGTTTCTTTTGTACAAAAATAATCTGGGGAGTACGAAAGCGTGGCCAGTGAGCGAGGAAGAAGGCGTCGGGGTCACTAATAAAGGCATATGCAGACCGTCTCGCTGATAAGCCGTAAAATTTCAAGTATGTTTGTACTGTTAAGATACGGAATCGGCAAAGAATAGTTGGTATGCGAGCTTCCTGATATAGTACATTAATAGCGACATACCTGGGGAGTCGCAAACACAACCGTAACGCTTCTCGCTCTAATAGAACTAACGGTTTAATTTTGTACGTAGGGCCACCCGAAAATAATATACACCCAAATTCGAGTATTGGGCGCATGTACATTTTATATATCATTAATAAGGTGTGTCTACGTAACCCATATTTTCTGTTGCTCAACCTTCGCAATAAGCCTGAAGCTCGTTGTGCCTTTGCCACGTTATAGTCTATGTGAGGGCTCCAGTTAAGTTTCTCGTTATAAATAATGCCCAAATATTTGATAGACTCTACTTGTGGAATCGGTTCCTGATTATAAAGTACTGAAATTTGAATAGAATCTGCTATAGGGAACACCAGGAGCGCACTTTTACTGATGTTTAGAGACAATGAAATTGAATGCAGCCAAATTTCAAGAGAATACATGTACTTTTGCAATTTTTGATGCAAAGAATAAATGTCACTGTCTGCAACGAAAAATGCAATGTCGTCTGCATAAATGTAGACAGTGATATCTCGTTCAATGGGAATTGAGCTCATCAACACATTGAATAACAGCGGAGATAGGACCGCCCCTTGAGGTACTCCACGTTGCTGTTTGAATTTAGATGAGTGACATCCATCCTTTGCACAATAAAATTCTCTCGATTTTAGAAACTCTGCTACCCAATCAACAATATATCGCGGAAAGTCACATTCGTGTAAAGAATTCAATAAAATTGAGTGCTCAACGCTATCATAAGCTTTAGCTATGTCTAGTGTTACTAGTACCGCGTATTGTCGTCTTTTTCGGGCAAACTGTATTCGGCTCTCTAAGTCGGCATGAGCACACCAAATTGAGCATTCGCTACGAAAACCTATTTGAAATGGTTTCAATATTAGCTTGTCAGCCATCCAAACTTTTATTCTATTATTGAGAACTCTCTCTATAATTTTGATCAGGTGAGATGTTAGAGAGATTGGTCTGATGTTGTCAATGTTAAAACCTGACCCTTGTTTTTTTAATATGGGAATCACTCTAGCTATTTTCCAGTCATGTGGTATCCAGGCATTGCTTAAGGAATAGTTTATAAGGTTGAGGACGTCGCCGGGTGATATCTGGAATAAAATTTTAATCATAGGAACTGTTATACCGTCAGGACCAGGAGCCGAAGAGGGTAAGTTTCTAATTACGCTTGACATTTCGGACAATGTCACTTTTTCGTAGTCAGTCTTTATAGAGGACTTTTGCCAGTTGATTGTCAAAGTCGACGAAAATCTGTTAGCTAAACCTCTTCCGATTGCCTCTAACGAATTAGTCATTTCTTCCGTCGATAACCTGTCATAATCAGAGTTAGCTAGAGACGGCAGAATTTTGCGCGATCTCATATATCGGAATAACGCTTTCTTATTTCTAGGTTTGGAAAGAAAGTCGAAATGTTTTTTGTCATAGTCTTCTTTAGCTTTAGCCACGGTGCGCTTAAATGTAGCAGCAATAAACTTGTAATCTGCCCAATTTTTGGGGGACTGATTATGAATTAGCTGCTTCCAAGCCGCTTGTCGTCGTCTATGATCACGAGAGCACTCAGAATTCCACCACTGGCTACAAGGCTTTCTCGTATCAGACTCAATAGAAAATTCTGCTTTTTTGAACGTTCTTTTAATTACCGCACTTAATTTCATGGCTTTATTTTCATCGTTGTCTTCAGTGGGGGTAGTCAAAGCAACTTCTAGGTCATTTTTAAATTTGGAATAATTGATAAAGGTTCGAGCTTGGGAGTAAGATGGAATAATGGGGCAAGAAATTTCAAACAGTACTGGTAAGTGGTCACTGTTGGTGGCGCAGTCTAGAGTAGTCCAAGATACGCTAGAAATACCCGAGCTTATAAAACTCAAATCTAAGGCAGAGCGGGATCGGTCTCGGATAAATGTGGGAGTTCTAGCGTTGAGGCATGATAAATTATGGTCTATAGACCAGTCCCACAAGCGTTGTCCACATTGATCAGTCCTAAAACCCCAACTAGTGTGGTGAGAATTAAAATCTCCAACCATAATTTTTTCTGTGCACCACGAACTAACAGCCATGTCTAAACATCGCGTGTCTTGTACACCCAGAGGAAAGTAAAGATTTACCAGAGAGAAGGGAGAGCATCTAGGCAAGGTGATGTCTAAAGCGAAAATTTCACATTCGGGGGATATACTTTTGTACGAAGTTTTGATCTTTGAACTAATTTTATTATTGACAAAGAACGCTAAACCTCCACCTTTGGATGGGCGATCCAGGCGAAAAGACCGGAAATTAGGTAGGTAAAACGAATTATGTGCTGACAGCCACGTTTCTTGCAGTGCAATAATGTCTGGATTGAATTTACAAGATAAATACAATAAATCTGTACTAGCTGAATGAATAGATCGGCAGTTCCAATGAAGAATTTTGATAGAACCTATCATTTTGACAGAATTGTTTCGGCAACTACCTTATCTAAAATGCTGTCTTTAAGAAAATCGCTCTTCGATAGGTTCTCCTTCTGGTATTTTTTGTTTTTTGAATGTTTTGAAGAGCCAGTATTTTTGGAGACAGGGGATCGAGTGCGCTTTAGGGATTTGATGTCCATGTCCATATCATCATAATCCTGATCATCCTCTAGTATGTCTTCACCTATCCTCTGGTTGTCTGTACAAGAGGGCCCTGCAGCCTGTACCCCTGAAGGAGATGACTCTGCGTCTGCTTCACTTGGTGGGAGAGTTACGTTGTCTTGGGAAGTATCCTTCATATCTCTTGGTGTCCCATATATTTGCGTCAACTGAGTGGCTACAATATGAGATAAGGAGTCACAAAGGGTGGTGGCCAGGCGATCTATAGCTTTCTCCATCGCTTTTTCAATCATGTCTGCAATGGACACTGAAAGAGAAGCTTCTAAAGTTGCATTATGTCGGGCTGCAACACCAGCATATCCCTGGGTTCTTGCCTGAATTTCAGCGATGGCGTCTTTTCGTGAACAGCGTCTGCGATCAACAATTTCCATAATTTGAGTCTCCCGCGCTTTGGCTGAGCAATTAGCGTTATCTGCGCAGTGCTGCTCATGACAAAGACAACACTTTTCTTCAGTACAATTGCATTCATTTGCAGTATGTGCCTCACCACATTTTCGGCATCTGGGAGCTGACCTACATCCTTTTAAAGTGTGTCCATAGCGCCAACATTTCTGACACTGGAGGGGACGAGGTGACAGTTGTTCGACTCTGAATATTAAAGGCCACGCCTTGATTTCAGTGGGGCGAATCGACCCGGCAAATGTGACAATTACAGACTCAGTAGGGATCTTTGTCTGTTCTACAACTCGTGAGCATCTATAAACTGCAATAGCACCTGCCTCAGAGAACATCTCTAGGACCTCAGCTGGAGTCATGTTGATGTCTACGCCTCGGACAATACCTCTGACGCATGCTAGGTGAGGAGGAATGAAGGCGCTCACCGGATTGGTAGCGAACATCGAACATTTAAGTAAGTCTTTGACACAGAGCTGGTCAGGAGAAAAGCAGACAATGCCTCCCTTGCCAAACTGCCGGACCTCTGTGATGGTGTGATAGTGAGTTGTCGCTGCTTTGAGTTCCGACTGGATCACTTTAGGGTTTTTCATCTTAATGACTCCGTCGTTGCTTGGGACTAGGGCCACAGGAACGGAAGCGACGCCATTGCGTAGGAACTGGTCCACTGGTAGCTCCTGCGGTGAAAGAGAAGCAGACCAGAGATAAGTCCCTGGTCCAGGCGAAGAAAGCGGCATCTGTCTGGATTGACTAGCCAGAAGGGTACTAGCTAATCAATGCTAAGGCTTTAGATACGCCTATCCAAGAAGAATTCAGTAGAGGCTACTCAGATTTCAGCCAAACCCCCAGAGCAAGCAAGCGTGCGAGCGTGCGACGAGCCGGTTTTGAGACGCTTTGAAGGAGGAATCTCATTAAACACCTTCTTCTTTTTCTTGTTCTTCTTCTTCCTCATGAAGCTGCAAGTTTCACACAAATGGGGGCGTGATGGAAAGACTGCACCTGGACACGACTCCGGATCCTCTACAGGATGCACCAGCACATGATCACACTACGAAACGTGATTATGAAGAAAATAACAAAAATATAAAAATATTGGCTTCACTTAAAGGAATTCAATAAAAACAAAAAAAGCTTTCTTTCGCTAATTTATGTCGATACAAAAAGCTTTCCCTATAGCACTAAGTAGAGAAAGAATGTAAATGCTACAACAAATTTTAATTAGGCCAACAAGAACTATCGTCAGGGACGGAAAAGTAAATAAAATGAAAACAAATTAAACGACAGCGTAAAACGGGAATGTTGCATAGCCAACGGGTCAGAACATGCACAGCGCCCTGCTCTTCTCAACGGATCCACAGTGATCGTCACGGCTCAACGCCCTCCCATAGTACGAAGTACTCAAAATCATTAAACACTTATTCCAAACATACGATACTTAAGTGGTGAAATCAAAAGCAAAAAGAACAAATCTCTGCACGCTGCAAAGCAAAGACGTGATTGTGATAGCGTAAAATCGTATTTTTTAGGTAGGACTAGGATAGAAATTTTATGCATCCAATATCATGTAACAGCATAAAACGCTAGTGTAATGGGAAAATGCCGATCCAAGAAACTGTGCTGCTTTGTCGTTGTTCTGTCTTCACAACGCCTAGTAGGTTGTGAGAGCAGAACATGTACAAGGGTATGCAGCCGTCATCTATATGTGCACATAGCATGCGCACGTCGACGCTCGTCACCGGACAGTTATAATTGTTGCTCTCAGTCGCTACTCGAGCCATGATACCGGCCCCCTTTCCTCTCTTGCCAGCGCTCCTTATAAATACGGTGTCCATGGTATGTAATACGACCTGCTAGTTATAGCTTACATAATAGAATGTTAATCACGTAACACCACAAAACGCTCGTGTAATGGGAAAATGCCGATCAAGGAACGGTGTTGTTTCATCATTGTTCTGCCTTGACAGCGCGTAGTGTGGGGGGGGGGGGGGGCGAGCAGAACACGTGCAAGGGTATGCAGCCATCTACTGATATGTGCACTGAGCATGCGCACGCCAACGCTCGCCACCGGGAAGTTATAAGGAGTCTTAGAATACCGTTTGTAAGCGCTGCGGGCGTTGCGGGCGTAGCGGGCGCCATATCGAGTTATAGAATTGCGTCTGCCCTGCTGCGAACCGTAACGCACGATCGCAGTGACACCGTAGCCTCGTAACCAGTGCTTGCGGGCCACATGCGGGCCGCCATCACCGCACGCAGTTTCGGATTTTTTGCGTGCGGTCCGCGAACGTGAACGCCGATCCGGGTTACGACGCATGCGCAGTGGCCTCGACCGCACCGCAAGGGCTCGCGGTGCGCTATTCCAAATCTCCCTATAGAGGAGACCCACGCCGAGGGAGGCGCTGCGGAGCGTGGCGCTGTCAGTCAATGTGGTGAGAAAACTGGTTACTCGAGTGTTGGCCCCTCCGCTGTCCCATTCAACCTGCTTGAAAACGCGTTGCTTTGCTCGCACGCTGCAGGCGTTCTGCACGCGTTCTGCACGCGTTTTAGATGCGGAGCATCTAATACTCGAGGCTTGTAGTGCGGCGCCGTCCGCAAGCTTCCTCCTCCTTCTTCCACCATCTGTGCATCCCTTCCTCCTTTACACACCGCGCGCGCTTCACTCCTCCACCATCTGTGCACCCTTCCTCCTCTACACACCGCGTGCGCTTCTCCTCTTCACGAACATTCGCTAGCTGTATAATGTAGCGCGCATGCGCCGTCACGCTTCGAGAACATCGGCAGCTGACGCGCGCGCATGCGCCGTCGCGCTTCGAAAACATCGGCAGCTGACGCGCGCGCATGCGCCGTTGTGCTTCTCCCCCTTCTCGAACATTCGACAGCTGACAGTGCATGCGCCGTCGCGCTGTATATATACTCAAGGTCGGCGCTCGCTCGCTCAGTTGCCGCTCGTCGGTTGGTTTGTACGGCGCGTCGACGTCCAAGGTCGCGGTGAAATGAATTCCAACGAATCCACAAACACAATGATCGACGTCCCTTCGACCAGCGCCGTCCTTTCGCATACGTGTGTACGTGTTCACTCATTTAACACCCCCTCCTACAACCACGTTAACCAATTTAGCCATCGACCCAAGTAAGTCGCAATTTAACACCCCATTTCACAACCACGTTAACCAATTTAGCCATCGACCCAAGTAAGTCGCACTTTAACACCCCGTTAACCAATTATATGCTCCGCATCCTCCTCAGTGTTCCCCCGAGGGAAGCTGCGGGCAATTTTTTGGAGAGTCTCGCGTCGCGTGCGGTTATGATGTATACGCTCTGTCCGCATTTAATAGGATGCCACCATGGAGGATTTTTTTTTCGTGGCAGCAATTTGGTAAAAGGGCAGTGAAGCAAGTTGTAGCAGACGACGCCGTCCTCGTCAGAGTGAAGTGCGTTTCGCAAGTGAAAGACGACGCTGTTTACGACGTTAGAGGTGAATCAAACTTTCTGTTCGTTCATAATTATATACCTGTTTCATTTGGTTTACTGTGTGTACTATGCACTATGTTTGTTACTGGATGCCTGGGTAAGGCCGCTTCTCGTGCTTTAGGTTAAGCGGTTCTTGCGCTGTGACTGCGCTGTGAAGCACAGTACCCTAATGGTGTTGCTCTGTTCTATTAATATGTACGTCCCGCAGTGCCCATTCATTGGATGTTTATTTTTGTACTGAATGGAATTGCCATGTATATTGTATTTTGTTTGTGTGTTATTTTATAGTGTGTTCCCGGAAGTGGTACTTTTGTAATTCTCTGCTCTGTTTTTTTTTCACCCACTCCTGCCATAGCCCTTAATGGGCTGCAGTATGTGAAAATAAATAAATAAAAAATAAATAAATTAGTTGGGATACCTTAATTTACTAGCACCCACCCAAGTTATCGTGCGGTATATACACAGCACTTCGAAAATAAATGGTCTATTTGGGGCTTCTTTCTGACCCACAACGAAAATTGACATCTATCTCGCGTGTCTTTCCTTGCATTATCAGGGTTCTCATCGCGGGTACTTTGAGTTCACGAACAGCGTGCGTACCATCATGATGACCGCCCAGCTTTCAGAGTAAGTGAGTAAAAACTTTATTGAACATGTCCGGCGTCATTGAGCGGGGTGGGGCTACAAGAACCCCGGCCTAGGTGACGGCCTCGAGTCCTTGGACCCGGGCGGCATCCTGGGCATGCCGGACGGCCCACAGTTGATCGGCAAGGTCGTGGCTGAGCAGAGCCGCCTCCCATCGGGCCTCGCGGTTCGAGACCGCCATGTCTACCGGGTTCGTAGGGGACTGCTGCGTGTTACCGGTACACTTCCACAGCATGTGCTGCAGCGTCGCTATGGCTCCGCACGCCTTACACGCGTCGGACGTATAAATTCCTGGGTAGCAGAGGCGAAGGATCACCGGATTTGGGTACGTGTGTGTCTGTAGTTGTCTCCAGGCAACCTGCTGTTTCTTGTTTAGTTTGGCGTGGGGTGGTGGATATTTGCATCTGTTCAGTCTGTAGTGATGCGTGATGTCTCTGAAAGTGGTCAAGCGATCCCCCCACGTCCATTCCCGCATCGCTGTCGAAGTGTGCGAGACATCGGGACTGTCGGCAGGCGTCGCAGCTCGGCGGGTAAGTCCTCGAGCCGCGGCGTGGGCAGTCGCGTTGCCCGCAAGCGGAGGGTCCGTGTGGGCGGGGGTCCATACGAGAAAACTGTCGTTTTTGCGGCAGATGTTTCGTTTGTGAATTTGGAGAATGCGGGCCGCTTCGCGGGAGATCCGGCCGCTGGCGTAGTTGCGTATCGCCGCCTGCGAGTCGCCTATTATCACCTCGGCGTCCGTGGTGGCTATCGCGAGGGCTATGGCAGCTTCTTCGGCCACCTCCGTCTCTTCCGTGCCTATCGTCGCACTCGTGACACAAGTTCCTACATGATCCGCGATCGCGACCGCGAAGCCGCGGTGGCAGTCGTAACGGGCCGCGTCCACGTAAACTGTGTCTTTGCTATTGCCGAATTTCTTTTCAATGTCTTGGGCGCGCCTGTTGCGCCGACCGATGTGATGTGTCGGGTGCACGTTCTTAGGCAACGGCAGAACGACGATGCGCTCGCGAATACGTCTGGGTATCCCGACATTTTCGCCGCGCTGCGTATGGTAGTTGAAACCCAGTGTCTCGAGGATGTGTCGACCAGTTCGGGTCTTAGCCAGACGTTCGTACTGGGCGATGTTGTGTGCTTCGATTATCTCATCTAGTGTATTGTGAAACCCCAGCTCGAGAAATTTTTCCGTGTTGGTATTGGCTGGTAATCCGATTGCACGTTTGTACGCCTTGCGGATGAGACAATCTAGTTTGGTGCGTTCAGTCGCCAGCCACTTGAGGTAGGAGGCGACGTACGTTATATGGTTCATAACGAAAGCATGTACCAGGCGAATGGTATTGCTTTCTTTCATTCCACTATGCCGATTTGTTATTTGTTTCAGCAACCGGATTGTTTCATTGACCGCGCCCTCTAGTCTGTGAACGGTTGCACCGTTGTGGCCGTTGGCGGACAGGCGCAAGCCCAGTACCCTAATGGTGTTAACTTGTGGGATGACAGCGCCGTCTGATGTGCGTACATTAATTTCTCTATATGCGCACTCGAATGCGGAATCGGCGTTTTTGGGTTTACGGCCCCTGCGCGAGGGTCTATAGAGCAGGAGCTCCGATTTAGCGACGGAACATTCGAGGCCAGTGTCGCGAAGGTAGTCCTGCACCACGTCGACGGCTTCCTGCAGCGTTTGCTCTACGTGGCCGTCATTTCCTTCGGCAACCCAGAGGGTGATATCATCGGCGTATAAGCTGTGGTGGAGGCCTTCTATCTCAGCGAGTTTTCGTGGTAATCCGACAAGCACGAGGTTAAAGAGCATGGGCGAGATTACGGAGCCCTGCGGCGTGCCCGTACAACCCATGTATATGTCTTGCGATTCTAGTCCGCCGATCGCTAATCGGGCCCGGCGGCCCGTAAGAAAATCCCGTACGTAGTGGTACGTTCTCTCGCCCAGTCCCAACGCTCGTATACTTTCAAGTATCGCAGCATGGCTAACGTTGTCGAACGCCTTTTTGAGGTCGAGCCCGAGTATCGCTTTGGTGAATCGTGTGGAATTGTCTACGATATCGTGCTTGAGTTGAAGCATAACGTCCTGCATGGAAAGGTTACGACGGAACCCGAGCATCGTGTCTGGGAGCATGTTTAGGTCCTCGAGGTAGTTGGTAAGGCGAGCGAAAACCACATCTTCCATGACCTTACCAACGCAGGACGTCAGGGATATCGGTCGAAGGCTGTCAATCTGTACTCGTTTGCCCGGTTCGGGGATCATAATTATGCGCGCCGTTTTCCACGAGTTCGGTATAGCGCCCGCATTCCAGCACTCGTTCATGTAAGCCATCAGTTGTTCTATCGACTCATCGTCCAAGTTACGTAGCGCTTTGTTGGTTACCCCGTCCGGGCCTGGCGCCGACTTTGTGTTGAGCCTGTGCAGCACCGCCCTCACCTCTGCAACGCCTCGTCTAGCTCCGCGTTACCCTCACCCTCCCAGGCGTATGCCGAGTGCGCTAGGGGGCTAGGGGATTGAAAGTAACGGCTTCGCACGTCATCTAGAAAGTCCGCGTGGGTGCCTTTGTAGTCGTGCAGCAACTTGTTAAGCTTATGTGCGTGCGATGTTTTCGTCTCCTCCGAATCCAAGAGGTGCCGGAGGAGATGCCACGTCTTGGCCCGTCCCAGCTGGTTCTCCATCCCATTGCAGATCTCTTCCCATTGCGTTTTGCATACCTGTAACGCGTGCTCTTCCATGTCCCTGCTTTGCCGTGCATGCTATGGGTCTGCGCAGCGTTCGATTGTGGCGTTGACGCTTCCACCTGTCTTGCAGGCTGCGCTTGGCTTCCCACACGTGTAGGAGTTTGCTGTCTACCGCTTCAAGCTGTGCTTCTGGCAGTACCTCCCGCGTCGCCGTTTCTATATCCCCCTTGAGCGTCGCAGTCCAGCTATCTATATCCTCAATAGCCGCACTGCCACGATCCTGCTCATCCCGGACTTTGCGAAACGCGTCCCAATCCACCAGCCGGTGGTTCTTGCCTTTGGTACCTTCCCGATGAACGCGGTGGTGAGGTTCAGCGTCGACCTGGATCTCGATCACTGAGTGATCGCTACCCAGGTCCTCTTGTGTATTGTGCCTTCGCGCGCTAGAAACGTTCTTGGTAATTGTGAGGTCGGGTGAGGTGTCTGCACATACGCTGTTGCCCCTGCGCGTAGGCGCGGAAGGGTCTGTGATGAGCTCGAGGCCCTCCTTCTGCGCATCGTCCCAAAGGCGCTTACCTTTTGGCGTTTCGTAGCCGTACCCCCACGCCGCGTGGGGCGCGTTGAAGTCACCCGCGATGAGCAAGGGCCTGTCGGCAGCTGCCTCGCGCGCCTCTCGCAGTATCGTGCTAAAGCGGTGTCTGGCTTTGGGTCTGCTATACACGTTCAGCGCAAACAGGCCGGGGCCAAGCTCTTTCGTCGGGATGAGCTTTATGAGTACATGCGGTATGCTAACGTTCATAAGTTCGCGTAGCGCCATGGTGAGGTTGCGTCGCACTAGCGTTGCAGCGGCCGGTTGGGCTCCCGCGGTCGCAGCTTCGTCTATAGATTTGTACCCCGCCAGCTTGACCAAGTCATTGGTTTCGTGCAATAGTATTACGCCCGGTCGTTGCCGGCTACGTAAGAATCGTTGGAGAAGCGCCCGTTTCCTCCTGTACCCCCTGCAGTTCCACTGCCAAATATTGAACGGGTTCCGTGTGTTATGCTGTTGTGGGCGTTGTGTTTGTGTGGTTTCGTGTCGAGCCATGGTGACTATACGTGTTATGATTTGCCGTCCGGCTGATCCTGTGCCTCTTCGTCGGGTAACGGCCTAAAGTACGGTTTCCCAGTCGTTCGTACTGGGCGACCCGTTGCGCCCGGAAGTCGCATTTCGATATTGTCTATGGGCGTTTGCAGCGTCGCGACCATTTTTGTGAGCTGAGATATTGCAATGCTCAACTGTTCGGTTTTTGCGGTTTGCTGAGCAATTGCGTTGTTAAGTTGCGCGGTTTGCTGCGCGGGGTGGGTCATCATCGCGTCTACCTTGTCGTCGAGTCTATCGACTCGTTCGCGGAGTTTCTCCTCGCGTTTCTGCGATTTGACGTCGAAATGTTCCGGGTCAAGTGCCTTACGTTTAGTGGGTGCGGGGCGCGCGTCTTGAGCCTCCATGACTTCCTCCACACTCTCGGCTGTACTAGCAGCCGCGTCGGCTGCGACAGGTTTCATTGGAGGAGGAGGAGGAAAGGGAACTGTCGGGGCCTCCCCCTTCAACGAGGCAACTCCGTTTCTTAACCTTGCATTTTCCTGCTGTAGTTTTTGGATTATTGATTCGAATTGATCCAATCATTTCTGCATTAGACTTTCTGGGTCACTGTTGCGTTTGTGAGCAGAGCTGCCGCGTCTGTCTACATCTGGATTTCTATCAATGGCAGTCTCGGTTCGCGTTAGCGGTGCGCTGGGCGCGCTTCCGGAGGCGACGTCCACCCACCTCAATTTATGGGGGTCAACCTTTCCTCCGCCTTTGGCTGCAGCTGTGTGGTTGGCTCGGGCCGTCGACGTGCTGCGAGGCTTCGCTGAACGGGGTCGGGAGACGCTGCGAGAGCGGGCTCGAGAACGAGTACGGGAGCGAGTGCGGCTCTGCGCGCGGGTCTCCCTCGAGGCCGATCGACTGTTGCCGCTACGTCGTCTCGGTGCGTGGCGTCGTCCGTAGCCCTCCTCCCCGTCGTTGACTGTGCTGCTACTGCTGTAGACGGCCTCAGCCTCCTCGCGCATTCTGCGTTCCCACTGTCGGCGCTTGACTAGGTAGGGTGTCTTGTACTTAGCTTTGCACATGCGGTCTCAGGTGAGGTGACCCTTTCCGCACAGTTGGCACACCGGCTCGCACCGATGATCGTCGGGCGGGTTGCCGCATCCGCACCCACGGCACTTCTTGTCGTTCGGGTTGGGGCACACGTCGGCCCTGTGTCCCAGACGACCACACTCGTAGCACATATCGATATGTTTCTTGTAAAGAGTGCACCTTATCACCATCCCGCCGTAGTTCACGTAACGAGGCACGTAGTAGCCGTCCAAAAGGATTATCACGTGTGTCGTGTTTTCCATGCGCTTGGCATGCAGGACGTTCGGGTTGCGGTGGTTAACCAGACTTCTCACGACGTCCGCCGGCTTTTCGTCTAGCGATATGCCCCTGATGAGGCCTTTGGACGTGTTCTCCGGAGCCGCTCTGTAGGCACTCGCTTCGAACTCGCGGTCGCCAATTCGCAGCTTGCAAATGCCTCCATATCGTCTAGCGCGATCTTCTGACGGCGTGCTTACCCCAATAACGTTTTGTCGCTCATTGAGACAGACGCTGTCCTCCTCGGCTACCTCGCGCCCCACCCCTGCAGCGTTGCGTATGCAGCAGTGGACGCGGTCCTTCTGGTAGAGGGATACGTTGAAGCTATCCCGGGGTCGCACGATGATCTTGTAGTCATCCGTCGGCAGGTTGGGCATTCGGTTCGTCATGGTGATCTTCCGCACGTACTGCGTCGCTTTCTGTATAAACGCTGCCTTCTCGGTAGACGCTGGCGTTGCTTGCTGGTTCTTCGCCGGGTCGGCGTCTCCACCCGCCTTCTTAATGTTTCGTTTGATCTCGCACCATCCCTGCTCTTTTCCAAACTCCGTCGGTGATATCTCCTCCCCTTCGACTTGCACGAATTCTATTTCGGGCACCCGCTTGCTCCGACGACTTGTCAGGCCTACCGTGCCTTGTCTACTGGCTTGACTGTCGTGCCAGCGTGGCGGTACGGGCAATCTTCGAAAAATGACCGAAACACGGGCTCACCTGCACAAATGGTATCGGGAGAGACCGCAGGACTTTCGCAGTCACTTGGGAATACTCTGAACTGAATGGCTAGAAAGAAATCTCCGAAAACCATAGAAAATCTGCGGAGCCGATGCGACGCGCGTCCGCACACCGTGCCCCCTAGCGACCATCCTCCCAGTTTTCAGAGAAACTTTTTTTGTGTGTGTCTAATCTGCAGGGGTAGAGCGCATTGCTATAAAGGCACTTTATTTTGGTCACGTATCAAAAATGCACCGTGTTGTTCGGGCTGCCCCTGCACACTCAGTAACAACTAGTTCACTGTATCTGCCAACGGACGTGCAACAACGGCTAATGCATTTTTTTTCTTTTTTTTCACAGTTGTCGTGGTCATGTCCACTCAAGCGGAAGCGTCGCATCTCCAGCGGCAAATGTAATTGCATTCCTGGCGTCTCTAGCGATTCTAAATCGCTTGAAAGCGAGTCATAGACATTGAGGAAAACAGTGTTCTCTTCATCTTGCATTGCTGGGTCATTTTGAGCAATACAGCCTGCTCCAAAGAATTTTGTGCTGATCCGGCTGCCCTCACAGAATGACGCTTCCGCCTGAGCAAAATAAAGTTGTGGCAGAGATTAGATCGTGCCGTTCACAACATCGTTCATACGTTGTAGTAGTTTTTTTATGCAGATATTGTACGGTGATCATCATTGAGCATATCTGTAGTGCGGCAGATAATATTAGTTTTTTTTATCAACTTAAAGTATAAAATGTACAAAAAGTCTGAAATTGAGTAGACGCGGTTTCCGTGATCCTGTTAGTAACGCCTTACATTCACAAAATAAAACAA
Organism: Rhipicephalus microplus; assembly: GCF_043290135.1. Lineage (NCBI taxonomy): Eukaryota > Metazoa > Arthropoda > Arachnida > Ixodida > Ixodidae > Rhipicephalus > Rhipicephalus microplus. The sequence continues at coordinate 69,224,888 of NC_134704.1, forward strand.
GTACTGCATACGAAATCAAACTTTATAAAAACATGTACGATGGAAAAATGCCCTATTAAAAAAACTACAATTGTGTCCATCTGTGTGTGCACAGAAACACTTCATACAAGAACTTCACGACGATAACTGCGTATGAAAATTTATTTATTAAACATTTTGCATCGTCTGTTGCTAGACTCATTTTTACTTTGTACTAAAGCTATTAAAAAAGTAATGTGCTTGTTACTAACCACGTTCGAATCTTACCCTTAAAATGTAACGTGGCTAAAGCGCCATGTTCGATCAGAACCCTTCTATTTTCGCTGGACTTGATAATTGCGCGTACGCGGAACGAATTCTCGCAGTGCTTGAAATGAGGAATAAGGGTCCTCAGAAAATGCTTTAAAATGCATAGATAGTTATGCGCTTCACTGCCGATTATACCTCTGCGCCGTTTCCGCGTGAGGTGCCCGTTTCTCGTAAGCCGCTGGAAACACTGTCGGCACATAAGACGGGTGCAGGCTTGAGTCATTTATGCAGTTTCTCACAAAATGTCTGCTACAAACCATTGTCCAAGCTTTTGGCAACCACACACTTCCGTCGGCGCTGCGTAGATATAAAAAAATATATAACCACACATCACCAATACCACATGCGTACACAGCTTCAACTACTACGTCCCCAACAATATTGAATAATAGTAGCAGCATAAAATATTTCTTCGCTATTTTTAACAGCGCTCTAAATACGGACGTTGAAAATTTATACTTTTAAGATGGGGACGTGCATCCCCCAGTAACTCGATAGATTAGAGGAATGGTGACGCAGGAATTAACACACGTAATTTTGAATGCATCGTGCGCGTGCTAATTTTTATGAAAAACATTGTTCACATACTTTTTCCGGCGCACTGCTTTAATCCATTTCTGTCGTCTGCTTGTTTCGTACCATGTCGGTAGAGTTTCACTGGTGGAGTAGACCTCTTCGTGTTTGCATGGTTATTGTGACAGTTGACGACGAAGCAATGTCACCCCCTTTTCGTTTGGGGTGACATCGCGGAACGAGGGACGTTTGACGTGCAGCACGCGTTTCGCAAATGCGTGGAAGCCAAAGGGAGCAGAAGGGCCGGAAGACGCTACTATTGTGCGCTTTTTCTGGCAGGGGAAAGGCAAGCGCTGGCGTCGCCGGGCAAACTTGAGCGGGTCTCCCCTGTAATCTTAGTTCTCAGCTGCTATGCAGCTGGCCCCCTTTCCTCACTTGCCAGCCCTACTTACACTATTTACCCATACGGTGTCCGTGGGAGGTCATTCGACCTGCCAGTTATAGCTTACATAATTATGTTGCACGCAGTCAAAGTATTTAAGAAATTAAAATCAGAATTAGCAATCGTCTCGTTGTCTTGTTTCTCTCCTTTGTCGTTGTTCTTTGGCGCTGCCCACTTTAACATCATTTGGGAAGCCAATGCATGCGCCTAGTACCAAGTTGCTATGTTAAAAAGCGTCCGTTATGAAGATATATTGAAAGATAATGGCATTTCTGGAGATCTTCTTTACAAAAAATGTATTGGCCATCGAACTGTGCATTAGTTTGTTTAAAAATCAAAACAGTCACGTGTGCACAATTTGCAGCATATTTGGTAACACTACAAAGCAGCAGATCATTTTGTCACCACCTTGTGAATATAAAATAGTTCGTATTGGTGTTCCTTTCCTCAAAAACATCAGCATCACACACACACACACACTCGCACACACACACACACACACACACACACACACACACACACACACACACACACACACATATATATATATATATATATATATATATATATATATATATATATATATATATATATATATATATATATATATATATATATATATATATATATATATATACCGCAAATAAGTATATATGCTGCCATGTAAAAAATTCATCTTTCCTTGCTACTTTGCAGCATTCATAGACCTGACGGACTCTATGGATCTCGTTGCTGATGCTTTGATCCTTGGCCGGCCAGGATGATGCTAAGCCAAACGAAAAAGCATAGGACATAAAAAAAAAAGCGGTCGCCATGTATTTTGGCTCCATACTGGGCTGCACATAACAGAAATACGGAATACATAAAAAGAAAAAGAAAGAAAAAGCTAGAAAAAGTGAAAGGCTTTCGGCCTCTCGCTGTTAAAAGTAAAAGAATATTTCGCGGACCACCGTACTTCGAGAGCCGTACTTCGAAAGGCAATGAATGAAATTTTTAAACAGTGTCAAAGTATAAACAAATAAAAGTGTAACACCGACGATCAAACGCGTTCTGCCTTTTCGGGCTTTCATTAGTACGCAATAAATAAGCTGGGCTTTTCTAGTGCACATTTCAAACCCGATTCTACCGTTTGCAAGTAACGAGGTGAGACGTTGGTATGAAGAAACGAGAACTCGGAATAAAGTACACTTTCTGATAGTTCCAGACTTCTAGAAAGAGAACAACCACTTTGCAATCGTCGTTCCCCCTAAAACAGTCCGTGACAGATGTTGAAGTCGATTTTGCTTGGTACCTACCCTCAAAGAGATGACGGTTGCGTCATGCATCAATCTAACAGGGCAATACAACGGAAAGTGTGATGCTACCTGCTATACATCATGTATCGAAACACGTGACCCAGATTGATATGGTACTTGATTACTATAGGCTTATCCTCTGTAGGAAGTAACTGTTGAAGTGCCTTTTATATATTACAGAATTCTTGCTTTTGTTCTACATAATTATGAAAACATCCGTCATGCACACAGCATATAGCGCCCCACTGTACAGCATCTATCGGGGCCAGTCGCGAACACCACTGCCCTCATGTCCAGAGATAGCGTGCCATCGGCAATCTGTCATTGATGACACCTAGAAATAAAAAATTGGCCCTATATCTGCATGTTCCACTGCAAATGTCGTTGAAGGACAATAGTCTTGCGGGTGGAGAGAGTGAACAAAACGTTTATTTGATGTTCTGTACGAGTAAATTGGTGAATTGTATTTTGGAAGCGCTACCTTAGAGAGTCTCGATCCGTGCAGCGAAGGCGAACGAGCGCATCGAGGCACGTTAGACGCGAGCGACATCAGGCACTATTCTTCGAAAACGAACAAATGCGTGAGCGCCCGTGGAGAAAGATGTGTGCCTGTCTCGGAAGCGATGAGGAGTAAAAGGCAAAGCGACGGGCAGGTGCCACCACCGTGTCGTCTTAGCTGAATGAAGCCCCTTGCACTGGAAACAATTGCCTTTTTGAGCATCGCGTTGCACAGTCAGAGCAACGTGAGAAACGCTACGGTCCTTATACAGTTACTTGCGTGTGCCTTCTCTAGTATAAATGCACACATACAAAACAACGACATGTTGTTATGGTAGGTAGGTAGGTAGGTAGGTAGGTAGGTAGGTAGGTAGGTAGGTAGGTAGGTAGGTAGGTAGGTAGGTAGGTAGGTAGGTAGGTAGGTAGGTAGGTAGGTAGGTAGGTAGGTAGGTAGGTAGGTAGTGTTATGCCAGCGAGTCCTCGTCAAACGTCCGTGCCTCTGAAACAGGCAATCTGGGTCAAGGCCAGCCCGCAGCCCGCCGGGCGCGAACAACTCCACGGCGTGAACACGCGCGGCGCATCTGTGGCCCACGTGCATTTAGTCAGTTGCGCACGTGACAGCGAGCCGGCGTCCTCATGTCTGGTGGCCTGACGCATCGCGCGGCGAACCCCATTGGAGGAGCCTGCTCGGAAGACCAGCGGCGCTTCTGATTGGACATTTTAGTTGGGCCCGGTGTAAATAAAAGAAGCCCTGCGGCGCGTCGCGATCGGAGGTCCTAGGAGAGGAGTCCCCGTGTCGGAGGGCCGACATGTGTGCGAGTCAGCGTTTTTAGGCGAAAGACTGACCTATGTGTTAGAGAGAAGAGCTCGGCTCTTCGAGTCTCTGTCGGCCCCAGTGCCGAAATTGTAACGCCTCTGTAAATATGCTGTACATAAACCTTGTTTAACTCACCGTCGTCTCGTCCGCTCGTCTTATCAGCTCTGCGCAGAAGCAGTCGCGAGCTGATAAACATACGCTACCAAACGGCTGGTGACCTTCCCGGCGGAGTTGAAAGCAGTGGCGCCTCCGGGGCCGTGTTGGCGTCGCCGTCTTTCGCAACAGTGGTGGCTTCGGCGGGATCGGTCCGTCGTTTCTCAACAGTGGTGGCAGCGGTGGGATCGGCCGGCGTCAGCGACATCGATGCGGTGAGTGCCTGATGTTTTCCCCTCAGTTCACCAGACTACTCTAGCTCAGGTTGTAGTAGTTTAGAGAAGGGCTGTGTGAAGCATTAGAGTGAGCTTTGATCGTTTCAAGCAAAGTCGAAGTGCTTTGAAACCAAAGTTAATGCGGAGGGGGTAAACACGGGAGAGTGAAAAGTTGCTTGCGCGTCTTGCTAGTTGACTTATAGTGGGTACGGCAAGTAAATTGTTAACAGGCGCAAACAGCAAGAGGCTAGTGTGAACGATGGAGAACCTTAAAGTGAAGGAACTCATCGAAATTTGTGAGGAACTCGGCATTACTTTGGGCCGTGCGAAACGAAAGCAAGCGATCCTTGAGATCATGAAGGATGAGGGAGTGTCGGCTGAGGAAGTCGATGAGGCCTGGGTGGATATTAAAGCACGCCGTGAGGAGGCTGAAAGGCGAGAAGTAGAAGCTCGCGAACGTGAGGAGGCTGAAAGGCGAGAAGCTCGTGAAGAGGCTGAAAGGCGCGAAGCTCGCGAACGTGAAGAAAGGCGCGAAGCTCGCGAACGTGAAGAAAGGCGCGAAGCTCGCGAACGTGAAGAAAGGCGAGAAGCTCGCGAACGTGAAGAGGCTGAAAGGCGCGAACGTCGCGAGCGCGAGGAGGCCGAGAGACAGGAGCGCCTCGAGATGAAACGAATAGAATTGGCAATCCTACAGTGTTCGCAGGCGCCTAGCGCAGCTTCTCCGACGATTCAGGTCAGCGGTATTAGAATTCGGGATCAACTGCCACCGTTCGTAGTGGGCGAGGACATGGCGAAGTATCTCGTCAAGTTTGAACACGTCTGTGAGCGAAATGCTTTGGAGCAGTCTCTTTGGGCGCGGAACCTGCTAGCTCTTCTTCCCGGCGAAGTGTCCGACGCGATAACTTGCTTGTCGAGGGAAGCGTTTGAGAGCTATGACGAGGTTAAGGAAGTGCTCTTGAGACGTTATAAGTTGTCACCCGAGGCTTTCAGGCAAAGGTTCCGGTATGCTAAAAAGGGGAATGAGTCACACGTTGACTTCGCGTTTCGTCTTAAAGCCGATTTGATCGAATGGCTCAAGGGCGAAGGTGTTTATGACGACCGCGATAAAGTGGTGGAATGCGTTGCATTGGAGCAATTCTACCGCTGCATCGAGGAGGATGTTAAACTTTGGCTGCAGGACAAACTTGGTGAAGTACAGTTAAACAAGGCAGCAGAGTTAGCTGAGGAGTATTATACTCGCCGAAAGTTGCATAGCAGGGCAGTGCGCGTTGAAAAGGATGAGAGAAAAGAGGGCTTTTCAAAGAAACCTGATCAACGGAAACCCGCTCCGCACCGTAATTTCAAGAAGGACCCGTCTCTTACGAAGGACACTGTAGAGGAAGAGAAAACAGAAGCGGAAAAATCGAGTGAGGTCTCTAAACAACGCACTGATACCACACGGGCGTTTGAATCACGGAAGCCACTAATCTGCTACAACTGCAAAAAGGAAGGGCACATCGCGATAAACTGTAAGCAAAAGTTTGCTTTTGCAACAATTAGAGAATCGGAAAAGAACATGCGGTTGTTGGAGCCGTATATCCAAGAAATTAGGGTGAATGAGAAAACGTGCCGAGCACTTAGAGACTCAGCGGCAACCATGGACGTTGTCCATCCTTCATTGGTGTCTCCGGATGACTTCACAGGAGAATGCGCGTGGATCAGGCAAGTCGCCGAGGAGCAGAGTGTTCGCTTACCAATCGCCACCGTTGTCATTGAAGGCCCGTTCGGTAAGCTTTGCACCGAAGCGGCTGTGTCTGCCGCGCTGAACGATCGTTTTCCTTATCTTTTCTCCAACAACTCGGAGCAGCTTCTCAAAGAGCAGGGCAAATCGTTCTTCCCTGACTTAGCGTGCATGGCTCTCACGCGATCGCAAGCGCGGAAGCTATCGCGGCAGCTTGATCTGGTTCCCGGCGGTGAACTCTCAAGTGACCTTGTCGGCGGGTCGACGGAACCCCAGAAAGGAAAGTTTCCGCATGAGTCATGTGAGCAGTCACGCGAGCGGCCCGTCGCCGACACGACCAGCGCGGTTTCCGGAGAAAGGGGAGACGACGTGGCGCCATTGAGTCAGAGCGAGAGGGTTGCAACGCTCTCGCCTATAGCGGAAAGTTGGAGCGAGCTGCCGAGAGTTGATCGAGAGACGCTCATTCGAGGGCAGCGTGAGGATCTCTCGATTGAAGCGCGAGTGGAAAGCCAGAAAAACGCGGCAAAAGTGCTGTCGAAGGAGCACTACGAGAAATCTGTGAAGAAACGCGCTTTTGAAGTAGGAAGTCAGGTAATGCTGCTGCAGCCGTTCAAAAAGAACAAGCTTGATGTTGATTGGGAAGGGCCTGCCAATGTAATATCGAAGCTTCCCGATACGAATTCTGAGGTGAAATTAGGAAGGCGGCAGAACAAAATTTACAACTTGATGAAACCCAAGGTTCAACATCAAGCGGTCGTAAATCAGCTATTGAATGCTTCAGAGGAAGAGGGAGCAGAAATTTGGAGTTCTAGTGAGGTAATTGAAGGGGGATCGAAAGTAATCCGGGAGCCGATAAACCTAGAGCCTAGCTTAAGTGAAGGAGGACCTGAGAAAGAGGACCTGAGAAAGATTGGTTCCGAGTTTGAAGACGTGTTTTCGGACAGCCCCGGAAACACGACGGTGATCGAACACGATATCGAGCTAAGCGGTGAGGAGTCAATCAGTAGCAAGCCGTATCGTTGTTCCCCTGTGCAACGTCGAAAGGGTGAGCCGCTCTTGGTGCCGCATAGGTATCGTCGCCTAAAAGTGGCCGGTTACTGAAGTGGAGCATGTTGCTCCACAGTGCAACTTTGACGTTCGCTAAAAAAAAAAAAAAGGGAAAGGTAAACGCTAATGCAGGTGCATTGAGCAGAGCGTTCCAGCTAGTAACTTCTCAGCATTTCGGTTTCTGGCTGGCGATTCGGGGCAAAATTTTGACCTCATCACGACCTGGGCCGAGCGCTCTCGGTCAGAGTGCTCTCAAGGGGCCAACTTTATGTGGTATTCTAATTCGTTGCGGGGTTGTAATTGTGAAAAATTCAAGTTCTTACTTTAGGAGTCTTTTGTCCCACATGTGCCTCTTGATGTAGAGGGAACGAAATTCCGATAGACACGTAGATAGGTATATGTTGTTCTATACTTTGTCTGGTGTTCTGTCGGGTGACCGAGGGCACTTGCTTGTGTCGTGTGTTGTCTGTTGTCGAACCGTTCTTAGCAAGTTGCAGAACCATCGACAAGTGCTGAAACCGAAGATGGTCAGGAGAGACGAGCGAAGTTGGCCAGCAAGTTGTGACGACGAGCCAGTGGAGCTGGGATCCGTCGTCAATGATGGGATGTGTTCCCGGAACAGTCTGGAGCTGTATTCTCCCCATGGCCCTGGAGGCGAACCTGGAGGGACCTGGCGAACGAGCGCACCTGACATCCGAGCCCCGTGGAAGCAGCTCGTCTTTCCGGTGCATTGTCTGGCGGCGGGGGTGCTGTTATGCCAGCGAGTCCTCGTCAAACGTCCGTGCCTCTGAAACAGGCAATCTGGGTCAAGGCCAGCCCGCAGCCCGCCGGGCGCGAACAACTCCACGGCGTGAACACGCGCGGCGCATCTGTGGCCCACGTGCATTTAGTCAGTTGCGCACGTGACAGCGAGCCGGCGTCCTCATGTCTGGTGGCCTGACGCATCGCGCGGCGAACCCCATTGGAGGAGCCTGCTCGGAAGACCAGCGGCGCTTCTGATTGGACATTTTAGTTGGGCCCGGTGTAAATAAAAGAAGCCCTGCGGCGCGTCGCGATCGGAGGTCCTAGGAGAGGAGTCCCCGTGTCGGAGGGCCGACATGTGTGCGAGTCAGCGTTTTTAGGCGAAAGACTGACCTATGTGTTAGAGAGAAGAGCTCGGCTCTTCGAGTCTCTGTCGGCCCCAGTGCCGAAATTGTAACGCCTCTGTAAATATGCTGTACATAAACCTTGTTTAACTCACCGTCGTCTCGTCCGCTCGTCTTATCAGCTCTGCGCAGAAGCAGTCGCGAGCTGATAAACATACGCTACCAAACGGCTGGTGACCTTCCCGGCGGAGTTGAAAGCAGTGGCGCCTCCGGGGCCGTGTTGGCGTCGCCGTCTTTCGCAACAGTGGTGGCTTCGGCGGGATCGGTCCGTCGTTTCTCAACAGTAGGTAGGTAGGTAGGTAAGTAGGTAGGTAGGTAGGTAGGCAGGTAGGTAGGTAGGTAGGTAGGTAGGTAGGTAGGTAGGTAGGTAGGTAGGTAGGTAGGTAGGTAGGTAGGTTGGTTGGTAGGTAGGTAGGTAGGTAAGCAACATTATTGATTCACGAAGGTACCATATGAGGGGGGGGGGGGGGCAGGGTAAGTGGAAGCAGTATGACGACGGGCCCTCGGGCCGCTCTAGGTGGCCCAACGCTGCTGTGCTTCAGCGACCCTTCTGGCCCAGCTCACTGTCCGGAGCTGTAACCCCTGTTGCGAGCTGCGCAGAGCAGCCTCCCATCGCTTCTGGTATTCTGGCCCTTGCCACGAGGGCATGGGCTTGTTTGGACAATTCCGAAATATGTGCTGCTAGTCGGCTCTGTTGCTAGGACATAAGTTGCAATGAGGCGAGGTTTCGCCATGTGTAAAAAAGGAAGAGAAGAAAAGGAGTCGCCACTGTGGCCGTTTGAAGTCAACGCCTCAAAGCCTAGTCACTTATGGGAAAAGATTTATGTGGTGGGGGATACGTTAGGCGGGAATTTCGGTAAAATAGCGTGATATCGTGATAGCTGAGGAGTCGATGCCTGGAACCTCGAAGCGAAGGCAGGTCGCTGTGAGCCCGGTTGGCGAGTGCTCGGGCTTGGGTGTGAGCGGCCATGTTGCCTGGGTGTCCAAAGTGCGCATGGACCCAAAGGAGAATGATGAGGCAATCAGGTGGAGGAGATGATTCAAGAATTTTAGCAGCCGGAGAATGAATTCGGAAAGTGGCCAAATTACGAATTGCAATTTTGAATCGGAAAAAAATATACTCAGTGGAGGAGTGAACAATGGATAAAGCAATTGCCGCCTCCTCTGCTTCCAGGATTCCGTCGAATTTGGAAGGGGCGCACTAGAGACCAGTTTTTGAAATTCGTCTACAACGGCTACCACGAAAGCTCGATGATCTACATATTCGGCCACGTCTACATAGACTGCGGGAGAATTAGGAGGGAAGCGCTTCTGAAGGAACTTGGCTCGAGCTTCCCATCGCACCCGATTATGTTCTGGGTGAGTATTTTTGGGGAGTGGCGGGGTTAATAGGTTGCTGCTAACAGTGACGGGAACTGCGTGCGTGGCCGTGGTGTGACCAGAAACGTTGATTCTAAGTCGGCGCAGGAGTACCTGTCCTATTTCCGTGAGTGATAGTTTTTGATATTGGCTGAAAAGATGCGCCTCTAAAAGCTCTCCCAGAGTGTTGTGCACCCCAAGTTGAAGTAATTTATCCGTGGCTGTTGATTAAGGGAGATGGAGCGCAGTTTTATAGGCAGTACAAATGAGTCTGTTAAGTTGCTTGGTCTCCGTGGGTGAGAGATAGAGGTAGCGGATAGAATAGGTAATTCTGCATAGGCAAAAGGCCGGAATGAGGCGGCGTGTGTCTGCTTCCCTCATGCCGTGATGACGATTGGATATGCGCTTAACGAGGGAAGTTGTATTATGAACTGAAGTGCAGATTAACTTTATGGTGTCAGCATTCGAATCCTTGTCGGAAATATTAAGGACTAAAATTTTAATTTTATTGACCCTGCGAAAAGAAGTGTCTCAAGCATGACTTGAATGTGGCGTGTATCTTGCTTTTTAAAGTCAATTACTAGGAGTTCCAATTTAGCCGCCGAGCGGGTGAGCCCAATACTGTTGGCGTGCTTAACAACAATGTCAGCGGCTAACTGAAGCATCGATTCGATTTCGCCTTGGTTGCCAGCATTGACCGAGATGATGATGTCTTCCGCGTACAAGGAGTGATTGATGGAAGAAAGTTTGACAAGTTCCCGCGCTACCGGTATGAGAGTAACGTTAAAAAGGAACGTGAACAAAACTGATCCCTGGGGCGTTTTCTTTCTACCTAGCGTGGAGGGATCGGTTTTGAAAGTGCCTAATTGTAGGCGAACGGATCCGTAGCTGAGAAAGGCAGCGACATGACTGTGCGTGCGAGAGCCTACGTTTAGTTCACTAAGAGATCACGGATATGTACTGCTGGGGCTACTTTTTCGCTAAGAGCTAAATCCTGTAAAAGGATTTAGCTAAATCCTGTAAAAGGATAAAATGATCTTTGTAATCTTGAATTTCTTTTTTCGGGCTTGGTCTCGCATTTCGCGAACTTTGTCCCAGTCCACAATAGGTTTTAAATGAAAATGTGGACTACAATTGGCATGGGACAGTGTAACTGTTAGGATGTAATGACCATTGTCGAGGTTGACCCCCTTCTGTGTCCAGTTAGCTTGTCGCACATTTTGAGTGAAAGTAAGGTCTGGGGTGGTAACTCTACTCACACTGTTGCCAATTCGAGTTGGTAGCGTTCAGTCAGTGCCTATAGAGTGCACCTGTTTTGCTGAATGTATCGAAAAAGGCTGGTGCCTTTTCGAGTGTTTCTTCTGTAACCCCAATCTACGTGCGGGGCATTAAAGTCACCCGTTAAACCTATGCGAGCAGAGTTTGCTATTTGGATGGCCCTATCGATTGCTTCAAAAACAGCAGTGAGGTAATCTCTAGGATGAGAATAAATATTCAAAAGAAAATATGCGCTTGTCCTGCACGGCGCGGGATAAGTTCAAGAAGAAGCCAGTCACTGTAAATATCGGAGAGATCGTGCGCTATAAACGAGATATTCATGTGTATATATGTGGTATTCCATGGGGAGCTAGGATGCGAATGTACAGCCTGATAGCCGAGGAGTTTGCAAGCTTTTAAAGGCTCCTGTACGAAGATGACATCAGGGGCCCGTGTAGACCGCTGTATATATAGTGAGAGGTTGTTTCTCTTGTTTCTTAATCCACGGCAATTCCATTGTCATATGCAGAGTAAAGAGGGTGAAGATGAGGCAAGGGTGCAAGAGGGGGTTATGGCTGCGAAGGCGCTGAAGAGGGTCGAGATTGTGGGAGAGATTCGAGCCGAGCAACTAACACGTCTATAATACACTCTATCTTAGTGAAGCGTTCAACAACGTGCGTAAAGCCTAAATCAAACTTTTGTTAGAGTTCCCGGTGTTCTTTCCGAATTTTTTGACTGGTGCATTTAAATTCATCCTCCGATGACTCGGGCGGCTCTGTCATTTTCTTTTTTACTGGCTGTGGGGAGGAATCTATTATTCCAGTCCCTAAATCGGCTGCCATATCAGGCTCTATGATAGAGGGGGAGATGGATAGGGGTGGAGAAGACGCAGGTGGGGCAGCTGTAAGTGTACTTAAACGTTGCAGCACCAGAGCCAACTGTTGCTTTAACTCTTTATTCTCTCGCATTAGACGTTCGATAGTCTCCTGAGTTTTAGAATTTTCCTTAGCGTCAGAGAGCATACAACAGGAGCGGGAGGATTGCTTTGCCCAGCTCACCTTTTCAGGTTTTGGTGCCGAAGTCACGGCTTTGTGATGCACTTCGTCCAGGGCTTCTGCTTTTGCTGCCACGGTTTCATCCAGGACTCTTGCTTCTTCTGCTACGGTTTCGTCCAGGACTCTTGCTTCTGCTGCTACGATTTCTATCGTCAATGCTTGGAAAAGAAGTCCTTCTCGAGCTGTAACTCGGGATGCTCCTGCTGGTGCTCTTGTTGTGGCCTTTGTCGTGGCCGAGAGAGATGGCTGAAGCCACGCTGAAAGCGTTGCTTGCATGCCCTGTCACCCGTCCTGTGAGCGTCTCCACAGATGGCGCACTGCGAAGTGCAGGGACAGTCCTCCGGGTGTTTCTGTCCGCAGCTTGAGCAAGCGAGGCGATTTGGAAAAAGAAATCAGTGGCCGACTTGTCTGCAGTTTAGGCATGCTTATAGCTTCGGTTAAAAGTTGAAAACGGCGTAGAGAATGCCAAAATTTTACTCATGGAGGAAGCTCCTCAGCCATGAAGTGAACGAGCACTGAGCATGAGGTACGCCCCATGTCCCTTGCTTGGACTATTGGTAGAAGGGGATTCACCCGACGTAATTCTTGAAGCAAGTCCTGAGGTGATTCACCACTCCAAGTGCGGTAAATGATCCCTGCCCGTGCTCCGTCCAGGGAAGCTATGTACGCATGAAATCCCAGTTTTTTACCACGTAGCGTGAGTTCTCGTATTTTTGCATAGTTGGAAACTCGGTCGGCGCAAGAAGTGGACACGGTGAAAATATTCTTGGCCAGATTGGTGCACACAAGATCTTCGTCGGCAACCGCAGAGTGCAGTCCGCTGTTGGCGCCTACAGCCGCTCGTAACTCTCCATCGTTGTATTGGGCCAGATCTACGCCCGAGCTAGGACGAAAGACGATCTTGAAGTCATCGACTGGCAACCGTAGCAGTCGTTTTAAGCAAGGACGCGCCACAGCTGTGTCGTCGAGCTTTGAGAAAACGCTGGGTGCTGATTCTGTTTTGCGCACTGGCGTTTCGTCAGCTGAGGCCGCTTTACTTGACTGCGTTCCTTCAGTTTCTTTTGACTGCTGTCGAGGTGGGCGTTGTCGGGCGTTCAGGACTACACTCCATTCTTCTGGGTTGAATTCTGTGGCAGGTATAAATCCGTACCACTTACCTTCTATGCCATTGCGTTGCCAAATGCACTTGTGCACGCGCGTCGAAGCGCGAGCCCGACGCCGGTGCCGGTGGCGTTAGGGCTAACGAGGCGGCGTTCTCCCGTTCAGCAAAAGTTGAAGTTTGCAAAGCTCTCAAGAACGAAGAGGTTTAAGGCTCTCACCAGCAGCATCGGCAACTAGCTGAAGTTCAAGACAGACCACTGTTGGCACCAAAAAAGCAATCTTGGTTCAAGAAAAACTTCGTAGAATACGGAGCCCATGCGAGGCACACCAGCCTTGGCTGGCCCCCTAGCAGAAGTCCGCCATTGTTATGGTGCCTCAGATATGACACATAATTGCTTTTAAAGACAATAGTCTTTCTTGGAGACCTTCGACGGAAAACATTTAGTCTGTCTGTCTGTACATTTGTCTGTTTGTCCACTCTTCACGATAGCTCAAATGGCACTAAAAGGCCGACCCCATCCGCAGCGCCCACCAATATCGCTCAAGCTTCAGCGTTCATAGTTGTGTGATCGTCAATTAAAAAGCAATTATTGCGCATATTTTACTAGAAGAGGCACACACAAGTAACTCTAAGGACTGTAGCGTTTATCGCACTGCGCTAGCAGTGCAGCTCGATGCTCAAAAAAGTAATTGTTCACAACACTTTGCTAAGACGACACGGTGGTGGCACATGCCTGTCGCTTTGCGTTCTACACTTGATCACCTCCGAGACAGGCGCGCATCTTTCTCTACGGGCGCGCACGCCTTCGTTTTCGAAGATAACTGCCAGATGGCGCTCGTGTCTAACGTGCCTTAATGCTCTCGTTCGCCTCCGCTACACGCTCGAGGCACTCTAACACAGCACCTCCAGAATACCATTCACCAATTTTCTTGCGCAGAACAACAAATAAACGTTTCGTTCACTCTTTCCAGACGCAAGACTACCGTCTTCCGACGATATTTGCAGTGTAACATGCAGATTCGTGGCCAATTTTTTTGAATGTCAATCGCACAAGTATGAATGCTGAAACTTATATTGGTGGGTGCTGCGGATGGGGTTGGCCATATGAGGTACCATTTGGTGTCTTTAGGAAGATCGTTACCGCGAACAAATAGGTCAATGTACCAACAGACAGACCAAAATTTTGGCGTCGAAGCGCCCCGAGAAAGGCTATCATCTTTATTAATGAAACGTGTGCACATTAAAACACACGCCGCAGATATTTCCGGATATAACAACCAGGGGAAGACACTATTTCCCCATTTATAATGTACCCTAGCTGCTTACGCGTGTTCCATGAGTTCTAAGGAAGCTAAGTATTCTGTGCCGCTCGCGTCCATACGTAGACAAAAAATTTAAAGAAAAGGTGACTGAGCGAGTGGCGGGATACACTCGCGCGGAGGTGCTTGCCTTGGCGTTGCAGCATGAAGTAGGGAACTGCAAAGAACTACGCACACCGAGACCTCACAGCACGTTCATGCTGGTGAAAAAAAAAAGAAGGGAGACCAGCGGAATATGCATTGCAAAACAACCCAAAGAGAACCTTACAGCATCACCGAAGAAACGACCAGGAAAGCCTCTACAGAAGGAAAAAGAGCAATAAATTGCTGCTAATCTGACCCCACATGAATGTTTCAGCCCCAGGACAGTTATTTAATTGGTTGCGGCACATGCGCTCCGAAGTCGAAGTGCGAGAGTGCAGCGCCAGTAAAGCGCATGCTATAGAAGAACGAAACATATTGTTTTGTTATTCGGTATATGCTTCGCGAAAAATTTATGCACATGTTTGACTCACCCTAAACCCACCGGAACATAGACGATAGTGTTGCATAACTTCTGTAGTTTCTTGTTGCGGATCATAAACTAAACGGATTTCTGGCTTCATTCTATAATAAGGGCACCCATGACACTGCTTACGCCGGCGCCGCCATGCCACCACGTTTTGAACGATTTGTGATAAGAAACTCGCAATTGACTCTCATGTCTGACAAGGTACCTAACAGACTGACAGGAATCGGTGCCTGCTTTATAATGGCCTTGACAACCTGCACATCTGTGGAATACAATAGTATTGGTCGAAAGCCACTGCCTCTCATCGCAGTGATGGCGTCTATCAATGATGATTATTGGCACCTACGGGTTTTGCCAGATAATGGCACAGCAGGATGTTGGTAGCAACAGACGCTGCCTATTGTTCATGAATGATCTCACGGCGAGGGACAGAAGGGAAGGCATGACGAAATCATACGGCTTATTTAGTCCCAGGAAACCTCACATGGGCGGATGTAGCAGCAAGACGGGTTCAAAAGGGCACCGTAATCGTGGATGGCTGTTGAAATGAATCCCTTGGCCGCCCGTTGTCACACGTGGCGCTATCTTTAAAGCCCCAGCATTTGTTGCCATGGTCGTAGAGAATATTTATGTTTTTATTATATTTCGTGAACTTGTTTCTGTGAGGCGAGATGCATAGATGAAAGTATTTATGCAACGAGTAAAAGGGTGTATGCGATAATTTCCTCGAAAAAAATCGTTCGCTCCAATATGCGACAAATGCCTATGAAAACTTTGCATGTTTTAAAAGCGAAGCATTTCTTAGCGAGCTTCGGCGACTTTGAGCATATCTATCTATCTATCTATCTATCTATCTATCTATCTATCTATCTATCTATCTATCTATCTATCTATCTGTCTATCTGTCTATCTGTCTATCTATCTATCTATCTATCTATCTATCTATCTATCTATCTATCTATCTATCTATCTATCTATCTATCTATCTATCTAGCCGCCTACGACTTTTAGCTCTCCTGGCCGTTTCGTTAATCGTATCAATACCAAATTTGGTATGGCATAACATGACTGTGTGACGAGCATAACCGGCAAGCCATATTATGACTATCATGACATGTATGCCATTAATGTCATGATTTTTGTTTCAAAGTCTTGCTGCTCTTGCGGTGGTTTCGTTCACAAGACATGTTGCAAAATTGGCATGGTATGACATGACTGCATGGCGAACCCAAGTGACAGGCTTTAACGTTGAAATCATGACGTGCATGTCATGTAAGTCATGATTCATGACTACGCTCCACGCTCATGGTACGCTCACAATCGTTTCATTAGCTTCACATATACCAACTTTGGTATTACAGTACGTGAATGCATGACGAATGTATGTGACCGGTGCTTACACGATAACCATCAGATGCGTGTCATCTAACAACATGACTACATGCCACACTCATGATGCGCTCGCGGCCGTTTCGCTAGCTTCACAGTGGTATTACGGGACGTTAATGGATGATGAAGGTATATGACTGGTTCAAACATGATAATCATGAGACGCGTGTCATATAACAACATGAGTACATGCCACACTCATGATGCGCTCGTGGTCGTTTTTCTAGCTTCACATACACCAAATTTGATATTGCGTGACGTGAATAATTGACAATGGTATGTGACTGGTGCCAACATGATAATTATGAAACGCGTGACATAAAACACCATGACTACCTGCCACACTCATGATGCGCTCGCAGCCGTTTCGCTAGCTTCACATGTACCTAATTCGGTATTACGTGACGTGAACGGATGACATATGTGAATTACACGTCCAACCATGATAATCATGACATGCGTGTTATGCAACAACAAGACTACATGCCACACTCATGATGCACTAGCGGCTGTTTCGCTAGCTTCACATATGCCAAATTTGCATTACGTCACGTGAATGGATGGCGAAGGTATATGACTGGTGCAAACATGGTAATCATGAGATGCGTGTCATATGAGAACATAGCTACGTGCCACACTCCAGGTGCCAAAACACTTCGACGTGACCCAGTGTGCCCGCGCGCCGGAGTTCATTTCGTCGCGTCATGCTGGCGATGCCACGCCACGCGCCCACAGACCACCTACCAGAGTAGAGAACAGAAACTGTACCTTTGGGCTGTTGTATCAAATTAACATGCAAATTCGTAGCGGCGGCGTACTGAACTGCATTACCGCGAGGCGAGCTGACGCTAGTAGTACTATCATCATCAATCAACAGACGCATTTTTTTTTTTTTTTTTTTTTTGCTGCAGGTGGCGGGGCTCGCGGTTGGTTCGCGCTGATCGCTTCCTCTGGGTTTTTTTTTCGTTGCCCAATCGCGTTCCGCGTCTGTAATTATCGCCAGGGGATAGCTGGCCTCGACTGGCAAAAACAACGTCAATCAAATAAGGTTTGCATCGTTTATTGCGAGTGTCCAAGCCGGTACAATCAATGTATACGGTCTGGTCCGAACAAAACAAGTCACTCATACATATCGAAAGCTTTCAACCTATGTGTAAAGACTCTTGAAAGCTAACAAGCATATGCGTATAACTGAACATCGAAATCGCCGAATGAACGTCGCTGTCATTGTGTTGCGGCGCTCGAGTTTAATAGCGTGGCTTCAGGGCAAGGGTCCGATTCTGCCGTCAGATGCGGCGCTTGCCCCGTAGTGTTGATCTTGAACCGAATGCATGATGTGGAATCGAGAAGGAAACTTGTACATTGCCGATAGATAGCTCGCGCAGTTAGAGCAATGTAGTTTTGCTAAATTTGTTAAATAAGCAATTGTGGATGCGTGCATTTCTGAATCATTCTCGCTCTGCAAGGCTACATTGAGTACTTCACAGTTCTGCAATGACGCGTCGTGTCGAGAGAGTAGGCACTAGTTTTAATACTCAGCCGTGAGCCCATATCATAGGTGTTATGTATTTAGGGGATGGGCCTAAAATAATGCAGGCTTGCTACATTTATTGTTAGAGTTAAGTTACACAGTTACCACAGCTAAAATTTCTCGTCGCAGGTAATGACCAGTCTGCTGAGTATGCAGCGAACATGTTTGCTAAAGGGACACTTATGAGGTGTGTGCTTACATATCGAAAAGGCCCGATTCTAAGGAAATAAACTTCAGGTATGCATTGTACAATTTTGTTGTCTGTAAAATTTTGTTGGTACTCTTACATCATAGTGTGACACTATCTGCTCAGCCTCGAGCACAATCTTTTTTTTTTTTTGCATAGGCATATCCATAGAACTTGAGTACTCTCTTGCAAGCAAGCACTTCTGAAATCAATTGGTGGTACATGATGTGAATCTGTCCAAATACTGGATCAATAAAGGTCACATTTATTACACACTTGTTATTATGTTTACTTTTTCAGTATACTTGTGCTTGAAAATGAAGTTGTTTTCTCCCTGCTACATTTAGAGGTTAGGACTTGAAATACGTACTATCTTGCAGTGTGGCTGTAGATAAGTGAAGATCATGTATGTTTCAACTACCTGTGCGATTTCCTAGATTTTTTTTTCATGACCGTATTGCACAGAATTTCACTTCATAGTCGTAGACACTATAGTTATGACAACTTAATTTAAACAGAAGCAGATGTGCACAAAAAAATCTGGAACGTTTTTCTGCCAAAAAAAAAAACAGTACCACATGCAATGAACACAATCTTGCTCTTCATGACAGCATTCACGTCTTTAAAGAAGCTGTGCTGCAACTGCTCATCACCTTTATGATTTATTATTTTAGGAGCCCATTGAACAGGTGTGCAGAGCTAAAGCAATTGAGTGCAGTCTTATGAGCTTTGGTGCATCTTTTTGTAAACTTGTATGAGCTAAACACTGTTAATTAAGACAAAATAGTTCTGGGTGTTGTTGATAAACTGTCACAAGGCACAACTAAATGTCGGAAAGCCTGTTTATGCCCATCACTGTGGGTGTGTTCATTATGTAGTGCAAATGATAATTTCCAACGATTCACATGCCAACTATGAAGTGATCGTGAGTCGTACAGTAGTGGGCAAATTTAGATTGATTCTGGCTTCCAGGGGTTCAAACAAATGACATTGTAGCCTCAGAGGAGACAAGATTGCTTGTCGAAACTTTTGCTTTGACCCCTTATGTTAACATTTTTTTCATATTTTCAAGCTTCCATCTTTTAAGGGTCAGTTTAGTTCTCCTGCACCAATCCGAACTGGTTCACAGCTGTGCACGAAAAGTTTAGAACTTGTGCGGCAGGAGTTCAGTGGTGCGGCATCACAAGTGAATGACAAGGTGCCGACAAGGTGGAATCCTTATTTTTGTTCGCTTAATTTAATGAGGTGCAAACATCTTGGAAAAACACGCCGCATTTATAGAGGTGGGTACAGCACTACGTCTAATGCTATGTTGTTTGTTAAGCTGTGCGAGCGGCTGCACCAAACCAGCGCCGTCAGAGCAGAAGGTACAGGAAAGTCATGAAATAGTTTGGGTGCTGTACCTCTCCTGCGCTTTTTGAAATGAATGGCAAGATTTGTAAGATGCCATTGCTGCGCCACTGAAACGAATGACGAGGTGCAGCACTTGGTAAATTAGATCATTTGGTGCAGGCAAATCGAACAAACCCTTAAGCACACAAGCGTTTTAGCGTTTCACCCCCATCGAGGAGGAGGAGGAAAAAACCTTTATTGATGCTGGCTGTGCCAGATAGCCCTTATCCCCACCGGGCTGGTTGACATCCCTAGTCCGGGACGTCATTAGTCGAGGCCGCCACCCGAGCCCGCTGAACTAGACTTCGCTGTTCCTCTAGTGTGGAGCTATTGAGTAGGGTCGTCTCTCAGTCCTCTTTGGTGGGGTTGGGAAAGGGGGTTAATTTTGGGTTCATTTGGCAGGCCCAGACCATATGGTAAATGTTGGCCACTTCCCCACAGTACTGGCACTGCCCACTTGTTTTTGAGTCGTAATATTTTAGCATGGCTGGACAGAGCAGCGTATTTGTCTGTAGGCGCCACAGGATGCGCTCCTCCGTTTTCGAGAGTCCCTTCGCTGGTGCGGGATACAAACGGCGTTGCTCAATGTAGCATTCTTTAATTTCTCAAAACCGTGTTAAAGGTGTGGGACGTTCAGGTCTATCAGGGCAACGGGGAGTTTCCCGGGAAGTAAGCACGCGGGCCGCTGCATGTGCAGCCTCGTTACCCTGTAGACCCTGATGTCCCGGAGTCTATATAAGACGTTTTGGGGTAGGATCGCGGTTCCTGATGCTGAATTTTAAAATTCAATTAGCCAATGGAGAGATTTCTCCGGCAAGATAGCTCTCGCAGGCTCTTCGAGAGTCTGTAACTATTTGTTTTGAGTTTGGATGGGATACTGCCAGTGCAATGGCCACCTCCTCCGCCTTACTTGAGCTTGTGGCTTTGAAAGTGAGGCCGTCCACCTGCGTTCCTTGATGTATTACCGCCGCCGTGTAGTATCCCCTAGGTGAAAGCCCGGCCACATCGACGTAATATACCCCATTACGGGAGCCAAGCCATTGTTCAAGTGCCTCAGCGCGCACTTGCCTTCTACCCTGGTGCGCCTCCCTGGTCATATTGCGGGGAAGCGGGGGCACCCAGAGTTTTGTTCTCCAAAGTTCAGTAATACGCTCCGCGTTTTCGATTTCGCATTCGTGCCGGATCAAGAGGCGGTCCAGTAGGCGCCACCCCGGGGGCGTCTGCGTAAGACGCGTATATTGATTTGTGAGGTGGGCTTCTTGGAGCTCTTGTATAGAGTTAAAGACTCCCAATGCAGAGAGTTTCTGATTTGAAGTGCTGATGGGTAAATCAAGTGCGCGCTTAATTACTTTCCTAAGAATAGCATCGACTCTGTTCTCTTCGTGTTTAGTCATTCCTAAGTACGGTATTGAATATAGAATCCTGCTAGTTACAAAAGCATTGACGAGCCGAATCGCGTCCCTTCCTCGTAGCCCCCCGCGCTTGTTTGACACTCGGCGGATCATGTGCCCTACCTGTTCTCCAATTTTCCGTAGCTTGTCTAGCGTGGTACTGTTTTTTGTTCTGTTGTGAATCAGAAGGCCAAGGATTCGTAGTTATGGAACCTCTCGTATTGTTGATCCTGATACCATCAAGTTCAGGGTCGTCCTATCTTTAATGTTTTCTCTGATATGCAGGAATTCAGATTTGGATGGAGCGCACTGCAACCCACACTGGGCCACATAGTCCTCCACAATGGAGGCGGCCTGCTGCAGGCGGTCTTCAGTTTCTCCTAAACTGCCCCGATTCGTCCAGATTGTTATGTCATCGGCGTATATTGCATGATATATTCCTTCCACTACTGCCAATGCTTGCGGGAGCTTCATCATGGCAATGTTGAATAGCAGCGGAGACAGGACAGCTCCTTGCGGGGTTCCCCGCGTCCCCATTTTGAATGGTCCATGTTCCTCGTCATCTATGCGAATGAACGCCAGTCTCTCATAGAGGAAGTCTCTGATGTAGGCAAATATTTTCTTACCGCAATGGACACTACTCAGGTATTCAGGATGCTTCCATGTTTAACGTTGTCGAATGCGCCTTTAAGGTCTAGTGCAAGGATCGCTCTGTCGTTGTGCGTCGAGGGAATGGGTTGGATAATGTCTCGTTTTAGTTGCAAGATGATATCTTGCGCAGACAGGTGTGGCCTAAAGCCAAACATGGAATCTGCGAAATGCCCCTTGCTCTCGAGGTACGTGGCGAGACGGTCTCTAACCATTGTTTCCACCAATTTGCCGGCACATGAAGTTAATGATATAGGTCTGAGGTTGTCCGTGCTGATTTGCTTGCCTGGTTTGGGGATGAATGTGACAACTGCTGTTTTCCATTCAGTTGGCAGTGGTTGTCCATCCCAGATTGCGTTAATGTACTGCAATAGATGTCAATAAGAATCGTCTGACAGATTTGCTAACAGTTTTACCGTGATCAGGCCTTGGCCCGGGGCAGTGCCCCTGCGCATTTTTTTCAGTGCTGCTTTCAGATCACACATTTCACAAGGGGCATCGAGCTGACTGTTTTCTCTACCTGCGTATTCATATGCGTTCCTGTTGGGATCCGTGGTGCGACATAGGTATCTAGCACACAAATCATCAGCCAGCTGGGAGTTGGTTCCCTGAAAACTGTGCAGGGCTCGACGGAGCTGCTTTTGCGCTTCTCCTCGGGTTTGGGCGGGGTCCACGAGAGTTCGAAAAAGGCGCCATGCTTTCCTTGTATTCATTTCTTTAGCTATAACATTGCACCGTTCTATCCAATTGGATTCGTTCAGTTGTGCAGCATATGCATCCGCTTGCTTACTCAACTTGGCTATTCTAAGTTTAAGCTTGCGGTTAAATTTGTTTTTCCGCCAACGTTTAGTTAAGCTTCTGCGGGCGTGCCAAAGGTGGAGTAGGTACTTATCGACGGCGGGGGTGTCTTCCGTTGTCTTTATAGTTTTAAGACACTTGGAATTGGCTGCAAGGAGCTGTTTTGCCCATCCCGTATATCCTCCCGCCCCTGGCACAGAGGGGATCACCTGTGAGCGGAAGGCTGTCCAATCTGTCAGCTTAGCTTGGCTCCATGTTCTACGGCCTATGTTGCCGGAGAGTGTGATTCTGAGGAGACAGTGATCACTGCCGAGCGTTTCTTCTAAGTTTTCCCATGTTGCGTAGGAAATGTTCTTAGTGATAGATCCGGGCAAGTTTCTCGGTTTACAGAATTCCCGATTCTAGTGGGTTTCATTGGATCTGTGAGAAGCGATAGACGAAGAGTGGATATGAGTTCTGCCAATTTCCGTCCCTTGGGGACTTCGCGGGTGCAACCCCAATGATAGCTGGGGGCGTTAAAGTCACCCAAAATCACCAGTGGGTTCTTCTCTGCTTCCTTATTCGCTTTATAAAACGTTTCGTTGAAGGCACATTGCCTAGATTTTGGACAACTGTATACATTTAGAATGTACAAGCTAGGATCTCGTCTTTTATTGGGAAGGACTTTGACCATTGTGTATTCATGCGCCTCTGACAGATCAAGGTCTATCTGACAAGCGGTATACTCCTTGTGTACGAGAACACAGGTGGACGCACTTCCCTGAAATGAGTTGTAACCAGGCAATTTCGCCTGTAAGCCGGTTTCTTGTAGCGCCAAAACTGCAGGGGTAAAATGTTGATTCTGCAGGAAAAGGTTAAGAGTGGCCCTCTTTTTCCTATCTTTAAACCGCCTGCAGTTCCACTGGAAAATATCGAGTTGCTGTTGTTTGGAGCTTTTATTATTATGTTTAGAATTGCCAGCCATCATGAATTTATTATTGAGGAGGTGTCATTTTCGCCACTGCAGCCAGCGTGGGAGCCTGGAGAGGCTTGGGGGACTCTGTTTGGTTTGTTAACGACTGGGCTATGTTGCTCTCGGATTCAGAATTTGCCAGGTTACGATGAACAATTTTGCGTCGGGGTTGTTCTGTTGTCTTAATGCTAGTTTTGAGTTCGTCCAATTGGCGTGTGAGCAAATTTTGAATGGTTTGTAGTACACTGGCTGTGAGAATTGGCAGAACGCTTTGTTTGAGGTCTTGCATAGCGGCTTGAACTGATAGGTTCAGCTGCTGCGGAATAATGTCTTGTACTGTAAGCTTGGTTTGTTCTAGGATCATTTTGCTCTGCTCCTCAAGTTTAGCCTCTAGTCTGCTTAGTCGACCTTCTATGTCATTCGAAGCACCTACTACAGTTTTGGACACACTAGTGTTACCCGATACGTCTGACTGAGTGTCCTGCTCATCGTCCGAGCAGTCGGAGGTGTGCATAGCCACCGGTTCCAACGGTGGTGGAGGAGTAGCAGCCTGCGACGCCTTCAGCGCCCGAGTTTCGCGTTCCAGAGTTCAGCGTTTTTTCATGGCTTCCAATTGTTTTAAAATTTCAGGATTGGAGGGGGAGGCAGTGGTGGTGGTGGGAGACTGAGAGGAGACCCCTACCCAATTGCTCACCTGTTTGGGCGGGTTCGCCAGTGACGGGAAATCCTCGGCGCCGAAGGTAGACGGCCTCGACTTCTGTCCGGCTGGGGCTTTGATCGGCTTGAGCTTGTTATGCATGGGCTTCGCTTTTTCGTCAGTCCTGAGAGGGGCTGAGGGCTCTTCTTGCTCGTTTTTTAGTCCATGTTGCTGCTGTGGTAGAGCGGGCTTCCATGCCTTCCGGAATTTTCCGACGCACTGCGCAGAGCCGGTGAAATGGTTTTCACCGCATATAAGGCACTCGGGCTGACACTCGTGCTTCACTGGGCCCTCCAGAGTGAGTTCCACCTTCGTACCACAGTGAATGCACCGCTGATATTCCGGATTGGGGCACGCATCCGGTCTGTGGCCCACCGTTCCACACCGGTAACATGCCGGAACCGTTTTCTTGTAGTAGCGCACTGAAACGTTTTCACAACAGTAGTGAATGAATCTTGGAACGCGGCGTCCTTTGAAGGTCACCACTGCAACATTGGATGTTCCGAGTTTCCGCACATACAAAATTTCGCCGTCGATCCACTCGAGCTTGCGTCGAAGGGATTCCGAAGCTTCATTGTCTGCGACGGTGACGACACCCTTGCAGGTTTCTCCGGCTGATTTCAAATGTCCTTGAAATGGTACCTGGCGGTCCCCGATCGTCAGCGTGATGTCCCCGATGAGCTTAGAGGCCAGGCTTTCCGTTTTCACGCCTACAACAACGATGTTTTGGTCCCACACCGGCCACACAGAGATACGAGCGTTCGTGGTGCTGCCGGTGGTGCGTTGCACTGCTGTGCCAATCCCGCCTGGGCCGAACGCAGCGTGCAGATCCATGGTTATTTTTGGTGTAAGCACAATAACCAACTCGTCCGACTGGATTCGAAGCATGTGTGTTGGCTTCCACGTCGCCAGCTTCCGCGGGGACTCAACGCAAACTGCGGGTGTTGATCCTGTTTTGCGAGCCTGTGGCTGGGTGGCGGCCGTCGAGCCTCGGGGCTTCATTTTAGCGAGCTTCTCTTGCAGTTGACGAACCATGATCTGAAAATATTCGTATTCACCTGGTATGGGGTCTTCCCGTGTTTCTGCCACCTCCATGTCAACCCACTGCATCGTGCTGGGGTCGTAGCCTGTCTTCGTGGACGCTGCCATGGCTGGGGAGCCCGGGCGTAAGCCTCGTCGGCGTTGGGCTTAGCCGGGCTCGGGCGTTGCGGGGTGTTCAACCAGTCGTAGATTGGCGGAAAATGGGCCTACCTGGATAAAATAGGTATCCAGAGGTTTCTGATGGCTTCGCCGAAACGCTGAAACCAGTTTCTGGTGGATATTTGCCAAAAGTCCACAACATTCGTCGATTTCCGACGGAGCCGACGAGGCATGCGTCTCACGCGCGCGCTGAAACGCCGTGGCTCACCCCCATCGAAATATGGCTACAGTGGCTGGGATCAAACAGTGTGTTGTTGAGCTCAGCAGCGCCACACAATCTAACTAATAGTGTTACAGTTTCAACATTATTGAAGTGTAGATTCCATGCCACAGTAGGCAGGCAATGCTTGTAGTCAATCTAAAGCACCTCTCCACGATATGCGCAGTAAAACATTCACAAAAACAGCATTACATGTGTGAGGTTAGAGATGACCTGTTGTAGTGGACATTCAGATGTTTAAACGTGCTTGCAGAGTGGACATTCGGGGGTAGTCATCCTGTCAATGCATGGTAGTCTTGAAAAACAAGTAACGTCACCAGATATCAATGCATGAAATTTTCCAATGTAAACAAATAAAATCAGTTAATTAGTAAACAGCAGTATTTTATACATATATGTAGTGGTACCTCATAACTCGTATATCACTCAGGGCTGCTTCTTCACAAGGCATGTCATGTAGCAGGTTCCTTGCCCATTGTACACATTTGCTTCCATGTCAGGTGGGCCAGGAGGCTGTGGCAGAAAAAGAAGTATTTCTCATTTATGTGACGCTTCCTTTGTCACACTATAGCAAAACCAGACCCATAATTATGTGATGTTTTTCAAACGCGACTGCAGTAAACTGTTAACTAGTAGGTTTTTTGCACTAATATATGGGCTAGCTAAGAAGACACATGCGATGCGACAGTGATTTATTTGCCTTCTTTTATCGCAGCGGCCTGGTTAGTGTGACCTGGTGATAGAATTTCAGAATTAGCTATTGAGTCAGCGACTCGTTCCCACGTGAAGTCATGCACGCCGCAAGTAACGCACGTTTTTCCTGTTACAGATTGAGACGTTCAACAATTTTAAAATTTAATACTGCAATGCGCTGCCACCGTGTGACGCCTACGCAGTCATTGGCGAAACTAACTACATATGTTGACATGAACCAACTAGCCCCGCAAGCAACCATCCTTAAAAAACTGAAGTGGTTTCTACTCACTGGCCCGGGCTTGCAACGGGTGTTCATCCGATGAAAGCTTCAACGGTCGCTTCGTTCCCCGAAAGTCACTCGAATTCCCTTCGCGAAAGCATTTGAACGAGTCAAAATAAACCGAATGAGAAAGAATGTGTCGGTCGGCAGAGGCTAGAAATATTTACAGCGAAACGAAACAGTCCGAGACACCTCCGAACGTACCGCGAGCCGTTACCTGCCGTCGCAACCGTTGGCCGCCGCAAACTTTGAAATGAGGATAATGATGTCAATAGGCTGCTACTGACATCGAGTCAGCTGCAGCAAAAACTACTACAAAATGTTGATGACGCAGCACATGTTTAAAAAAACTACTTGTTAGAAGAACAAAATGTTTTTAATGTGTAGCGGTACGCAAACATGTAGTATTTGATTATTTTAAAATAAAACTTGGCCTCGATGAAGGCGCCTCTACAAGAAAGTGCAATAGCGCGAGTGGCGAGGGAGGTTAGTAGATCCACTCTGGGTGTTTGAAGCAGAAACGCGCCACGGTTGATTTTTTCGCCCCCTACAGGTGAGCACTTGAACTTGAGAGTTTCCGGGGCCTGTGGCGCCGATCTGCCTGGCATATACTCGCAGGCGCACGCCGGGGTGTGTTGCTTAGACGCATACGCGTTTGAGCGCGCCCGGCGTCCTTCCGTCAGGAAGCTAAGCAGACGCGATGCTGTCAAGGTGACGTCGTCGGCGTGAAATGCAGCATGTCACATTTCGAGCCGGTTGTCGCTGGGCCTCGCCGACAGACGCTGGTCGCGCCTAATGTCAGACAACAAAGTGTGCGCGCTTTGCTAGCGTAGCGTCGCTGCGTCCAGCGTGAATGCGCGTCAACGTTACGTGCGCTCGCCGCCGTTTTGCTTGCTTCACATATACCAAGTTTGGTATTACGGGACGTGAATGGACGACGAAGGTATGTGACTGGTGCAAACAGGATAATCGTGTCATGTAAAACAATACTACATGCCACACTCATAGCGTTCCGCAGCCGTTTCGCTAGCTGCACATATACCAAATATGTTATCAGGTGACGCGAATAGATGACGAAAATAAATGACACGTCCAAACGTGATAATCACGATATAAAAGTCACGTACGGCATCATTTACCTCCACCTCGTATTGTTGTGCCGATTTTACAGTGACATCTCAAGCTTCCTTGATCGTGCTTCGAAAATCAGCGATTCCCACTGTACGTGGGATCTGCCAATTATTTTTTCCTCAATGTTTTTTTCCTGCTCAAGTGGTCGAACATCACGAAAATTTGTTGGACTTGGTGATAATGTTTCAGTAGTTTTGACAAGTCGTGTAGAAAAGTACATTGAACAGAATACATGCGCGTGTTTATGGTCTCTTCACATACTGAGACGTTCTAGTATGCAAATGACAAGCTCGACTGTACCATTTTTTTTTCTCATGGGGCCACAGGAAGGCCACATTTCCTGCAATACTAATTCTGTTGTGTTTTTACATTTGCAGTACTTTATCGAGTGCTTCAGTAAAACCGCATATTTTTCGGTTGTTTCAAGCGCGTGTGCTTGCAGAAGTAAACGTTTCATGAAAAGCTATTTCACAGGGACTGAAACTCGTGGCTCAAAGCAAATTAGAGTTGCAAATGTAAATACCTCCGCCATAGGGAAACATTTTTAGTGTGTCACTGTTTTTCAAATATATTTTATTGTTATATATACGCTTTCATTTTACTCAACAGTGAAACGGCTGTGTTCATTTCAGCTTTTCCTTTAAGAAATAGTAACTCATAGAAATCATACGCATAGACACCATGAAAGATATAGAAAGCAAAAGAAAGGTAGGGAGGCGAACTAGGTTTAAACTGGTTTGTTATTCTACATGAGTGAAGAATGAAGTGGAGGAAAACAAAGAAGGAAAGAAGGAAAAATTGGTACAGTAATACACATCCACGCAAGGTCACAAAACAGGGAACGGACACACAGCACTGATCGACTTCCACTGTGTTATTAGATGTGTACTCATACAATACAGTCTGATCACACTGGAACGTCGTCATTGTGACAGGTTATGCCTTTATGTTTGACGCAATAGTTTCTAAAAAGCCGCATTTCTGTTGTAAAATTAGTTGCATGGTGTCAATTACGTACATTAAAAAGGTAATGAGCCAAGCACGCAACCTTGGGGAACTCCCAAAATGACTTACTTTAAAAAAAGCCACCTAAAAGAACCCGTTTCGTTTCACCTCGGTTTATTTACACTCGAAACACAGCCGTAAAGATGGCCGTAGCTACATCGTAAAAAATGCCAAAAGCAAATACAGCTATAGGTTGAAATATTTAATCTAAAAAAACTCTTTATTACACAATAGTAGTTGTGCAACATACGAAGTTTCAAATACAATAGAGCGGATATAATATAAACTTCGAAAGAAATGGGTCGAAAAAAATGGATCACTTGTAATTCTTGCAATCTCTTTCACTAGGTGGCTCGAATGCGATGATGTGAGGTATGAGGGATCAATAAAAATAAATAGTTTCAGAATAGGCAATTACAACCACATTTTTGTTATGAGCAACCTCGCGGGAACAGGACAGCCTTCGCCTGGCATTTCTTCTCAATTTCTCAACTAACTTGTATGTCCTTGAAGTACAGAGGCATCACTGATGTACAGAATTTTGTGTGTGTGTGTGTGTGTGTGTGTGACACTTTCTGTGGTCCTCATTTCCTTACAAGTAACAATGAAACAACAGCTCTATATTTCGCAATCAACGGTCACACTTTACTTACTAAAGAGATCGGTGCCTTTTAGTTGTTCGAATACACTCGCCGTATACACTTGGAAATACCCCCACATGGGTCATGTGCTAAAGGTCTTCTTTGAATGAGCGAAGTGAGCAGACATTTCCTAGAAACTACGCCCACTCCCCCCCCCCCCCCCCCACACACACACAGAGCCCCGTTCTGCAGTGAAAGCTGTAACGAGATCACAAGTGGGGCCTCGCGCAGCGCCATAGTTGTGCGCTGTCCCCACTGCCGGTGTCCGTAACCACATCGCACAAAATTTAAAAAAAAAACCTAGGGCCAATGGCATAGTAGGGCTTGAACCGGGGTTGGCTGGGTGCCAGACAAACATTCGACCACTGAGCTACGTCGGTGCTTGGGACTTGTTGGTAAACTTGCCTTAGGCAGGCTTAATGTAGGGAAAGCAAACGCGTTATACGACTTGTAAAGCGCTTTAAAACGGCGAGAGAACAAGCAGTTGTCGCACAATTCGAATAGCGTAACGAGTAGGTCGTCTAATGTTCCAACCCATTACAAAAGCTTGTTTTCGTTTAGCTGTTAACTGTGGCCCATGCACACCCACTTCAGGCATAATTCTTCATTGTCGCCAGCCACTGCACGAACAATTAGAACGAAATTCCACGCAATAGTTTAGCGGATACCACGTTTCTCAGAATAATGACGAAAAAAAGCATAGCGAATGCCGCCTAAAACTTGTATTAAATTTATAGTGGGCATCAGGCAAGTGTGCTTCCTGCAGTTACCCAATGAGTGTTTAGAAAAGGCTCTGAAAGGCCGCTATTGTTGTTTTCACTGTGACTGTGCTGCCGCTTCCGCGCAGGCCTGGTGTTTTTTCCCCTACCTTAGTGTTCCAGTCTTTGCGGGACTACGATTCGTATGTGCGTCCGGCAAGCTGTAGTAAGCTTTACCCCTACATTATACATTCAGAAACGATTCTACAGACGAAAAGGGCCTTGAAGTCTTCAATTTGAGGTAAACCTTCAAATTCCCCTTGCTCGAAAGTGCTGTCAGGTTGATACAAGTTCATGAAAGATTAGGTCTTACGAGGAAAGACTGCAGTCGTTGATTCACCTCCCGAAACAGTAGTTGAGACGTAACAGATATGATAAATTTCATAGAGTGTTATTACGTTACACCTGCAAACCTTTTAAGGGGTGACGTGAATTTACCAGGATACATTATTATTATTATTATTATTATTATTATTATTATTATTATTATTATTATTATTATTATTATTATTCACATTGATGTAATGTAACGAGATGTTGGGGTACCAATAGCACACTGGCTACTCCTTATCCCTTAAAATTGTCTAATAACAAAGTTCACGTAAAGCCCAAGTCTCCAAGTGTAGCAAGTCCACAGCACATACGATATACAATTTAGCAGAACAGTTAGAGCGTTAGATTTCGAAACAACGCATTAAACAATCACATGTACGAGCATATATGTTGACGTTAACAAATTGAAGAGAATACATTGCGTAAAGTCAAACAGTCACATATTTGTCAACATAACAGACACATAATTGTCAACACAACACAATATATACGAGCATATATGCACACAACAATATATACGAGCATATATGCTGACGTTAGTTAACAAGTTGAAGAGAATACATTGCGTAAAGCCAAACAGTTACATATTTGTCAACATAACTGACACATAATTGTCAACACAACACTCAACAGTCCCATAAATTTGCACTGTCACGTAAAAAAAAAACAAATTGTGCTAATTCCAACTAAGAATACCACTCTCTTCAAATAAATTTTCAACGCTTTTGCGGCGTGCTTCTGTAAACCTCTTGTTGGCCACGGGCCAACAAGCTTCCTTTAAATGAAGGGTCTGCGACCTGAAGTCAATAAGGATGATCTAAGTCGGTGTCTTGGTGTTTTGTGTTGTGGACATTTTAGAAGGAGGTAACGTATGTCCTGATCTACAAATACCCAATAACATTCTGAAGGTTCAGCGCGGTCAATTCTGTGTAAGAAATACTTAATGTAGGCAGAGCCTAATCAAGATCGATGAATAAGGGTTTCTACACTTCTATATGGATAACGGAATTTCAAGTTCACTTAGTGGATCTACATGACAATAATCAGAGCTGTTAGAGTGTTTGGTCAAACTACGCATTTTTATACACATTGAAAGATTTTGTATTTAAAATACAGCGCAATTCATTTTTTTTTACATTGGGATGAAAACCGAAGCATCTTGGTGATGTGCTTGTCGCGATGCTTCATAAGCTGCTGTGTTGCCAGGTATGTTGCAATGTCCCACCTACTGAACCATTATTTCATGGTGCTTTCGGTTTACCTATGTGAGCTCTTTCAGTGTTTCGTAAATCAGGCTATCATTTATTGTTCTTGCTTTTGTGCTGCCGAGTGATGTCAGTACCGCTTGTAAATCACTAAAAATTACACATTTCCGAGCAACTCTTACAGAATGGATAAATTTTAAAGCACTTCGAATAGCGAACTGTTGAGCTGTTGCAGACGGCATCACGCGAGATAACCTAAATGAATCTTGTACATTGAGGTGAGGTTGAATAAATGCTGAAGTTAACGATATTGGTACACTGGATCCATTTGTATATCCATGCATGTAACACGGATATCGCGTGCATATATATATATATATATATATATAACCAACGCGCTTGGTTGGAGCCCTGTTGCTCAGACGTCAAGAAACCTTGTCGACACCCCTGGAGCGACGTGACAATGTATATATATATATATATATATATATATATATATATATATATATATATATATATATATATATATATATATATATATATATATATATATATATATATATATATATATATATATATATATATATATGATAAAACGCTAGTTGTAGGGTGGCTTGAATAAGCACATTTTTTTTCTGATAATTCCATCCAATAATGACAATTCAATTTTTGGTAACATGACCAGTCATGGGAGGATGGGGGATAATCGATGTGAGTTGAAAGACTCGTTCTTTGGTGGTGTTGCGACATTTTCCTTAATTTCTTTATGAACGTAGCATTCATTCCTCTGTAATATAGGCATTGAGTAAGGTAATCTTATCTGTTTCTGTCTAGGATTCTGTGCTGTCAAAAGAGTTGATGAACCTTTCTTCAACTATCTCTGGGCATGGAGCATAATGTTGAGTAGACCATTATGCAAAGTCAATCCTGACGACATGTATGAATGCTTAGTAGTCAATAAAGTGTGATATCAAATATCTGCGCACTATCAATAAGACTTCTCCAAAAGGTTGTAAGGAAACGACAAAGTTACGCGCGATGAATAGATAGATTTTTTTAGAGAGCGCCCTCGGGTTTATGCATGCCGGGGGGGTTAGCCTGGGCATTGAGCAACCACGGGGAGATGCAGACCACGTGCAAGCCGTTCTCAAGGGCTGCTAATGTAAGTCAGTGTTCCTGGTGTCATGGTGGCAGTCGCGTGACGCTCGGAACTCGGAACAAATTGTTCCGAGTTTCCATGTGCTTTGCCAGAAGCTGCCCTTGTCCACAACATACGGTCGTGCGCGTTCGCGTGTTCGATTGATATGTGGGGTTTAACGTCCCAAAACCACCACATGGTTATGAGAGACACCATATTGAAGGGCTCCAAAAACTTAAACCACCTGGGGTTCTTTCACGTGCACACAAATTTGAGCATACGGTTCTACAACATTTCGGCCTCCATCGAAAATGCAGCCGCCACAGCCGGCATTCGATCCTGCGACCTGCGGATCAGCAGCCGAGTACCTTAGCCACTACACCACCGTGGCGGGGCTCTCTCCAAATATGTCAACTACACACACTGTTGCCTAAGAGCTGTACTAAATTTGATTACCTCCAGCTTGCTTTCATCGCGGCCTATTTATGTTGCATTCACTAACGCCGAGCTAACGCTCACTTAAACTGAAATGCTGTATGTATTTCTAGCAGGTGAGTCAAGTAACAAATTTTCTGATTGTTGAACTCTTCAGATGTCTTTCATAATAGTGCTACACTACAGTTTCAAAATTCATAAGGAATCTATAGTCAAAAAGTAGAAATCAGTGCAATTAACAGTGTGCTTGAAGCTGTCCCACATTCACGTACACATTGGTTTGAACCAATAACGCTGTGATTCGGTATGCTTTATAAGTAGCTCCAGCACAAGTACACTACATGAAATAGCCAAGCCAAGCAGACAGACGGCGAAGTAGAGCTCAAACGGCTCCGACCCTTTCACATCGTCTTTCACAACGTGCTGATAACGTCGTCGGTGTGGAACAGCCAGTCCCATCTCAGCGATTGTCAGCAGGACTCGGCGATGTTGAAATCTGCATAAACAGAATGACACGACGGGACAACCTTGTTGCTCAAGTGTGTCCGTCCTTTGTGCACCAGAGGTTCACGAGCACGCACACGCAATATCATTATAGCAATATAAGGTGCTGTGTTGCTCATCGTTATTGATGTAATATCTTTCATGCCATAAGTTTTTGAGCATGACAAACACAACGCGTCAACAATAATCTCATCCCTAAATATCCCCGAAGAAGACACATCTCTCACACCATTGGGAGAGTGTGCTGAATTCTCTTTCGGTTCTTTTCTACGAATGACGGCTACCAGCTGCAACATTACGTGACTGGTAGAAAACTAACTTTTTTGCAACAGTTACTCCAAGGACAACATGGAACATCTGACAACAATAACACAACCTATCAAAACGTTAGGCAGCCCTCCTGAGCAAGTTTATTCCATTGATAGTACACTGTGTTTTCACTCGATGTCTTTCGAGATGAAATTTAAAAAGAAGCTAGTATTGCTCTACTTTTTACTTTTTACTGTTGCACGAAAATAGATTAAAACCTCTATATATTTTACACACCGCGAACATCAAAGCATATCTTTCTTAAGGTTGAGACTCCAAAATAGCTAACTGAAATTTAGCAGGCCCCATCAATTAGAAGGAAATCACTGAAAACAAAGGCATGCAGGCACAAATTGACGCGCCAGTCTGTCTCCCCTTTGTGAAATAACAAAACATGACGTCAAGCCACATCTTACCAGCAACTATCCTGAAAGAGAACACTTTAACGCAAAACTAAGATTTCGAAGGCAATACTGCTCAAATTCTTTACTTTGCAGGTTTATTTTTAAGATAATACGTTTGTTACTTCTGTCTAGAAATGATATCGAAGCAGATATTATTCGCATAATAAGTGGTAGGCTAAAGTAAATTGCTTACCGCCGGGGTACTCCAACGACTATCTACCCGCTAAACTTCAACACTGTAGAACGAATTATTCAATCACACAGGAATTTCTTGTAGCGTACATGAAGGCTTCATTACGTGAGGCAAAGTTCACCTTAGACTTTGTGCAATTCACTCAACTGAGAAGTATGTAGGACTGAAGCGAACATCTTATGTACGTCAACAACATTTTTTCAAGTGAAATCGATGAACTTAAAAGCGATTCGTACCTTTTTGGATTCAGGACGTGCATTCCAGGCATTTGATACATGATGACCAGCTGGTTGGCAGGAACTGAATTCCATTGGGCAGCAGACGACACCTCATCCTCGTGACACGTGGAAAGCGCAACCATCTCGCCTCGATTCATGCCTTCAAAACATACCGAAGTGTCAGCTGGTGCAATCAGGTGGCCGTTGGCATGCGCTAATAGGCCATCCATGATCTTCCGAACAGTAGGCGACTGCTCACGGCGCTTTCTGAGCATAGCCATAAACAGCCATTCTTGCCTTACGCAAGGCTGTAGTGCTTGAACTCGGACAGCGTTTAGTAATTCTTCAATGGTTGAGGTAGATGCAGATACACGAGGTACGTTCTGAGTAGCCGTTATCGTTGTTTGCACATAATTGACTAAAGCAAGCATACCAACTATCCAGGCTACGACTGCAAGATTATGGCAGGCGGTATTGCTGGTGAAAGATCCTGGAGGACAGCGTCCCAACACGAAGCAGAAAAGGCTGAAAACCAGAGTGACAGTACCTAATCTGTTGTTACTCTGAGGCTGAAGAACACTCTTCACGAAGCAACAAGTTGTGACCAGACCACCGAGGGAGCTCAGGAAAATTAAGAAATGGAACATAGCAATCCAAGAGTCGAGGAATGTAAGCTTCAGAACTCGTGTCACGTGACTAAAGAAACACAAATGTGTTGGAGAATATTGTGCATACACAAATATTCTTGCCATTGTGAACTGGTCGACAATGATTGGCAGAAGCATCAAGTCAGCTTTCTTTTTGTACACCATTTTCCAGTCTCCTGGGATAATGTGTATTGTGTTGTTTAATGCTCTGTAGGTGTTTACGAGAGCCACACCTTCTGCTCTTAAGTATACATCCTTAATTGGACGTCCGAAAGAAGGTAACATTGCAGTGTAGTTTTTATTTCTGGGAAAATATTCTTCTGGTCGTCGGCTGTAAGAAAAAACCTCAGATGGAAGTACTATCTGTCTTTCTGCACATCTATTGTAGCTATCCACTGGAACATTCGCATTGTGCTCAGTGACACTAGCAACAAGACAGATCATTTGCTTAAATTTTCGTAGAGCTTCTTGGTGGGAATTTGACCAAATGAACCACTTGATGAGTGCCATCCTTTCACGTAAAGGCAATGACTCGCCCTGCAACATCAAATCAATACTTAAATTTGATATCGCGAATACCGCTCTTTGCTGGGTTAAATACAAAAGCCCAGTTTCACGCGCTGATCCACAATGTCCTACTGTACTCTTAGAGTGACTAAAAAGCTCGCAAGTAACAGTCGAGGGTGACGAGGTACTTAGCAGACTGACAGGAATCGGTGCCTGCTTCACAATGGTCTTGACAACTTGTGAATCTTTTGGGGAGTACAACAGTATCGGTCGAATGCTATTGTCTCTCGTCGCGGCAATGGCATCTATCAATGAGGAATATTGTGAACCTACGGGCGTTGCCAGATATAGGCCCAGCAGGACGATGGCTTGATAACCACGCATGATGCCTACTGTTCGTGACTTTGATTTCATGGCAAGGGCTAGAAGCGAAGGCGTGACAAAATCATACGGCTTATTCAGTCCCAGGAAACCTTACATGGATAGATGTAGCAGCAACACCACTTCAAGAGGGCACCGTAATTGTTGATTGCCGTTGACATGAAGAAGTCGCATTGAAAGCTAAGCAGTCTGTTGTCATACGCGGCGTTTGCTTTGAAGCCCCAGCGCTCGTTTCCATGGCCATGGTGGGGCATGTTTATTTACGCTAGTCTACTTTTCGAGCTGGTTTCTGTCTGGTGAGATACATACATGAAACCATTTATGCAGCGTGTGAAACATTTCCATCTCTGTAGTAATTTGGGTGTTACAATTTCTTCAAAAAGAACATTGTTCTTCTATGTACGACATATGCCTAGGAAAATTTGTGTTTTTTCTCATTGTTTTTGTGCTCAGAGAATCGAATATCACGACCATTTTTTGGACTGACTGACAAATTATTCAGTAATTTCTATACATTATGCAACATAAGTGAGTTGGATGGAATACAAGCTTCTGTTTTGGGTCTCCTCGCATGTTTAGCATCAAAATGCTCCAACAATGAACTGTAACACTTTTTTTTTCACATAGAACTACAGGAAGACCATATTTCCTGTAATTTCAATATTATTGTGTTTCTGCATTACGAGTACGTAATCGAGTGCTTCAGTCGAACTTCATACTGTTCAGTTGTTTCAAGGGTGAGTTCTTGCACTAGAAAACATTTAACGTAAATTCATCCAAGCTATGTTTAGAGGAACTGAGACTCATGGCTTCAGGCGACGTGTCCTGAATTTGAGGTGTGGATATAATTACCTCGACCGTATTCAAAACTTTTCGCTATTTCACATTCTTTAGATCACAATTTTCATTAATTATTTGCGCTCTTTTAACTTAACAGTAAATCAGCTATTTGCATTGCAGTTTTTCCTATACCTAATAAGAACTTATAGAAAACATACGCAGGTACACCAAAAAATTACACCATCTCCCACTAAAGGGAACCATACGCAGATGCGAAGTAGCGGGTTCTAACGCTTATGGCGTGTTCACAATTGGCCTCGAAGAATGCGAAAGCGGTGAAATTCGCCGGAAACGGGGTCGCTTCGTCGCCCAAGTGACCAGAAATCTACGCCTCGAGGTCGGAATGAAAAAAATTGGTCCGAGAGCGACTATCCCACTAAGCGAAAGTGAATGAGCATTCCGCTTCACGGCTTTGGCTGCATTATCTCAAACCGCATGATTTAACCAGCTGGCCACACAATCAACAAGGCGGCAAAGGCGTCGGCGGTGGGTCGCACCGGCTCACATTGCATACTATACCCGTAAAACACGGCGAAACTTGACGGCCTCAAAGAGGACATGTTCATCGGAAACCTCTATTAGATTACGTTCACCGAGATTACGATCACCGATATGGTGCAGCAGCAGCGAGTGTACAAGCCCCAACATGTGTCGCTTTTGTGCGCAGCCAGCTAAATGTGCTGCCGCCGCTGCTGGTGCGCGCGCCCGTGTCGTTTCTGCAGGCGTATCTGCCGAAACAACGTTTGAAAATGTGC
Organism: Rhipicephalus microplus; assembly: GCF_043290135.1. NCBI lineage: Eukaryota > Metazoa > Arthropoda > Arachnida > Ixodida > Ixodidae > Rhipicephalus > Rhipicephalus microplus. Next base: position 69,262,409 of record NC_134704.1, read on the forward strand.
AAGCTGTTTTTTTAGATGCGAAGAAGCCCTTTGGCCGGCCTGTGTAACGCTGTCCCTCCATTCGAAAGTTGATTCGCACCGCTCCCCTCACCGCAGGTGTTGAAATGGTGCCAAGTAGCTCACTCCCTCCTAACAGTGCATGGCGACGTCTCTCTCCCTAGCTTGCTGCGCGCTCGCCATGCGTCAGCTCTCTCTTGCTTCACCCTCTCCACTACTCGCAATGCTCAAACCCAATCCTCACATGGGCATCATCTCACCTGTGCCACCTTTCTCCACTGTCGGCGAGAAAAAGCCGCGAGCCAGCGAGTGCGCACGTTTCGCGCGCCTCGAGAATCTCGCGGCGCCGACAATGTGAACAGCGCGCTGCTACTTGCCGTGCGATCGTGCCGACGGGCGGGACGCCATAGCGCCATGCTTCCCACTTGTGTGCGCGTACCTTTCCCGGCTGTCCCCGGTGTTGCGAAGGTTAGCGAAGCCGATCGCATTCGTGAATGGCGACGTCAACAAGGACGAGGTGCGAGCCTGGGGAGCCAAACGCAAGCGTCGGCAGTGGAAGACCAGTGACACCGACGAGGTGCCAGTCAAGAAAATGGCGATTGCGTTTGATAATACAAACGGCACGCTGGTAACACCGACGAGACGCAAGTCAAGGAAGCGAAGCGCAAGCGTCTTCAACGAGTCCCGCCTCCCATGTCTTAGCGTTTCAAACAAACGTTTACTAGAGTAAACGTTACACCGAGTTTCGCTTCAAACCGTTCTTTCAGCGCCCGCGTCGACGTCCGTTTCAACAGGGTCAACCCCACTCAGACCACTGCTGCATCACATTCCATCAAGGTTCCCTTCGGGGAGAGGATGACTTGACAACGTCATTAATGAAGAAGCAGGACCCTCACGGTGACGTGAAGCATCGCGACGGATTGGTGGATTGTGTACGGGGTATCGTGTGTATGATTGCTTTGAACTGTAATGGTCGCTACGTCTGTCTAACCGGAAAATGTCTGAATGATTGCCTGCAAAAGCATTCTAAGTGTGAAAAAGTAAAGGATAGTTCTATTGATACAGTTAGCGTGTATGTGTATGCACGTCTACGGCGACCTGGTTTGTTGATATCGGCAGTCATGGGAGTGACCACGTGCCCACCTACATCTCATTGGGCTATCCTACGGTGAACACAAAGCGAAGGAGGATTCGGTGCACTGACTGGGCTGTATATAACGTTGCAGTCGAAGACGCAGAGCCATCTGAAATGGTGTATGAGGAATTTGTTGCTCCTCTGAATCGAGCAAAACAAAGCAGCACTAAGCATCTAGAACCACCTCAAACTCACTAAAGGGTCTACATGGAGTATGAGAGGCTGCGGGCTATTCGTGGCCGATCTGAAAGACGGGCACATAGGACATTGTCTGCAGATGACATTTGTGAGGCCAGGTGAATGCAAAAGCGAAATAAACGCCACCTGAACAGGCTAGATAAGAGGCGATGGCGACTGTTCTGTTCAAAACTAGACCTAAGAAAGCCGCTGTCAAGATTATGGAGTTTTGTTCGTAGCTTGACAACCCCACCAAACCAACTGCATCCCTTCAGCTCAGTTGCTTTGTCTCGTAACAGCAGCGATTTGGACATGGTGGAGGCTTTCTGCTCTAAGATCACTGCAGCGGCTTTCGCAACGTTATCTCGTGCATCACGACAAGTTTCAATGTCGCCAAGCACCAATGAGGTATATGAACATTTTACTATCATGGAACGTCTTGGTGTTTTGGCACTGATGAACAAGACGTCATCTCCTGGACCTGATTGTGTCAGCCACGCTGAGTTAACCCATTTAGTCTACAAGGCAAAGATGCGTCTACTTGCCATATTCAATGCCAGCTGTGAGAGTGGCCGTTCTCAACCTTCCTGGAAATGAGCTCGTGTTATTCCTATTCTGCAGCCTGACAAGCCTCCCACGGAACTCAACTCCTATCACCCCATTGCTCTTCTCAACGGCGTAAAAAAGCTCATAGAGAAGATGGTGTCGATACGCCTGGAGTGGTTGCTTATGAACAAGAATGCATACCCTCAATAAATGTCTTGGTTTAGAAAAGGTCGCAGCAGCATTGACAATGTAATCAATGTCATCAACTGCGTAAAGTTGAACAAAGCAACCGGCAACATCACTATCAGCGTATCCCTCGACGTCAAGAGAGCGTTCGATAACGTGACACATGAGTCTATCCTACACACCCTGAAGTCATTAGGTGCAGGAGGTCGTATGTACCGCTGGATCTTGGACTACCTCAAGGACAGGACAGTCTATGTGTTCACAAAAGAAGGTGACACAACTTCACACACAGTGCATTAAGGAGTTCCCCAAAGTAGTGTCCTAAGTCCGTCTTTATTTAACATCTCTCTCAACGGACTAGAGAAGTGCATCCTTGCGTCAGTAGAAATCTCACTTTACGCAGATGACATTTGTATATGGAGCAGTGGTCGCAACAGACGTGTTCTACGAGCAAGATTGCAGAAAGCTCTCAACTCAGTCGAAAAATTCTTACTCGAACAAGGTCTCACGATGTCACAAGAAAAGTGTGCCGCCGTTGCTTTTTACAGGCGTGATGTCTCACGCTACGCATCAAAAGTGGCTTGTTCTATTGTTGGGTACGTGACAAATCAAGTTTCTGGAAGTGACAATCACCCGACTGATGACGTGGACTCTCCACTCTAAGATATTAAAGGAAAAAGTTACGTCATACGCGAGCATCTTTCGCTTGTTATCGGGCAATGCCAGTAGCTGTTTTGTTATTTCTATGTTACGAATGTATACCGCTATCTGCGAAAGTCGTCTACGTTACAGTCTTTCTGCGATACATAGAATTTCTCCAACCAACATACAAACACTGACTGGAGCTCAAGCAAAGGCCCTGAGGGTGTGCCTTAGCCTACCAATGAACACATCACGCATCAGAACCCTTGCTGAAAGTAGGCGCCTTTCAGCTCCTGTATTTCTTAGCAGACGTTTCCTCAAGTCCACTTGCATTATGCCACCAAAGTGGCGAATCATCCGCTTGTTTTACACAATAGTCCTGTGTGGAGCCTCCTCCCGCTAAGTTTTCATAGAGTATCAATGCCTGCAGAACCACCGTGAAAAACTACTTCGTGGACCATAGTCACCTTCGTGCCTGTGTTCAAGAGAAAGAGACACACACCCGGACCAGCACTCATAAATTTCACTCTTGAGCATTTAGAAAACTGCTACAAAGCTCGTCGTCACATTTACACTGACGGCTCTGTTACGTCTACATCGTCCGCCATTGGCGTCTGGATTCCATCTGCCGATGTCACAATATCTGTCACTCTTAGTCACTGCACCTCATCTACAGTCACTGAACACGCTGCACTGCGGGCTGCCATTAATTACATTGTGGACCGGACAGCCGACTCCTGGGTCATCTTCACTGACTGAAGAGCAGCACTGCAGTCGCTGAATTCTCTATGCACACAGCACCAACTCGTCACGGACATCAAACGCCATTGCAAGAAAGCCTGTGACCTCCATCACCACATTATTCTGCAGTTGATACCTGCCCACTGCGGAATACAAGGCAACGTCCGGGCTGATGACGCTGTCAAAGCTGGACATGACACTTCAGCAGAAATTGTCGAGATACCTTTCTCGAGGCAAGACGCAGCAACGCTAATGTCCGTACACGCCTGGCGCCTCCAGCGATCCCTCGGGACAGACCCTAGCCAATAGTATGGACCTCTGCACAAGCTCGATCCATCGTGCCACTTCAGGATGTCGCGAAATCTCAAGAGGCAGGATGAAACATGTTTACACTGCAATCGATTAAACGTTGCATATACTAACTCCTTCAGGAACAAAATTGGGCTGCCTGACTCAGCATTTTGTGCACAATGTAACGTCGCTGAAGACATCAATCATGCCCTCTGTGAGTGCACGATATACGCATCAGAGAGACAGTCTCTGAAGATGGCCTTAAAAATACAACCGGAGGCAAACTTGGAAAAATATTCTAGGCCCATGGTAGAACAGCTGCAGTGCGTTAGACTCCACAAAAGTGCTACTGACATTCTTACGGGCATCAGGCTTGAACGAAACGCATATAGTGCAGTGCGCGTGAGGGACTGTATGTGTTATGTGACAGTTATGCGTGTATGTTGATTGATTGACATGTAGGGTTTAACGTCCCAAAACCACCATATGATTATGAAAGACGCCATACATACACGCATTACATACAGTTACATACACGCATTATGCGTGTATGTAACTGTATATGTGGTGTGTCTATCATTGTATATATCATTGTCATCACCCGGCATCTTGAGTAGCCTGTCAGGTGAAAAACCAGGAAAACCTCTCTAGCTCCTCATTTAAATTATTCTTTCTCTCTCTCTCTCTCTCTCTCTCTCTCTCTCTCTCTCAAGCGATTTTTCTCGCACACAATGCCCTCATCGTTGTGAAAACAGCTATCACGACGTGAAGAATGACACGTGAAGACACCGCCACCCATAGGGGCATTTTTGAATTTAGCGTTGAGCAACCATAGGTTGGTTAGTTTTTAGTTAGTTTTTTTTGTCTTCTGATCTTAGAAAATGTCTGTAGCAAACAAAAAACATGTTAAATTGGCAGCAAGCGGTCGTCTTCACTATCTCTATTGCTTATGCTGCTAGGTCACCTAGCCCAGACTCCCCAAACCATTACTTGTTCTCGGAACAGATCGCCTTAATTGTCTAATGCCCTGACTTGTGTGCTGCGAAGACGAATATCGGTTATTACAGTTTCTTGCTTCTCGACGAGATGACGTAAAGCAGCACTCAAAGGCAGGCCTGTTGAAACTCAAATCAAATAGACGTTTCAGATGTTGCGCACGATAAAATAATGCAGCAGGACGCGGTCTCTAACGTATAGCGTACGCAGCGCGCAGTACGTTGCGGACGTGAAGCCCTGCGTATACACAAAGTTAAAATTCTCTAGTGATAGCGAAGGTACACTATAATGCTGTAGCGAGAGAAGAAGACGGGACGGCGGCCAACGTGGACGTGTCGTTCTCTCGCCACTTTATTCTACGCCTGAAGCGGAGCCGCGGTGGCTGTCCACGTCCGACACACCAAGTCCGCTAGTTCGTTCTTCTTTCTTTGCTACAATGCATTTTCTCAAACCATGTTCCGAAATATGATACGCTTAAATCATTTCACATTCGTATTGTGTGGTTTGCTTAACTATATTACTTGCTTACCTCTCAGATAAGGCAATAAGGACTGGTAAGCTGCTGCTGCTGACCTGGTTGACGCTTCATGTTCTTTTAAACAAACAATAATGCATCGCCCCGTCATCGACATCATCGACAATGCATCGACACAACCACAATACAATAGAATGCAATAAATAACCTTTGTGATGCTCGCAGTGAAAGGCGATTTATAGCCGGTACAGAAAACATTCCTAGGTTTCCGCCCATCAGTCTTACCACAGAGGCTTGATAGCTTACACGAAATAGGCTCACTACGCTTTTGTTCAGCTAGAAGTTTATGCTTATCATGAGTGCAAATGCATATAATGCGCAATATCTTAGCCAAATCATGTTTTTTTTCTACTTACAAAGCCTACATGCCACATCACCTAAAGGCGCAGAACAAGAGCGTCGTCTACTCGCGCCGCAATATTATAGTGTTTACCAGTGAGCCATTTCGGTCGGCATGCAAAAGCGCTCTAGCCTAACAGCGCCACCAGGGCAATGTGCACATTGCCAGGGTGGCGAACTACTGGCCAGCTCGTTGACGACCGGAGGTAGCGGTCCTGCTCCCGAAATGTTCTCCCTCTCATTCTATACTACAATGCAACACCTTGCTCTATCAGCACCCACGACCTGCGCTATCTGTGCCAGCGGCCAGAAGTTACGAATGTTCAATTTCAATCCTTGAGTATTGTACATGGTTTATATCAGTTACTAATAAGCATATCAAACGCTGTAATTGCTGTGATAAAAACAGCAAACGGAAGCAAAGAACTGCACAAATATATATATATATATATATATATATATATATATATATATATATATATATATATATATATATATATATATATATATATATATATATATATATATTCGCAAGAGAATGGCGCAATTAGCAGTTTCCCATAGGGTCGAAGTATTGATATCTCTCCCTCTCCTCCTCAAGTTTCAGGCGCGTTGTCACTTCGTTTTGAGCCTTGCATCTCATTTTCCTTGAAATATTCCTTATCGCGAAATGTTTGCTGCTTCTAGAGCACGAGAATAAAAATAAAACAATCTAAAACAAGTAATTATAGTTAAGTGCTCAATAAAGTACTATAAGTATACAATAACACAGTAAAATTGGTATAGTCGTTTAACTTTCCTATGATTTCACATAAATAAATGCTACAGTAGAGTTGGGTACAGATAATGTTTATTACAAAATATGCAAGGTGACCGAAAACACACCCATGCATTCTATGCAACGCCCTCTTAGTGCACAACATGAGGGTGTTATCGGTCGTAATTGTTCGATTGTCCGAGGGGTAAAAAAGTGAGGACATTTAAAAGAGTAGAATGCAAGTTAGTCGTAGGCATATCCCATATTAATATACACACATATTTCAAGGATATCATCTCGTGCAAGTTACCACGGGAAGAAAATTTTCACACGGTGCAGGAAATGCATAGATTAAGGAACATAAACTTTCACCGTGGCAACGCACGCTGGAGTTAATAAACAAAGAGCCAAGTCTGGCGACAGACCGCTGAAGGATTCATAGAAACTTCTTTTTTCAAGCGCTTTCTGGAAAGGTGCTTTCTTGAAATGGTCTTGCAGTTATACATCCGCTCATGTAAGATGCTTTTGGACTGAATATGTCGTATCCTTTTTTCAAGTCGCCACTTCTTTCTCTTCCAATGAAATCAAAGTCCCGAACAATGCGGAACATCTGTGGTTATCAAGCCATGGTCCTGCTGTGCCTGTATCTGGCGACGCCCACAGCTACACAGTATTCATCTTTGCTAGACGCCATTGCTGCGACGAGGAACACTAGCATTCGACCGATACTGTTGTACTCCCCAAAAGATGCACAGGTTGTCAAGGCCATTGTGAAGCAGGCACCGATTCCTGTCAGTCTGCTAAGTACTTCGTCACCCTCTAGTGTGGCTTGCGAGCTTTTTATTCACTCTGAGAGTGCAGCAGAACATTGCGGATCGGCGCGTGGGACTGGGCTGCTGTATTTAATCCAGCAAAGAGTAGTATTTGCGATATCAACCTTAAGTATGCAGTTGATGTTGCGAGGCGAGTTATGGTCTTTACGTGAAAGGACAGCACTTGTCAAATGGTTCATTTGGTCTAATTCCCACGAGGGAACTCTACGAAAATTTAACCAAATGCTCTGTCCTATTGTTAGTGTCACTGAGAACAATGCGAATGTTCCAGCGGATAGCTACAATAGATGCGCAGAAAGGCAGATAGTACAGCCAGATGAGGTCTTCTCTTACAGCCGACGACCGGAAGATTATTTTCCCAGAAACAAAAAGTACACTGCTGTGGTATCTTTTTTCGGAGGGTCATTAAGAGACTTACACAGAAGAGCCGAGTCTGTCACTCTCGTAAACACCTACAGAGCACTAAACAACACTATACATATCATCCGTGGAGACTGGGTAACCGTGTCGAAAAAGAAAGCTGACATGCTGCTTCTGCCAATCTTCGCCGACCCGATCACAACGGCAAGAATATTTATAGATGCACAGTATCCTCCAACACATTTATGTTTCTTTAGTCCGGTGACACGGGTTCTGAAGCTTACATTCCTCGACTCTTGGATTTCCCTGTTTCAATTCTTTATTCTCTTGAGCTTCCTCGGTGGTCTGGTCACAGCCTGTTGCTTTGTGAAAAGCGTTGTTCAGCCAGTAAATAAGAATAGAATTTGTACTGTCGCTCTCCTTTTCAGCCTTCTCTGCTTCGTGTTTGGCCGCTGTCCTCCGGGATCTTTCGCCAGCAATATCGCTTGCCATAATCTTGCAATCACATCCTGGATAATTGGTATGCTCGCTTTAGTCAATTATGTGCAAACAACGATTACAGCCACTCAGAACGTACCTCGTGTATCGGCATCTATGTCATCCACTGAAGAATTGATAAACGCTCTCCGAGCTCGAGCACTACAGCCTTGTATAAGTCAAGAATGGATTATGATGGTTATACTCAGAAAACGCCGTGAGCTGTCACCTACTGTTCAGAAGATCATGGATGGCCTACTGGCACATGCCAAGGGCAATTTTATCACACCAGTGGACACTTCAGCATGTTTCGAAGGCATGAACCAAGGAAAGATGGTTGCGTTTTCCACGTGTCACGAGGATGAGGTCTCGTCTGCTGCCCAGTGGAATTTAGTTCCTGCCAAGGAGCTGGTCATGATCTATCAAGTGCCTGCAATGCACGTCCTGAATCCAAGAAGGTACGTTTCGAATTTCAGTTCACAAGTTTCACTCGAAAAATGTTGTTGCTGTACAGCGTCAATTTTAGGGTCGAATCTCCTTATAGCGGCACCCGTTCGTTCCTCGTAGCCGTATCTGTATGTAACAAGTATAGCATTTTGACCTCCAAGGTGGTGCCGGTGAGAGATTTCTTCTGTGCGTTGTTAAACAATAAAAAATGGTGCTCAATGCACATGCCAATGGCTGCTAATAGGGAATGAGAGACAGGAGCATTCGGCTTTTAGTGAACGCACACGCTGCAATCCCTATTAGCAGCCATTGGCATGTACATTGAGCAATGTCTGACAAGAAAGGGTTGCTACGTTATACTCGCTGGGTGTAACCTCCTTAGTTTTAGAAAGGTTTAGCAAGCGTTGAGCCGCAGTGCCATGAATACAATGAACTAGCATATACCGTGAATGAACTCGAGGTGGTTAAAGGTGGGAAGTAGACCCGAAGCGCTAGCCGTAAGAAAGTGTGCGTGTGCTGCCTCTCGCTTAGTCCTTGGAATGTCCGCTGGATGGCGGTGCTTCTATATGGGGAATATATGATGAAAAGATGCGAGATAATGGTACATGGAGTGTTGAATAGATGGATGAACGGACACACAGACACATGCATGCATGGACGCATGAACGGACGCAGGGGCGGAGGCATGGACGAACGCAGGGATGGACGCACAAACAGACGTACGCATGGACGGGCGGATGGGTGCATGGACAGTCTCACAGACGGACGCATGGACGGACGGAAGCAAGAACGAATGGATGGCCGAATGCTTCGCCCCACTCTCCATCATTCACTCTGTGGATATGCTGCCATTTTTTTTTTATGAAACGAACACGACGACGCGTGGCCTGCGCGCTCTGCCGGCTGCAGGCAGCGCGTTCAAGCGAGAGCGAGAGCAACCACTGTCTCTTTTCGAGTCATCTCGCGGCGAGCGAAACAAGCATTCGATGCCGATATAGAACGGCAAGCTTGCAATCCCTCCCCCTTCAAGGCGACTACCAAGGAGGGTTAAAGAAAAATTGCTGGAGTGGAAGCTCCCGCAATGCCTTGCCAGCAGAAGTGAAGCCACCTTGTGCCACTGCCAAGATGGCGAAAACATGCTCTTTTCTGATAGTGCACACCTAAAGATCAAGTGGCTTTGATAGGTTAACGAAATGCTACGTTAGTTCTATATTAAAGGATAGTTGTTTTCGACGAAATAACACGCAGATACGAGTATGACTGACTGAATCTTCAAAGAACTATGCCTCCAATTAGAAGCTCACTAAGGAAAACTATTAACTGTAATATGCACTTGGAGCACTATGTGACCCGAAATAGTTCCCACAATAGACTCGCTGGGCGTGCGAAAGAAACGCTTCGTTTTTAATCGCTGAACGGTGATACTTGGTCACGCCCCAAGTAAGATGGCCGCCACAGCCACCGTCTTGCCCGAAGAACGACTTCACTCTTGGGCAATCATTTGCACTCCAGCATTTTTTTAAAATCCTCCTTGGCGACTACTAGCTCTCGCGAGATCGCCTTGAAGGGGAGGAGGTCGCAATCTTGCCGCTGGTTCCATATCGGCAACGAATGGTTGTTTTGCTCGCCGCAAGTTGACGTGAAAAGAGACTGCGGTTGCTCTCGCTCCCACTTGAACGCGGTGCCTGCAGCCGGTGGAGCGAAAAGGCCACGCGCTCCCGTATTCCTTTTCATAAAAATTGACACTGTTCTTTAGATGTTCGTTTTAGTCCTTCACACGCTTCCTATTACAGTCGTTGGCTCGAAGTGAAAGGCAAAGTTCTCCTTAGGTGAAGTAAGTTTACGCTCCATGAAATGCATACGTAAATGCATAATTAGTGCTACAGCTCTCATGCATTGTGGATTAGTAGCCGTTGTGTTAACCCCGTGTTAATAAGTTTCCTTCAGCCTGTCACCGATTAAGAGTTGCATACTTGCTTCAATATATTGCCTGGGTTGAATTCTTAGACGTAGTATTTAAGTGAGTAGAAAGTGTAAGGTGCAACAGTTCATACGTGTTCCCTGCGTCTTCATTTTTTTGCATGAGGCTTTAAATGTCAGTTCGTGGAGTCATGTTTTAATGGCACCTAGATTCGGAGTCGGTAGGTGAACTGACCATTCTGCGTGTGTCTGCGCGCATTTCTTTTCAGGGCTTTTCTGCTAATTCGCTACGGCTGCTGAAATTCAAATAACCCCTTTTTGTCTCTCTTTAAGGAAGTTATTTTCAGGAGCGAAGCTTCCTAAGCCGTGGGTCTTGCGTCCTCGATGTATGTAGTAGGTAGCCACCTCTCGTTTATTCTTTGGAATGTCCGCTAGATAGCGGCACTTATATATGGTGAATATATGATGTGTATATGATGAATATATGATGGAAAGAGTCGAGATGGTGGTGCTTGGAGGGTTTACTAGATGGATGGAAGGATGGACATACAGACGACGGACGAGCCTATGTACGGACAAACAGACGGACGAACAAATGAACGGACAAACATACAGGCGAACGGACAGACAGACAGACAGACAGACAGACAGACAGACAGACAGACAGACAGACAGACAGACAGACAGACAGACAGACAGACAGACAGACAGACAGACAGACAGACAGACGCGGCCAGCGGATGGACGATTCACGCTTTACCGATAACACCATCCGAAGCTTCGCCCCACTCATTGTCGTTCACTCGATAGATATGCTGTGATTTTTTTATATTTTTCCGCATGCAAAATCGAATTAGATAATGCATTCCCGCGTGCCAGTAAAAAGTAGAAAATAGTTACGCGAGACCAGTTTTCTTACAAAATTGATTTTAAACGACAACACAGTGAAAACAAATAGTGCTCTAAATGAAATGGTCGCATGCTGACTTGCCGGGGCAGGGACGATGACGATGAGGTCGGCGGAGGCGCGAGCAGTGCGAGCGCTTAGACTTCGAAATAATCCAGTTGGTTTTCGTGTTTTATTGTAGCAGGATCTTTCTTCCTGTGCCTTGCCGCTACAGAATAACATCCTTAGAAGTGCTGCCTAGCGTTTCTACATATGGGCTTATTTCCGTCACGGGTTCCATGTTGTTCTTGGAGTAATTGTTGCATAAAAGGTTAATCTTCGAACCCGACCCGCGATGTCGCTGTCTGTATCCATCATCCGTAACAAAAACGAAAATGAAATTAGCATTTTATAGCAGACACATCCCAATTCAGTGATATTAAGGCATGGGATCAGTATTCGTGCCTTGTGTTTACGATGCTCATGCTCAAAAAATCCAAGGTAAAGAAGATATTACGCAATACTAGACTGTTATTTGTAAGGGGGGGGGGGGGGGGTTAGTGTCAAGCGTGCACGTGCGCCCAAACCTTTCGCACAAAATAGGTGTACATATTGTCCCGTTCTTTTTTTAATGCAGATTCCAACACCGCAGAGTCCTGCTGACGATCGCCGAGACGGGACTGGCTGTTCCACACCGACAGCGTTATCATCACGTTGTCAAAGACGATGCTAAAGGGTCCGAGCTGTTCGAGCTCTATTTCGCAGTTTGTCTGATAGGATGGGCTATTTCATGTACTGTATTAGTTCTGGAGCTGCTTATGAAGCATACACGACAGTGCTTGCCTCACCGTTATCAACCGCCAATCTAGTTCAGAGTCTGTCTGACAGGATGGGCTATTTCATGTAGAGTATTAGTGCTGGAGCTGCCACTGTTTGAAAAAATGGGTCCGGGATATCCCCCTTTCCGAAGCACACTGTCTATTGGACTGATTTTCTCTTCTTAACAAAACGTTGCTCACGAATTTGAAAATCCACAGTAGCATCAATATGAACAAATTCTGTACAGTGCCGCAATCATGTTGTCAAAATCAGTTCGCGACATGGGCAGAATTGACTGCAAAAAAATTATTTTTATTGAAAAGGTGAAGCAATGAATAAGCTAGCGACAAATTTCAATGTTGAAATAAGTGAGGCTGGCAGTCAACTCATTCAGATCCTATCAACTCCACAAACGCTGGTGTAAGAGAGCACGGCTGCTCCAGATACATTTTTGGCACAGTTTTTTCGTGTTCAGAGTGCAGCCTGTATAAACTCCCGGCTGCTGTTGAGGCACAATGCACGCGCTGATTGTTGCCGCGATAGCGCGGCAACCATAAGCGCCCCCCCCCCTCCCTCAGTTTGCTCACGAGATAAGTGCGCGCAGACGACCGCGGTCGGAAAGGCGATGTTCGCTCCCCAGAAAGAGGATGCTAGCGCATCCTTCCACGCATGCGTACATACATACATACATACATACATACATACATACACACACACACACACACACACACACACACACACACACACACACATACATACATACATACATACATACATACATACATACATACATACATACATACATACATAGATACATACATACATACATACATACATACATACATACATACATACATACATACATAAATACATACATACATACATACATACATACATACATACATACATACATACATACATACATACATACATACATACATACATACATACATACATACATACATACATACATACATGTGACGTATCAAGTGATGGTTAGGAGAAGTAGAGAAGGAAGAAGTGAGAACAGAATAAACATGGCGTATGAGCCAGGCCACGTCTGCCATTCATCATAGCGTCACACAAGCCGACAGGATGAAGACCTGGCGGCCACTTCATCAACTGGCCACCATCTTCGAACGTCTCAGCAAGACGCAGTGACCGAACGTGGACCACGAAAGTACATCCCGACACTACTCCAAGACCAGCATCATGACGGCACCATCAGACGACCTTGACATCCCCAAGTACACCGGATCAGCGGACGATGGACCCGTACAGGACTGGTTCAACCTTTTCGAGCTCCACGCCGCCGCTGCATCATGGTCGGAACGGGAGATGATGATAGACTTCACTGATTACATCTCAGGTGAGGCATTCAAGTTTTACCTCACCCACATCTTCGAGAACGATGAGTCTTGGCAAAAGATAAAAAAAAATGATCATATGGTTTCAAGACTATAATCAAGATTCGGTTACAACCAGCCAAATCGATGCATTCAAATCTAGTAATCACAGTCATACGCAGCCTTCTTGCATTCGAGCACAGAGCAGAAGTTTACAATTCCCGTCAGGCGAAGTCAGTCATCTGCTCATAGAAAGACATCCCAGCAGTTTTTCTGCAAGGCCCAACCTTCCACCTGGTTTCGCATCTGCACAAATATCGCCAACGCTAACCTCTTCCATGCAATACACAAATCAAGACAATATTCAAGCACCTAATGTACTTGACTCTTCATCTTGCTTACGTAAGCCACCACCTGGTTTTGAGCCAAGTAGCTCGTCTGGTGCTCGTTACTCTCATCGCACCCCTCAATATATCGCCGCATACACAACAGACCACCTGAAATATCGGCCAAATAACTTGTCAAGCCACTGCCATTCCGAAAGCGGTTGTACTTCAAGAAGGCTTGGCTCAATTCTCGCGCAAAGAAACGAACCTACAGAATTGGAACCACGTCAAGCGATGTTTGCGGCGATGTCATTCTCAGGAACCGGACCAACCGAAAGTGGAAACAATACGGAGTCACCATTCAATGCGAGTCTCGCCGATAAAAACGAAAATGTATCTACTGCTTTTCTTGACAGAAATCATGCTTGCATCCCACTCGTAAATAATGTTAGCACTATCGACAGCGTCTCCTTATTCAACGACGATGACCAACCACAATTTTCTCAGAGCCATCACCAAACCAAGAAAATACGACGACGAACGAAAACTTCAACAGAAGCACACTCACGACTTGAACTACTTAAAAAATTAAGGACTTTGATCCAAGGGTCACTTCAAGAAGTAGGACGTTTGCGGATGAAGGAACATCGCCACAGACGCTCTCTGCGTCTGCGGTTACATGGACAACACCACGGAAAACGCCCATAAAGACGCGGAAGCACTTCTTGCACGCCGCCAGCACACAGGCATCTAGCCGTCACCATCTCTCAAGAAGCAAGCATTCTAGATACAATGCGTCTGTCGCAGCCACGACTTGAAATCCGACGCATTAGACATACAACCTTCCAACGCTACAAGGACTCCCAACCTTGTTCGTTTTTCGCTACTATCCAGGCTGTGTCATCATCATTTCCACGTCGAATGCAGGGTTATGCTCTCTAGAACGCAACAGCCAACCTCGCCCACCTGAGGTCTCCTAGATGTCACTGGACTGCCTTCCCTGTGAAGATTTTTGTGCAAGTGCATGGAACTGCCGTGTTACATGGAACTACTCTATCTTGTGATATTTTTTTCTATGATGAGACACCACTTGTTCATGCTTCATAGTTTGTAGCTCGCGCATTCTTTCGGGGGAAGGGGGAATCGTGTGACGTATCAAGTGATGGTTAGGAGAAGTAGAGAAGGAAGAAGTGAGAACAGAATAAACATGGCGTATGAGCCAGGCCACATCTGCCATTCATCATAACGTCACATACATACATACATACATACATACACACATACATACATACATACATACATACATACATACATACATACATACACACATACATACATACATACATACATACATACATACATACACACACACACACACACACACACACACACACACACACACACACACACACACACACACACACACACACACACACACACACACACACACACACACACACACACACACACACACACACACACACACACACACACACACACACACACACACACACACACACACACATACATACATACATACATACATACATACATACATACATACATACATACATACATACATACATACATACATACATACATACATACATACATACATACATACATACATACATACATACATACATACATACATACATACATACATACATACATACATACATACATACATACATACACGTGAATAACGGCGATGGCAAAAAACCAGCCGAAAGTGTTCATATAATTGCTATGGCAACAATATTCACATACAACGTTTGAATTAACTGAGTGAATGTCAGCCCAGTGTCACATTGTGAATATAACATAAATGAGTCGCAACGAATTAAAGCACGCTTAAGGTCATCAAATGTAGTACGGCTCTACGAAAAAGGCGCGTGTAGTTGATCTCTTTGGAGAGTATAGACGCTTCCGCAACAATTTGTTTCTAGCCCCGCCGCGGTGGTCTAGTGGCGAAGGTACTCGGCTGCTGACCCGCAGGGCGCGGGTTCGATTCGCGGCTGCGGCGGCTGCATTTTCGATGGAGGCGGAAATGTTGTAGGCCCGTGTACTCAGATTTGGGTGCACGTTAAAGAACCCCAGGTGATCTAAATTTCCGGAGCCCTCCACTACGGTTTCTCTCATAATCAGATAATGGTTTTGGGACGTTAAACCCAACATATCAATCAACATTTTGTTTCTATAGAAGTGGCAGCACCTGACCTCAAGGCTAGTTCCCATTTAGTTCCTCGTACAAGGGAACTGTCAGTCCCCACATATCACCCAATGGTCTAACAACTTGTCCTGACATATAAACCTTACAGAACAAATGTCATTTTCCCCACTAGCACCTGACCAGATGAATAGCGAGTTCCCTCAAATGATCCGTGTCAGTGATTTCTTTGTCATCTATTCTCGATTAAGATGACCAGTTAATCTCCAGAAGTTCTCATACCTACGCTTCGCAGATTAGACAATGTTTCGGCGGTTTTTTTTTCGTTTTTTTTAATGAGCACCAACAAAACATCTAAGAGACACACTGAAAGACTGTAGTCTCGCGTGTTTCACTGCTTTCGCAGTCAATGCGACAGCGTGAGACGAAATTTTTACACTCAAGTGCTTCATTTTTAAAGTTTCTGCTTTCTTTCACTGAAATTTGTTGCCCAATGTCAAAAACAGGGCGAAACCCGTTGTCGAATCTCGTACAACTTTCTTCCTGAAGCTGCTCCGATGAAACGGACTGCTGACTAGAATCATACAGGCCAACGAACAGAAAAGTCTGCACGCCTTGCACAACGGCGGCTTCCTGCAAAGTTCCAAGAAACTGTTCTAAGGAATTCAGAACAGTTAGTCACATGGGATAGAAAGCGTGAAGGTGAATCGATACAGCAAATACGTGCAAGGCAAATTAGAAAAAAATTCTGCCCCCTCTCGACGTTGCTTCTCTTTCTGAACTAGGCTCAACTCACTCCATTACGCACGTCTATCGCCTGTTTAGGTTTCCCACGCTTTCCGCCTTGTCAGACTTCACTCGCTCTGCTGGCCTCTATAGAAATAGCGGACGACGGATGCCAAGGGATTTCACTCGGCTGTTAGCACTAGTGTTGTATAAATGTGCACGTAAAATATTGCAGGTAACTAGGTTCCCTATATTATCTCAGATGATTAACCATACACATTTTCATCAACATACTACGCTCAAGTTTGGCCGCAGCGCATGCATGGCCGCAGCGCGTCTTCGTGCATGTACGCCACAATATTGTTACGTACGTGTTGATGCCAGTGTCAACTAGAGGACGCTTCTAGTTATAGAAGAGGTTGAAGTGTCTCGGTTTCAGAACCGATTGTTTCGCACTTGCCAACGGCGTCTGCAACTGCAACTTCAACACTACACGCATCATTTTGGTGGAAGTTCTGGGTGCGTTTCTACGGAAGTCGGAGCTGGATCTCTGCTACGGACGTCACATTGGTTCCGCTGCTGTGGCTAATGACAGTGTACCGGTCACTCAGGCACCAGTGCAATACGTCATGCCTCCACTACGTGACCCGGGAATCTTCACCAGTATTGGCAAGGTCGACGTCGATGAGTGGCTGTCAATGTACCAGCGTGTCACCAACAGCTACTGTAGGGACCCAACAATTATGCTGGCGAACGTGATATTCTACCACCCCTCAACGTCAGTGCCTGCCGAGTGCCCCCACGAGGCGATTCTCGCAATAGGCCTTTTGACAGTTCATTCTGCACTTATCGACTGTTCAACCAGGAGGATTGAGCTACCCCAGTGCTGTGCCGACGCTTGCGTAGATGTCAAGCCCCGACTTCACTCCACTGACTTTGTTCTGCTGCAACATGGTGCTGCGACTTACATCCCCATGTCGCCGTGCCCACCACTTCAGGATAGTGCTTACGTCGTGTCTCCACCTTACGCTGTCACGCTAGAACATTAAATAGCTCTCCCTAGCTCCATCATTACGCTCACCAACAACCACGCGTGGCTTCCTCTCCTGAACTTTGGCTCCGTCACCACAAGCTCTTCCTGAGGGCGTATCTCATGCTGTCTTGTCCCCTTTGGACGACCCCGGAGTATGTGAACTAAGCTATGAAGAACTACTTGCGTTTGCTCAGCCTTCGGCTCCGACGACGCCATCTAACGAGAAGTTCACCAAAAAGATAGCGCCTGACCTACGCCGTTCTTACGCTGACCCCTTCCGTCGCGTTTTGCTGTCCTACGAAGACATATTTGATTTCGACAACCACCCGCTAGGTCGAAAACACATCGTTACTCATCCGATCCACACTGGTGACGCTCCGCCCATCCACAGACGTCCCTATCGTGTGTCGGCGGCAGGACGTCACGTCTTACGAACAGAGGAACAGAGAAAGTGCTGCCCAAGGATATAATCGAGCCCTCCTCCAGTCATTGGGCATCCGCAGTCGTTTTAGTAAAAACATAGACAATACTTGGAAGCTCTGCATTGATTATCGTCATCTGAACAAGATGACCAAAAAAGGACGTTTACCAGCTTCCGCATATTGTTGATGCACTAGACTGCTTACACGGTGCTAGTTATTTCTCTTCGATCGATTTACGTTCTGGCTACTGTCGAATTGCAGTCGGTGACAGAGATCACAAGAAAACGGCGTTTGTTACTCCTGATGGTTTCTACCAACTCAAAGTGGTGCCTTTCGGCCTATGTAATGCTACGGCCACATTCGAATGCATGATGGACTCTCTTCTACGTGGTTTAAAATGGCCCACATGCTTGTGTTATCTCGACGACGTTATTGTTTTTTCACCGACTTTCGACAGCCAACTCCACCGGCTCTCGGCCATCCTTGTCGTCTTCCGACGAGCGGGCCTACAGCTGAATTCTGCGAAATGTCATTTCGGCCGTCGTCAATTACGCGTTCTCGGTCACCTGGTGGACGCTACTGGCATACAGCCTCAACCCGACAAAGTGCGTGCAGTCTGTGAATTTCCAACTCGTCGTACCCCTTCTGATGTCCGAAGTTTCCTGGGGATGTGTTCATATTCCAGACGCTTTATTGAGAACTTCGCCGACATTGCTCGCCCTTTTACCGGTATTCTATAAAAGGACAGCTCTTTCAGTTGGGGACCTGAGCAAGCTCTGGCATTTTCCAAGCTTACGAGTCACCTTGTGAATCCGTCCATTCTGGGCCATTTTGACCCATCTGCTCACACTGAAGTCCGTACGGATGCAAGTGACCATGATATTGGCGCTATTTCGTCCCAGTGACAGGGAAAGCCGCCTTCTTTAGGCCTCAGAGCGTAACTACTCAATCACAGAACGTCAATTTCTAGCCCTTGTGTGGGTCATTGCCAAGTTTCGCCCATATTTGTTTGGACGGCATTTCACTGTGGTAACAGACCATCACGCCTTATGTTGACTCTCCTCACTCAAAGATCATACGGGACGCGCCTCGGTCACTGGGCTTTACGCCTCCAAGAATACACATTTTCAGTGTCCTACAAGTCTGGACGGCTACATAAGGACGCCGACTGCCTCTCCGGTTCTACCGTCGACCCACCTGACACCCTCAAAACTGATTCAGGTATCTGCGTTTTGTCGCTCGGCGATTTGTCGCTCGACCAATCACCCACGAGCCACGCCACGACCCATATTTGCGATCCCTTATACAACGCCTCGTTTCAAAACCACGGGACAGCTTCCTCCGTATGTTTGTTCTGCATGACGGTACTTTATATCGACGCAATATGACACCACATGGTGCTGAGGTGTTCCTCGCTGTTCCTGAAAATTTGCGTCCAACTATCATTTCGCAATTACACGATGCTCCCACCACTGGCCATTTGGGTGTTTACCGAACTTACAATCGCGTGCACAGACGTTTTTTCTGGCCTGGCCTATACCACTCGTTTCGGCGCTAAGTCGCTTCCTGCGAACTCGGCCAACGCCGGAGAAAGCCTTCTCTTTCTCCTGCTGGGTACCTTCAGCCCATACCTATCCCCAGTGAACCATTCTTTCGTGTCGGCCTGGAACTCCTTGGTCCTTTCCCGACGTCGTCTGCGGGTAAAAAGTGGCTGGCCGTAGTGACTGATTATACGACACGTTATGCTATTACGCGAGCCCTTCCTGCCAGCTGTGCAATCGATGTCGCTGACTTTCTTCTCCATCAAGTGATCTTACACCATGGTGCCCTGCGTCAGCTTCTGACTGATCGAAGTCGATGTTTCCTTTCGAAAGTTGTCGATGACCTTCTCCGCTCTTGTGCAACATCTCAGAAGTTCAGCACGGCTTACCATCCGCCAACAAATGAACTTACTGAGCGTTTGAATCGTACACTCACGGACATGTTATTCATGCACGTGTCTGAGGACCACCTTGATTGGGACTGTGCGTTACCATTCGTGACATTTGCCTATAATTCGTCCCGTCATGATATTACTGGTTCCATTTTATCTGCTGTATGGCCGTGACCCGCTCTTGCCACTCGATTCGCTACTTCCTTCTGAGGCAAACTCAACCGCAATTCACGCTCACGAAGCCATAGTTCGCGCGGCGACGGCACGTTGCGTTGCCCATGATCGACTCCAGGCATATCAAGCCAACAAAAAGCGCCATTACGACAGTCACCACCACGACGTTTAAGCCCTGGCTACCTGGTCTTGCTCTGGCTGCCTTGGCGTCACGTTCGCTTGAGTGAAAAACTTCTGCCGTGCTACGTCGGGCCTCACCGAGTTCTCGCCGAGTTACCGAAGTCACATACGAGATCTCACCGCTAACTCCCAAGACTTCGTCCACCTCACCAGCTACTGAGACTGTACAAGTTTCCCGCCTAAAGCCCTACGTCACGTTCACTGATCCGACGCACCAAGACGGTGTTTTTGCCGCCGGGAGTTAATGTTACGTACGTGTTGGTGCCAGTGTCAACTAGAGGATGCTTTTAGATATAGAAAAGGTGCAAGTGCCTCGGGCTCAGAACCGATTGTGTCGCACTTGCCTGCAGCGTCTGCAACTGCAACTCTACACATATCAATATTAGCGTGCCAAGCCACCAGCAACAAGGCTCGGAGTTTTCGGCGAGTGGCGTCATACAGCTCAAGCCAGCCAGCCAGCCAGCCACCACTGTCGCCAGGCAACGAGGTCAACATCGAGCGATTGTATATTACAGTGAGCGAAAGTTGAGCCGCTGACACGAACGGTGACGTACTGCTCATAAGCGAGCTTGGCAAAAGACAACAGTATTGACAAAATGACGGCGAAAGGTAGGAAAGGCTATCGGCAATAAATATCCACAAAAATGTAGATCACAACTAAAGTTGGCTAGCTAATGGCCCGGGAGTCCTTGCGGTATAGAAATCGTGCTTAATTGTTTGCGGGCCACTCGAATTCACCTTGGACTAATTGCTGTGAAGCGAGTCCTCTGAGCAAAGTCGAGAGTTCACACCTCATCACCGGGGCGGAATCCCAAGTGACAGAACGGTGAGCGACCGGCCCTCCGACGGGAGCTACAGCATCTGACTCTCAAGCCGGCCCTAGATTCGCACTGCCTGTGCGTGACATAAAACACCAGCGAGCCCGTTGCCGACCATCGCGATGCGTTTCGTGCTCGTAGCGGAATAAAGAATGACCACTTATGAAAGAACCTAGCGCTCATTTCTTCCTGCAGTCAAAGTGAAACCACGCCAGTTTTGTTGTTGCTTTCATTGTTCACACACATTTTGCTTTATTTTTTTATTCTTGCATTGTTGCTAGCTTGCTCGTAAATTTTGAAAAATATATATTTTTTCGTACTGCACGAGACGTTTAATATATGTGCTTTGGTAATAGGATATCCCCCAGTGAGTTCTCCTAACTACGGGACCTCTGAACGTAATACGTATTCCTAACGATGCAAAAGAACTGAACAAAACTTACTTGACTTGAAAAAAAATATATATTACCAGCATGTTGATGAACGTCGCGTTACACACATACAATTTTCTGAACTCTATAACAATATTTACGAGATTGGCTGGACACTATCGAGTGTCTTGTGTGCTTTGAAGCTGTTACATAAATTTTCGTGTACATGCGAACAGGCGTCCTCAAACACGATGACAAAGCCACCGAGAAGGACTAGAATATATTGGCCCTCTGAAGCTGACATCCGGATACACTTTTACGGAGGCGTATGTATATCCAGTATATATACGTAAACACATACCAAAGCAAAAATTGTGAACAAATGCAAAGAAGTACAGGACTCCAGCCATTATATGGCGTAATCATGCCAATCGTGCTTCCTTCTACTGTTTCTTACATTAAAAAAACATGAGCCCTTATTTCTTGGGTCCAGCCCAACACCATTTGCTGCGTGACGCTGAGGTGCATGAATGACGTGAGCATACGAACCCAATCACCACCACCAGCCAAAAACGAGCAAAGAGTACGACCACAGAAATCACTGAATGGCCAGAGCTAACCAAAAATTCACAAGCAATGCATACAAGGCCTTAT
This sequence comes from Rhipicephalus microplus, assembly GCF_043290135.1. Lineage (NCBI taxonomy): Eukaryota > Metazoa > Arthropoda > Arachnida > Ixodida > Ixodidae > Rhipicephalus > Rhipicephalus microplus. The sequence goes on from NC_134704.1 coordinate 69,284,646, forward strand.
GGGACCACATTAGAGGTATAACATAAGACGCGAGTAGAGATTGGAGTAGGTCAGAGAACAAAGAGCTGTTAAGGATATCTTGGTCAAACTCAAGAAGTGGGTGCGGGCAGGGCATCAAGTGCGTAGTCAAGATAACCGCAAAAGAGTGGCTACTTGGGTCGATTGGTATTACATTTTGAAAGAAATTTACTTTCATAGTGCGCAGGGAACGTTTAAAAAAGATAGAGCAGTGAGACAGGACAGAGCGTACACTTACATCTGATTTAATTGCATAAATCCTATGCATTTATTGCACAGATGCCAATTTTATTGCCACCTGTGCAATAAAATTGCTTGTAAGTGTGCGCTCTGTCTTATCTCACTGCTCTATTTTCTTTCTCAAATGTTCCTTGCGCACCAAAGAAAGTAAATTTCTTTCAAAATGCAGTACCAACCAGCCCAAGTAGCCACTCGTTTGCAGTATATTTCAAGTACATCGGGCTCTTTTCGCTTCCCTGCCTGTTCGAGATAGGCTTGCGTGAGTTTGATCGTTGATTCAACGTTCAAAGCCAGGCTTTACGCCTTTTACCTGAAGAATTCCTACCTACCACCGGAAGTATCACGCCTTTTTGGTGGCTTGGAACCTTCCTGGGGCCACAAGAAAAGGATGTGCAAGATGCTAAAGGAGAGGCTTGGAGACAGGTGAGATTCTTCACAGATTGCCTTCTTGTCATTAACCTGAATCAGGGTTCTTTCAAGAAAGCGAATGAAATGTTGTGGCGAAATCTACGGGATGCCTCGCAAACTTCTGCATTTCTTTGGCGTTCTATGGTGATTAGGCTACCAAGGAAAAAAAACCCGAAACCATTCGTTTTGAGCCAGAAAATGGTCGTTCATGGCAACGAAAGGATTCCCAACGACGTGTAGTGCCTTCTAGAACTAGGTCCTAAATACTGCGTTTATCCGCCGCTTGATAAGACTGAATTGGTCAGTCTCGTCAGGCAAGCTTCGGGAAGAGCAAAAGTTGATGAATTTGAGAGCTTCATCCAACAGGGAGTCAAGTGTCTGCCCAAGTAACCCATGAGGGAAAGAACTTTAAAAATTCAGCATGCCGTGTCTGCTCTTAAAAAAGCGAACATCAAGTTACTCCAGTCTGACAAGGAAGGAGGATTTGTCCTGGTTTTTAAGCCACTCTATGAGGACAAGGTGGTAGCAGCGTTATCAGGGAACTTCAGAGAACTACCGAAAGTAGCTCCGGCTAAAGTTAAGCGAGAAGCTGGGCGAAATAGCGGGGCTCACTAGATTGGCCTTGTCGGTGAGGACGTGCAAAGGTACAAGCCTCGCTGTCTTCTTCACGGCCAAGACACACAAGAAACTGTCCTTTTCGGGTCATCGTATTGGAGCGTGACTCCTGGCAAAAAGTTGTTGGGAGGTATCTACAAATGCATATTACAGCCCTGACCATTGAAGATTCATTCATCATATAAAAAACCCCAGGACGTCTCAGGCTCTCTAGGCGATGAATGTCCCCAAAGTGCCTGTGCTTTTTCCGTGGACGTTAAGGACTTATTCGGTTCCCTACCTTAGGAAATTCTGTACAAGGAGGTGAAAGAGTGCATCCAGCGATATGGTGAGAATGATTTTTGTGAACTTTGTGGAACTGACGTAGGTAGCTTTTTTGAACTTCTGAACTTTGATTTGCAGTCGACGTTCGTCACGAGAAATGACAAATGGAACATTCAAAGAAAGAGCGTGTGTATTGGATCATGTTTAGCTCCAGTTCTCAGTGACATTTTATTAGCTCATTATGACAATTGCATACAAAGAAGGCTTGCTGAGACACATACCGTTAAGGTATTTCCCCACGTTGATGATTTTTTTAATCTTTTATATTGCAGAACAGGTTGACAGAAGGCAGCACGCTGACTAGATTTTCAGCATTTTCACTCGGAACATGACCGATCTGCAGCTGACGACGGAGTTTCCTGACAATAACAAACTTAGACATTTAGATACAGAGCTTCTATTTCTGCCAGAACAAGTGTGCTGGCAATACGATCCCTCCATCCAAGAAAGCCCTGTTACCATTTAGTTCAGCGCACTCCAAGCTTGTTTAGCGAGGAATTTCCAAAGCATGTATGATGGCATCTTGTCAAGGTCTTGTCATCACCAGGTTCAGAGCAGTTTTGGCAACCAGGTTAACAGACTTTAAAAAGCAGGCTTTCCTGATCACTTGCTCTCGCGCATAGCAGAATCACTTCTGAATGTATTAGGGTAGGGCCAGAATGCATGGCACTCATCTCAGGACGAGCCAAAGCCGAAAGCGTCTGCCATTCCTTATGTGCACAAAGCTTCCCACTGCTTAAAAAGAATCGTGGAGAAAAATGGGGTCAAGGTTGTCTTCAGGGCAAAAAATAAGCTGAGCTTTCTTTGTAAAAGAGTTAACAGCGAATAATCTTAAGGTGTCGGGTGCAACAAGAAGCATGCAAAGATGCTTGTAGAATGTATTATAGACGTTGTATATTCGATTTATTTATCATGTGGTCGATGCTACATCAATCAGGTGGGGCACTGTCTGAACGATCACCTTAGATAGCATGCAAATCTGATGCGCGAATCAGTGGGCAGCCACTTGGCAAGTCACTGTGCGAATTGTGGGTGCACCCCGAAGTTTGATGTATGCCAAGTAATTGCGAAATATAAGGACCACAGGGCACGTGGAATACATGCAGCTTTTTTTATTCGTTAAGCGAGAACTGAGTGTGTCAGTACCCCGTCCGTAACTCTGTTAGATAATGAATACAAGTATCTTTTCAGTTTAGTTGTCAATTAAAGATTGGAATAAGGTGGCCTGGCGCATGCGCTATCATTTGTCTTTTCTTCTGTGTGTGACCTCCTCGCCCACTTCACTGTATATATATTCCTGCCATCTGTGGAATAAGATTGCTTGTAAGTGTGCGCTCTGTCCTATCTCACTGCTCTATCTTCTTTCTCAAACGTTACCTGCGCACTAAGAAAAGTAAATTTCTTTCAAGATAACCACTGGTCATTAACAATAACTGACTGGATAACAACAGTAGGCCGACACGTGAGGAGTTGGAATGTTAAATGCACAGGTGAGATTAAGTAGTTCACGTGTGTAACGAGGCCGCAGCAAGCACGGGACCGTGTTGATTGGCGGCAAATATGCACCTTTTCACAGGAGGGAAAAAACACCCTCATGATGGGCTGCGCGCGAGAGTACAAAGGCCAAAGGCGCAGCCTTGTCAGTGCATTTTTGAGGGGTCACTCCAATTTGCGCAGCTCAAAGGGGACTATAGCCGTGCCTAGCGAGGCGTTTTGGGAAAGGTCTATAGGACTGGCTTTTGCGCTCTAGGGGGCGTAGTCACGCTGTTGATGATAATGACGATAATGATGATGACATGCAGGTAAACTGACTTTCTAACGAGCCTTTCAATTACCAGCAATAACCTCTGTCTTTCAAGTAGCACATTAACCGAGATTACAAAAAAAAAAAGACGTCGAAAGGCACATTCAGTGTATAATATTTCGTCAGCAGCCAAACGGTCCCGTTTTTTACGGAATTACAATGCGACATTGTACCTCATGACAATTCCAAACTGAAAATGCCCTATATATTCAACATATATGATCCTGTTTCAAACCGTTATGAGTCACCAACTCGGCCAGTCAACCATTGTGACAATTGTGACAAATCTGGTTACAAAACACAAGACAGCGCACGGTGCATAGGACTGAGAGAACAGCACCAAACAAGTTAGAGGTGTGGTTGCATCTACATTTCAAACTGAGGGCGCCGTAGCAGCGAGTCTTAATGAAAGCGTCTATGCTTGGGTTATCGTATTCGTGTATTTGCGGGTTCGCAACTGAAATTTAACCAGGACTGGTTATGAATACGTGTCATAATATTCGCGGTTGACCGCACTTAGCGAATGTGGTGCATACGTGAGCAGATACCGCTCTGAAACAAAATAACCAGTAGACTTTTTAGGCACATCTATCGAATTGCATTTAAAGATTTGTCATATATAGGACGCGATAGTGCGCATTAGTGCCGGGCGCGCTTGCAGCTCTGCCTACAGGCGTCCATCGTGCGGAACCGGTTGGCCCCGCCTAGGCACAGGTGGCTTCTGTCGCTGCCGGCAACCGGCACCCTTCGGCAGCGCCTCGATCGAGAGCCCTTCGAGACGGCGTCCGCGAAGTAAGAGAAGCGCAAAAGAGTAACTTTGCACTGCGTGGTCTTTGGCACCCGGCAGGGACGCCGCCTGTCGCCGCAACTTCGGGCGCATTCCGCAGACGTGTGAAAGACGTGCGCTCCATCGGACGGGCAGAGGCCGCGCGGGAAGTGCCAGCGGCGGCACGCCCGACCATCCGAGTACCACCACGTCTTCAGGATGTCTCGCCTGTTGTGACCAGCAAGAAATAGGCGGCTAAATAAAGAACAATGTTAGAGTTTTAGTACTGTGTACGCTGCGTACGTGGCGGCGTTGCGTACGTAAGGACGCCACGTTCTGCGTAGTGCGCATGCGCAGACCGCAGCGCGCACGTATCGCGTTACGTACGCAGCCGCTACGTACGCACGCATGAGATGCGTGCATGCGTACGTATGAGGTGATCGCGCCGCTCTCGAACAAGTTCGCGACAGCGCGAGACTTCGTTTTGCAAAATGTCGGCATCGAAGGCAAGCACCGACGGGCTCTGTGGCTTAAAATATGGCCATAATCTGGCTATAACACTTGGATTGGCTCACATTGGCTGTCAACAACACGTGCTTCTATTTTTATCTACCAGATGGCGCAACACGCTTCACGCTCGTTACGTACGCGGGTACTACGGCGTACTAAAAGCCGATTAGTGGCAAATGACGCCACGTAACGCAAGGCGCTTGCGTGATGCGTACGTAGCACCATTGCGCAGTACTAAAGCTCTCTGTTGATGGACAGTACAGATAAAAATGCGGGGTTTAACGTCCCAAACCATCATATGATTATGAGAGACGCTGTAGTGGAGGGCTGCGGAAATTTTGACCACCTGGGCTTTTTGTTTTAACGTGCACCCATTTCTGAGCACACGGGCCTACAGCATTTTCGCCTCCATCGAAAATGCAGCAGCCACAGCCGGGATTCGACCCACGACGTGCGAGTCAGAAGCCGAGTACGTTAGCCACTAGACCACCGCCGCAAGGCTCGGGGAACAGTGTCAACAAAAAAAAAAGCACACCTGTTTTTTTTTTTTTTTTTGACGAATCGCTTTCTTGCATTCGCCAAGACGAATACCTTATCTGATGCCTCGTCAAACCTAAAATGCCAATGTCGGCGTCGGTGAGCCCTGAAGGTGATGGGAAAAATCATCCTGTAACACATTTTACGCAATACCTCCGTAGCCACGAATCCAAAGCTTACATCATGCTATTACAAGAGAATGTAGTACCAACCGCCACGTTTTCCGGATACCAGCGGTTGTCCGGCCCCTCGGGAGGACGCGGTATTGCCACCCTGGTCGCTAACAAGATTACCTGCACAGCGCACAGTCTCAATGTGCCCGAAATCGAGCACGTTATGGTCGAAATTCTCCCTGGCAACATATCACAACAAAGCGTGTACATGCTCAATGTATACAGTAGTCTCAGCCACCATAGACAAAGATTCACACGCTTGTTCCAGAAAGCTGTCCGTCTCGCTGCGCCTAACCCGCTAGTGATTGCAGGCGATTTTAACGCCGCGCATAGCGCTTGGGCTACACATACGACACCCCCAAAGGTAACGAGCTCTGGAAAATTTCGAATGACATGGGCCTTATTCTCATTACAGACAAGGCCTTCCCCACTCGCACTGGTACGTCCACGCAAAGAGATACTACACCGGATCTATCCTTCGTCAAGAATATCTCCGACGCCCGCTGGTCCAACCTCACGGTAGATCTCGGTAGTGACCACTTCATATTGGCTGTACACCTCCCCACAGTAAGCAGGAAGACCAAGTCGTACACGTGGGTTGACTGGGACCTCCTTCGTAAGTCCCGCACAGAACGACCTCCTCCCGATAACCCACCGAGCCTCGAGACGTGGACGGCTCAGCTCAAAGCTGATGTAAACAAGGCAACCAAAACTATCAGCACAGACCTTCCAACCGAAAAGACGGACAGTCGTCTCGCCCACCGGTCGGTCGGTCGGTCGGTCGGTCGGTCGGTCGGTCGGTCGGTCGGTCGGTCGGTCGGTCGGTCGGTCGGTCGGTCGGTCGGTCGGTCGGTCGGTCGGTCGGACGGTCGGTCGGTCGGACGGTCCGATGACCGTGCCGCCCTCCGCGGCGTTTGCGTACCGACCGTAATGGTTGCAGCAGCGCCGGCCACCGACCGACCGACCGACCCCATCCGCAACGCCCACCAATGTTGCTCAAGAATCAGCGTTCATACGTGTGCGATTGTCAATTAAAAAGCCGGTCGGTCGGTCGGTCGGTCGGTCGGTCGGTCGGTCGGTCGGTCGGTCGGTCGGTCGGTCGGACGGTCCGATGACCGTCCCGCCCTCCGCGGCGTATGCGTACCGACCGTAATGGTTGCAGCAGCGCCGGCCACCGACCGACCGACCGACCGACCGACCGACCGACCCCATCCGCAGCGCCCACCAATGTTGCTCAAGAATCAGCGTTCATACGTGTGCGATTGTCAATGAAAAAGCAATTGTTGCGCATATCTAAGGAACCATAACACATATATATTTTTGCATGTTCGTCTTTTACTAGAAAAGGCATACATAAGTAACTTTAAGGGCCGTAGCGCTTATCGCGCTGCGCTGACCATGCAACGCTTGCACGGATTGGGGAGTGTTTCCAATGCTTTGCTAAGACGAGACGGTGGTGACACCTACCCGTCGCCTTACGTTGTACACATGGCACATGGCCCTGAGACGGGCGCGCACGCCCGTCTCAGGGCCATGTGCTTTGTTTTCCAAAAAGAACTGCCAGATGGCGCTCATGTCTCACGTGTGACGTGACTTGATGCACTCGTTAGCCTCCGCTGCACGCTCGAGGCACTCTATCGCAGCGCCTCTGGAATACCATTCACCGATTTTCTTGCGCAGAACATCAAATAAATGTTTTGTTCAGTCTCTCCACACGCAAGACTGTCATCTTTCGACAGCATTTGCAAATTACATGCAGATATGGGGCCAATGTTTATCTCCATGGCGTCCATCTGGTGACCACATTCAGAGTGTGTTTGCCAAAGGGCCAACAGCACTTGACGTCAAATAATGTGTCTTTTTCAACAACTGGCACTAAAACAAGAAAACAAAAATAATAAGATCCACAATAATTGACGCTATAGCAATGGGCTTTGTTTTATCGTCGTTCGCATGAATCTCTTCAATTTTTCTCCTATAGGTGCAAAACTTATACAGAAAGGAAGTTTCAGGAATGTTCTGACTTGGCCAATAAGCCAGATGAAAGCCTTTTTGATTGTGTAAAATTATTGCAATGCACTTTGTTGAAACAGTTCAATGCTATGTCGTTTTTTTTTTACCCCAACAAAGAAAATTTTTCGTAATATGGAGACCACATCCAAACTACGTCTACGGCTACAGACAGTCGAGAAAAAGAAAATAAAGCTAGGTTAAAATTCCTGTTGAAAGTTTTGTGACGAGTCTCGCTTCCACAGTGTGAAGTTTTGACTTCATTCTTATCTCACCTCTGGCATTCCTCGAATATGACTCTCTGGTAGCACTCCGGAGCAGCGCCGTTATCGCCGTCGATGCACTTTCGCTGACAGGCACCCATAGAAGAGAATCGATTTCTGCCCCGGGCGCAAAGTCCCATCCTGTCGATGGTGATCGCCACGCAAGCGTTCACAGAGCCGCTGTGATAGAACTCGGAACTTCCAGCGGGGCACAGCGAGAATAGTGCACTCGGACATGCTGACTGCATCTGTGAAATAATACAATGGCAATGACTGGATTGCATATGCATCGGGTTGTCTGTTTAGAAAAAGTGCTTGACGATATAGGCTCGTATTCACAAACCAACTTCATCCTTTCCTCGAGGTTCCCTCATTGGTTTTCCACCTTTGATTGATTGATATGTGGGGTTTAACGTCCCAAAACCACTATATGATTATGAGAGACGCCGTAGTGGAGGGCTCCGGAAATTTAGACCACCTGGGGTTCTTTAACGAGCACCCAAATCTGAGCACACGGGCCTACAACATTTCCGCCTCCATCGGAAATGCAGCCGCCGCAGCCGGGATTCGAACCCGCGCCCTGCGGGTCAGCAGCCGAGTACCTTAGCCACTAGACCACCGCGGCGGGGCTGGTTTTCCACCTTTATTGCGCTTGATGAACAAATTAGGGCAGTATTAATGACCCAGTCTTGTCCTTATCTTTCGCCCGGTTAGCATTTTCGCGCCTTTCTAACGCATGCAGAGGGTACAAAAAGCTGAGGAAAACGTGAGGTAAGGTCGAGGTAGGCTTGTGAGTGCGGACCTTAGAGAACTTGGTACACTACTACGGGAGAGCATTAAGCCGTCCCGTGGGCCTCAAGCACGACCCATTGTGAACGCAGGAGTAGTTGGCCTTAAAATCTTCCGCACTTCATTCATGTGCGTGAGTGTATGTTTATGCTCTAACATGAAACACTGGTGTCCGCACAACTATTGATCTCTTTATTGCTTTTGTTTATTTGCTTTTCAATGACACGTACATGCAAGCTAAACCATTTCCGAAGCCTTGTTATAACTTTTATTTTGTATAAGCTCTCTCCTAATTGTCCTCATTGATATTGTGTTCTTGTCCTTGTTTGTTTTGCCAATGCAGTCGCTCTGTGTTAAGAAAGTACGATATGGTGCTAGAGGCCTCAATCAAGTAACTTATCAGTGAGGTGCCTTTCGTCTCCTGCACCACGGTAATCATGTATGGTCAAACAAATAAACAAAAACCCAAAATTTATTGCACGTGATCCTATATAAGTACACACAACACTTCATGAATGATAGAGAGAGGCGTAAGAAGTGGCACACAAGGCTATACAAATCAAACTGGCGGCTGACATGACAAAAACGCTATTTTCTTTCCGATAAACAGGTTGAAGGGTCAAGGTGAATATAACTGGCGGCGAAGCTTCCATAGAAACGCACACGCTCAGGAAATGGCGGCTCAGCAGCTGCTTATGGGGTGTAACGCCATCTAAGTGAGGAAATAACACTTCCGGTGGGGAAAAAATGAAGCGGATGTGACGCAACAATTGGTAAACGAGTTACGTCAATTTGTTGGCACTAGCACGAAAATTCGAGGTCAATTTAGTTTTCGTAGGCCCTATATCGCTAAGGACTGGCGCTAAGGCGATCACCGGCGGGTTCTCCACGAGTGCTTTTGAAGTCAACGCGCTCAACTAATACCAGCTCACAACTGGACAGTGATGTTTAAGTGTACTACTGGTCAACTCGCGTCTGTTTCCCAAGGAAACAGTCTCGGAACGTCTACTGGGCGTTCGTGGCATCTTCCACACGCGTTCATTTCACAATGAAACATGTAGTCTCGAAACTTCTATTGGGCGTTCGTGGCATCTTCCACAGAGGGAATAAAGCAAGCAGAAGCGTATATCTGTCACATTTTCAGCGTTAATTATTTGCTTCACACATTCGCAGAATCTTCAGCGTGCACACCAATTGTGTTCTTCAGTTCTAACAAGAGGAAATGACGCCCAGTCAAGTCTAATTTGATATGTGGGGTTTAACGTCCCAAAACCACCATATGATTATGAGAGACGCCGTAGTGGAGGGCTCCGGAAATTTCGACCACCAGGAGTTCTTTAACGTGCACCCAAATCTGAGCACACGGGCCTACAACATTTCCGCCTCCATCGGAAATGCAGCCGCAGCAGCCGGGATTCGAACCCGCGACCTTCGGGTCAGCAGCCGAGTACCTTAGCCACTAGACCACTACGGCGGGGCGCCCAGTCAAGTCTAAATTACCACAATTCAATTTAGTTCAAAGCTTGCAATGCATTAATTTTATTCCATGCACTACACACAATGGCAATCGTCACAAGTGTGAGGTCACTACACGCATATTGTTTTGCATTGTGCTCCAATAAATCACCGTTACTTACGCAAATGCAGGCATGCGAATCGTAACACGATAAAGAACTTGGCGATATGCTCACCGATAACACGAATAACAGTAGGCACTGCGTATTGGAGAAGAGAAGCGGGCCGCAGGAGTACTGATAGATGAAAATCCAGTGAGCCCAGTATTTTGAACCGTTGAACTTGTTTCTTATCTAGAAGATGTTGGACGTCAGGCATGCGTTTGTTGCTGGTGCATCTTGGCAGAGCACATCGTTACGCAGGTACCGAGGCAAGCACTCGGGGTTAAATGTTGTCCGATGTTCCGCTGCCCGCCAGACACAGTCGTTCCCCAATGATGAAACGCACCTCGCAACTTCACGCACAGCAGAGAACACAAGAAAGCGAGAACACCAAAACACGTGAAGGGGTGTGTCATCGCAGACGAGCGTACGCCGAGCATGCCTTTCGATGCAGCACAAGGGCTACACTGAATAATAATGGCATGGGAGATGGCGCTAGAAAAAAGTCTTTTCGTAATATTAAAACGCTGTCATAATGTCTTTTTGTTCATTACACCTACATAATACTGTCGGGGAAAGAAATGTAACTTTGGCCATTGTCAAACGACAATTAACAGTAATTAAAAAGGACTTAATTTGCGTCAGCGACCCAACTATTGTTTTTTTTTTTGGTAGCGAGACACGACATTTTCATACATCGTTTTTTTTTTTTGCAATAGAGGACATATGTACTATCGGCGTTAAATGAAACCCGAACAGCAAAGCGTGTTTTTCAAGCATTAGAAAGAGTATAGTGTTGGCCGTCCAGTCATCACCACTGACAGGGGTGCACATCCGGTTTGGCAGCGCTGCGCGATCCCCCAGGGTGCGTTATCTCCGTTTCTGCTCTACTTTTCGTATGGTGGTAATAGTCATCATCGTAGGCGTGCCAAGCACTTTTGATCGTATCACTCGCAATTCCTTGCTTTTATTTCAGCATCGCAGTGCAATTGGTGAGTTGGCAGGATAAAACAAAAAGAAAAATATCATCGGTTCGCGGTTGATTTTCAAATGATCATCGTATTTCGTTCACTAGCGCCGCTTCACCTGCATCCTTCTTTCAGAGACCGACTCGAAAACACATCACTTTTACTGGAAATGCATGCCAAGCGTTTTTTCGAAAAAAAAGAGCGCAAATTGTTTCGGTTTACCGGCACGAAGTGAAACAGCGTGAAATTGTCAGCATTATGAACAGACTTTTGTCTACTATAAATAAAATTAGCCAGAGATTCCGTGATGATGGACTCAGTGATGACAAACCGTGCTACAATACTCGCCTTCGGCTGCAATAGTTTAACCTTAGTTTTTTTTTGTTCCTTTCAAATATCATACCTGGAACACAAGCAGAAATATAGGGGGATCGGGCAGGGCTGCCACACCGCATGTGCGGGCCTGTCTGTGCCTATGACTGGTCGACGGCACGCACTATGAATTGATAAGGCTTGTGCCACGTGCTCCGCTCTTTGTGTTTCATTTGATGCCGATAGTACGTATGCATTATACGATGATTACGCTGTTTTCCTACTTCTCTGGCTCCCGTTATAAAGATAGCGCCCGTGGCGCCTCGTCATCCAGTTTGTCTAGTCGCGCTACAACGACTTTAGTGTAACTCTCTGGAAACCTAACTTGTAACACAACAATACCTATCATGCGGCCATGCAAACATGAATGTACTTACATAAACACACGCACAACCACACACACACACACAAATGCACATACATACATACATACATACATACATACATACATACATACATACATACATACATACATACATACATACATACATACATACATACATACATACATACATACATACATACATACATACATACATACATACATACATACATACATACATACATACATACATACATACATACATACATACATACATACATACATGCATACATACATACATACATACATACATACATACATACATACATACATACATACATACATACATACATACATACATACATACATACATACATACATACATACATACATAGATGTAGTGTAAATGCTCGCTAATTTGACTGCCCTTAATTTCACAAATCGATTAGTTCCGGTGTGCCCTCTGAATTCAGCAGCCCCGCCGTGGTGGTCTAGTGGCTGGGGTACTCGGCTGCTGACCCGCAGGTCGCGGGATCGAATCCCGGCTGCGGCGGCTGCATTTTCGATAGAGGTGGAAATGCTGTAGGCCTGTGCGCTCAGATTTGGGCGCGCGTTAAAGAACCCCAGCTGGTCGAAATTTCCGGAGCTCTCCACGACGGCGTATCTCATAATCATATGGTGGTTTTGGGACGTTAAACCCCACATATCAATCATCTCTGATCTCGTCCAACACAGGTATTATTTAATGACATTTTTGTTTTGCTTGACGGCATGGTAGCTTTCTTTTGACTTCTCGACCTGCGCAATGTCGCAAAACTCGAGCATGGCACAAGCTGTTGAAGACATTCGGTGGCGCTCCGCGAGTTCGCGTTAAATTGCTCGATGCAGTGTGACGCAGGAACGATATGTTTTAAGCCACTTTCGCGATGAATAACTTGTTGTCACGTGTTCGTGGTGGTGTTGCTAATTGGCGATGATATGGAATGATAATGGATGGGGATGATAAGGGATAGGTTGAAAACATGTTTCAGCTTAACCCTTTCAGCATCAGAGTTCTCATTTGGATCGTCAACCACGTGTGAAATAGAATGGTTATTTTTTTGCTAGAACTCATATTTAGCATTGGCTGTAATTACACTGCAAACCTGCGGCACACAGAAAAATGAGGCCAGGTGTGAATGAAGAAATGACAGAAGCGGTCATGCTGTTCCCGCAATTCACTGAGGCAGCTTCTGTCATCGTGCAAAAGTGGAAAATTTGTGACGTTTTTTTTTTCTACATTAGGGAAGTCCATTTTAACCAAAACTTGAAAAAACAATGAAGATTTTTTCTGTTTGTTATTTAGCGACTGACGATATATAGCCGAGCCTGCTCCTACACTCTCTCGCCAGAGGGCTGATCTCACCAGAATGCCTCAATCTACAAGGTGTTTTTTTTTACAGTACAGATTTATTATGAAAGCGTTATGACAGTCAGGCCAATTCTTTCACCTAGACGTGGAGTTCATTCGCGAAAGCGACAAGGGCCTATCTGTCGCAGTATGGCGTATCACCATGGGCCTAACTGCCTAACTGTCGAACTATCATTCTCCGAATTATCCCCATTGAACCACCTGTTACTTCCACCAGTTACTTCTTTCTGTCACTGATATAATCGCCTTGCCCGTGGTATCCCTCAAGTACGAGGCTCCATGTGGTCTCACGCACTTATGCAACGCTTGATGCCGCCGCCTTCCATTAATGCACGTTCCAACGAAACAGACGTAACTGGGTAAAGTAGCGTCACCTTTGATGTGCACGTTGCATATTTCGAACGTGGGTGATGTGAATTCTAACTGTTGCCCAGTAAACAAAAAAAAACGCTTTCGTGATAAGGAGTACATTGTCACAATCGTCCGTCTGAAAATTGGAGTACATCATCACATTTGCATTTTCAGAAAGATGCGCATAAATTTGCATCTGTATCGATTGTATAGCTTTATCACGGGCACCGGCTTTTTAGCTGTTAATACTCGGCCGCACCAGGTTGTGCCACTTTTCTCCACTGTTGTGTAGGCCGCAGAGCATAACATAGCTGGTCTGACGGTGACAAGGAGCCTTCGTCGACGATGTCCCCTTGTGACGGTTGCATAATGCAACCTAATCGACACATTTCTGTCCTGCCACGCCTTTTCACCGGACCTAAATAAACGTTTCTTTGTGTTTGATAACAAAACAGAAAAAAATTCACAAGAAAGTTAATTACTTAAATTTTCTTACGCAAAAATATCAAGAAGTACCCACGCATTTTAATGCATTCGATCAATCCATCGACGTTCTACATTAAAGGGACACTAAAGCCAACTATTATAAGTTGAAGTTGATTGTTAAAATAGCGGTCCAGAAACCTCGTATACATAGTATTACGTTTGTGCCAAGAGAGGGCATTCTGAAATAAAATAACGTTTTGGTGGCCCGCATTGGGTTAGTGCACTTAATATTACCCGCCTCAAGAAGCGGACCATCTCAAGTCACTGCAGCCGTGAACAACGTTGTCCAGCTTTACTGCGCGGTAACCGACACTAGTAGACAGAACGAAGGCAGCGGGAGCCACAGCAGCAACAACGACCAATGATCATTTTCCTGCCATTGACTTCGATATGGCAGACGTGCACGTTAAAGAACCCCAGGTGGTCTAAATTTCCGGTGCCCTTCACTACGGCGTCTCTTATAATCATATAGTGGTTATAAGACGTTAAACCCCACATATCAATCAATCAATATGGCAGACGTGTTTTGGTTCAACTGTGTCCTGTTAGATGGCACGACCTGTCCAGTGTAATCACGTGAAAATTGAATTTTTAATCGCTCGCGCCATTCCCCATAGTGACGTCCGGCGGTTCTTTTTTCCGTGAATCAAATAGAAACAAACAACCAGCATTTTATTGCGTCTCTCGATGCACGAAAGGTTTCTTATTTAGTGTAGCTAGATCTATTACTATGGATTAATTGTAGGCGGTTTGTCCAGCGTGCTCAGTATCATTTTGAAAATGTCTGTGGCGCATGTATTCTTGTGCATTTACCTTAATTTCTTGGTAAGTAGGACACTGCTGTTGATAACATTGTCGTCTTATATGTTGTCATACATTAAGCTTTCGCTGTGACATAAATTGTTATTTGACTTTAGTGCCCCTTCAAGCTCTGAAAGCTGGGACGCACTGACCGGTATCTGTAGCTTACAATCTGTTGCCATCGCAGTTGTAACTTAGCCCTTACTTCCCAATTCGCTTCCCTGCGGTGCAGAGCTGTATTGTCGTATGGATTTCTGAAGATAACGCCACCGTTCTACTCCTATAGAATACACTCCCAACTCCCCCCCCCCCTCCTACTTTCCTGAGATAACCTGTCACCCGCATCGAGAAGACATGCTTTCTACGACGAATGCTGCGCTAAAGCAGTGTCCTGTCCTGTAAGTATAATTCTACGAAATGTGTTCTCACCGATACGTGTAAGCTTGACCGAGCAGGTTCATGCGGCTTCTCAGTCACATCACTTGTAGCTGCGTTTTCTTTGCTCGGCATGCCATCGGTAGCCGTCGCAAAGGCATCTGTTCTTTCGTCGCTGCCGACCTTGTCGTCGGGAGCATTTTCGCCTTCTTCCAACCTAGTGGTCGTGCTGTCATCATTGTTACGATCGGGATAATCCACATCGAGGTTGTCATGCGGCAGCGACAGCAGAAAATCACTGCGATGATTTCCCGCGGACTGTTCCCGACGGTATGCGGCCACCGCGGGAGCACCTCCTTCTTCGCCGCGTGGAAGGTCAGCCACTTGTCCCACGAGCACGATCAGCAAAACGAGAGCTATGGCTGTGGCGACCCACGCTACGACGGCGTTCTTTCCGGTGCCGAAGCATTCCGTGGTCCACCTGAAATGGCGTTCCATTGTGGTGGCTTTTATATCAGCGAAATATTGCGTTCCTCTAGTCGGCGAACAGCAATGTTAGTTGTTGTGATTTTGACTTAAAACATCGATGTTGGTAGTCGGTGATTTTAACATAGACATGAGAAAAAACAAGACAACCCTTCCGAATACACGCAAGAACATAGCGTTGCTCTGCGTCGTAACTCATCCCACTGATGTGGTGACCTCGTAAAACGCTTTGACATACCTCGTTTTTGAAAACTAGGCATTGGTTCACCAAATGGAACATATATGCGCTCCCTACTACGACCACAAAGCTGCCTTCATTAGAATAACGGACTGGCAGAGTATGTTGCCTAGAGAGAGAGAGAGAGAGAGAAAGAGTTGTAGAAAATAGATACTGATATGTATCTGTACATACGTGCATGTCTCTCTCAAATTGTTTATCTCAAGTTATGGCAAATTCAAAACAACTAAACACCTACACTCAGAATTCCCATAAGGAGTATCATAATCATCGGTGATTTTTTTTTCGCACTCTCTAATTCATTTTATCTATTTTCGGAAATGTTCTCTTTCACTCTCTTTTTCTTTCTGAATTTGTTAATCTCTATTTCTCTCTTCTTCATTATTTGTGTGCTACCCTTTACTCTCACCCCTCAATCAGCCCATCGCCTCTTCTCCTCACGCTAATTTCCTTTTCCCCTCTTTGCGACACTGTGTTGTGCTGGGTTATGCTATACTCTGCAAGGGTTCTTGAACAGTCGAGTGGTTAGGACTCTTGCCTTCAAACCGAGTGGGCGCAGATTGGAATCCCGCCTCGAGAAGATTTTTTCCCCAAGAATCTATTTCTCGATGTCTTTCTTCCCCTCTTTTTTTGTTTCTCTCTTTCACTCCTCTTTTTCTATTTGTACTAATGCTCTCGCCTATTAGGCATATTAAGGCCTAACCACACGTACCCTAATGGAGTACGTCAGTGCGTGGCATTTTTGCGTGGCGCTACACCCTCTCCCTATAAAGGGAGAGGGCACGTGGCTACGTGAAACTTCGCGCCCTTTCTCTCTCTTTAGGGAGAGGATGTCGCGCCGCGTCAAAAAGGCGTGCTCTGACGCGCTTTAACGGGTGCGTGTTGTGAGGGCCATACAAGCATCGTCGTGGCGACAAGTAGAGAGATTTGCCCGAAATGTGTGTGGCACACACCCACCGATGATGAAGATGGTTTTCGAGCGTGATGACACATTTTACGCTGAGCTAAAACAGCTTCGCTGGTAAAAGATGAACCGCATAAGCTTGCCTGCGTCAGTCATTCGCAAGCTGCTGTGTAATACATTTACCTATCCAAAATTTGCAACGCCTCCACTATGTACGATTTCCGAGGTCATTACAAGAGCCATTTTATGTCATGATTGCATACCGCGTAACAGTGAGGGTATACTTCATAAGTCATGACAATTATTGTCACAAGCTGCATACATTCAGTTACCCATATCAAGCGATACTTATGCTACTCATACCCACTCGATTAAACCTTGGGGTACATAAACGGAGTCGCGTCAAGTGGCGCTAACAATGATGCTTGTACCTATAGTGACGAAAGCGTAAAATGACCACGGTTATAGATCCAGAGGCAGTCAATGAGTGGAGAATGCGTCAAACATGCTAAGAAAGCCAATAACATTAAAAACAATGCTTGCGCTGTTTCTCCGGACCATTTTACAACCTCCCGACTTGCCTATCTCGCTCAACAGCTCCTGTAAAAACAACACGTGTAACACTAGAGACTGACTAAGAGACACCTGGCTCGGTTATTTCAGACGACATTAGGGAGCTTTATTTCTGACACTGGCACCACCAAACTCCGGCTACCAGTCAGAAAAAGAGGTGACATGCTAAATGCAGAGGCCTATACGCTATGACGTTAAACCAATCGCTGCATGCCGTGCTTGATCAGGTGTAAGTTTAGCGACATTGAAATTCTTTAATTTAAACGTCAATGCAATCCAATCCTTCAAAGCTGGCGCTTTTGCAAAGCTTCAGGCATCGGAAACTCTTCCCTTGCGCTAAAGGATCTGAGGGGTCACGACGAACGTGCATCGTGACTCCCTATCGGCCCCGTCAGCTGGGTTATGCATTTTTCGCGCTGCATTGGAAAGTGGAAAGCTTCCTTGCAAGGTGACCATGGGCTTACCTGGACCAGCTGTCACCGTCGCCCGTAGGAAGTTCGCATTCACGGCCGATTTCGCGCAGCGCCCAGTCTGTGCGCCGACTGCTGCTGCTGCTATCGGCACCGCCACCACCCATTCCCGCCAACGAGTGGCGATGCACGAAGTAATGCCTGATGCCGTCTGGTATCCAGTACGGCGCTTTGCTGCTGCACTCGAACGATCCGCCATCATCCCGTGTGGACGTAGAGTTACCCACAAAGGAAGGCAACGCCTTGCTCGTCGTGCTTGACGTGCACAGAGTGCTCGGTTGGCCACTAGAAGCTTGGCATCCACCGTCTTCCGGCACAGGCGGCAGTGCGCTTCCTGGAATGAACGATGACGACTATGAAATGCGGAAGCAATGTGATGTGCCAACAATGAAGCGCAATCGGTGCCTTTGTGTCATTATTGCAGACGACAATGCCCTTTTAAACGCTGGAACGTTTTTTTTGGCCGCCCTACTTACATTGGCCTGCCTAGCTCCATGACCTTATTAGGAGTACCATGCGAAAATAATGAAGGAAATGTGGCTCTCCTGACGAAAAGAACGTTAACCCACTCTCTTATTGCGTTAGTGGCACGGGATCATAAAACGTAGAATTCGGCTTGACCGAAACGAAATTCATTCGTGCAGAACTATAAGATCTGCAAAAAAAAAAGGAAAAGTGCCGAAATAATTGTCACAAACCTCGAACATTATCTACCGCACGCCCCTTCAACGAAGGGAGGGCACCTTTGAAGGGGGAAAGCACTTCCAGAAACTAACGACTCGGCAACAGCTTCATTGCGTCTTCCCTACAGCCGCAGCGAAGGGGGCACGTATGCGTATGCCGGGGCAGCTTATCTCCGCTAGGAGGCCAGTGGTGGCAGCGTTGTTTATGGCCGCGCGGACGCATGGCCCCATCGCCCCAGCGATCTTGCGACGCATCTGTTTGGGGCTTCGCACATGCGCAATACCACCGCCCCAACATCCTGGGTACGCAAGCCGCTTGGGTACCCAGCACTAAAACTCACTAATGACCTCAAGTGAGATGCGTACGCTCCGCAGTGAATTTGACTGGTTCAGCAATTGACGTTCAACCAGCGAGAAGCGGGGTTGTCGGTGTCACGAGTCTCGCGTAGGCGGCGAACATGGAGTGTCCCCTGCAACGTATTGAGAAGGCTGCAACACCGGGCACCCTCGTTGTCTGCTTTATCTGGTTAGACCATCAGCGGCAACTTCCTTACGTGAACCCAGAACTGGACTAGTCAGTATGAAACTTTTAAAGACGATAGTCTTTCTTGGGGACCTTCGACGTAAAAATTTTGGTCTGTCTGTCTGTCTGTCTGTCTGTCTGTCCACTCTAACGATACCTCAAACGGCACCGAACGGCCAACCCCGTTTGCAGCCCTCACCAATATTTCTCATGGTTTAGCGTTCATAGTTGTGCGATTGTCAATTAAAAAAGCAAATATTGCGCATATCTGAAGCGCTATAACAACATGTCTATGTTTTGTATGTCTGCCTTTATACTAAAAGAGGACACACACAAAACACTCTAAAGACTGTAGCGTTTAACGCGCTGCGCTGACAGTGCAACGCGAGGCTCAAGGTGTTCTCCACGCTTTGATACGACGGCACGGTGGTGGCACCTACCTGTCGCTTTCCATTCTTCACCTTATCACCTTCGTGAATGGCGCGCATCTTTCTCCGTGGTCATGCATGCCTTCGTCTTCGAAGATAACTGCCAGATGAAGCTCGTGTTTAACTTGCCTAGATGCACTTGTTCGCCTCTGTTACACGCTCAAGGCACTCTAACGCAGCGCCTGCAGAATACCATTCACCGATTTTCTCCCGCGGAACATCAAATAAACGTTTTGTTCACTCTCTCCAGACGCAAGACTATCGTCTTTCGACGACATTTACAGTGAAACATGTAGATCCGGGCCAATGTTTTATATGAATTTCTTCCAATTTACATTTTTTTACACCCCGCTTTAAATATCGTCTCAGTGTGCGCTGCGTCGCAGATATACTCAGAAGCTCGAACACAACTTTTTTTAGGGGCGAAGCTCCTTAGGGCGTGGGCTGTGCGTCCCCTGTAGCCTGTATGTAGCCACCTCTAGTTTAGTTCTTGCAGTGTTCACTAGATGGCGGTACCGTCCCCTGTATGTAGCCATCCCCTGTATGTAGCCATGTAGCCACATGCTAAGCAGCGGGGTGAACCGACAGATGATGTTGAAAGAAAATGGGTAACCTTTCTAAGCTGTAGAAGGGATGCATCCCTTCTGATCAATGAAAAGATTAGAAGGAAGGGAGCTCAGTGGCTGGCAGAAGTACATAAAAAAGATAGAAAGGCAGCTGCGAAATTTTGGAACCATCTAAACTCCCTAAGAAATGAAACGAGCCTAGAGCAGAGATTTATAACTACAGCCCAAAGTGCTAGGCTAGAAGGGGACGAAGCTATTGAATATATAAGAACAAAAGTGACAGAAAAATTTCAACAAAGAAGTACTTTATGCACCACAATAGACTAGGACGAATCAAGTGGTGCAATGGCTCCATTTTCACAACAAGAGTGGGAAAGGGCTGAGAAAAGGGTTCCTAGTAGTACAGCAACAGGCCCAGATGGCATTCCAATTAGGCTGATAAAGACATTAGGTCCTAAGTCTAAGCAGGCTTTGAGAGAGGCCGTGAGCACAATAATAATCGATGGTGAAGTTCCCGATGGATGGAAACTTAGCAGGATGAGCATGATCTATAAAGGAAAGGGGGACAAAGCTGACATAAACAACTACCGTCCTATAACAGTGACATCAGTGGTATACAGGCTGGCGATGCAGATTATAAAGGAAAGACTGCAGGCGTGGATAGAGGATGACGGGGTGCTGGGGGAACTGCAGAATGGGTTTCGGAAACACAGGAGGTTGGAAGACAATCTGTTCTCACTGAAGCAGTGCATCGAAATAGCAGAAAAGGAACACAGGCCCCTGTGGCTAGCATTTTTGGATATCAAGGGAGCATACGATAGCGTGGTTCAAGAGGAATTGTGGGGAATACTGGACACACTAGGCGTGGAACATGTAGTCACTAATCTTTTAAAGGGTATCTATAAAGGTAACAAGGTAGTTATAAAGTGGGAAAAACAGGTATCCAAGCCTGCAGAGGTAAAACGGGGGCTTAGGCAGGGGTGCCCCCTGTCACCCTTATTATTCATGATGTACCTACAAGGATTAGAGGCAAAATTAGAGCGAAGTGGACTGGGCTTCAACCTTTCTTTAGTCAAACAAGGAAAACTTATTGATCAGGCACTACCAGCATTAATGTACGCAGATGATATAGTGCTCATGGCCAACAACAAGGGAGATTTGCAGAGATTCATGGACATCTGCGGTAATGAGGGAGATAGGTTAGATTTTAGATTCAGTAAGGAAAAATCAGCAGTCATGATTTTCAATGACAACGAAGGCAGTGAGCTTAGAATACAGGAGGTCACGCTAGAGATAACAGATAAATACAAATATCTGGGCGTATGGATAAGCAATGGGACCGAGTATCTGAGGGAACACGAAATATACGTGACGACTAAAGGTAACAGGAATGCAGCAGTCATGAAAAATAGGGCACTGTGGAATTACAATAGGTATGATGTTGTGAGAGGAATATGGAAAGGGGTCATGGTTCCTGGGCTGACGTTCGGCAATGTGGTCTTGTGCATGAGATCAGAAGTTCAAGCAAGATTAGAAATTAAGCAACGTGGAATAGGTAGGCTTGCTTTAGGAGCTCACGGGAATACACCAAATCAGGGAGTACAAGGTGATATGGGATGGACATCATTTGAGGGCAGGGAAGCTAGCAGCAAGATAAAATTTGAGAAGCGATTGAGAGAAATGGGGGAAGAGCGTTGGGCTAGGAAGGTTTTCAGCTACTTGTACATGAAGAATGTCGATACAAAATGGCGGAAGCGAACCAGGAAGTTGACTGGTAAATACTTAGAAAACAGCAGGTGGCCAAACCAAAAAGAACTATCGGTTAAGAAGAAAGTGAAGGAAACGGAGACTGACATGGGGAGAATGGGCATGATAAAGAAGTCCGCACTAGAGATCTATCGAACGTTTAAGCAGGAAATTGCCAAGGAAAGGATCTATGATAATACTCGGGGTAGTTCTCTACTGTTTGAGGCCAGAACGGGAGTACTGCGAACCAAGACATATCGGGCCAAATACGAAAGGGTAGACACAGTATGCAGTGCGTGTGGAGAGGAAGAAGAAACTGCCGAACACTTGATAATGTTCTGTAAAGGGCTTCACCCTATGGTTCAGGATGATGGCGCAGAGTTTTTCAAAGCACTTGGGTTTAGGGACCGGGAGGGCAAAATAAACTTTAAGCGGGTAGACTTAACTAGAAGGAGGTTGTCTGATTGGTGGCTGAAGTCAAGGCACGAGTGAAAATTAAACTCTTCACTGCAAAGTACGAATCCTCAAACTCTTTCTTTTTTTCTTTTTTTCCCTTTTTTCTTTTTACTTTTTTTCTTTTTTTTTCAAGGAAAAAAATATAGTTTTTGGTTCATTAGGTATTACGGCTTGGTGGCGCTAGCCACCGCCCGATCTAAAGGGTACAGCCATATCTATCCATCCATCCATGTAGCCACGTCTAGTTTAGTTCTTGCAGTGTTCACTAGATGGCGGTACCGTCTCCTGTATGTAGCCACTTCTCGTTTAGTTCTTGTAGTGTTTACTAGATGGTGATACTTGTAGCTGATGATGAAAAGATGCAAGATGTTATAAACTAGAAAGCGGTACTTGTAGTTGATGAAAGACGCAAGATCTTATAAAATAGGAATGATGTCACTTATGGCGCGTGTCATTGGTTGAAGGCAATCGTTCGATTTAGTGCGGCGACGTACGCTAGGGGGAGCGTTGTAATAAAAGTACTTGTAATAAAAGAGCGTTGTAATAAAAGATGTTTCAAAGCGAGAGGTCGGACGTGTAGGTCGGACGTGTAGAGGTCGGACGTGTTTTTGGAGAGCTCCGGAATGACAGCTACAGATAAGTGTTTTTGCATGTTTCCAGCTTGCCTCTGTATGTAGCGTCATGAGAACGTAAGGCGCTAGCGTAAAGCTTGATTAGGTCTAGTACGGTGTACGTTTTTTTTAGTATTTTGTACTGTGTCTTTTTTTTCTCCAGCCACCACGTGGCTGAGGCCTGCGCGTAGACCGACCACGTGCATGCGCAGGTGCTGTGAAGTGTAGCGTATTTATTTATTATTGTGGTTCTTTTTGGCTTAGACCAGTGTATTTTAGTACAGTTTTCTAACACGTGGGCATCGGTAAACTGAGCTAGCCATGGTCAAAAAGACCGTAAAGTGTTCAGAGTGCGGGGTAGGGTGGAAGGTGGAAATTAGTGCGGAGGAGAAAGCAGAAGATGACGCCAAGTGTAGACAGTGCGAGTTCGAGGAGTTCGAGGAGAAAATGAAAAATATGATGGCGGTCCAGAGTGGGCTCATGGAGAAAATCGCAGAGCCGGAGAATGCATTGGCGAAGGAGCGAGAGAAAACGTCAGCCATGGAAGAAAGGCTCCGGGCAGCCGAGAAGGGCCTATCGAAGGTCGTGAAAGGGAACGAAGACGCAGGTGACGGCGGAAGCATTATGGCGACGACCACCCGTGCGGGGGAGATGAAGGAAACAGGCATGACAAAGGCAGATACATTGGCCACAGGGCCCAGCTACCGGGAAGTAGTTTTGAGGGAGGGAGCAAACCAGCAGCCGTGACTCACGCTAGTCACCTAGTCAGCAGCCAGGTGCAGGTTTCAGAAGGAATGTCTGAACAGGTCATCATCGCCGGTGACTCAAATTTAGTCCGATGCGCAGCGGCAATCAAAGAAAGGGTGAAAGGCGACAAGAGAGTTGCGATAGGGACGTTCCCAGGACAAACGCTGGGGACAGTAATGAGTCAAGCGGGTGAACAACTCACAGCTAAAGCTAACAATCGTAACCTAGTTGTAATTGCGGGAGGGTTAAATGACGTCCTGAAAAAAGAATCGTCAGGACTAGCGACGACCTTGGCGAAAGGGGTGGATGACATGCGCACCGTGTCCCCCCAGGTGCAAATTGTAGTATGCACAGTACCGGAAGTACCAGTACGCAACGTCAACCTGCAAAGAGCGGTTGTCGACGCAAACAAAGAGATATGGCGAATTAGTCGAGAGAAGGGTTTCGAGGTAGTGGATTTAAACAGGGAAGTGCACAGGTGGGGTGGATTCCAAAGAGACAAGATTCATTTCGATAAGAGGCTTGGACACGAGGTGGGCTAGCGACTGGCAGGACGCGCAGTAGCTTTTTTGGGGGGCTCACGGGCCCTTCGGAGTCCGGGGTAGCTCGTAACAGGGAAAACAACCAGGAGGACGCTTTGACAGGTAGAATTGCGAAAAACCAGAAAAAAAGGTAAAAGAAAAAGGAAAAAGGCGCGTGTTGCAATTAGTTACATAAACATGCAGGGTGGCAGAAAGAAGGCAAAATGGTTAGAGATTGAGGAGCAGTTAAACAAAGAACAGATAGGCGTGTATGCGGTTACAGAAACACACCTTAGAGACTTAGAAGAGCCACCACATATTAAAAATTATGTTTTGGAAGGGTGTAACAGGACCATATCGGAAAGGAAAGGTGGGGGTGTAGGAATGCTAATTCACCGCGGAGCCAAATGGGTTAGAGTGAAACAGACGTGTTCAGAGCACCTCTGGGTTCTGGGCACAGTAGGTGGAAAGGAAACGTGGCTAGGGGTAGCCTACTTGTGGACGGGGAATAACTGCAGAGAAAAGAATCAGGAGATAGTGGATTGCATGAGTGCGGATATTAAGGAATTTGGTAATGGGGCCGAAATCATCCTTATAGGGGACATGAATGCCCACATACATGACCTTGACGGATATTCAGACACCAATGGGAAGTTATTACTAGATCTTTGCGAGCAACATAGTCTGGAGATAGTTAACACGGGGCCTAAATGTGACGGCCAGATCACATGGGAAGTCGGAAACAAGCAATCAAGTATTGATTATTGTCTCATGACTGAAGGAATTTACCACAAACTGACAGAAATGAGGATAGACGAGGAAGGCATTAACAGCTTGGGTAGTGATCATAAACGAATAACATTACAAATGGGATACGAAACTGAAAATATGAGCATGGAATCAAAGTCTGGCAGCTCGTATTTAAATGACAAACAAATAATAAATATAGCCGCAAGAGTCGAGGAAGAAGTAGGCGAAATACCAGGCAAGGACTGGGAGTATAGTGAGCTGTTACATCTAATGACGAAGGAGATAGGGAAAGAGAAGAAAACTGTTTGCTGGAAAGGAAAAAGGAAGCCAAAAAGTTGGTGGAACAAGGAAATCCGGGAGGCGATCGAGAAGCGACGCGAAGCATCACGGGAGCATAGAAAGGCAAAAAAGGAGAAGCGGCCGCAGGACGAAGTCAAAAAA
Source organism: Rhipicephalus microplus (assembly GCF_043290135.1). Lineage (NCBI taxonomy): Eukaryota > Metazoa > Arthropoda > Arachnida > Ixodida > Ixodidae > Rhipicephalus > Rhipicephalus microplus. Next base: position 69,309,948 of record NC_134704.1, read on the forward strand.
ATATGGGAAATATATTTAGAGAAAAAATCCCTTGTACAGAAATTGGTAGAGGCAAAAATTAAAGGTGAAAGTGAACGCTGGATGACAGAGATACACGAAAAAAAGGAGGCCGCGCCTAGGATTTTTTGGAGCCACATAAAGGCGCTAGGTAGGAAGTCTGTCACAACGCAACAACATATTCTAGATGAAGGAGGAAATCAATGGGAAGGGTACGAAGCGCTAGGTTACATCCAAAAGGTAACAGCCGATTCGTTTCAAAAGAGCGTCCAGGGGATCTCCCCGGTGAGTAAAAGTGTGGCGGAGAAAGCAACAGAGGAAGAGCTAGTACTTGATAATTTCAACTGGAAAAAGGCCGAAGGAAAAATTCCAAAGCGCACTGCCGCGGGTTTAGATGGGATTCCCGTTAGCCTCATTAACGAACTAGGACATAACACTAAAGAAGCATTGTTAAAAGCAGTAGAAAAAAGCTTAAAGGACGGACAAATACCGGACAGTTGGCGACAAAGTAGAATGAACTTAATCTATAAAGGCAAGGGAGAAAAGGACAAGATTCGCTCGTATAGACCACTAACCATTACATCGGTACTATACAGGGTGGCGATGCAAGCAGTAAAAATGAAAATAGAAACATGGGCCGAACATAACGATATTTTGGGAGAACTTCAGAACGGATTTCGAGTCGACAGGCGGTTAGACGATAACCTGTTTGTTCTCACTCAGTGTATAGAAATATCTAAAATAGAGAATAGGCCCTTGTACGTGGCTTATCTAGACATCACTGGGGCATACGACAACGTTAATCAGGAACTTTTGTGGGATATAATGAAAGGAATGGGCATGGGCGACGACTTTATACAGCTTTTGAGGGAGATATACCGAGAAAATACAGTTTGCATAGAGTGGGAAGGAATGCGTAGCAAAGAGAACGTTGAGGTTAGCAGGGGTCTGAGACAGGGATGTCCTTTGTCCCCGCTGTTATTCATGCTGTACATGGTGAGTATGGAAAAAGCGCTAGAAGGTAGCAACATTGGTTTTAATCTGTCACACAAACAGGGCGGCATGATGATTGAGCAGAAGCTTCCAGGTTTATTTTATGCGGACGATATCGTCTTATTTGCGGACAGTCGAGATGATATACAGCAGCTGGCGAATATATGCGGAAGGGAAGGTGAAGCTCTTGGACTAGGATTCAGTGTAACCAAGTGTGGATTGATGGTATTCAATGATCCCTGTGATCAGACGGTGTCCATACAAGGCCAAGAAATACCGAGGGTAAGTGAATACAAGTACCTTGGAGTATGGGTAAATGAGAGTGATAGATACATGGAGGTACAGGAAAAAGCCTCGGCAGCAAAAGGAAAGAGGAATGCGGCAATAATGAAGCACAGAGCGTTGTGGGGATACAATAGGTATGAGGTGCTTCGAGGTCTGTGGAAGGGTGTAATGGTTCCAGGGCTTACTTTTGGGAACTCAGTGGTGTGCATGAGGGCAGAGGTGCAATCGGGAATGGATGTAAATCAAAGGACTGTGGGACGCCTCGCGTTGGGTGCTCACGGGAAGACGACAAACGAGGCTGTAAAGGGCGATATGGGGTGGGCAGGTTTTGAGGCGAGGGAAGCGCAGAGCAAAATAAGGTTCGAAGAAAAGCTAAGAAATATGAAGGAGAGTAGATGGGCAGAGAAGGTGTTCCGTTATTTGTATAGGAAGAGCGTGGACACACAGTGGAGAAAAAGAACTAGAAGACTCACTAGTAAGTATACGGCTGGTATTGTAAGCCATATGTCAACAAAGAGCGTTAAGGGAAAAGTCAGGGAGGCGGAGAGGATTTACTGGATGGCAGCTATGGAGAAAAAACCGGCTTTGAGTAACTACCGAAAGGGCAAAAATGAAATAAGGAGGGAGGCATTTTACGATAATTCAAGGGGAAGCGCTTTACTGTTTGAAGCGAGATCGGGTTGCCTTAGAACGCGTAGTTATAAAGCAAGATTCAGTAAAGAAGAAGAACAATGCACATGCTGCGGGAAAGATAAGGAAACGGCGGAGCATGTTCTGATTGAATGTGGAGATATCCACCCAGGTGTACGTTTGGGCACGAGCCTACAGGAAGCCTTGGGTTTTAGGGACAACAATGGAAAGCTGAACACACCCGCGATTGAAATAAGTAAGAGACGGTTAGAGTATTGGTGGCAGAAAATTAGAGAGAAAGGACAAAAATAAACATTGGAAAAATAAAATATGGACAGTGTGCCGTAAATGGCAGAGAACTTAAGCTGAAAATTTACCTCTTTTTCCATTAAGATAGAATTTATCGAAGTAGAGGCATTAGGCCAACATAAAAAAAGAAAAAAGGGTTTTTTTTTTGTCGAGCCTGGTGGCATACTTGTCACCACCCCGTTATAAAGGGGACGCTCATAGCATCCATTCATCCACTTATTTTATGGTACGGCTTTTTCGGGGGCCAGACACCAGGTATTTATTAGTTAGTGCGGGTGTGTGTGTTTGAAACTTTTTGTTTTTGTTGTTTTTTTTTGCCACCCCGTGGGGGAGGTGCGCGTTCATTGAACACGCAAATTTTTGTAGTAGATCTTAGACTTTCCTTTTTTTTTCTTCGAAGTGCAGGGATCGAGTTAAGTAATTATTGAGTATAGGGACAATTGGTGTAAGAAAGGTATGGTTAAAAAGACTGTAAAGTGTTCAGGATGTGGAGTGGGTTTGAAAGTGGACCCAAGCGTAGAAGCGGAAGGAGAAGAGGCTGACGCGAAGTGTAGGCAATGTGAGGTCGAGGAAAATATGGAGAAAATGATGGTTGTCCAGAGTGAACTGCTGAGGAGAATCGCCGAGCTCGAGACTGCGGTGGTGACAGAGCAAGAGAAAACGAGGGCAATGGGAGAAAGACTGAAGTCCGCCAAGGAAGCGCTAGCGAAGCTGAACAAAGAAGCGACCTACCGAGAGAACAGTAGGGAACCGGCAACCAGAACGGTGGAGAAGGAAAAGCAAGCAAGTTTGGAAAAAACAGGTTTAGCCGGTCCAACTGTCGCAAGGCCCAGCTTCAGCGAGGTAGTGGTGGGGCAAGGAGGGAACAAAGCAGCCGGCGTCACAGGTGCAAGTAGCCCCCAGGTGCAGAACACTCCAGCTGAAAAGTCACAGCATGTGATAATAGCCGGGGACTCGAATTTAAATCGATGCACAGAAGCCATCAAAGAGAGGGTAAGAGGTGACAAGAGGGCTGCGGTAGGGGCGTTCCCAGGACGCAAGCTGGAAGCAGTCATGAGGCAAGCGAGCGCAAAGCTCAAAACGACAGCTGATAGACGAAACCTCGTGATAATTTCAGGCGGTTTAAACGATGTCCTCAATGAAGATGCAGAAGGACTAGCAGCCACACTGGCGAAAGGCGTCGATGACATGCGCGCCACTTCTCCTAAGGTACAGGTAGTTATATGCACGATACCGGAGGTACCGGTGCGTGATAGCAACCTGCAAAGAGCGGTGGCCAACGCTAACCAAGAGATATGGCGGATGAGTCGAGAGAAAGGCTTTGAGGTGGTGGAAATAAACAGAGAGGTGCATAGGTGGGGGGGTTTTCAACGAGACAGAATTCACTTCGATGGGCGGCTAGGTCATGAGGTGGGTTGGCGACTTGCAGGACGCGCAGTAGCTTTTTTGGGGGGCAAGCGAGCCCTTCGGGGTGCAGGATAGCTAGTAACGAGGAAAACAACGAGGGAGACTCTTCGACAGGTGGTATGGACAGATACGATTCCAAAGTGGCACCAATATCTAAGATAGGTAGAGTCCGGGGCATAAATAGACGGAGCCACGAGCGCCGAGCCAATTCAGACATAGGGTATATTAACATGCAGGGTGGTAGGAACAGGCTGAAGTGGGAAGAGATAGAAGAACAGCTAAGGGAAAAGAGGCCGATGGTATACGGTTTTGTAGAAACACATCTCAGGGACATGGAACAACCTCCGAACAATCCGGACTACGCGTGGGAATATTGTAATAGAACAGAAGGCAGCAGAAAGGGGGGTGGTATTGGGGCATTCATTCATAAAAGTACAGACTGGCAAAGGGTCAAGCAGGAGTGCAACATAACATTTATGGCTAAAAGGGAAAGTGGCAGGTCAAATGACACTCCTTGGTTTCGTGTACTTGTGGACGGGAGCAAAGGCCAGAGAGGAAAACCAGGCAATGGTAGAGTGTATATCAAAGGACATTCAAGAGTTAGGAAGAGAGTGCGAGATAATTATACTAGGAGACATGAATGCGCACATAGAAGATATAGATGGGTATACCGACCCGACAGGCAAAATGATCATGGATATGTGTGAAAGGCTTGATTTGATCATTTGCAACAGTACCGAGAAGTGTGAAGGGCAAATAACATGGGAGGTAGGAAGGCTTCAGTCGACGATAGATTATGCACTGATGTCACATAGGATGTATGATAAGCTCAAGGGAATGCACATAGATGAAGGTGGCTCCAGAAGTCTGGGTAGCGATCACAAACGTATCAAGCTAAGTTTTGGAAGAGCAGTGAAAGTGGGAAGGAGACAAGATGAGCAACTACAGGAAAATTTTTATCCAGAAAGGCAAATTGAAGTAGCCACTAAACAAATTGAGAAGGTAATCACGGAGGATAATAAGACAGTGTAGACATACACGAATATAATTAGGCTCTTTGAGCTAGAGTTTGCTAAGACGCGTGACAAATCACCCCGGAAAAGAAGACACAAACCCAAAAGTTGGTGGGACGAGGAAGTTAAGAGAGCCATAGTAAAACGTCAGGAAGCCTCTAAGGAACACAGACATGCTAAGCAGCGGGGTGAACCGACAGATGATGTTGAAAGAAAATGGGCAACCTTTCTAAGCTGTAGAAGGGATGCATCCCTTCTGATCAATGAAAAGATTAGAAAGAAGGGAGCTCAGTGGCTGGCAGAAGTACATAAAAAAGATAGAAAGGCAGCTGCGAAATTTTGGAACCATCTAAACTTCCTAAGAAATGAGACGAGCCTAGAGCAGAGTTTTATAACTACAGCCCAAGGTGCTAGGCTAGAAGGGGACGAAGCTATTGAATATATAAGAACAAGGGTGACAGAAAAATTTCAACAAAGAGGTACTTTATGCACCACAATAGACAAGAACGAATCAAGTAGTGCAATGGCTCCATTTTCACAACAAGAGTGGGAAAGGGCTGAGAAAAGGGTTCCTGGTAGTACATCAACAGGCCCAGATGGCATTCCAATTAGGCTGATAAAGACATTAGGCCCGAAGTCTAAGCAGGCTTTGAGAGAGGCAGTGAGCAAAATAATAATCGATGGGGAAGTTCCCAATGGATGGAAACTTAGCAGGATGAGCATGATCTATAAAGGAAAGGGGGACAAAGCTGACATAAACAACTACCGTCCTATAACAGTGACATCAGTGGTCTACAGGCTGGCGATGCAAATTATAAAGGAAAGACTGCAGGCGTGGATAGAGGATGAGGGGTTGCTGGGGGAACGGCAGAATGGGTTTCGGAAACACAGGAGGTTGGAAGACAATCTGTTCTCACTGACGCAGTGCATCGAAATAGCAGAAAAGGAACACAGGCCCCTGTGGCTAGCATTTTTGGATATCAAGGGAGCGTACGATAGCGTGGTTCAAGAGGAATTGTGGGGAATACTGGACACACACGGCGTGGAACATGTAGTCACTAATCTTTTAAAGGGTATCTATAAAGGTAACAAGGTAGTTATAAAGTGGGAAAAACAGGTATCCAAGCCTGCAGAGGTAAAACGGGGGCTTAGGCAGGGGTGCCCCCTGTCACCCTTATTATTCATGATGTACCTACAAGGATTAGAGGCAAAATTAGAGCGAAGTGGACTGGGCTTCAACCTTTCTTTAGTCAAACAAGGAAAACTTATTGATCAGGCACTACCAGCATTAATGTACGCAGATGATATAGTGCTCATGGCCAACAACAAGGGAGATTTGCAGAGATTGATGGACATCTGCGGTAATGAGGGAGATAGGTTAGATTTTAGATTCAGTAAGGAAAAATCAGCAGTCATGATTTTCAATGACAACGAAGGCAGTGAGCTTAGAATACAGGAGGTCACGCTAGAGATAACAGATAAATACAAATATCTGGGCGTATGGATAAGCAATGGGACCGAGTATCTGAGGGAACACGAAATATACGTGACGACTAAAGGTAACAGGAATGCAGCAGTCATGAAAAATAGGGCACTGTGGAATTACAATAGGTATGATGTTGTGAGAGGAATATGGAAAGGGGTCATGGTTCCTGGGCTGACGTTCGGCAATGCGGTCTTGTGCATGAGATCAGAAGTTCAAGCAAGATTAGAAATTAAGCAACGTGGAATAGGTAGGCTTGCTTTAGGAGCTCACGGGAATACACCAAATCAGGGAGTACAAGGTGATATGGGATGGACATCATTTGAGGGCAGGGAAGCTAGCAGCAAGATAAAATTTGAGAAGCGATTGAGAGAAATGGGGGAAGAGCGTTGGGCTAGGAAGGTTTTCAGCTACTTGTACATGAAGAATGTCGATACAAAATGGAGGAAGCGAACCAGTAAGTTGACTGGTAAATACTTAGAAAACAGCAGGTGGCCAAACCAAAAAGAACTATCGGTTAAGAAGAAAGTGAAGGAAACGAAGACTGACATGTGGAGAATGGGCATGATAAAGAAGTCCGCACTAGAGATCTATCGAACGTTTAAGCAGGAAATTGCCAAGGAAAGGATCTATGATAATACTCGGGGTAGTTCTCTACTGTTTGAGGCCAGAACGGGAGTACTGCGAACCAAGACATATCGGGCCAAATACGAAAGGGTAGACACAGTATGCAGTGCGTGTGGAGAGGAAGAAGAAACTGCCGAACACTTGATAATGTTCTGTAAAGGGCTTCACCCTATGGTTCAGGATGATGGCGCAGAGTTTTTCAAAGCACTTGGGTTTAGGGGCCGGGAGGGCAAAATAAACTTTAAGCGGGTAGACTTAACTAGAAGGAGGTTGTCTGATTGGTGGCTGAAGTCAAGGCACGAGTGAAAATTAAACTCTTCACTGCAAAGTACGAATCCTCAAACTCTTTCTTTTTTTCTTTTTTTCCCTTTTTTCTTTTTACTTTTTTTCTTTTTTTTTCAAGGAAAAAAATATAGTTTTTGGTTCATTAGGTATTACGGCTTGGTGGCGCTAGCCACCGCCCGATCTAAAGGGTACAGCCTTATCCATCCATCCATCCATGTAGCCACGTCTAGTTTAGTTCTTGCAGTGTTCACTAGATGGCGGTACCGTCTCCTGTATGTAGCCACTTCTCGTTTAGTTCTTGTAGTGTTTACTAGATGGTGATACTTGTAGCTGATGATGAAAAGATGCAAGATGTTATAAACTAGAAAGCGGTACTTGTAGTTGATGAAAGACGCAAGATCTTATAAAATAGGAATGATGTCACTTATGGCGCGTGTCATTGGTTGAAGGCAATCGTTCGATTTAGTGCGGCGACGTACGCTAGGGGGAGCGTTGTAATAAAAGTACTTATTTTATGGTACGGCTTTTTCGGGGGCCAGACACCAGGTATTTATTAGTTAGTGCGGGTGTGTGTGTTTGAAACTTTTTGTTTTTGTTGTTTTTTTTGCCACCCCATGGGGGAGGTGCGCGTTCATTGAACACGCAAATTTTTGTAGTAGATCTTAGACTTTCCTTTTTTTTTTCTTCGAAGTGCAGGGATCGAGTTAAGTAATTATTGAGTATAGGGACAATTGGTGTAAGAAAGGTATGGTTAAAAAGACTGTAAAGTGTTCAGGATGTGGAGTGGGTTTGAAAGTGGACCCAAGCGTAGAAGCGATGATGTTTGATGTTTTATGGCGCAAGGGCCGATTCACGGCCAAAGAGCGCCAGTTCATCTTACTAAAAAATATGGACAATGATTGTGATAAGCGGCTGTATAAGGGCCATAAAATTCCTCGCAGTAAGGCGGGTAAAAACATACAGGTAATAAAATCATGACCATGCCGTGAAAGGTGTGTGTGATGTGAACAGATGACAAAAGTTGGTGATAATAAAAGACGATGGTGGATATGTATGGCAATAGCACAAGTGCCTCACTCGTTCAAACCCTTGCGTCCAAGGGCCCTGAGGCATGTGCTTTTTTGTGTAGCCACCGCAGCAAAAACCTCTCTGGAGAGGTCCCACTACGGTATGCCCGGGTATATGACATGAAAGCTGTGAATTTCTTTTAAAAACGCTAACAATGAATTATGACTAAAAAGTGGTTCCCTACCGACAAACATTGCAGGGTGTAAAGGTATATGTTGTCGGTAGAGTATTGGAAAATGTTGTTTTCTAAGAGTTTCTAAGTGTTTACACTGAATTAACATGTGAAGGACGGTTAAGTATTCCCCACATCTGTCACACAATGGTGGATTGCCACCAGACAAAAGGTGTGTGTGTGTCGTGTATGTGTGTCCTATCCTGAATCTTGTTAGTGTTACCTCTGTTAGACGCGATTTTGATACTGGTGGCCAATGGCCAAGGTGTGGCTTGATAACGTGTAGTTTGTTTTGTGTGTGTGTATCCCACTTGCTCTGCCAGTAGTCCCTGAGTTTTCGTTTGAGAGACGGCTTAAGATCAAGGACCGGGATTGATGTCGGTGTAACGGCGGTGCTTTCGTGGGCGGATGCAGCAAGCTGATCCGCCATCACGTTGCCTTGAATCTCACGGTGCCCTGGCACCCAGCACACAACAACATGTCTGTTGAGTGTGTAGAGGGTGCATAAAATGGAGTAAAGTGAAACGAGGACAGGGTTTTTTTGTTTTTTAAGACTGTGCAGAGCCGTTACCACACTGAGGGAGTCTGTATAAATTACTGCTTTTTGTATTTGTGATTGTTTGATGTGTTTAGCTGCCACAAGTATCGCGTAAGCTTCCGCTGTGAAGATACTTGTGCCTGGATGTAGAGGGCCAGCATCCGAAAAGGAAGGGCCAACAGCAGCGTAGGACACAGAAGAGTTAGACTTAGAGGCATCTGTGAAAAACTCAGGACGTGTGTATTTGTATTGAAGTTCCAAGAAGTATGTTCGAATATGGGCAATAGGCGCATGTTTTGTAACTTCTAAAAAAGACACATCGCAATCTATAGTCTGCCACTGCCACGGTGGCGGGTATGCAACAGGAGCCATTAAACTGTGTTCAAGTGATACTGCAGTTTCTTCAGCTAGACCCTTCAGGCGAACTGAGAAGGGCTGCCTCATTGAAGGCCTGTTTTGAAAAAGAATGGAGCTCGATAAGTCATTAATAGTAGAGTATGAGGGGTGCCTCTTGTCTGCTTTCACCTTAAGGAAATATATAAAGGACATGTAGGTTCTTTGCAGATGAAGGGACCACTCATTTGACTCAACGTAAAGGCTTTCTACGGGGCTGGTGCGAAAAGCACCCGTAGAAAGGCGGATGCCCGAATGGTGCACGGGATCCAGCATCTTCAAAGCACTTTGAGTCGCTGACTGATAAACAATGGCCCCATAATCTAAGCGGGTGCGAATAAGGCTTCTATACAGGTTCATGAGGCATTTCCTGTCACTACCCCACGTAGTACGTGACAACACTTTTATAACATTCATGGCTTTTAAACATTTTGTTTTTAAATACTTTATGTGGGGTACGAAGGTCAACTTGTTGTCCAAGATTAAGCCTAAGAATTTATGCTCGGCTTTGACGGACAGTTGTTGCCCGTTAAGTTGAATGTCGGGTTCCGAGTGCATGCCTCTCTTTCGAGAGAACAAGACACATGTGCTTTTTTGTGGGTTAAGTCGAAATCCGTTTTCATCTGCCCATTTGGAGACCTTATTTAAACCAAGCTGAACCTGCCGCTCACACATGGCCAAGTTGCATGACTTGAAGCCAAGCTGAACGTCGTCGACATATGTACAATAGAACATATTGCGAGGGATGGACAAGTGCAAGGAATTCATCTTGATGAGAAAAAGTGTGCAGCTAAGTACACCACCTTGTGGCACGCCTGTTTCCTGGACGAATGTTTGGGAAAGAACCGTGCCCACTCGGACACGGAATGTCCGGTTTGACAGGTAACTTTCGATTATGTGAAACATTCTTCCGCGCACGCCAAGGTGGGACAGGTCTCTTAGAATTCCGAAACGCCATGTTGTATCATAAGCCTTTTCGATATCGAGGAATACAGAGAGAAAATATTGTTTATGGACGAAGGCGTCCCTGATCTGTGCCTCGATACGAACAAGGTGGTCTGTGGTGGATCTACTTTCTCGAAACCCGCACTGAAATGGATCGAGCAAATTGTTTATTTCAAGAAAGTGTACAAGTCTGCAGTTTATCATTTTTTCAAAGATTTTGCACAAGCAGCTTGTGAGTGCAATAGGCCTATAACTGGAAGGTAAGGAAGGGTCCTTGCCCTCTTTCAAAACGGGAATTATAATAGCCTCTTTCCAGGAGTTAGGGATAGTGCCAGAAAACCAGATAGCATTGTACAAACAAAGTAAGGTTTTTCGTGTTTCGATCGGCAGGTTTTTCAACATTTCATAAACGACACGGTCAGAACCTGGGGCAGAAGTACTGCAGAAGTTTAGGGATGTTCGGAGCTCAGCTAGACTGAACGCTTGATTATATGCCTCGTATCCAGTGCATTTGTGTTCGAGTTTCTGCTTTTCTATTCTTGTTCTGTATTTTTGGAAAGTGTCAGTATAGTGGGATGAGCTGGACACCTGTTCGAAGTGTGCACCGAGGAAGTTTGCCTGATCTTCCAAGGTGTCACCCTGAGTGTTTACGAGTGGAAGTGTGTGTACTTGTTTTCCTGCTATCCTACCGACCATGTTCCAGACTTTAGCTTCCTGTGTGTATGAATTGATCCCTGACAAAAACTTCTGCCACCTTTCTCTTCTTGCCTGCCGACGCGTTCGCCTGCCTTGAGACTTTATTTTCTTGAAGGTGTCAAGATTTTCGGCTGTCGGTGAGTTCCGAAGCAGCCTCCAAGCTCTGTTTTGCTGTTTGCGCGCGTTTCGGCATTCAGAGTTCCACCATGGCACACGCCGTTTTCCAGGGTGTCCATTTGTTTGTGGGATGCATTTTGTTGCAGCATCAATCAAAAATGCTGTGAAGTAGTTGACAGCAACATCAATGTTCAAAGTACTTATGTCATTCCAACCTAGACGAGCGATGGTATAAAAGTGTTCCCAGTCGGCTCTGTTTATGAGCCACTTGGGAACACGTGATGGACACTCAGTTACTGTATTTGTGCTCAAAACTATGGGGAAGTGGTCACTTCCGTACAGATTACTGATGACTTTCCACTGGAGTAGGGGCACAAGAGATGGGGATACTATGCTTAGGTCTATGGAGGAGTAGGTGTTATTGGCGAGATTATAATACGTTGAGTCTTTTCGATTTAGAAGACACGCGCTTGAGGAGAGAAGGAACTCTTCTATCAATCGACCTCGCGCGTCATACCGCGAGTCACCCCATAGCCTGCTATGCGCATTAAAGTCTCCAAGGAGAACATAGGGCTCCGGAAGTTCATCAATTAAAGAGTGTAAATCACGTTTTTGCAGCTGATAGCTAGGAGGAATGTAGATAGTGCAGATTGTGATCAGTTTATCAAAAAGAACTGCTCGAACAGCCACTGCCTCAAGGGATGTTTGGAGTTGTAAGTGTGTGCATGCAATTCCTTGATTCACAATGATGGCAACACCTCCGGATGATGTCATAGCATCAACACGGTCCTTTCGGAATATAACGTATTTACGGAGAAAATTTGTGTGCTTTGAATTAAGGTGTGTTTCTTGTACACACAGCACTTTTGGTGAGTATTCGTGTAAGAGTTCTTGGATGTCGTCAAGGTTTCTGAAAAGGCCCCTGACGTTCCATTGTATAATTTGAGTGTTCATGGTGAATGTAAAATAGTGCTGTGTGTACGAAAAGCGAGTGGCTGTTTAGACAGAGTTTGACTTCACTTAACAGGGCCGTCACCAGGCCCTGTTATCGGCTTTTTTGTTTTCTTGGCGCGCTCCAAGGAGCCACGCCGCTCTTTCGGCACCAAGGGTGCCGACGTATCCATTGCCTCCTCGGAGGCACTGGATGCCCGCACGTGCGGGCTGCTAGTTCGAATTTCGGGCCTCACCTGCGGAGGTGAGGCCTTGAGACTGGAGGACTCTGGAGTCTCCGGTCTCTGTTTGGGAGTAGGCGGTGTAGCCTGGGCTACAGCCGCCTTGGGGGCAGGTGCCACAACCACCGGCTCGGTATGCGCGGGCCGAGGGAGTGGCGAGGGCTGGTGCGGCGGTGCCCCCTGACGCGCCGCATCAGCGTATGTAGCTCCATAGAATGGAGCGACTCTTCGCCGTGCTTCCTTAAATGTAATGTTTTCCTTCACCTTCAACGTAATTATTTCTTTTTCTTTTTTCCAGTATGTGCAGGAGCGTGAATATGCGGCATGGTTTCCTTCGCAGTTTACACAGTGTGGTGGTTGTTTGCAGTTCTCAGACACGTGGCCTAGAACTCCACATTGTGCACAAGTCTGGCGACCACGACACGTTTTGGAGCCATGGCCATATTTCTGGCATTGGAAGCAACGGCGGGGGTTGGGAATATATGGTCTCACGGATGTCTTTGTGTACCCAGTCTGAATAGTTTCCGGCAAATCGCTCGAAGCAAAGGTCAGTACTAAGTGTTTGGTTGGGATTTCCTTTTGATCTCTTCTGATCCTAATACGCTGTACGTTTGTCACGTTCTGGCTCTTCCATCCTTCCAGAAGTTCAGCTTCCGTCAGCTCAAGCAAATCTACGTCTGATACGACCCCGCGAGATGAGTTCATGGACCTGTGTGGCGTAATACTGATGGGTGTGTCTCCAAACGTTGTGAGGGTGTTCAGTTTATCGAATTGGTTTTGTTCATGTATTTCAAGGAGTAGATCTCCACTGGCCATTTTGGTAACCTTGTACCCGGCACCGAGAGTTTCGGTTAAGGACCTAGCCACTACGAAGGGGGATACTGTTCTGGCTTGCTTGTTAGTTTTTTCACAGTGTATAACATGGAATCGAGGAAAGGTTTGTCTTGGCCGCATGAAAAAGTTGATATCTTCGGTGCGTACCCGCTTTGAGGAGGCACGATCACTTAGTAAAGGGAATGCTTTGTGCATGCTAATTGTATGTTGTTCGGTAGCGTTGGCGGCCACCCACCACGGAGCCCAACGAGGGGACGCTGCAGGTTTACAGATGCTGAAACCTGCAGACGCCAGCCGTACAACGCCACTATAACCCAATGCGCCTAGACCAAGGTAGGCTATTTGCACAGGGTTAACCCTAGCCGCCAGGAAGTTTGGAAGTAAACGGAAGAGAGTAGAAGACAGGACAGATAAACAGTAAGAGATAAAGACGAAGATGTAGGGAGAGAGAGATAGGAAAAGGCGACTGCCGATTTCCCCTGGGTGGGTCAGCCCAGGGGTGCCGTCTACGTGAAGCCGGGGCCAAAGGGGTGTGTTGCCTCTGCCGGGGGGCCTTAACGGTCCAATCACCCAGCGTCGGCTCAACCCCCAGGATCCCCTTTTCCCCGGACACGGCAAAGCCACGCACGGCTAGGCGTGGGAGGGAGTAGAAACTCCCCCGTTAGCTCGGGTCCGTGGTCCAAGCGTAGAAGCGGAAGGAGAAGAGGCTGACGCGAAGTGTAGGCAATGTGAGGTCGAGGAAAATATGGAGAAAATGATGGTTGTCCAGAGTGAACTGCTGAGGAGAATCGCCGAGCTCGAGACTGCGGTGGTGACAGAGCAAGAGAAAACGAGGGCAATGGGAGAAAGACTGAAGTCCGCCGAGGAAGCGCTAGCGAAGCTGAACAAAGAAGCGACCTACCGAGAGAACAGTAGGGAACCGGCAACCAGAACGGTGGAGAAGGAAAAGCAAGCAAGTTTGGAAAAAACAGGTTTAGCCGGTCCAACTGTCGCAAGGCCCAGCTTCAGCGAGGTAGTGGTGGGGCAAGGAGGGAACAAAGCAGCCGGCGTCACAGGTGCAAGTAGCCCCCAGGTGCAGAACGCTCCAGCTGAAAAGTCACAGCATGTGATAATAGCCGGGGACTCGAATTTAAATCGATGCACAGAAGCCATCAAAGAGAGGGTAAGAGGTGACAAGAGGGTTGCGGTAGGGGCGTTCCCAGGACGCAAGCTGGAAGCAGACATGAGGCAAGCGAGCGCAAAGCTCAAAACGACAGCTGATAGACGAAACCTCGTGATAATTTCAGGCGGTTTAAACGATGTCCTCAATGAAGATGCAGAAGGACTAGCAGCCACACTGGCGAAAGGCGTCGATGACATGCGCGCCACTTCTCCTAAGGTACAGGTAGTTATATGCACGATACCGGAGGTACCGGTGCGTGATAGCAACCTGCAAAGAGCGGTGGTCAACGCAAACCAAGAGATATGGCGGATGAGTCGAGAGAAAGGCTTTGAGGTGGTGGAAATAAACAGAGAGGTGCATAGGTGGGGGGGTTTTCAACGAGACAAAATTCACTACGATGGGCGGCTAGGTCATGAGGTGGGTTGGCGACTTGCAGGACGCGCAGTAGCTTTTTTGGGGGGCAAGCGAGCCCTTCGGGGTGCAGGATAGCTAGTAACGAGGAAAACAACGAGGGAGACTCTTCGACAGGTGGTATGGACAGATACGATTCCAAAGTGGCACCAATATCTAAGATAGGTAGAGTCCGGGGCATAAATAGACGGAGCCACGAGCGCCGAGCCAATTCAGACATAGGGTATATTAACATGCAGGGTGGTAGGAACAGGCTGAAGTGGGAAGAGATAGAAGAACAGCTAAGGGAAAAGAGGCCGATGGTATACGGTTTTGTAGAAACACATCTCAGGGACATGGAACAACCTCCGAACAATCCGGACTACGCGTGGGAATATTGTAATAGAACAGAAGGCAGCAGAAAGGGGGGTGGTATTGGGGCATTCATTCATAAAAGTACAGACTGGCAAAGGGTCAAGCAGGAGTGCAACATAACATTTATGGCTAAAAGGAAAAGTGGCAGGTCAAATGACACTCCTTGATTTCGTGTACTTGTGGACGGGAGCAAAGGCCAGAGAGGAAAACCAGGCAATGGTAGAGTGTATATCAAAGGACGTTCAGGAGTTAGGAAGAGAGTGCGAGATAATTATACTAGGAGACATGAATGCGCACATAGAAGATATAGATGGGTATACCGACCCGACAGGCAAAATGATCATGGATATGTGTGAAAGGCTTGATTTGATCATTTGCAACAGTACCGAGAAGTGTGAAGGGCAAATAACATGGGAGGTAGGAAGGCTTCAGTCGACGATAGATTATGCACTGATGTCACATATGATGTATGATAAGCTCAGGGGAATGCACATAGATGAAGGTGGCTCCAGAAGTCTGGGTAGCGATCACAAACGTATCAAGCTAAGTTTTGGAAGAGCAGTGAAAGTGGGAAGGAGACAAGATGAGCAACTACAGGAAAATTTTTATCCAGAAAGGCAAATTGAAGTAGCCACTAAACAAATTGAGAAGGTAATCACGGAGGATAATAAGACAGTGTAGACATACACGAATATAATTAGGCTCTTTGAGCTAGAGTTTGCTAAGACGCGTGACAAATCACCCCGGAAAAGAAGACACAAACCCAAAAGTTGGTGGGACGAGGAAGTTAAGAGAGCCATAGCAAAACGTCAGGAAGCCTCTAAGGAACACAGACATGCTAAGCAGCGGGGTGAACCGACAGATGATGTTGAAAGAAAATGGGCAACCTTTCTAAGCTGTAGAAGGGATGCATCCCTTCTGATCAATGAAAAGATTAGAAAGAAGGGAGCTCAGTGGCTGGCAGAAGTACATAAAAAAGATAGAAAGGCAGCTGCGAAATTTTGGAACCATCTAAACTTCCTAAGAAATGAGACGAGCCTAGATCAGAGTTTTATAACTACAGCCCAAGGTGCTAGGCTAGAAGGGGACGAAGCTATTGAATATATAAGAACAAGGGTGACAGAAAAATTTCAACAAAGAGGTACTTTATGCACCACAATAGACAAGGACGAATCAAGTAGTGCAATGGCTCCATTTTCACAACAAGAGTGGGAAAGGGCTGAGAAAAGGGTTCCTGGTAGTACATCAACAGGCCCAGATGGCATTCCAATTAGGCTGATAAAGACATTAGGCCCGAAGTCTAAGCAGGCTTTGAGAGAGGCAGTGAGCAAAATAATAATCGATGGGGAAGTTCCCAATGGATGGAAACTTAGCAGGATGAGCATGATCTATAAAGGAAAGGGGGACAAAGCTGACATAAACAACTACCGTCCTATAACAGTGACATCAGTGGTCTACAGGCTGGCGATGCAAATTATAAAGGAAAGACTGCAGGCGTGGATAGAGGATGAGGGGGTGCTGGGGGAACTGCAGAATGGGTTTCGGAAACACAGGAGGTTGGAAGACAATCTGTTCTCACTGACGCAGTGCATCGAAATAACAGAAAAGGAACACAGCATTTTTGGATATCAAGGGAGCGTACGATAGCGTGGTTCAAGAGGAATTGTGGGGAATTCTGGACACACACGGCGTGGAACATGTAGTCACTAATCTTTTAAAGGGTATCTATAAAGGTAACAAGGTAGTTATAAAGTGGGAAAAACAGGTATCCAAGCCTGCAGAGGTAAAACGGGGGCTTAGGCAGGGGTGCCCCCTGTCACCCTTATTATTCATGATGTACCTACAAGGATTAGAGGCAAAATTAGAGGGAAGTGGACTGGGCTTCAACCTCTCTTTAGTCAAACAAGGAAAACTTTTTGATCAGGCACTACCAGCATTAATGTACGCAGATGATATAGTGCTAATGGCCAACAACAAGGAAGATTTGCAGAGATTGATGGACATCTGCGGTAATGAGGGAGATAGGTTAGATTTTAGATTCAGTAAGGAAAAATCAGCAGTCATGATTTTCAATGACAACGAAGGTAGTGAGCTTAGAATACAGGAGGTCACGCTAGAGATAACAGATAAATGCAAATATCTGGGCGTATGGATAAGCAATGGGACCGAGTATCTGAGGGAACACGAAATATACGTGACGACTAAAGGTAACAGGAATGCAGCAGTCATGAAAAATAGGGCACTGTGGAATTACAATAGGTATGATGTTGTGAGAGGAATATGGAAAGGGGTCATGGTTCCTGGGCTGACGTTCGGCAATGCGGTCTTGTGCATGAGATCAGAAGTTCAAGCAAGATTAGAAATTAAGCAACGTGGAATAGGTAGGCTTGCTTTAGGAGCTCACGGGAATACACCAAATCAGGGAGTACAAGGTGATATGGGATGGACATCATTTGAGGGCCGGGAAGCTAGCAGCAAGATAAAATTTGAGAAACGATTGAGAGAAATGGGGGAAGAGCGCTGGGCTAGGAAGGTTTTCAGCTACTTGTACATGAAGAATGTTGATACAAAATGGAGGAAGCGAACCAGGAAGTTGACTGGTAAATACTTAGAAAACAGCAGGTGGCCAAACCAAAAAGAACTATCGGTTAACAAGAAAGTGAAGGAAACGGAGACTGACATGTGGAGAATGGGCATGATTAAGAAGTCCGCACTAGAGATCTATCGAACTTTTAAGCAGGAAATTGCCAAGGAAAGGATCTATGATAATACTCGGGGTAGTTCTCTACTGTTTGAGGCCAGGACGGGAGTACTGCGAACCAAGACATATCGGGCCAAATACGAAGGGGTAGACACATTATGCAGTGCGTGTGGAGAGGAAGAAGAAACTGCCGAACACTTGATAATGTTCTGTAAAGGGCTTCACCCTATAGTTCAGGATGATGGCGCAGAGTTTTTCAAAGCACTGGGGTTTAGGGACCGGGAGGGCAAAATAAACTTTAAGCGGGTAGACTTGACCAGAATGAGGTTATCTGATTGGTGGCTAAAGTCAAGACACGAGTGAAAATTAAACTCTTCACTGCAAAGTACGAATCCTCAAACTCACTTTTTAAGGAAAAAAAAATAAATATAGTTTTTGGTTCATTAGGTATTACGGCTTGGTGGCGCTAGCCACCGCCCGATCTAAAGGGTACAGCCATATCCATCCATCCATCCATCCGTTCGCTGTTGGCGCGCGCTCGGAGTCGCCGGATGGATAAGGCTGCACAGCGGACAGAGCGCAAGGCGGCAGCAGCGCGCGCTCGCAGACAGAATCACGATGTGCGAGCACGCGAGGCAAGGGACATCGCAAGCCATCCATCGTCTAAGAACAAATAAAAGTTGATTTGTGTATATACACACACAGCGTTTCTCACGTCTTTACATGATGATCAACTGGGCGAATTACACGGAAGATTCACAGTTTACCGATGAATCCCTCCGGAGCTTCGCCCATTCATCATCATTCACCCCGTGAATATGCCGTAATTTTTTTGTAATTCATCCTTGTATCTCCTATCGTTCAATTATGTGCAGTTATTGTATTAACATTTCGCGTTGTGTCTACTTGTAGCTGTTGTTTTGTTCGTCTAGAGGATACTTTCTTTTGTAGTTATTCTTCACATCGCGCGTAATTCTACGTTTGTCCTCTTAGTTAATTTTTGTTGACTCCTCTCTATTGCCCTTGTTTCAAATAAATACTTGTTCTGGATGCTTTTGTTTTTGTTTAAAAAACGTCCGTATCTGCTCTATGAGTACGTCAGTCAGGCCCAAACATCACTGCTCGTGCAAACAAATTTCAAATGTACCACTTGGGGGTCTTTCAGGCGCCGCAGGCCGAAGCGTAAATTGGTACCCTGCGAGTCTGCCGCACGCCGCTGTTCGATCAGCTGTGCCTCTCAAGAATTGTGTCCGTTGAACATCCGCATATCTTCCCTGGACACCCGCAGGATACCCTCTGAATTGCCAATTAGTATGTGCCTTATGGTCCTGCGGATGTACACCTATCGGCGATTTGTGGACGACAAGTGGGCAACCGAGACATCCAGAAGCGGTTGTCCAGTGGACGTCCGTCGGTGTTTAAATGCCCAATGGTGAGTGTGTTACAATAATACGGTTGGCCCCTGTGTGCGCACGATGTGTGAGAAAGTACAGTGAAGTACTACCACTGGCAACTCCATACAAGCTACATTCATTGGTATACACATTATTTGCACCAGTTATGCAATAAAGCTGCTACAGTAGTGACATAAACCTGAAGAGAGTAGCAAGATCAGCTTCACCATAATGCATCGCAATCACAGACGCAAAGAAAGCTAATTAGGGCGGGGAATACCTGCGAATACATCCATTTGCACTTTTTTTTGTAAAAACTATAGACGTTACTTTAAATCTTCCATGGTGACCAAAATAAGGGCGTTCTTTGTCAGCATTCAGGAGTCGCGAGACCTGATTAAAACTTTCGTCGCAAACACGCGTACGCTGCTGTAGGAAACTGATATAATACTGTGAAGATGTATTGTGTCAGTTATCCAGATTGCCAAAGACCGTGAAGTTGTAGTTGTTGCGACAATATACCATGACGCCACTTTTCCCAGCTCCCGAGTATTGTATCAAAATAGGTCGCAGCCGTGTTGTCGGCTTCAATGGAGGCTACATTGTGTCCGAAAATTGAAGACGATAAAGCGTGACGTGAGAAAATTAAAACACATCATTGGTTATGCACGAATGGTATATATAAGTACTAATTTATTGTAACTAGATATAGTTATCACGGTTTTATATATTAACCAGATTAACAACCACATCTAGCGGAATTTTCGCGACTTGATGGACACAAAGGAAGGGGGCTCATTAGCGCAATACAAATAATTTTACCGACACATCTGCAGGGCCTAACTTGCTACTCTTCGCCCTTTTTTCTCTGTATAGAGAAACGGTCAGGAACATATCTAAATGTTCCTATGCACATGAAAGGAAACGATAGCAAGAAGTGGCAAGGTCGGGTGGTCAGCTGCCAATTTATAAGATTACGTGCTACGCGACACCAACAGGTGAAAAAGAATGCTCCGGATACGCGGTAATGGCTTCTGGTGGAGGCTGGCTGACGCTACCACGTTTAAGTGCCCATATTTACTATCAGCGTGAAATGAAAGCTGAACAGCGGCAAGCATTTGCGATGGTATAGTGCGTGCCGTACACTTATCACTACGGACAGGCACGCATATATCAGCAGAGCTGCCGAACAGGATGCGCGCGCCTGTCAATGGGGATAACTGGACGGCTCGCACCTTATCGCAAAGGCTTGCCGCTGTTCAGATTTCATTTGACGCTGATGGTACATACACTATAAAGTGGACGGAGGGATGACCACAGTGTTTACAAGTAAGATCATTGTGATAGCCTTGAAAAGGGCAGGCTTAGAGCTTATTGTACAAAAAAAAAACTATTTTTTTGTTCACCACTGCTGCCAAGCATACCATCGCACACCTACCTGTACATCAGAGGCTGAATTATAAAAGTTAGTGCACTATATTGTTACTGTAAGCCGTTACCTGGTTTCGTGGTGACGCCGGCCAGGCTTCGCTCCGTGTCTGCGAATGATCCCTGCTGTGAAAGCGGAGCGGGCAAACCAGATCGCATAGCCCTCAGAAACTTGCTATCATGCGGCTGAAAGAAATAGGCCTGGGGTAAAGGCATGTTCGTGTCTTCTTGACCTTTTGATCGCTGAACGTGAAGAGAACGGACTTTTTTGTCGATTGGCTGGAATCGCACGAACGTGGAATGGCGCAACCCACAACAATGAATATGGCGATCCCATGAAAGAAAAAGAATAAAAATAGTTCCTTAAAAAATTAAAAAGAACTATTGGTATGGCTTCATAGAACAATGTCACTAATTGTGAAGACAAAAATTATGTCAGCCACGCTCTATAGTGGCTGTGTAATTAAGAAAACAATAGATTCGGGCCTTCTGCCTTCCCTCCTCCTGTCTCTCACTTCCCTTTCGCACCCATTTGCTATATCGTATTATACAAAAAATTTTATGCTTTATGATGATGAAGGCCTAAATATTTGGCTCCTGCCCAATATGGGGGGATTGGCCAGTAAACGAGTAATTAGAGGGTTTCTTTTCTTCCCTCATTCTTCTCTTCTTCTGCCCTCTCACTTTCATTCCCACCCCTTTACTATGCTATGCTGTGCTATGCCACGCTATGTCATGTCATGCAGTACTCCACTACTATACTATAACATACTATATTATATTATACAAGGCTACGGTATGCTCTGCTAGCATGACTGCATAGCTTAGTGGTTACGTCGATCACCTTCGCCTCATGGATAGGCAGCTTCGAATCCCACCGCAACAAGAATTTTAGTCTTCTTTCTGCCCCGCCGCGGTGGTCTAGTGGCTAAGGTACTCGGCTGCTGACCCGCAGGTCGCGGGTTCAAATCCCGGCTGCGGCGGCTGCATTTCCGATGGAGGCGGAAATGTTGTAGGCCCGTGTACTCAGATTTGGGTGCACGTTAAAAAACCCCAGGTGGTCAAAATTTCCGGAGTCCTCCACTACGGCGTCTTTCATAATCAAATGGTGGTTTTGGGACGTTAAACCCCACAAATCAATCAGTCTTCTTTCTGTTTCTCTCTTTTCCCTGCCCTCGTTTTTGCGCCCACCAGAGTCACAACATTCCACCCAGTAAAATCGGTGCCGGTTTTTTTTTTTAGGGTGGTGGGGGGGCGAAGCAAAAAAGGAAAAAGAGAGCGCGTGCACGATCATGATGGCGATAGTTTCCGTTCGCAACTGACTGACACGGCGTCCCCGTGAATAAACAGCGCTGCTGTTTTGATGGGCTCAATTCCAGCGGTATTTTGTTTTCCCTTTCTCCGGGTACTCTGTCTCTTTCTCACTCTTCTATTTGGAACATAATTGCAAACAGATAGTTCCCGATAACGATACTGCGTACCAAACGCGCCAGTAGTAATTTGTTTCTGTTGAACCCCGTGTAATACCAAGTGGTCTATGAAATTTTCTGACTGATAGCCACACAAATCATCGTCATATATATGTATATAGAGGATGCCCAAGCTATCTTTAGCCAAAGTTTAAAAATGTACCGACACACGCAATCACGACGCGACCAAATGCATCTTGCTCACCGTTTCCAGGAGTCAGACTATTTTCCGTGTTTTACAATATTTTTTGAACACATTCGTTTCGTTGAGTAAATTTTGAAGGAACAAAGATACATAAAAAATTTCAATGAGAAAGTTGCAGATTGGTTTGCAGAACACTCGATTAGACAGTTTAGATCTTTATATATGTTAATATTCAGTGTTTTCTTGCTAACTACACACGCCCGCGAAATAAAAAAAAATATTGCGGGACAAACCCACTGGTGTGCCTATGCACATCGTGATTTTGGTGCTGCATAACGTTCCGCGTATGCTTCCCTCGCACCGGTTCATGACAGCGATAAGCAGTCAAAGCGGTCATCGCGTTTGGGGGCTGATAACTAAACGTGTTCATCGCCAAGCCACCACTATCGTTGCGGGCCTGTCGAGACTGCACAATCAGGCACATGTTGTGGTCGTTCGTACAGGGAACGTTAGGGAGCACTAAAATGATCGTGCGCACTGGCTCGAGAATGGGTTTGTCACGAGCTGTTCTTTTTTTTTTTTGCATATCGCGGGCATTCGTAGTTAGCAGAAAAACACCTATAAATACATATATAAAGTTCGAAACTGTATAATCGGACGTTTTGCTAATTGATATACAAGTTTCTCACTGAAATTTTTTATCAATCTTTGTTCTTTCAGAGGTCAATTGATGAAACACATCTAATTATACAATATTTGACAACACAAAAAATACTCTGACTAACTTCAGGCAACGGCCAGCAACATGCATTTCGTCGCGTCGTAATTGCGTGTATTGGCACATAGCTGATTGATAGATTATGTGGGGTTTAACGTCCCGAAACCACCATATGATTATGAGAGACGCCGTAGTGAAGGGCTCCGGAAATTTCCACCACCTAGGGTTCTTTAACGTGCACCCGAATCTGAGCACACAGGCCTACAACATTTCCGCCTCCATCGGAAACGCAGCCGCCGCAGCCGGTGTTTGATCTCGCGACCTGTGGGTCAGCAGCCTTAACCACTGTACCACCGCGGCGGAGCGTGTTGGCATATAGCTGGGGCAGCCTGTATGTATGTATGTATGTATGTATGTATGTATGTATGTATGTATGTATGTATGTATGTATGTATGTATGTATGTATGTATGTATGTATGTATGTATGTATGTATGTATGTATGTATGTATGTATGTAATCAGATCTAACAGACAATAATGCCAAGGAATGTACAGGGGAAGTTATTAGACCAATTGTAACGTAAATGTGATACAATCCTTGGCAATATTGTCTGTTAGATCTCATTAATAATGCGTCAAAACACGGAAAAACGAGCCCTTAGGTATACACTTATTTCCCTTATTCATTAACGAGGGTGTCGTACTGGCAGAGTTGGTGCCGTTAGGATGTATACGAGGAGCTATTGGTCAGCTGCCAGCTCGTGACGTGCAACGTGACACCACACATGCTCATAAAAGAGTGCGCCACACTCGCCTCCATGGCTACAGGTGGCGCTGACTGACACTCCCACGTTTAAATTCACATATAAACCCAATAAAATGGCTGGGGGGATAGCAGCCATGGTAGCTCAGCGGTAGAGCATCAAACGCGTTATTCGAAGATCGCAGGTTCGATTCCTGCTCACAGCAAGTTATCTTTTCACCCACTTTGTTTTTTTTTTCACATTTACATTACAATTAATCTAATAACTTTTCCTATACATTCCTTGGCATTATTGTCTGTTAGATCTCCATAATGTGTCAAAACACGAAAAAACGAGCCCTTAAGTATGCACTTATTTCCCATATATATATATATATATATATATATATATATATATATATATATATATATATATATAACGTTATTATCGCTGTTTTACGTAAACCAACTGGGTGCGCTGACTATTAAGTGAAGCAGCAAACAAGTTTCACTTGTTTCGAGGGCTGTATAGGAACAAAACATGAGGATAAGGCTAGCAGATGTAGTATGGCCACCGCCTGAAGAAGAAGGGTTCCGGGAGAGCTAGTTCCATCGCCCTCGCCTCCCTTGACTGCAGCAAGGAGAATGTTTAGTTACTAGCTTTACATTTCAATTTTGTTGTAGAGTAAATCACTAGTAATGAACATTGATTGAGTAACAAATGACTCAAAATAGCGGCTAGCATATAAATACAGGCGTACAGTGTTCACGAAGGCGATAACAACATGTTTTCGGTAAGTGAAACATGTCCCGAGGGGTGCCCCTCGATTCTAATGAGTAACAGCGTTCATTCAAGACGTACTACTACGCGGCTGAATGCTGCAGCATCTTCGTGTATCCAGCCTCCCCACAGAGCATTTCGTCAAAATTTGGCTCGTATAGTTATGCGACTGCCTGAGGTGAATTTTGCATTAACGTGTTAGTGGGGCCGTTTCTGCTATTCCTCTTTAGTTGGACTTTTTTTCTTCGTTTTCATCTTTTTGTGTATTTTCTTGTATTTTTCAGAGCATGTAGGCTTGACCATAGCCTCCTACATTTCCATTGCCTGCCAATTGAGCGCAAAACGCCCATCACCTATCGTGACGCTGCCTACGTAGCGGTAAGGGTCTTTGTACTTGGCCTTTGAGATCAGCAATTTTGGCTTTTGCTACTAATTTTAGAGGCTACGCCGTGTATTGAAGGAGTTGCCAGTTGAATGACGGCGTCACTTACGTAGGGTTAATTATAATTACGTTTACGCATTTTAAAACTTCTTTACGTTATTTTTGTTTCATTTAAGCTCCAAAAACGTAAAAACTTATCTGAAGACACCCCTACTTAGGCGGCGCCATCACCATAGTTACGACGACGGCCGCTTTCCACGTGACCGCCGATAATTCGGCAGGCAAGCGAAATCTAGGAGGCTTTGACTTGACTTATATCTGACAGTGGGTCTTACCATTTCAACAGCGACTAGCGAACTGATCGATTGAGCTTTCCTGGGATTGTCGTCGGTGTATCGCCTCTCGCAAAACAAAATTGACGCTCCCATGGATTCAGAACGTTGGCCAGAAGCGCGGTTCCCGGCTCGCTTTCACCCTGACCTCACGGCAATCAGCGAACGGTCTTCGGAAGAATACACTCTTCGAGAGGCTTACGAAGCTCGGTCAGAGTCCAGCAACGAACCCGGCTACTGGTCCACCGAAAGCGGCGTGCGTGATCAACGGTCGCCGCCAAGGCACGAAGCTGATGCGAAGGTCAGGACACAGCGAGCGAAACAGAATGTCGCCGACAAGGCATTCGGAGACAACGACGACGAACCTAACTGGCTGCACCACCCGATGACGACGTTGCCGTACGGCTCGCAGTTCAATGTGGAGGCCTACAGCGACGAGCGGAAGTTACTCTCGTCATCGAGCGAGTTCCCCTCGAAGTTGCCGAACGCGAGACAACGGGCGTTTGACTCCGAGGCCGAAGGCGAGCTCGAGTGGGCCTCACGAGCGCGACGCGGGGTTGCCCCTGTCCACCAACCCGATCCGCCGAATACGTGCTCTCGGTGCGCACTGTCTACGTTCCTCATTGCCCTTTCTGTGGTCTGCGTCGTGGCCGTCCTCGTCGACATCAAACGGCGAGCCGAGGAAGCCAGTGACCAGAGCACGACTATCGGCCGCGTCAACGCTCCTGCAACCGCTGCATTTACCAAGCGCAGCGCCCAACAGCGCGAGGTCGCTTATGTGAATTCAACGACGACATCGAAGCCCTCCACGCGCAAGCTGAGGAGGAGATACTTCGCACCGAGTAGTGTCGTTCCTCTGGAAAGTCGAAATCTGCGGGAGCACAGAGCATCGGTGGCGGCTTCCTCGGATACCGACGCCGTCAACCTCATGAGAGCGATGAAACGAGGGCGCGTTGAAGTGACGCTAACAGCCGCCCTTGCTCCCGAACTTCGGTACACCAACTATAGTCGGCTCCCGGTAACTACGACCTCCACTGCCTCTGCATCCAAGTCTCGACCACGCGCTCTGTTGGCTCCAATACAGAAGCCCGTGAGTAATCTCTACGCTACGAGCTTTCACTCGTTAGGTTGTATTAGTTGACAAGTACAACCAGGCATACTTGCAGCGTACACGAACTGCTGTATAATATAGGTTCACTGTATTACAAACTCAAGTGTAGAAGGTCCCACTATCTTCTCAGACACGCCAGTTGCCACTATAGAGCATTCATGAAAGGCTCGGTGTGCAAGGAAGCCACTCGCGATCTCTCTGCTTGCATCTTGGACAGGTGAAAGCATCTAATTAGGTCCCCTGGTCACGTGGGCAGTGATGCTCACGAAACGATCCCTAACGTCAACGAACTTGCACACTCCCGGGCGCGAGGTCCCACCCACCACGCCAGAAGTGGGCACTCGGAAGGTGAGGGAGGGCACTGGCAAAGGGATCTTCTAATTTTTAACGACGTCTGTAAGCACTATCAACTGTGCTGTCGGAAGTTTTCACTTCCACACCCACACTTAAACAGACTGCGGGAAATCACTCTGTGAGTGTTACGGACGAACACGTATCCATGTTCGTTTTTATGTTCAAAACCGATAGAACGAATACACCCAGGCTGTCTGAACTGTACACATCTGAGGTGCACACTTCAGCACATGCTGTGGCAGTGTCACGACTTGCACTGGGGCTCAGGGTCTCCCTCTGCGGAGGAAGACTATCTCCAGCTCTTCGCCAGCTCCTCAAAGGACCAGCAGCTTAGAGCTGTCAAGAGAGCCCACGAAGTCGCCGAGAACGTGAACCTCGTCAGGGCGGCCCGCAGGCGGTATACCCCCTGACGGTGTGATCTCGCCTCCTCAGGATTAAATAAAGTTCTTTGACTGAATGAGGTGTAGAAGACAATGTGAAATGAGGTGCGATCAGCGACGCAAATAACGTATGCTCTTAATATTAAACGAACAATTAATAAATAGTGATGAGTTTATACTGATAAAATACTCTCCAATATCTTCATCGTCATCAATTTGACCTTCATAGGCTCACTAATAGATGTGAAAATCGAAATGAAAGCATAATTTATAATTTTGTGCCAAAATTTCCACACGTACCATGGATGATCATTATACAAAACAGCGCTTCGACACAGGACAAAGAAGAGAAGTGACGCACCCGGCACTGAACTTGCAATTCGTTTATTGAAAAAACAGCATGTACGTGTCTTAAAAGCGAGCGCGTATGCCCATTGTCAAAGATAATATACTTGTACAACCGTATAAGGCACAACCTCGTGTAAGCTTCCTAGTGACCGTCGTTTAACAGGCCCATTTTTTTTTTGACGATAATATGCCAGAGAAGGTTGACTAAGCAACCACTAGCTTTTCGAGATATGTGGAATGCCCCATACCCTTCTCTTGCGTAGGTGTTATTATGCACAAATAATATTTCTGTGTCAACCAAAAACGGTACACACTACCACTCAAAACAATGTTTGGACAAGACTTTTCTAATGAATTCTTGTGGTCTGGGAGCATCACATTAGTGCACCGGCCCATTTGCCCTATATATCTACGACCGCAGGACAAATGCAACTGGTACACGGCAGCAGTTTGACATGGGACAAAGTTGCTCATGTATTTTATTTGGCAGCATGTGCTTTTTCCCGGTGCCTCTAGCTTTCCTTGAACTGCGGATCCTATCTTGACTGCTTTATTAGTAGCAGAAAACAGTACATTAACGTCATACGTGGCCCCTACTTTCCGATACTTGTGGGAAATAGAATGCACTTAGGGCGTTACCGCTACCTTCCGATTTTGATCACCCGTGTTGCTGCGTTCCTCCGTATATGTAGCGCCTTGATGGTTTCAATGTTCTCAGTAATCCACCCACAAGGACGAGTCCTTGAAACCAGCTTCCCTGCAACAATGAACTTGGGCCTCTAGACTAGAGTGGTGCTCATATCATGCGTACAAAACTTCCTTACTGTAATTTCCGGAGACCTCCACTATATGGCGTCTCTCATAATCATATCATGGTTTTGGGACGTAAAACGCCAAATATTATTATTGCTATTATTCCAAGTTATCCGAATTGCTTACGTGCTATGAGAGCTTTATTTCATTTTGTTTTACTTGGTTCAGACGCGCCACAGGTGCGGTGTGGCCTTCTACACCTACTGCTCGGAGACTCGCCATGACGTCTACTACCGACACGGGACTCGGTCGTGTGTTCGGACGCGCACGGATCATGTGCAAGTGTGCAACCGCTCGCCCAATCGGTTCACCACACTGCAGGCCTGCAAAAACAGTTGCATGCACAATGAGCTGCCTGCGGAGCTATGTTTCGAGAAGACACTCTTCTCCTGGTGCAGCAGGTACGGAGCAGACTCTCTCGCGGAGACACACATCGAAGAGCGTGAGCATTTGTGATGCCGAAATTGCGAGCGTCCCGCTTCTTTTATGGTAGTCAGGTGCCAAAGGTGCGTGTGTGTGCGCGTTGCGTGTGCGTGTACGTGCGTGTGTTTGTATGTGTGTGATCTTTAACGCGAAGAAATACTTGGGCAAGTATGCGCCAAAGAAACTGAGCCAGCCCCAATACCAAGTTCAGTAGGGAGGGAGGGCGTTAAAACGAAAACGGACACGTGAGAGGCAGAAGGAGAAAGGGGTAAAATGAAGAAGCAAGATAAGAAATAAACCGGAAAGGAAGAGAAAGATAGAGAGGTAACAAAGACATGAAAAGATAGACAGAAATGATATACAAAAAATATACAGAAACCACCACGAATAGTTAGAAAACACAGGGAACAAGACTGGCATAGAAAAAAAAGAAATAAATGGAGAGAGAGAATGAGTTAAAGGGTGAAGGAAGGGGAAGTGATAAACAGACAGAGAATAAAAAAGAAGATAAAGGAGCGAGAAAGTGAGAAATGGATAAAGAAGTAGAGATAAATATGCCGAAAAACGAGATAACATGAAGAGAAAGAGAAAAAAAGCGAGGAGTAAAGAAAGAGTAAAAAAGCAAGGAAGGCATCCCTAACCTTTTCTCCTTTCAGGCTTAGTACCAGGGCAAAGCTATCATATGGTATTTATTAATTCATTTATTTCTTTGGAAGCGCTGTCAGTCACACCAAGGACCGTAACAAAAAGGGTACCTCCGTGAGATGTATGCAATGTACAGCACTCTTGAAAGCACTGCAAACATGCACACGAACAATACCATAGCTACATAAATGTACGAGTACATAATTTGCTGTTCTAGAGGTGTAACAACAATCATAAATATACAGCCTCGCGGCGGCGGTCTAGTGGCTAAGCATCCCGTCACCCGCAGTTCGCGCGGTCGAATCCCGGCTGGGGCGGCTGCATTTCCGATGGAGGCGGAAATGCTGTAGGCCCGTGTGCTCAGATTTGGGTGCACTTTAAAGAACCTTAGGTGGTGTTATGCCTGCGAGTCCACAGCGAACGTCCGTGCCTCTGAAAAAGGCAATCTGTGTCAAGGCCAGCCCACCTGACGCGAACAACTCAACGGCGTAAACACGCGCGGCGCCTTTCTGGCGCGCACGTGCAGTGAGTCAGCGCAGCCAGCGAGACCGTCGAGTAAACAACCGGCGTCTTCCTGTCTGGGGGGGGGGGGTGACGCAATGCCTGGCGACGTCACTCGTCCTTGGGTGCAGCCACCTGCAGCGCAGCCTCTCCAGATTCGATGAGAAAGAATGACGCGTCCCAGCGGCGACCCCATTGGAGGGTTCTAACCTCACGACCAGCGGCGCTTCTGGTTGGACACTTGGGTTGGACCCGGGGCATATAAAAGAAGCCCTGCGGCGCGTCGAGAGCAGACCCCTTTGACAGGAGTCCTATTTGAGAGTAGATCTATGTGTTAGAGAGGAGAGCTCGGCTCTTCGAGTCTCTGTCGGCCCCAGTGCCGAATTCGTAACGCCTCTGTATATATGCTGTACATAAACCTTGTTTAACTCACCGTCGTCTCGTCCGCTCGTCTATCAGCTCTGCGCAGAAGCAGTCGCGAGCTGAGAAACCTACGCTACCAAACGGCTGGTGACCTTCCCGGTGGAATTCGAAGCAGTGGCGCCTTCGGGACCGCGTTGGCGTCGCCGTCTTTCGAAACAGTGGTTGCAGCGGTGAGATTTCGAGGCGCCCTTCGTAACGTCGTCGTAGGCGCGCGTCGCAACAGTGGTTGGCAGCTGTGGGATCGGCCGGCGTCAGCGACATCGATGCGGTGAGTGCCTGATGTTTTCCCCTCAGTTCACCAGACTACTCTAGCTCAGGTTGTAGTAGTTTAGAGAAGGGCTTTGTGAAGCGTTGAAGTGAGCTTTGATCGTTTCAAGCCAAGTCGAAGCGCTTTGAAACCAAAGTTAATGCGGAGGGGGTAAACACGGGAGTGTGAAAAATTGCTTGCGCGTCTTGCTAGTTGACTTATAGTGGGTACGGCAAGTAAATTGTTAACAGGGACAAACAGCAAGAAGCTAGTGTGAACGATGGAGAACCTTAAAGTGAAGGAACTCATCAAAATTTGTGAGGAACTCGGCAATACTTTGGGCCGTGCGAAACGAAAGCAAGCGATCCTTGAGATCATGAAGGATGAGGGAGTGTCGGCTGAGGAAGTCGATGAGGCCTGGGTGGATATCAAAGCACGCCGCGAGGAGGCTGAAAGGCGAGAAGCTCGCGAACGCGAAGAAGCTTAAAGGCGAAAAGCTCGCGAACATGAAGAAGCTGAAAGGCGGGAACGTCGCGAGCACGAGGAGGCCGAGAGACAGGAGCGCCTCGAGTTGAAACGACTAGAATTGGCAATACTACAGTGTTCGCAGGCGCCTAGCGTAGCTTCTCCAACAATTCAGGTCAGCGGTTTTAGAATTCGGGACCAACTGCCACCGTTCGTAGTAGGCGAGGACATGGCGAAGTATCTCGTGAAGCTTGAACACGTCTGTGAGCGAAACGCTTTGGAGCGGTCTCTTTGGGCGCAGAACCTGTTAGCTCTTCTTCCCGGCGAAGTGTCTGACGGGATAACTTGCTTGTCGAGGGAAGCGTTTGAGAGCTATGACGAGGTTAAGGAAGTGCTCTTGAGACGTTATAAGTTGTCACCCGAGGCTTTCAGGCAAAGGTTCCGGTATGCTAAAAAGGGAAATGAGTCGCCCGTTGACTTCGTGTTTCGTCTTCAAGCCGATTTAATTGAATGGCTCAAGGGCGAAGGTGTTTTGACGACCGCGATAAAGTGGTGGAATGCGTTGCATTGGAGCAATTCTACCGCTGCATCGAGAAGGATGTCAAACTTTGGCTGCAGGAATGACTTGGTGAAGTACAGCTAAACACGGCAGCAGAGTTAGCTGAGGAGTATTATACTCGCCGAAAGTTGCATAGCAGGGCAGTGCGCGTTGAAAAGGATGAAAGGAAAGAGGGCTTTTCAAGGAAACCTGATGAACGGAAACCCGCTCCGCACCGTAATTTCAAGAAGGACCCGTCTCTTACGAATGACACTGTAGGGGAAGGGCAAACGGAAGCGGAGAAATCGAGTGAGGTTTCTACCACACGGGAGTTTGAATCACGGAAGCCGCTAATCTGCTACAACTGCAAAAAGAAAGGGTACATCGTGATAAACTGTCAGGAAAAGTTTGAAACTATCCTAGAATCGGAAAACAAACGGAAGCCGCTAATCTGCTACAACTGCAAAAAGGAAGGACACATCGCGATAAACTGTCAGGAAAAGTTTGCTTTCGCAACAATCCGAGAATCAGAAAAAAACATGCGGTTGTTGGAGCCGTATCTCCAAAAAATTAGGGTGAATGGGAAAACGTGCCAAGCACTTAAAGACTCAGCGGCAACCATGGATGTTGTCCACCCTTCATTGGTGTATCCGGATGACTTTACAGGAGAATGCGCGTGGATCAGGCAAGTCGCCGAGGAGCAGAGTGCTTGCTTACCAATCGCCATGGTTGTCATTGAATGCCCGTTCGGTAAGCTTCGCACCGAAGCGGCTGTGTCTGCCGCGCTTCCCGATCGTTTTCCTTATCTTTTCTCCAACAACTCTGAGCAGCTTCTCAAAGAGCAGGGTGAATCGTTCTTCCCCAACTTAGCGTACATGGCCCTCACGCGATCGCAAGCGCGGACGCTTTCGCAGGAGCTTGCTCTTGTTCAATGCGGTGAACTCTCAAGTGACTTGTCGGCGGGTCGACGGAACCTCAGAGAGGAAATTTTCCGCGTGAGTCATGTGAGCAGTCACGCGAACGGCCTGTCGCCGAAGCGACCGGCGCGGTTTCTGTAGCAAGGGGAGACGACATGGCGCCATTGAGTCAGAGCGAGAGGGCTGCAATGCTCTCGCCTGTAGCGGAAAGTTGGAGCGAGCTGTCGAGGGTTGATCGAGAGACGCTCATTCAAGAGCAGCGTGAGGACCTCTCGATTGAAGCGCTAGAGGAAAGCCACATGAAAGCTTCACAAATGTTGTCGAAGGAGTACTACGACAAATCGGCGAAGAAGCATGCTTTTGAAGTAGGAATTCAGGTAATGCTGCTGCAGCTGTCCAAAAGGAACAAGCTTGAGGTTGATTGGGAAGGGCCTGCCAATGTAATATCGAAGCTTCCCGATACGAATTATGAAGTGAAATTAGGAAAGCGGCAGAACAAAATTAACAACTTGATGAAACCCTACGTTCAACATCAAGCGGTCGTAAATCAGCTGTTGAATGCTTCAAAGGAAGAGGAAGCAGAAATTTTTAGTTCTTGTGAGGCAATCGAAGGGGGATCGAAAGTAATCAGGGAGCAGATAAACCTAGAGCCTAGGTTAAGTGACGTCCGGAAGGAGGACCTGAGAAGGATT
The DNA here is from genome assembly GCF_043290135.1 of Rhipicephalus microplus. Classification (NCBI taxonomy): domain Eukaryota; kingdom Metazoa; phylum Arthropoda; class Arachnida; order Ixodida; family Ixodidae; genus Rhipicephalus; species Rhipicephalus microplus. The sequence continues at coordinate 69,342,789 of NC_134704.1, forward strand.
GTTTCCGAGTTTGTAGACGTGTTTTCAGACCGCCCCGGAAACACGAGGGTGATCGAACACGATATCGAGCTTAGCGGTGAGGACTCAATCCGTAGCAAGCCGTATCGTTGTTCCCCTGTGCAACGTCGCAAGTGTGAGCCGCTCTTGGTACCGCATAGGTATCGTCGCCTAAAAGTGGCCGGTTACTGAGGTGGAGCATGATGCTCCAATTGCACAACTTTGACGTTCGCTAAAAAAAAAGGGGGGGGGGGGGAGCCTAACGCTAATGCAGGTGCATTGAGCAGTGCGTTCTAGCTAGTACCCTCTCAACCTTTCGGTTTCTCGCTGGCGATTCGGGGCGAAATTTTGACCTCATCACGACCTTTGCTGAGCGCTCTCGTTCAGAGTGATCTCAACGAGGCAACTTTATGGTATTCTAATTCGTTACGTTGTTGTACGTGGAAAAAAAATTGAGTTCTCATTTCAAGAGTCTTGTGTCCCACATGTGCCTCTTGATGTAGAGGGAACGAAATTCCGATAGACACGTACTTAGGTATATGTTGTACTATACTTTGTCTGGTGTTCTGTCGGGTGAGCGAGGGCACTTGCTTGTGTCGTGTGTTGTCTGTTGTCAAACCGTTCTTGACAAGTTGCAGAACCATCGACAAGTGCTGAAACCAAAGATTGTCAGAAGAGACGAGCGAAGCTGGTCGACAAGTTGTGGCGACAAGTTAGTGGAGCTGGGATCCGTCCTCAAGAATGGGATGTGTTCCCGGAACGGAGTCTGGAGCTGCATTCTCCCCATGGCCCTGGAGGCGAACCTGGAGGAACCTGGCGAACGAGCGCGCCTGACATCCGAGCCACGTGGAAGCAGCTCGTCTTTTCGGCGCATTGTCTGGCGGCGGGGGTGCTGTTATGCCTGCGAGTCCACAGCGAACGTCCGTGCCTCTGAAAAAGGCAATCTGTGTCAAGGCCAGCCCACCTGACGCGAATAACTCAACGGCGTAAACACCCGCGGCGCCTTTCTGGCGCGCACGTGCAGTGAGTCAGCGCAGCCAGCGACCGGCGTCTTCCTGTCTGGGGGGGGGGGGGGGGGGTGACGCAATGCTTGGCGACGTCACTCGTCCTTGGGTGCAGCCACCTGCAGCGCAGCCTCTCTAGATTCGATAAGAAAGAATGACACGTCCCAGCGGTGACCCCATTGGAGGATTCTAACTTCACGACCAGCGGCGCTTCTGGTTGGACATTTGGGTTGGACCCGGGGCATATAAAAGAAGCCCTGCGGCGCGTCGAGAGCAGACCCCTTTGACAGGAGTCCTATTTGAGAGCAGACCTATGTGTTAGAGAGGAGAGCTCGGCTCTTCGAGTCTCTGTCGGCCCCAGTGCCGAATTTGTAACGCCTCTGTATGTATGCTGTACATAAACCTTGTTTAACTCACCGTCGTCTCGTCCGCTCGTCTATCAGCTCTGCGCAGAAGCAGTCGCGAGCTGAGAAACCTACGCTACCAAACGGCTGGTGACCTTCCCGGTGGAATTCGAAGCAGTGGCGCCTTCGGGACCGTGTTGGCGTCGCCGCCTTTCGAAACAGTGGTTGCAGCGGTGAGATTTCGAAGCGCTCTTCGTAACGTCGTCGGAAGCGCGCGTTGCAACAGTGGTCAAACTTTCCGAAGCCCTCCACTACAGCGTCTCTCGTAATCTTGTGGTGGTTCTGGCACGTTAAACCTTACATATCAATCAATCAATCATTAACCATGCAACTTCGTATCACGTATACTGCATGCACTGAAATAGGTGAAATGCATAGAAACTGTGAGCGCTCTACACTGATGGAAGTACTGATCAATCTCAAGAATTCACAAAAAAGGACATAATGAGAATGCGAAAAGTAGGAATTTCTCGGATTGTTTATGCATTTCGTTGTGAGATTACATGTATGCTCCACTGTAAAGGCTTATTTAATCATAATATTTGGCATAAACGATTAAGATTAGCGGCAATACATTAGTGATCACTATAGGGAGCTTTGTGTTATGAGGTATAACTTACTCAGCGTGTCGCTCCACCAGTACTTTTGCGATTGGTACTTCCCCATCCCTTGACACTAGACCTTCCGTCATCTTTTGATTCCGCTGTCCAGCAATGTAACTACTTAACCACCGCGGTAGCTAAACAACATATCTGTTTCGGTGTCATTTGCCTTGCTTACGCAATGGCACTGTTGTACTTGCAAACCTTAACTTAATTACTCTATACCTTTTTGAAATTCATAAGTTACATCGCTTATTAGCTTCGTGTACTCGCGTCGGCATCGCGTTGCTCCCCTTTGAACTACATATCTTTTCGCGTTTCACTAAAACGCGCTGCAGTTATGCCAACTTGTTCACAGCAGCCGCTGATATTGCCTGCGCCATCCAACGCAGGCAAGACGTTTCCGCAACCTGGTGGCTCTTCAACGGCAAGCACTGCCGGCCGTGGCACTTTCCCGGGGGTCTCTGTCCGGACTTCGCAGAGACAGACGTATTCGCCAGCCAACACGAATGCATGAGCCGCTGTTTCCCGCTACGCCCCACGCGGGTTAGAACGCACGCCGGCAGGAGGCGGCGCGTTCCGTGCAGGCCTCCCAAGGCGGGCACCGTCTGTAAAGTGGACGTGCTCAAGTTCCCCTACTTTGCGGACATCACGACCGGAAGTGGGCGGGTACGCTGCCTGAAGGCGTCGTCTTCGTATCTGCTGGGTCATCGTTGCTTGATCGGCTCCAACCATTTCTCCACGGAGACTGCTTGCAAGAGAACATGTGTGAATAGTGCCCCTGGGCATAGGCCTAAGTATATATTGGCCTGAAGTCTTTCCAAGGTGGTTTTAAGTCTATAGTATGAGGGGGTTGTGTGACATGCTGGTGATGTTTACGAGAAATACGTAATTTAGATTTTAGGTATTATTGGTTATAAAAGTATATGTCTGTTCAGGTGACATTTCTGGGCCAGCAATTCAAATAAAACCTATTTACGGCCACTAAGCACTCAATTTACTTTCATTACAGCCTTTGTCGGGCAGCATGCTACTGCCATTACAATCTTCATGGTTTTCTCGTTTAGAACTTAGCGTCAACGTTAACTCTGTCAGTGTTTAACGCGGTAGCTGTTATGTTGGTTCGTGCGGTCAATGAATCCCATAATCAATTTCGTAGCTTCTACTGTAGCTAAAGAATGAACGCGAATCGATCGTCACCAGCACGTGGCTCAGGAACACTCCTCGTGCTTCGATGCCGTACCTTGCTTCATGTTAAGAGCTTTGCATCATGCACATATACATATACGACTGGTCCACCAGCCTAAAGCTTAAACAGATACATCTGTTGAGAGCATGGTCGCATGCAGAAATGTTTTTTCGGGGGAGGGAGGGGGCACCTTTTTATTTGAAGTGGGGACTGGATAGGCAAATGGTAATTTTGCGCTTTATGAGGGCCCGTGCCCCCCCTCCCCTCCTCCGAAAAAATTCGCAGGAGGAAAAGGGGGCCATGGGCCCTCAGTTTTACCCCTTGCTGCTCACTTGATTGAGAGTATACTTTATTTGCTTGCTGTAGATAGTCACCACCAGTGTATCAAACCGAATAAATGTGTTACGCACAACACACAAACATACGGTACACTGGCTATAGAAAAGACGTACATGCTGTCCAAATGAAAGAAACACAAAACAGCAGAGTTTCTTAATGTTTCGGCGCCCTACACAAGTGCCTTACAACATGGATAGCCATCCATGGATAGCCGTCATACGTTTGTGTGTTAGGAGCCGTCTTCTATTGGACGCACCTCGTATAGGATACCACCGGCACGCTCTTTTTAAGCGGTCAGCGCACTACTAAAATACCTCACAGAAGCCCTGCAGAACATTCGTGTAAGTACTTCTAAAACAGAGTATGTTCTTTACTCCACAAAAAAAATAATTTCAAATGAACAGAAAGCACAAGATAGTTTGCAGTCGCTGTCTCTTTGCAGAAATCGGAGCGCCCGCTTCACGCGGTCACCGCGGTGGGTGGAGTACCCAGAACCGGCTTCTTGCGTGGAAGATAGTCGCTTAGTGCAAACTCTGTGAAATGATTTCTTAGTTAAGAGAGATTGCTAGTATAAACAAATGGAGCGCTACAGAAAGAAGCCTCAGGCCAGCGATCGTACGGGTTAGCGACGACCAACGGTACTTCTGCATGTATGAGCGCGTGCATGTCTGTTTCCATCGATAGTTTCGCTTTCGCTACGAACTGGTTTCGGCACCACACTGTAATCTTCAGGCCAAAAAATTTGAGTATTTCTGAGTACAAAACCACTTTGCGCGGGCACTATCAGAGTTTCCAAAACACTATCGTTACTACCATATGTATTCGCCGGGTTCCCCTTCAGAGGGGGGCGAAAGTTTGTCGTAGGGCCACCCCCCACCTCTCTAGTTTGTCAATGTATGATGCTGAATTTGAGCCCTCCCCATCTCTCGAAGGTGACTATATATAGGGAAGCGTAATTCCCTGCCCCCCACCCCCATGAGCATGCTTATGGTTACAACTATAGACTTCGGCACGCCTATGGCAGCTTTTGATGTTGGTTGGTTGGTTGTTCCTCCGAGTCCTGTCGCAACCCATTACAGGGAATCGGCCGTGAAACAGACGGTATACCTCATATTTGAAATGCTGGCCATCACGATGATTCAGTGTTTCCTTTTTTTCTTTTTTTCAATCTCATTTCACAAGGCACCTAGCGCTGCATATTGATCGGTCCTCTCAGCAACCAGATGTCACTGCTTCTGTTTCTTAATTCAGTGCGTAATTTTGCTTTGATGCTGACTCAAAGCGTAAAATAATGTACCACGCCGTTTTATTACGCACCTTAATTATCATTTCGTTTCCGTTTCACTGAACTTGCCACTTTTTCCTCGACAACCTTTTTGACCAAAGCTTCACCGCTTTGTGATTGCTGGTGGATGGAGAAGCCGCTTACGAGGCCAAATATGTAGTAACGTGCAACGCCATTAAAAAGAAAGGAAATACATTAACGTTCACGGGACTTCTGCAAACGTCGGCTGTGAACAAGAACCCACATAAATTCGAAAAAAGCGGTGAAACGCACGCCAAGAGCGAAATGCAATATTTTAATGCGCCGCATTATGTGCTAAATAGCCCAGCAATTTTGGCAGCATGTCCTGTCGAACGCAAACGGTGCGGCATCTTTTACTCTGTCATAAATAAGTCTTCAAGAAAAAATTTGCAGATCCCACGTACAGGGAGAATCAATGATACGCGAAGCACGAATGAGAAATGTTGATATGTCACTTTAAAACCAGCACAACGTTACGAGTTCTAGGTAAATGATGCCGTACATGACTTCCGTGTAATGATTATCATGTTTGGATGTGTCGTTTACCTTCGTCTTATATTCAAGTCACGTGATATAAAATTTAGTATATGTGGAGCAAGCAAAACGGCCACGAGCCTGCTATGAGCGTGGTATAGTGTCATGTTCTTACATGACACGCGTGTCAGGATTATCATTTTTGCACCAGGTATATATTTCGTCATCCATTGACGTCACGTAACACCAACTCTGCAGGGTATATGTGGAGCTGGAAAAACAGCCGCGAGCGAGTCATGAAGGTCCCAATATACTCTAATGTAGCAATGACGTGCGCGCACGCTGGGCACAGCGACGCTATGTTTGCAAAACGCGAGCACTCTATAGTCTGGCGTCTGGCGCGACCAGCGTCCGTCGACGTGGCCCGATGGCAACCGGCGCGAAATCCGACATGCTGCTATTCGCGCCAATGCGTTACCAAGACAACACTGCGTCTCCCTATTTTCATGACAGATGGACGCTGGACGCACTGAAATGCTCATACGTCAAAGCAACGTAGCGCGGCGCGCGCCTCGAGTATATATGGCAGGACCGGCGCATGGTGTTGCAACGCCCGCGTGACGCGACGAAATGAACGCCGGCGAGCTCGCGCACCACGTCACGTCGATTGGCGCCTTGACTGTGGCATGTAGTCATGTTCTGACATGACACGCATCTCATGATTATCATGTTCGCACCACTCACATAACTTCGTCATCCATTGGCGTCACGTGATACCAAATTTGGCATATGTGAAGCTAGCGAAACGGCCGCGAGCGCATCAACAGTGCGGAATGTAGTAATGTTGTTACATGACACGCATGTCGTGATTGTCATGATTGGATGTGTCATTTACTTATGTCGTCATTTCGCGTCACGTTATACCGAGCTTTGTATACATGTGAACCTAGCGAAACGGCCGCGAGCGCATCGTGAGAGCAGCATGTAGTCCTGTCGTAACATGACACGCATTAATATGTATCATGTTTGCACCAGTATTATACTTTCGTCATCCATTAACGTCTCGTAATACGAGATTTGGTTATATGACGCTAGCGATACGGCCGCGAGCGCATCATGAGCGTGGCATGTAGTCATGTTACATTACACGCATGTCATGATTTACATGTTAGGGTCTGTCGCTTGTGTTCTCCATGCAAACATTCCACACCAAACCAGTTTTGCAACATGCCATGTGAACGAAACCACCGCAAGAGCCGCAGGACCATGAAATTTAAATCAGGACATTCATGACAGACATGCCATGATTTTCATGTGATAAATAGTCAAATATGTTCTTCGTACAATCATGATATGCCATACCAAGTTTGGTATTGATACCATTATCGAAACAGCCAGGAGAGCTAAAAGGCGTAGGCGGCTAGATAGATAGATACGCTCAAAGTCGTCGAAGTTCACTAAGAAATGCTTCACATTTAGGCCGCGTTCACACTGAGCATTCCGGCCGCCGAAAGTGCTCCAAATCTGGTTCGGCGGCGGCGAGATCCGCCGAAAGGGCCCTCTCAGCGCCGATCGCTCTCGAACCGATTTTTGCGGCGTCCGCCGCCGAATCGGTCACCGCGGACCAATAGGAGCGCTAGTCAAGGAATTTTGAAAAATGGCGGCCAACCCCTACTCACTAGTTATGCCGCAGTGCACGTAACTGAATGTTGAAACCGACGGGAGTTTAACCTACTCTGTGCCTACTTCGTCTCCGTATTTCGTGAAATAGGTGGCCGAGCTTGCTGTTGGCATGACCGAGCTTGTTGCGGTCTTGCAGAGCAAAACGAACCCACCAACGCCGCTGGCGTCGGTGGTTTTTCTGCTCTTCGTGCATCACAAGACAGCCACGTGCCATCAAAGTAAGCAGTACTGTCTTTTCTTGCTTCTTGCGTACGAGAATCGTCGAAGTATACACCACCAGATAGCGTAGTAGCGTTTGGGAGCCGCGACAACAACCGGGTGACAGCGCATCCATCCCGTGTTCGCCCGTCACCCCCGGAAGCTTTTCCGGGGGTGACGGTTCGCCCCGTAGTAGATGGCATATTCGGCGGCGCGTCCAGTGCGAACGACGCTTCGTTTCGGCGGCAGGGGAATTTCGGTCGCTGTAGAAAGCGGATGTTTCAGTGTGAACTAGGCATTAAAACACAGGCGGTTGGAGAGGCCCAACTTTACTTAGGGAGTAGCGCAATAAATTGGGCTTTTTAGTGCGTATTTCCGTCGACTGAACGTAAGCTTGACTGGCAGAATTAAATGCATCACACATCAGCCGCAGCGTTTTGTTCGCTCATTATGTACATGCACCAGCTAAATCGTCGTGTTCCACATATTGCCGAAACCTGTTACGTCATTATTTCGTCCCCATGACGACACACAACATGACGTACTTACACGACATGGTCTATTTGCACAGCCTCCATAATCAGTCGGTCGATCACAGAGGCAGTGATGCCCCGCCGCGGTGGTTTAGTGGCTAAGGTACTCGGCTGCTGACCCGCATGTCGCGGGAATGAATCCCGGCTGTGGTGGCTGCATTTTCGATGGAAGCGGGAACGTTGTAGGCCCGTGTGCTCAGATTTGGGTGCACGCTAAAGAATCGCAGGTGGTCAAAATTTCCGGAACCCTCCACTACGGCGTCTCTCATAACCATATGGTAGTTATGGGACGCTAAACCCCACATATCAATTATTCAATCGAGGCAGTGCAAAGGAGAAACGAATACGTCATGGTATGTGACGTCATAATAACGTCATAGGTTTCTGCGATGTGTGCATCTGATCACGGAGGCTGTGCAAAGCGAGCATGTCGTGTGAATACGTCATGTTATGTGGCGTCATGGGGAAGTAAGAATGATGTGACAGGTTTTCACAATGTGTGCAACACGATGTTTGCCGGTGGAGTACACACGAAGCCATCATTACGTCCCCATGACACCCCATATTATGAAGTATTCCCACGTCATGGTCGCTTTTTGCGCAGCCACCATGATCGGTGGATTGATCACGAAGGCAGTGCAAGACCGCATTAGGTGCAGAAAGCCTTTGGAGGGGGACGTAGAAGAACTGACGTACCGACTGGCACGAGGAGGAAAAAGAAGTTGGCTTCCTGCATGCAGTAATTTTAAGGATATGCATAAAGTACCTATGCATAAAACGTACCTGAACAATTACTTTTAGGGACACTAAAGAGCAAAACGGGTTTCCGCGTATTAGTAGAGTAGAATTTCACAATCCCGAAAACACCAATGTTACCTCGACATGGCGCTTTGTAAGCGTGAAAACGTTTGAAAAGAAAATGCGGTTGGAGACATCACCTTGAGATTCCTGCCCCAAACACCGTGACGTCACGAATTTTGAAGGCGTCCACTAAGTTCCACGTAGCTCCTAATAGATAAAAATGAAGTGCATTGTTATCGGCCGTTGCCTAGAACTACATACTAAATTTCGTAAAATTTCTGCCAACTAATGACGCGAAAATACAAAAAAATACATCTTGAAATTTTTGACGTCACGCGCGGAGCTGGTGGTTCGTGATTTAAAAATCAAACTTCGACCTGGATTTCCTCCACTCTTAAAAATTTCATGAGATTGAAACATAATGCATTCAATCTCTCGCCGTGCAGTTTGTCAATCTCAACCAAGTCATTGTTTCTCTCTGGCGTCCCTTTAAATATCTAGCCGATGTTGTGGACGCTGAGCACAAAGCCGGTCAAGAGGTCATATACGGGAAATATCCGAGATGGCATTGTCCCTGGTAAAACAATAGTGCCTTCTCCATCTAGCGAAAGATAACCACTATTAGCGGGTGGGAAGCGCGCGCGAACGATCGTCTCAGTGGGCGCGCTTTCCCCAACTCACCAAACATCGCAGCCCCGAGGCAGTAGCGAAAGAGTGTCGCGGAAGTTCTTATTGCACACATTGCTCGTAGCTGCTGGCTGCTTACCGGTTATTAACAACACAACCTATGCTTCACGCAGTTTTTTTTCTTTTTATCCAATGGGTCCCAGTTGACAACGGGCTCCGTTGCGAACTACCGGCACCGCGCGACACCAAGTGTCATGTTCGTCACCTTCGGAAGCAGCCACTCCCATTGCAATGGTTTCAATTATGTTCTAAATTAGAGATTTGAAGAGACGCCAGCGCCGGCGGGTATTGAAAGCCGTTTTCAATGTACACGGCAGTGCGCCTCGAGCAGCCGACGCGGCCGCCGAGAACACACGATCCTGCCAAACACGTCATGCCGACAACGACACCGGCGTTTCCAGTTCTGGGCCTCGCGCCCAATAACTGAAGGACAGTACCCTGTGTCCGATTTTCCGAATTAGCAGTACATTTTGCGTGATAAGATTGAAAGAAGGGTCGGGATGATAATTTTTCTTTTTCACACGACGCAAGCCGATTGCCACTCAATACTCTGTCCCGTTTTTTTTTTTTTTGCGATGGTCTGCTATGACTTTGAAAGCTCTTTCTTTTGGTTGTCATTGCGGTGTTGCTATAACTTGTGTTTGAAGCTTGCCACCTCACGTATATTGCGGGCCTGACAACCTTGACACAAAATCTTGTTCACGACAGCAGGGTATTTTTTTTTCCGACGCGGTCTATGACGTGAACGATTTGTCGCATTAGTCCTTGTCATTACTCTGGCATAGGGTTCCTTTGCATGGTTTTCTTCCTCCTTTATAAGCTGGCCAAGGCAGTCTGGCACACTTCTGAAGAAAAAAATCGCGATTTACAAATCTGACACATCCCTTCAAGAAAGAACAACTCGTGTCCTCCGGTGTCGCAAATTAACTCTGCAAACACGTGGGCTCGCTCTACTGCAGTATTTCCACGATGTGCGTGTCAAGTCAATGCCACCTAGATTATCAGGCCTGCTCTCTGCCGCCATGACGTCACTCATTTTGCCCGAGCGAGCACGCGTACGGGAGTCTGTGACTCAATTGCCAGCATCGTATTCAGTTAAAAGAAAAACCGTTCGCGACGAGTTTCACATGCTTAACAGCTTTATTCTGCTTTGGGGTAAAAAAGGCACCTATTTAAGTAAGGTATTACGCTTTAAATAAATGGGATATTCCCCTGTGAGCTTTTCCTTCCACGAAAAAGCCAGAGATTGACGCTATCGAACGTTCGATGTATAAGAGCAAACTTTGATGGACCCACAAATTGACAAACTAAATACGACAAATTTTATTCATTCTTTATTTATTTACACACACAAACACACACACACACACACACACACACACCATCTATAGCATGCAGAGAAGCTGTCCCCAACTCATTTGCAAAGTTTCTGCAGTTTTACTCTTTCCAACATCAGTCTTCATAGACACGTAGTTACTGAGGAGAGTGTTTGCTGCAGCCACAAGTATGGTATTCAGCACAATATCAGGGCGATGACCATTGCAAGAGAACACAAATTTTTTCGTTTCACAAAAATCGCTTGTGACCGACGCAAGAAGCAGCGTTTCCTCTTTTGCTCTGGCCACTCTCGCAGTGGTGCGTAGTCGGTTATATAACTTAGGGCCTGGGAAAACAGTTAGTATTGTGTCTATATTAAACCACGCAGCCCCCGTGGGTGCTTCTACCAAACGGCCGGTTCTTGGATTGTTATATTTTTGGTAGTGGTTCTTAATTATTCTATAGCTTGAAGTATAGAGATTACACACCTGAAAACCAATTAGGAAAACGCTTTACCGTAAGTGTCTACACGCATCTAAATTTCAAGGAAATATATTAGATTAAGGTTTTGACCACAACAGTACTGCAATAATAAGATAATAACATTGGCAAAAAATACTATGTACGAAACCAATGCACTATGTAATGCAATAGCATATATCTTCCATTTTTATCAGCCAAGTCAACAGCGGTAATACAAGTCCGTGGCACTAATCGCCAGTTGAAAAATGTTTTCTGACCCCGAAAAAAAAATGCCTGTTCTAAAGGCGTTCTGCTACGCGCGTTTATTACTTCAATGACAGGGCCTACGACAAGAAGTCGAAAGCAAACATGGCATTCTTATTTTGCAGCAAGAACGGAATATGGTGGCGATGGGGTCATTTGAATGACTTCAAAATATGTAGTACGGACACACGTACCTTCGGGTCACAAATAGAACGGATGTCGATGTCAGCTTGACAAACGACGCACTCCCATTTCGTTCTTCGGTTGTCCTCGGGAAACAAGAACACTCGCAGCATCCGTACCTATGCCACGACAATTCGCCACGCAGCATCTCCCAACCATTCGGATTTCCAGCCGTACAGATTGCGAATATCCAGTGCACAAGACGCATCACATATCCACGCTGAAGTTCACGGACGCAGGAAAAGATGGTCTCCTCAGTCACCAACAAGAACACTAGCACGGCACGTAAACTTTCGTCGGGCTCGGCAATCCGTATCTGTCGACCGACGAGAGCAAGCGTAGGCACGTCTGTGCAGCGAAACACGCTGGTCAAAACGGAGTGACGTCAGAGACCGTGGCGGGCACAGTGACCAGGCCTGAAGTAATCTAGGTGGCAATTGGTCAAGCACCAGTTTTAGAATGCTCTCACGAAAACACGTTTTCGAATGAACTCTAGAAAGTGGCGAGAGTTCATTTCTAAAATGAGATAACCCGGAAAAGGCGCCTTGCGTTTAGCCGTAGATTTACATTTTATCGAGCCACCGCAGGCAAGGTTATCACTGCTGCATTATCGTCCTGGCATGCGCAGTCGATCGACACAGCAGCTGTGGTCTTCATCGTCGATACAAGCAGTGCAAGAGTCAGTATACTGAACAAAGTCAGTTAAACGTAAACGTCCTGGACAAAGCCATCCGGCCAAGCGGACCAATGGCGACCAACTGCCGGGAAATGTCAAGAAGGCGGCTGTTTCAAGAGCGCAACCCGAGAAGGTCCACTTCTGTTGACAGTGGCCTGGGGTTCAAACGCGCAGACGCTCGCTTGCCCACAGCTGAGCCCACTGACGCTTCGAAGCAAGCCACCGCATGCGATGCGCCCGTTCTAAGAAAGCCGCCAGTTGGTACTCCTCCACGACCAAGTCGTAGGTCGCTTCCCGCACTAACGCAACGTGGCACTTCGCAGCGGCCCGTGGTGCCCTTTAAATCGCCATCAACTCTGAAGGATAAGGTTATCGACATGTTCAGGCGAAATGGCGGGAAAGATGTGGAAGACCTGGAGCTGTCGTCCACGTACGTGACAGGTGATCAGTGGACTGTAAGTGCAAGTATTGTTCATACAATTCTGAGATGCGTATATGTTTGCTTCTAGAACGTTTACACGAGGTAGGCTACGCCACTAAACATGAGCACAACGCATCAGGTTAACTCAGCTGTGTACTGGGGCAGCGTGGTCTTTTATGAAAGGGAACACGCGAGTAGATGGCATGTGCTGTAGACGACGGTAGCTTAGCCTGCCAATAAATGGTAGCAAGGGAAGTGTGCTCGCTGTTGTTATATTTTCGTAACCAGAACATCCTTCTACCAGAAGAGGGAATCTAGCGGACCTTTGCCTGTCTTCCGTGCCTCATAATCTCGCCCGATCAAAGAAGACCGCAAAAGTTCACATTTTCCCCCTTGCTAACAGTTTTCGGTTGTCAAAGCCACCGTCACAAAAGGAAGTGCACGCGCTCGCATGTTCTCTTTCATGATATACCGAAATGTACTGAAATCAAACATTGATACCGCAGCGAACTGAATATAACATTCGTGACAGTTTTTTTTTTCATTTTCCAACCGTTTATCTTGGACTTTAGTAGAATACATGGATAGTACGCAACAATAGTATTGACCAATGCCGTCGCGGTATATATGTGCTGTCTTCCATGAAACCTGTTCCTTGAGATTTGAGAGCAGCTAAATGCAAAGAACAAATTTCGCCCAACAGAAATTTGGATTGTAAACAAGTATCGGTTCCACGTTTAAATTACTTCGTACGCACAGCTTGGACGAGTGTTCGACTATATGTATCAACGGAAGAAAGGAACTCAAGGGCCCGTTTCTTCATTAGTGAAAACCTCAATTAAAATCAACAGAAAATGAGGCAAGTGAGTGTATAGGGTACGTTAATTGCAGTATTTTAACTGTGCATACTATTTATAGTAACCTGAAGAAATCAAAGAAATTAGCATAAAGAAATCAAAAAAGATCACATGCCAATGGCAGGGACTGAACCTGGAACTTTCAAATAACGCGTCCGATACTTTGTCAAGTGAACTACGGTGGCTGTTGTGCTCCCGAAAATTTTTCCGGGTGTTTCTGAGCTCTCAAACGTGGAAGTGTTGGTCAGCACCGCTCGTAGCCACGACGTGGTGAGTGTGCAACTTTTTACCCAGATGACGTCACGTTACGCGCTATTTTTCTTCTTTCGTTTATTCACTGCATGTAGAATCTGGGATATACGTAATATATAAGGTCAGGTGCCAGCTGCTTAATTGATAACGTATATTCTGTACCATATTCTATCTAGCGCTAAATAATTTCTTCATTTTCGTTACAGCCCACCTGCCGAGACCAAAATCTTCAAGATCGACCATTACCTGAACGCTTTCCTGATTTCATCAGACGCTCCTTCAGGCGAAAATCTTACCGTGTGCAGAAGCCTCGCTCACACTCGCCGTAGATGTTATCACTTTCGATAATAAAAAAAAAAGATTTCTGCGTAGCTCAGTGCTCTTCAGAGCACAATGATGGTAAAACTTAAAAATCATTGTACTGACTCACATTACCGACGCATGACTACAGTTGGGAACGTCGCATAAGTGTGTTCTCTATTGTAGACGACCAGTGCTAAAATGTCTTTGTTACTCCCCTTATGATGGCGACAGGCAAATAATGACACTTGATTATTCTTTGGATTGCATCAATATTTGATATGTGTCAACTGATACTCTGTAATGCAGGGCGGTGTTTTTGTGAACAGAATACCACACGCCCAAGACCCTGTTCTGGTAGGGTCTTCGTGCATACGTATGAACACTCTTACGTTTATTGCTATGCAAGCTTGTCATACTGGCGTTGTTCAAGTACATCTGTAGCGGCGCTCGTTTTTAAATGCATTTGCAACACCTCAGTGCGTTGTAAATAAAATTTTTCCTTATGTACGATTATCATTTTTGTGCGACAACGCGGGCTTGCCTCAATAAAATACACCAAAGTCTGCGCGAATTCTGTCATTTTAACACGATAACATTAGCGAAACCGCTTCTAATAGCAAACCACGAAGGAAGATGTAGGTAAATAACGAAAAGATTGGGTTCTTGCGAGAATCAAACTCGGGCCTTCTGTGTAGCGAGCAGTGATACAGCCACGCCAATGTTTAGAACTGTTTCACGAGAAAGCCCTACGCAGGTGTGATACAGTGCGAGGAGCCTTCTTGACGCATGTAATATGTCGTGGCTGAAGGGTAGCATCACACCAGGTATCAAAACATGAATTGCGTAACGAGTGGGTAGTTTGAAGGCCCACCTATTACAAAGCACTAAGGCATAATTGAAAGCAGCAGCGGCATCAACAAGGTGAGCAGATGCGCTAACTGTCTGACATTAACTTATTTGGTATACTTCGCAAATGCGCGAAACGAAGATTTATGGCCTCGTGGACACTGCGTAAGTATACTTGCAGCAGGCATTCTATGGGATGATGTGAAACGGTCAACGTCACGTGTGCGGACGTTCCCTATACCTTGTCCACAGAGAAGGGAGGCTATGGGCTGGCGGTTGAGAAGGGGTTGTGAACGGGGCCCGATTACGCTATCGCGTTCTACTTTTCTCAAGCGTCCTCCAAGTGGTCATCTGTAGAGTTTTTATCTGAATACGTAACTTGTTAGAGTACCAAACAGTGAGACTCACAAAGGAACGATATTGTTATTCATTTATTTCGACGTCATAAATACCGCTTGTATCCGCACAAACGACATTGTTTTGCCGGCTGTAAATTAAGTAAAATAATAAAACTTGATCAAAAAACGCCCGTCAAGGAGTGAAGAAATGGTGCACGAGAACCATACTTAGCCAACACCAGCTAGACCTTTTTAAAAGAATGAGTGGCGTTGATTTAGCTGACCACACACCGTTCGCAAACGTGAAGATTCTCATACCCTTCGTCGTCCGTTGGTTAACGCGGTAGCTTTCATGTTTCAAGTCAGTGGCTTTGTACCCTACTGATCCTGTTGTGGTCACTCCGTGTTTTGTGGTTTCTTAAATGCCCAGTACCATAAACCGTCCATCCCGACTTTTTCACTTCACGAGGACTACAATACAAACCAGTTCATTAACTGACACTGCAGTGAATGAAGATCTATGCTCGGTATCGTTACTAAGGCGCCGCTCTCGTATGACGACTTTTAGGTAATGCAGTCAGACTTCAATTATCTTAATTTCAACTCATGCAATTGTGCCTGAGGGTTGAGCTATTTCTTTTTAAACTTTTATTTTTATTTCTGAGCTGCTTGATTCTCAGACCACGTACCTTATTACGTAGAGTCGTGAGCACACTTTGCATGAACACGGGAGTGCATCCCGCACCTGAAGTCAGCCGCATTGGGCTGTCAGTGACCCCTGTACTAGTTATAACTACACAGACGCAAGGCTCGGCGCATGCGCACTTCGTTCCCAACCTGGTCATTTCACTATCACAGTGCGTACGAATCACGTCATCGGTGAGCGCCTTGGACGAAATATCTCTCAAATGACACAGTCAACTCGATGCTGCATTACATGGTGTATATATATGTATATTCACCGCTAATGCACCGCGCATGTGCTGAGCATCGTTTGGGTTTAAGCAGGCGCCTGTGACAGCATGGCGGGACATGATAAGCATGGTGGCGACAGTACATTTTTATATGAGCACAAAAGCAGGCCAACGACGATAACTACGCGAACCAGGTTGAATTCTAACATGCTGTAAATTAACCCCGAATTACAAAACTGATCAAGAACAGACCTCCCTGACTGAAAAGAACCCTACGAAAACATGAAAGAAATCACAGCATATCCACGGAGTGAATGATTATGAGTGGGGTGAAGCTTCGAAGGGTTTTATCGGCAAACCGTGAATCATGCGCTGGCCGCGTCCGTCCATCTGTCCATTCATCCGTCTGCCTGTCTGTCCGTGCATCCATCTCTGTCTGTCACTCCAAGTGAACACTCCAAGTACCGCCATCTCGCATCTTTTCATTGTATTTTCGTCGCATACATGTACCGCCACCCAGCAGACATTTCAAGAAATAAAACCAGAGGTGGCTACCACATACAGGAGACACACGATCCATGCCTTAACGAGCTTCGCCCCTGAAAATCTGCGAAGCGTTTCAGGGGCGAAGCTCCTTATAGCGGCACCCGTTCGTCCCCTGTAGTATGTAACAAGTATAACATTTTGACTTTCAAGGTGGTGCCGGTGAGAGACTTATTCTGTGCGTTGTTGAACAATAAAAAATAGTGCTCAATGTACATGTCAATGGCTGCTAATGGGGAATGAGAGACAGGAGCATTCGGCTTTTAGTTAACGCGCAGGCTGCGATCACCATTAGCAGCCATTGGCATGTACATTGAGCACTATCTGACAAGAAAGGGTTGCTACGTTATACTCGCTGGGTGTAACCTCCTTAGCTTTAGAAAGGTTTAGCGAGCGTTGAGCCGCAGTGCCATGAATACAATGAACTTGTATATACCATGAATGAACTCGAGGTGGTTGAAAATGGGAAGTAGATACGAAGCGCAAGCCGTAAGAAAGTAAAAGCCGAATTCTTTGCCTCTCATTTACCATTAGCAGCCATTGGCATGTACATTGAGCACTATCTGACTGAAAATGTTTGCTACGTCATACTCGCTGGGCGCAACCTCCTTGGTTTTCGAAAGGTTTAGCGAGCGTTCGGCCGCAGTGCCATGAATACAGTGAACTAGTATATACCATCCACTCGAGGTGGTTAAAGGTGCGAAGTGGAACCGAAGCGCAAGCCGTAAGAAAGTGTGCGTGTGCCACCTCTCGTTTAGTCCTTGGAATGTCCGCTGGATGGCGGTGCTTCAAATGGGGAATATATGATGAAAAGATGCGAGATGGTAGTACTTGGAGTGTTAAATAGATGGACGAACGGACACATAGACAGATGCATGGATGGACGCATGAACGGACGCAGGGGTGGTTGCATGGACGGACGCAGGGACGGACGCATAGATGGACGGAAGCAAGAACGAATGGACGGACGAATTCTTCACCCCACTCTTCATCATTCACCCCGTGGATATGCTGCCATTTTTTTGTTTTGCACATTTCTGCATATTCTCACGTAAACATATACGAAAACATATGTATACGTACAGTCTACATATGCTCTGGTAAACATACATGCACACGCAGCCATGTTATAAGATTCAAGGTATAAAACTGGTGACAAATTAAAACTATATAGTAAGTTTTTTATGCGTTTAGGTTTATCTCAACTTGGTTCACATAATGCCTGCAGGAATCATCTCCCCGAAGAGAACCCTGAACGGATGCGAAACAGCAGCGGTGTGCACGGCGTTGACCCGGTTGAAACGAGAGTCGGCACGGGTGCTGGAAGAACGGTTTGAACCGAAACTCGGTGTAGCGTTTACTCGTGTAAACGTTTGTTCGAAACGCGAAGACACGTGAGGCAGCTTGGGTTTCATGTTTCGTCGCAGACAAACGAGCCGAAAGGATGCTTCCACTCAACGTGCGGTAAACCATTGCGGGCGGTGGACAGAGTGAAGCGAAAGAGAAGTGTGTTGCGAGTGGGCGGAAGAGCCGGCGGCTGCGGGCGCTGCGGCGAGCGTGCCAGGGATGAGGGAGATAGTGACATCAGCGCGCACCTGCGACAGAAGCGTGCGAAGGGAGCGTGACCTCAACGCGCAGCTGCGGCGTGACCAACTTGGCACCGTTGCAACCTCTGCGGCGAGGAGAACACGTTGCGGCGCATTCGTACGGACGCACACTACGTACGGCGTTACACACGTTAGTCAAAGAGCTGCTTCGCGTCTAAAAATGGAATATTTCCTCACCGTATAAAAGAAGAGAAAGCGGATAAGACGTGCAGCTCCGATCAATTTCCGGCCATGTTCGCGTATAACAGCGACAATACACCTTTGTTTCGCGTCAATATTAAACCAACAAAAGGTTTTCCCCTCATAACACTTGCTGCGAAATTCGAATCAGCTGACATGCTCACGTGAAATGTAGCTCTTGGCCGTATGAAGATAAGATATTCTGTGTTCAGGACGTCACGCAGCAATTTCCGCCACGAAAGATATGTATATATTTGACTGAATCGTCACCGGGACATCAAAATCCAGAGCAATCCGCAGACGGGCAGTGATCCCTCATTCATCCTCATCGACGCGCCAGAATCATCTGTACCTCGTCTCTACGACATACCCGTTGTCCGAGGCATGGCCAACGTCAGCGTTGCTTCACTTCCGTGCTTCAGCTTGGACGAGAAGATACTGCATATTCTCTGGGGTATGTCATGAAGTTCTAATAGTTTCATTATCGTTTTTTTTTTGGGGGGGGGGGGTCATCAAATTCGTCAACCGTACGAGGACTCGGTTCATTGAAATACGCAAGCTTCACCGTGCCAGTGGCTATGCTTCCTTCCGTACGCTTTTCCCCATGAAAACCAATTCCAGAAAAGAATGCTAGACGACGGTTTTCACGGAATGTGTAAACCTACGCCGTCACACACGCACACAATACTGCAGTGCTTCATGCTATCAACTGTCTTCTCTCGTTAAAAAGAACGAAACATTGAATATCAGGTTTGGATGCCGTGTCGAATACTGTTAGACAAGTGTTGGCTATCTGGCCCGGCATCAAAACAGAATGCGAAAACGACTTTCAAGCGGATTTGTTTGTTTCACAGTTGCAGTGGTTGCATTACCAAAAGGGTTCACAAAGTGGGCGTCTCGGTAGATTAGAAGCCAATAGTTTCAGCGCGAACTCGGCACAAGGCACGAAGGATCACTGAGTGTGCGCCTTCGGGCTGCAACCGGCTTTTTTACCGTATAGTCAGTGACATCGCATTTACTTATGCATTTCATATCGTATTAATTGAAAACTTCGGTAACAAAATGTGTGAATTGGGCCCTGTTCCAGACGAAGGCGTCCAGATGGAAGAGCTTCTAGATTTTTCTTTCGAACGCGTGGGAAAACTGGCAGATGAAAGAGGCGTCCAGCTGGACGACGCCCACAAAGAGGAACTGTGGCTCTACGTGCAACGCATGAAGGTTAGTTGATTTTAAGCCCATTGTGAGACATTATTTTTCGTTATTAAAATCATGTGTAAACTTTATAAACACTTGTAGCGAGGAAGACACATTTTATTTTCACCACAAAAGAACACGCCAGCAGTTATGTTGACTGATGGTCGGCTAACGGACTTAACCCTAACTTCTTGCGCTGCAAAAAAAAAAAAATGTTCGCAGGCAGAGCAGCCCGACTGGGTGTCATTGTCCCACTATCAAGACCGCTCTTCGCAGCAGCAGTTCGACTCCTGCCTGGACAATTTCCCCGAGGTTTCACGGTTCCACACGGCGCAGCTTTCGTGGAATCCGTGCCAGTCTTGGGAGGAACCGCGCCACGCCTCCTTCAGCCGCGACTCGTTGGAGATCACAGCGTTACCGTGTGAAGAGAAAGGCGACGCGGACGAAAAGGACGTCAAGGCGAAGTCCTCCAAGCGGATGTGCAAGACTCCCAAGACGTTTAGGCTTTCAAAGTATGGTACCACTCTTCTCTGTGAGCTTGAATTTGAGCCTTGTTATATCGCGCAGCAAGCAAAAAGAAGCTACGAAAAAGCTAACCCCGCCCATATCGACCAGTGCGCGTTGCCTCTTAAGACACGGCCGGATTGGAGGAGTGACTTGCGCGTCGCCCCTTCAGTCCTCTGGTCCAGCCGTTGGTAAGATTAGGCCTACGCATGCTCACAGGAGGCTCAACCAAAGCGAGCCAAGCAATAGTAGCGCATGGAAACCACGTCGCTAGGGCCAATTTTTTCCTTAATTTTTGTTGTTGTTGTTTCGTAGGCTTCACACTTGTCACATGGCGCTCGATCCCTGCTAGTGTTTTCCTTCATCACC
Source organism: Rhipicephalus microplus (assembly GCF_043290135.1). NCBI lineage: Eukaryota > Metazoa > Arthropoda > Arachnida > Ixodida > Ixodidae > Rhipicephalus > Rhipicephalus microplus. Next base: position 69,363,236 of record NC_134704.1, read on the forward strand.
GTGTTAAGCGATCCCTTATCGGTAATGGCCTGTTGGGGTTGGTGGTGGTGGCTATGGGAAAGTAAATGCTTTTTCCGATTTTTTTCATTGTTTGCTATATACAAATGCACACATATAAACTGAAGAACGAACATGCATAAAGTATGATTGGACTCCCCACCCTCCCTTTTTTTTTTTCCTGCTCAATAGAATTAACTACGCTGCTGGGTGAGTGAAGAGCGGACGTGTGGCGAGATGTGGAAGTGCGACAGTAAGCTTGTCTGTTTCAACGGCTGTTTTCACGACTGTCACATTTCGGTGGAAGCAAAATGGTAGAGGCCCGTGTGCAGCGCGACGACAGTGCACCTTAAAGAACACTGAACAGTTGAAATTTCCGGAGCCCTCCCCTACCACGTCCCCCATAATCACATCGTGGTTTTAGGACATAAAACTGACTGTTTCCTACCTACCCATCCATATCTTTTTCTAACAGGTGCGACCTGAGCCCCATCTCTCCCAAGCCGAGGGCAACGGTTCGTCGATCGCGCAGCAAGGTGGCCGCCCTCCTCAGACGCTTAGTGCACGAAAGGACCACGAACGAATCGGTGGAGGATCGCTTCTTCACGCGAGGCATTTGGCCCTCGTGGCTCAACTTCAGCGCTACACCAAAGGTAAGCAGTAACGAAGGACGATCATGGTTTCGCGATGTAAAGCTTAAATGTATGAGAAAGTGCCAGGAGGGATAGTTTTACTTTGTGAATGTAAAGCTTCAGTAAAGTGCTTCTCGTCTTCACTCTGCAAATGCACTGCGATGACAGCTGGCGATTAGGTACGTTTTAAAAGCAACCATATTTTAGCTAAAGCACTGGCAACTGTTTGTACGCCACTTAACGAGATCCTGCAACACTTGAACACGGTTAGGCAGTGCCACCGGTTGGCAGTCCGGGCTCCTGCGCAGGGGCGCAGTGAGAATTGTTTCCCGGGGTGAAAAGGCACATTTTTTATTTGAAGTGGCGGCAGGTAGTCGGATGTCGTGGAGTGCCATTTTGCGCTCTGCATGCCATGACAAAAAAAGGGGGGAGGGGATGGGGCTCCGAGGCATCAGGCTGCTCAATGCAGCTTTTTCGCCTGGTCTCCTCGCAACCTCGTTGCGCAATAAACTTAATTCGATTCAATACATAAGTACGCGAATGAACAATTAACGCCCGCGTTTCTCCTGTGTTCAACCAGCTCAACTTTCTTGAAAGCCGGATATGCTGCCTATGGCAAGAGAACCATCCTGGTTCCTTATTGAGCCAGCTGTGAGATATGCTAGTTACTTAGTTTCTGTGCTCTTGCTTTTGTTCCGCATTTACTCTCACACCCACTGCCACCTTTTTGTAGAGACGTGGCCACGAAATTCTCAAGCAGTGGTGCATGTTTGTTCTTTCTGCCATTGCAGCAATCAAGTCCTACGCCAGAAAGACGAAGTAGTGCAGCGTTCTCCGGACGTCAGAAAACGCCCCTTCTCCTGCGTTGGCTCGGACGCAAGCGTTCGCACGGATACCGGGTGTCGGCTGCGCGTCAGAGATGTTGAGAGTTTCGATGGTCGGCCCTGTATCCGTATTATCCAGAGTCTTTATTCGTGACAATATGCATATGGTTCATTTTGGCAGCGCACGAACTGGCTCGCCATCGCATCAACCATTCCATGTTTCGTCTTCATATACATGATTCTCTTTCGCCCCCTTTCGACGTATTCATTTTGTTTCACTGCATGCATCTCAACCATTCTCTGCTATTCACTCGAAAGAAAACATTGTTCTGTTCTCAATAAACGATCACTCATCCGGGCTGAATGATATTTTCTGAGTGCTGGCAGAAATGAAATGTAGGATGTTACATGGGTAAGATGGTGAACTCACGCACAAGGGTTTCATTTCGAAGGGGCTGAAACGCATGACACTCGTACATGTACTGTTCCGAGTTGTGCTCAACGACTCGGCGGGACAGCTTGCTGCTCTCCCATAGTTGAATACGAAGTACTCAAAATCGTTAGACATTTTTTTTTCTAGACACACTTGAATGTCGTTCAGATAGAGGAAAAAGAAAGTTCGAACGGACACCTCCAAGCGTATCAATTCCAATGAGCCAGTGCTTCCTACTTTTAGAGGACGGGCAAGTTACATGTGCTTGAAACTTATTTAACGGGCTTTGTGTTCCATTACTCCGGTATGAACTTGAGGAGTTGCGGAATTTCGAGCACGTCGCGCCAGCGTTGCAGCAAAGTATTTGTGAGAATGATATTCTGGCATTTCGCCCTAGTCTAAAATTCACCGCCCCAACAGAGAATCGCACTCGCGTCCCTAAACTTGGAAGCGTCCTTCAACCTTGCCTGCTAAGTTGCATCGGCGTGTAATACCATTTGATACCGTTATTTGAAGAGTCATTTTGTATAATTGTACGGGTAAGTACGTGACACTCCACCTAACGTGGCGAATTTCGAAAATGTATTTTAGTAGCTTCCCCCATTCGTGTGGACCTCATTGCAGACTCTTTGACGTAACCTTGCTAGATGCGCCCTTGAATAACGGTATATGTGAGGCGTTCGCTTGCAGGAAAGAGCATGCGCTGATTTCTCTTCGAGCTTCTGCCAAAACCGAGAATTAAGTGATAAGGGAACGCGAGCGTCAAGATTAAGACATGGGGCCATAAATTGTGAAAGCACAGTTTTGTAAATTCAGTTTTTCGTAGCCAAGGTGGAGGCTATGAAAGCCTTGGCTACGAAACGTCGTTTAAATTTACAAAACTGATACTACAATTTATGGCCCCGTGTCTCGATCGTGTCGCTCACTCCCCCCCCCCCCCCTTCCCCCAATCAAAAATTTTCAATTTCGCTTGAGTATATATACATAGAGGTACGATTCCTGCTGGGACACTGACATTTATTATTTGCATTCCAGCCAACGCTGTCTACGGCAGGTTTTTCTTAACGCTCAAGCGTTAAAGTTAACCATGAATGTTCTCTCCTTCCCTGAGTACATCTGAAGTATTGTAAGCGAAGTCACCGACTCTTCTTTATCAATTAGACGTGTCATCATCATTTGTATAATTTCCTCACCAGTAGATACTATCATCAGTGTGAGCCAGCTCAAGCTCGTCTCCAATAAAGCTGTTCCTTATAATATCTATCACCTGTGTCACACATACCCACATACCAGCGGCCCATACCCGCCCCGGGTACGTGCCACTTTGCCTTGGAATATTGTGTCTCCGACGCATGCGACAAGAATGCGACATTCTTCATGTCATGACAACCGAGTCGTAATCGACAAACCATCTTACCTGCCCGTCCTAGTTTTGATCACCTGCCCCGCCACGGTGTTCTAGTGGCTAAGGTACTCGGCTGCTGACCCGCAAGTCGCGGGTCGAATCCCGGCTGCGGCGGCTGCATGTTCGGTGTAGGCTAAAATGCTGTAGGTCCATGTGCTCATATTTGGGCGGACGTTGAAAGAACTTCAGGTGGCCGAAATTTCTGGAGCCCTTCACTACGACGTCTCTCATAATAATGATATGGTAGTTTTGGGACGTTGAGCCCCACACATCAGTCAAACAATTATTTTCATCACCACCATCATCAGCCTGACTACGCCCACTGCAAGGTAAAGGGCTTTCCTATGATCACACGATCAACCCGGTGTTGTGGTTTCTGCTGCCACGTTACACCTGCAAACTTTTTAATCACCTTGGCCCTGATTTCGGCACTTTTTATTATTGCTAGCAGAGTTAATTGAATGACACAGTGCACCTTGTTTAGCGTAGCTCAAATACTCTGCAACAAAACGCGTGCATATGAATTCAAACGTCCGTACAGCCTCACTCCCAAACCTGTCAGTATAACGTGGTTGGTTGGGTGAGTTGGTACGACATTATTCATATAAATACAGCACCAATTACGAGGGACAAGAAAAGGAGACAGACAGCGGCACTGCCTTACAACAAGATTTATTTGCTGGAGCTACGCAATATAGTATCTGACAAATAAGAGGAATGACACCCCCCCCCCCCCAAAAAAAAAGAACAGAATTCACCTAACAACCAAGTAATAATCGTAATAACGCGCCATGAACAACACGTGTGCCAACATTCTGAAGAAAATATATATTTCTTTTTGTGATATAGCAATCGAAGGCCTGCTGACACACAGATTGCCCAGCTTTTCCATTTCTGCGGCCTCATAAATTTCGCGTATCATCTGATACCGATGACGCCTAATGACTGTACAATGCTGAAAGTCGGGGACACAACCGCAGTCCCGGCACTGAATGTCGAGGTGGCCCTATACTGTGAAAAAGACTATACTGTAAAGAGACAGCCGCTCATTTAAACACCTGCCTGTTTGGCCGATGTACAACTTGTTACAGGAGTGGGGTAGAGAATACACCGCCCCTTCGATGAATGGAACGCACTTGTTGCGATGCTTAATTTTGCAGCCACGTTCTTTCCTGGAACCAGGATTCTCTTCTACAGTATTGGGTCACCTCGGCATTCCTTGCCGGGACTGCGGTGGTGTTCCCAACTTGCAGCATTGTACGGTCATTAGGCGTCATCGGGATCAGATGATACGCGAAATTTATGAGGCCGCAGAAATGGAAAGGCTGGGCAATCTATGTGTAAGCAGGCCTTCGATTGCTCTATCACAAAAAAATATATATTTTTTCTTCAGAATGTTGGCACACGTGATGTTCATGGCGTGTTATCACGATAATTACTCGGTTGTTAGGTGAATTCTGTTTTCTTTGGTTTGTCATTCCTCTTATTTGTCAGATACTGCTCAAGTATATATTGCGCGGTTCCAGCAAATAAATCTTGTTGTAAGTCAGTGCCGCCGTCTGTCTTCTTCTTTTCTTGTCCCTCGTTATTAGCACTGTTTTATGTGAATACTGCCAGTATACCAACTGATCTCGCTACTCACGATGGTACAATGTAGCAATGAGCGAAACGTTACGCACAGCGTCGACAATTAATTTTTGTTATGGTGCGAGAGCATCAATCATCAAATGACTTCCTTCGCGAAGAAGTAATCTTGCAATGAGGTATCCCCGTTTAGCCGACACGAACGCAACTGGTAAGTCTTGTATGCTTTCATACATGATCCCGACCAAAATGGCAGACTTACAGCACAATCTTTGTATGCTATTTTGAACGTTCGAAGGCCTGCAGTACGCATCAAGCCTCAGCGCCGACGAATAAATTGTACAGTGCAGCTCTCGCAAACCTCGTTTCCTGCTCCACTTCCGAGTACTACGCAATCCTTCGATTTATATGCGGTGTCTAAAAACTTTTACAGCGGAACACCGAGAAGCTCATACACATAGAAGTCCACTTTAAGGATTCCACTTGAGTGGGCAAATATTTCTCGAATATCGTACAGCATTCCGTCTGGTTTGCCCCAAAATAGTCACACAGCCTGAAGTTCGAAGAAATTTCTTTCCCGCATCAGCCACTTCGATGACGCGTTCTTCGTTGTTCCAGAACACAGCTACGTTTTCTGTGTGTTGCAGTAACTTTATTTTACAAGTAGCAACCGTATAAAATAGTAATTTTCATACATGAAGGTACCGCGAGACAATAAATCTCTAATTACACTGAAAAAAAAAGGGGGGGGGGGCGGTGAGCAACAGAATTCGCGCCTCTAGAAGATATCGTTGGTATACAATCAAATAAAGCTTTATTTGCTATGATGTTATAAATGGCTTTATCATAATACCCTTTAACACAACCTGCCAAAAAAGATCCAGCGTTCGTATGTTCAAGCACAGTAAAGAGAATTCATTCGTTGAAACCAACTGATTCAATGTTCTTTTTCGCAGTTACTGGTCAGCAAGCGTGAATCGCTGGCCAGGAACCATGCCGCTGCATGCAACATGCCACCTTACACTTTATCTGCGTGCCATCAGGTCGACATCAGCATGGGAAGTGCCCCAGACTGAGCACTGTGGGGAGATCGTAAGTTCATTAAGATAATGTCTGTATTCCCATTCGTGGCGTGCAAGAACGTGACAAGGGCTATCCCGATTAAGGTGACATAGTAAAACGACACTGCAAAGTATTCTTCACCCTCAAACATGGTGATCACTCATTTTTTCCGTTCCGGACTGCACCGACTGCTTTCCTTTCGGCACCTTGACCGACCTGTGGAGTAGAATTAGTGGGCTTAACGACGTACGTCTGGATGTAGAAGTTCACGAAGAGGCAGAGAATTAGGAACGTCTGCACGTTGCCCAGCATGATCAGGTGCCTCGGGAAACCGCAGTCGACGAACAGTGGTATGGACAAGTGTATCATGATGAGCACGAACTGCACAATCTGCAGCGTGGTCAGGTACTTCTTCCACCACAGGTACTTGCGAACGGAAGGACCAAACGTCGCCAGGAAGTAGTACGAGTACATGATGACGTGGACGAACACGTTCAGGCACATGCTCAGGGTTGGCTGACCTTCGGGCGCGAACAGGGCGAAGAACCACGTGTTGGCTGCCACTATCGTGTGATGCAGCACGTGCAGGAGCGAGACGTGGGTGAACTTCTTGCGCAGCACGAAGAACACCGTGTCGAGGAGGTCGGTGTAGCGTATCGCGATGTAGATCCATCCCGTGCGGTAGTACTCCCGCATCTCGTCGGTCATGTAACCCGTGATGCCCTGGCACCAGAGGTTGTAGTGGCCGCCCGGAAGGTAGGTGAACTTGAGCACGAGGTAGAGGAAGCGGATGGCCACAGCTATGGAGAACAGGTTGTAGAAGCGTATGATGTTGATGATCTGGAAGGGTTCCCTGTTCTTCATCCAACGCGGACCAGCTATCTTGACGAAATATAGGTACGTGGCCAAAAGCGTAAACATGAACAAAGGGTCCGTTACGACGGGGTAGTCGCGTGTTCGGGGATCACCCAACTGGCGGATCTGATTGGACAGAGCGATGGGGTTGAGGGTGAACTTCATCGTTTCAGTATCCCTGAGGTGTCCAATGCCACGAGAGGTATGCGTACTGCGGGAAAAGAGTACGCCTGTGTTATTGTTACGCTATAATTAGCTTGAAATCTGATTTCTCAACAAATCTAGAATGCAGAATAGACGCACTATATTTCAAAAAGTGACATTTGAAACAATTATAGCATTAATTTATTACACTTGATTGATGTTATCTTGAACATAGCCGCGTGTCAAAGCATGCATCGTGCAGTGTAACTAGAAAAAAAAAGTGTACAAGGCTAAATTTTACAATTTAGCTGTTTCACACCTGCTTATCGCTTAAGCGTAGCGACTTGTCTTCTTAAATAAACAAGTAAAACACCCACGTTGTAAAAATTACTCAAAAGTAAACATTATGGACATCTACAATTCCTCTTGTAGACTTCCAAAGCAAAAAGGAAATTATTTTGAAACTCATGCGCACACTTAATGCATACCACATGCTCCCAGTATGCTGCACGATAAGCGCACCTTGTTCGAATTTCCCAGCGTATTACTAAGAAATATAACATGTGAGGTTTAAGTAAAAATACGATAAGCGAATGTTAGTTACTTTGCAAAGATGTCAAACATTGTAGACACAGTATTCGGACTTCGAAAGGACTATTACCATAGAACTACGTGGCAGGGTTTCAAAACTTTTTTCGTTCCACGCGATGTTTGCCTAGGATCCATCCTTGAGGCCTAGACTAAGATCGTCATCGGCAGACGTGATTTTACAAAGAAATCAGCCGTAACATTTTGGTGGGTGCTGTGTATCAGCATTACATCTTAACGTGTGAAGCAGCGCACAGAAACATGAAGCAAGAATAATCAATAATCTTCAGTTCCATCATGCGATGCCGAAAGGACAACCTAATCGCTTTATGCTTTTGCACTTTACCCACCCCACCCCCTCCCTAGGTGGTTATGAACTTATTGTGCTCGACTACTACCCAGAAGGCCACGGGATCGTATTTTGGTCACGGCGGCTGTATTGATGATGGAGGTGAAAATTCTTAAAATTCGCGTTTTACATACGTCCTTTATAATCATACGGTGGTATTGAGGCACGTTAAACCCCAGAAATTATTATCATTTTGAGCCTCCGTGTGTGTGTGTGTGTGTGTGTGTGTGTGTGTGTGTGTGTGTGTGTGTGTGTGTGTGTGTGTGTGTGTGTGTGTGTGTGTGTGTGTGTGTGTGTGTGTGTGTGTGTGTGTGTGTGTGTGTGTGTGTGTGTGTGTGTGTGTGTGTGTGTGTGTGTGTGTGTGTGTGTGTGTGTGTGTGTGTGTGTGTGTGTGTTTGTGTGTGTGTGTCACAGAAACTTCGCGTCTCGCAAGAACGTATCAGATTTATCGCATCACGAACGGTTCGGTATATTCACTGATGCAAAAAAAACAGTGGTTTGTGTTCGTTTCTTGCTAACTCATTAGCACTGAGGCTAGCGCAGCCGAACAAGGGAGCGTCTTTCTAGTGATCATCCTTGAGTGGATGCTCCTGAATTCGGCTAGGCGGCGCGACAGTCTATGAAAATTTCGAATGTTGTCAGAGTGCACAGCGATCACTATCGCCACTCCCAAAATTCAAGAATTTCAATTTCCCGCGACACTACAGTAGATAGTAGCGTGGGAACTTTTCACCAGCCTTGCACAGGCTAGCACGAACTGAAACTGCATACAGCAAGGCTATACTGAAGCTGTCCATACATGCGGGGTGCGTATTTGGCGAAAGATATACGTGTGGCTGCCAAAGCGGTGGAGCTAAACAAGCTAATCACGATGCTGAATGCGTTCATTGAGCTATTGTTTGAGCCCAATAGCTTCTGGCTCCGCTTCTTCCATGCAGACTGAGTGTTTGTACACATCAGCCTTCCTGCTGCACAACTGCGTGCAAACCATACACTGTGACGAGTTAATAGCAAACCTCGAAGTTAATATAATTAACATTTTCTTTGTGCGCCTACGAACGCAGACAGCTTTATTTACATTTCAGCTCATGAACCATACAAATGCTATGGCCGCGAATATGTTGGTGACGTCCATTATCACTCCGGCATCAGGCTAACGATAAACGTTCGTATCCTTTTCAGTGTTTCGGAAGGAACTGCCGATAATCATTGTTAAATTATATATACATCTTAATTGCTCCTGTGACAGACGTCTTCCTCCCTAAGTATGACAGATAACCGGCGCAATCAACAAAAAATTGTTACTGTTACAAAAGAATATTAAACACCTGACTCACCAAAGGTCGGAACACCATGCGTATAGAGAAAATCCCGCTATCGGTTCCAACAGCGGGAAGATACAGCCCGAACGTACCAAATTTCTATAAATATGTGTAAATCACAAATAGATTGCCGCATTGACGTCGAGCCGATTAGTGTTTGCAACAAACGTATCCTATCACGAGAACGCCTTAGAATTGCTGGTACCTTAATCGATGCAGAAACGTGAAACCACCGGTTCGGCAATGCACCTACCTTCGAAAGAAGCGACGCCGGCTTCACTACGTATCCGATTTGAAGCGCGTGTGGGCTGGGCGACATTCGGTCAGGGAGAAAGATCCCTTCACGCCTCCTCCTCAGGAGTGAGAACCTGATACGCGGGCACTCGTAACAATGGAGCACATAATGGCATCTATTGTGCGCGCTAGAAGCTGCTCTTTTCAACCCGCACCGGCATTTATTTCACCTATTGCGCTTGAGGATGCACATATTCCGCATGCTAATTCGCTTCTTTAAAAAAAAAACTTTCCCTTTCCGCCAGCCGCATTAAATTCATACCCCGAAAACCCACTCACCCACGTTTTTTTTTTTGTAGGTACGGGTCAGCACCCGCACATTTTCCTTCCTGTCCACTCTTTTATTTTTCGGTCGCCTTAATTATGCCTTTGTTTTAGACAACGACGGGAAGCGAAGTTGCGCAGCCATGGACGGCCAGCCACGCGCGTCGCAGTCAACACAACAGGGCTACTTGCGATTGTTTACTCTTCATCATCGCTCATTCAAGAGAAGTCGTCTTGAGAAATTAAACATAAAATATTAAAAAATGGAAACTTAGTCGTATCGAAAACGTCGCATTTTTAGTGAACTTTTCTGTAGGAATGACGTTTTTTAGAAGGTGACAGTGTTTTGTGCGTGCGAGCGTGCGTGTGTGTGTTTTTTCTGCATGTTTTGTGTGTGAGCGTGTGTGAAGGTATTGTTTCTCGAAGCTAGACCTGATATTTAAAAGGTGGTAAAACTCAAATGAATTACATATAGTTTGCAACCGTCTGACAGTGCTTAGTATATCTTTCCGTTTTCCTTTATATTGCTAATTAACTTACATCAGTTATGCAAAATTGATCACATTCACTTTTGGGTTAAGCGTATCTTGTTACGTTGAATAGAGGGAGTTTCAGAACGACCGATCCAATATGTCTGTGGTTATACGTGCTACGTATTGACGTTTCGCGGTATTCAACAAAAATCCGCGAAATATGAAATAAAACCACGTGACTATATATATGTTCATGCCCTATATCGTGCTACAGAGCTCCCTACCGCGTTTCAAGTGCCAGAACCATGCACGCGGGGCATCAACTATACCACTTATGAGAAACAACAGTGTTTTCGTTCCCGTAATAATAATAATAATAATAATAATAATAATAATAATAATAATATGGGGTCTTATATCCCAAAACCACGACATAATTACGAGGAACACCGTAGTGGAGGGCTCCGTAGATTTCGACCCCCTGGGGTTCTTTAGGGTGCATTGAAATCGCCCATTACGCGGGTCTCTACAATTTCGCCTCCCCCGAAATGCGAACGTCACAGTTAGGAGCGAACCTGCGACCTTCCGTGCAGCAGCCGAGCACGGTTACCACTGATACACAGTGGCGGGCGCTTTCCTTAGCGCGTGCTGTACCGTCAAATGTGTTGTCGTACTGTGAAGCCTGAATCTACGCCGCTCATTTAGCCACGGTGCGTGCGAAGTAATGAGAGTAGAATTTAATCAAGACTCAATGTATAAGTCTACACGATTAAGTCTGACTACATATGAGTACATTTTCACGGGGACTGAATGTGACGTGTTGGCAGTGCTAGTTTGCTGTATATGTATACGTCCAAGTATACGGTACTATACCATATTTGTACCCGTAACTCGAGTATTGAAATACCCGAGTTACGAGCACAACGCATGCCCACTTCAATACCTGTATTCGCCACTCTTATCGTCCCAATACATTATCGCACTTTACCGTGCGTATTACCATTAACTCGCAACCGCAATATCGACCACAGCGCAAACTGCACGGTACTATCAGCACTGGAAAAAAGAAGCCTATACAAACGATGGCTGAGCGGATATTGGACGACTGACTGTCTGTCATACTCCTCTGAGTTCTCTTCTATCTGAGTCCTTCTCACGTGATACCGCTGTGAGAGAGAGAGCGAAAAAAAAAAAACGGCAGGCCTGTGCAGAACGCGCAGCACAGTCACAGCGAAAGCTGGAAGAGCGGCTTTTCAGAGCATTTTTAAACGCTCTTTGGGTAACTGCTACAAGCCCGCTTGCTTGGTACCTGCAAGCCATAAATAATCCTAATTTTTGTGTAGTATGCCAGCATTCACTATGTTATCCTTCGTCACTCTTTCGAGAAGCGTGGTATACCCGCTACACATTCGCAAAAAATTTTGTTTTTTATGCAGTGGCTGACGACGATCAAGAATTATGCCTGACGTATAGGTATATAGTTAAGAGCTATATAATTAACAGCTATATAATTAACAGTATATAATTAACAGCCATAATTAACAGCTTATCAAGAACAAACTTTCTTAATGGGTCGGAACATTGGACAACCAATCCGTACCTCAATTCGGGTTGTGTTACGCCTGGTTACTCTTTTGATGTTATAAAACGCTATATTACTCATATGAACGCGATTCCTTTCCGACATCAGGCCTGCCTAAGGCTAGTTTGGAAACAACTTCCAGGCATCGACGTGGCTCAGTAATAATTAATAAAGAAAAAAAATCGACGTGGCTCAGTGGTAAAATACTTGGCTGGTACGCAGGGGACACGGGTTCGAATTCCATAGTGTCATTGGTGTTTTTTGTTTACTCAGTTTTTATAGGGGACGCTCCTTACGCCGTCGGTCGTGTGTCTCGTGTCGTCGTGGTCGTCATAGTATAGCCACCTCTCGTTTAGTCCTTAGAATGCCCGCTGGATGGCGGTATATGTTGAAAATATGCGAGCTGACGGTACTTAGAGTGTTGTTCACTAGACGGACGGACGCTTCACCCCACTCGTCATCACTCACTCTGTGGACATGCTGTTATTTTTTTTTCTTATTTCGTGCGATACTGGTCACGGACACCGGCGGCGGCGGACAACTACGGCGCCGCATGTGACCCGTGTTGTGATTTCATGACAGATTTCGCTGTAAAAAAGAGTGGTTAACTATTCTGAGTACTTAGTACTCTACTATGAGAGAGCATGAAGCCATCCCGTGGGCCTCACACTTAATGAGGCTTTGTTTACAAAAATTACGGCGTGAGCCAAGGGGACAACAGCGTTCAGGGTTGGGAGAAAAGAATAGCCGCGTCCCTGGCGAGCGCTCCACGTGAAGATCTAAGGCCTGTACTCATAAACCAACCACATCTTCATCACGCGTTTTTCTTATCCGTTTAGTGCCTCTAGTGCGTTTAATAGACGACGTAGGTCACATTCAAATGTAAACGTTGCAGTTATTCCACCCTGTTACCATTTTTTTCAACCTTACAACGCACGTACAGTGTACAGACAGTGAAAGGAAAACATGATATATAAGGCTCGTTTGTGTATATGGACCCAAGACTTGACAATGCACGACGCTCACGCGTGACAGCAAGTTGGCATTCGGCAACGTACTCGGCGTCGGTCTGCAGAGCGCTACTGCGTCTCGTCTCCACGTCCAGCCAAGCAAGTACGCATCAGCAGCAGCGGGAAAGTCAAAAGAAGGGGTGAACAGAGCTCCGCTTTAAATATTAACCACTGCTAAACATTCTGGAGCGGTCTACCTGAGCACTTGAGTGAGCGCTCGTAAGATCCGTTTCAAGATGTTTTTAATATAAACACCACGGTGCACCTGCTGTAGTGCTTTGTGCTTTTTTTGCATTGGTTAGTAACAACTTTATTAGTATAGTCCGGCAGAGCTTTCGCCAACCGGGCTTGAGATCTCCCGCGTGGGGACGTCAAGACCTGATTTTTGTATATGTTGTATGTGTTATCCCTTTGGTCTATCTACTTTGTATTTTTGTTCTCTATGCTTACTTAAATATTTCAGCGGAGGAAGGTTAGCACCAGAAATCTCCAACGAGGAGCGGGATTGCCTTCGCTTAGTATTGTTAAGGCCCCCTGCTTACGCTTTTTCGAAAAGAGTGACATTATCGTTATATGTATGTGTTGAAAGTGGTTGCGTCACTATGTGAAAACTTTCCGAACAGTATTCTATTTGTAATCGATTCGATGTCATCGCTATCCGATTCGGTTCTCAATTTCACCATATGAACACCCCCATTGGGTAGTGATTTTCGTTGATACCACTTCACCATATATAGGCTTCGTTTCACGGCTATAGACGACGCACATATTTTTATTGATGTGAATACAAAATTATCCTACCAATGGTCACGTAATATGGCAACCACCTCTGAACAAAACGGCAGAAGAATCAAAGTGCACGCTGTCTTTCGAGTATACGGTCGTATCACCATTTCGAGTCGAAAGCGCCTACCATAACCGGGAAAGCACAAAATAAAAAAGTTTAAATAAGCATTCGATGAGAAATTTCACGCTATAGTCATGCCTGTGCAAGTAAATTTTTTGTTGCTTGCTAAGCGTTTTCGAATGGCATACGGACAGAGACCGAAATTCTCGACGACATCCTCGGATAGCCCTCTGCAGGGCGGCACTAAGACATTTTTTTCCTGCCTTTTTTTCTGTGTGTGTGGCGGGCGGGAGGGGGGGGCTGCTGTGTCTAGAACGGCAAACATTAACAGCTGCAGGTTGTTCTGAAGGAAATATATTAGCATCACCTGGAAAAGTGAAACCACGAAAAAAAAACATGGCTGATCCCCATTTTTGAGAATCGGTATAACACGAAAGTGAAGCATGTCTTCACCGTGGTATAGTTGAACAATCGTTTTGCATTGTTTCCCCACAGGAGCGAGGGCATGAACGCTGCAGCAACAAATTGCAATTTCATGCGAAGAACGGCAAGCAGCTCGAAACTTGCAGCGCGCACCTCATGCAGACAGCACGCACGAAATGAGCGAGCATACGCAGCACGAGCGCGAACAAACAACTGTCTCAGCTCGACACTTAAAAACACGCTGCTCAAACAGAGAGACGCACGATACGATGCGCACAAGTATACACACAGGACGAGCGCGAACTACTGTCACAATTTTCACTTCATCGTAAGTGGGCAGCGCGCTCCTTTCGTAAACGTGGCCGCAACAGCCAGCGAAGTGACCTTCATTATAGTTTACTAGCACACTACAACTTCGTGCTTTTCTGAATCGCGAGTCTGATCTGATAAGCGCGCGCGCAGGAGAGACCATGCCCAGTGGAGGTGCGCCCTCAAAGAAACGTACATGGTGTATATAAATGGTTTGCCGTTAGCTAGCATGGCCAGAGACGAACTTTACTGAAGAGTAAAACTAAAGACCCTGTTCAAGAGTAGCTCGAACAACTTGAGATTCTTATCCGTATAAAGATATTCTAGTCACTACTTAACCATTCTGTTCAGCACCTTTGTATGTACTGTTTATGCACTGTATTAATATTGCACGATGTGCAAAAGTAATAAAAAAACGTTTCGTGGCACAGTGGCTTGCGTCACACGCTACTTAGTGGCAGGTCGCTGGTTCGACGCCCGGCTGCAGATGTTTTGCACTTAGTTTTTTTTTTCTTTGCAATATCTTTGTAAATATTTTATGCCGTATACGTGACGGAAATACATCAGCGAAGCTGCGGTGGGCCTCGGCATAAAACACTTTCGTGTTAAAAATGTTTTGGGGGAGGGCGTCACAACCCCCTCAGCATCCTTCCCCTTCCAGTTACGGGCCTGGATTGCGACTGCCTCGTTACTGCAGGCGCCACTCGATGAACAGCATGGTACACACAGCGATATCACATACACGCGAATAACGCTAGCACGCACGCACATACACAATGGAACCATTTATAGCACTTCAATGAGGCCTGCGGAGCTTAGAGGCAGCAGCAGCTCTTTTGTGTTGCGTAGCGCAAATTAGGTACATTGTGACGGGTCTCGAATATGTCACGCTCCAAGCTCAAGCCGCGTTAAAAGTGCAGTCTTTATTTTTTCTTTCAGAATTTGCCATCGTAATTTCGAGAACACTGTACGCGAATAGCACTTGTTCGCTAATGCATACACAACCCACTAATTTTCTTACGCAGCTGAATGGAATAACTAACAAAACCATCCGCTTTACCTCGTCTCCTTGCAGACAAAAAAAAAAAGCAACGCACAAAAAAGACAATTTACCTAGACACAAGAACAACGCTGCGAAGTCTAAGCACGCATGTTAATCACCACGAAGTTGACGTCAGCGCAGTTATTCGAAGAAAAAAATTTCCGCTTTTAAGAATTCCTTCTACGCGTTTCGCACTGACGCAATATACGTGACGGTCAAGGCTGCCGCAGCAACCCGAGTCGCATTATGTCCTGCCTGTAAGAGCAAGACTGTAAAGCAAGCTAATTCGTTTAATGATAATTTTTGTTATGAGTTAGCATGCTCACAGCTTCAAAACTGCGAAATGGGCTGCCATATGCTGAAGATTTTTTATTACACGTAATCATTCTAAATATTATTGCTTAATGTATATGCTCAATAAAGCCTATCGCTAACCGAGAATGTTTATAATGGAGAAAATTAAATGTGCAACTACTATCGACAAAGACGGAGGAAAAGCACTGGCAAGTGCACGCTTTCGACTTGTTTTGTTTCTTGTGGTATACGCACGGTATATTTGTGTCTTATATATTGCCACTCTACGTGGGTGTCGTAGCGATATTGACTTTACTCAGGTCCCTGTTGAGCAGATCAATAGTTTTTCCCTCAGCAAATGGTTTGTTTCTCTGCGGTTTGCACAATCACCTGCCATGTCCAAGCGCACACACACACACACACACACACACACACACACACACACACACACACAGAGAGAGAGAGAGAGAGAGAGAGAGAGAGAGAGAGAGAGAGGCACACAACGGCTAAGAGCCGTACCACATATTCTCGACACAATTCTCATACCAAAAAAAAGTTTCTTTTGGCGTCGACATTGTACTGTGGAAACAACAGGGTTTCTACCCAGAAATTTTTAGGACGGACAGGTTAAAACACTGTAGGGGGGGGGGGGAAGAAGAGAGACTGCAGTATAAAAGTATTGAGTTTACGAATTTCAGGTTTTCAAATTTGTCGTTCTTGAAACACTTTTACATTTTATTTCACACCTCGCATTTATGACGCGCCTAAAAAAACGCAAGCGAGGGCGCTTGTGTTCTAGCTCTATTCTCGGAGTTGACGGCCATTAAAACCACAAGGGTGACTGTACAGACTTTCACCATCAACAGGTCGCGTCAGGCACGGCTCATCGGCATTGCGCGCGCACGCTTGCTATTTATTTTTCCTAAGGCGCCCGCTTCAAAGGACAATCGGAGGGCTGGACCGTCTATCACAGGGGTCTCAAACCCGCGGTCCGCGGGGCCCGGGCCCCATGCGGCTCGCGATCCTCTCGCTTGCGGCCCTCACATGACTGTTTGTATCGCACTTCTTTTTTTCTCTCTAAGCGAAACTTTCTAGGACCTCACGATGACCATCCGGCTTCAATCCATCCGTGCGCCGCGCACAGTCGAAGGGCAGGTGCAACACAGGTATGGTTTTAAAATAGACCATCCCTCTGTCTGTCCGTGAGTGCGTCCCTCCATCTGTCCGTCCTTACATTGTATAGACCTTATGACCAATATTCGCTTCATCGTCAGCATCCACTTGGTGGATATGCGTGAATTTCTTCTCTTGTTAAGTATGTACGTGGGCTAGACAGGCATGACTGATTGAAAGCACTGTTTTCGTGAAGCACCCCATGTGGTGACCATGTGTTGAGACATAGCCGTGAAACAAAAACTGCATTTCGGAATCGGTGTCTAGATTTTAATGATTTTGGCGTTAGGTATCGACATCTTGTAGGAACCCTGGCGCCATATCACCCTCAGGAAAGACCCGTATGACATGTGGGAAGGCTGCTTTTAGATGGCAACGTACGTTCGCTGACAAAATACAAACTACAGCCGCTCCCCCCTATAGCCCCCCCCCCCCCCCCCCATCGTTTGTACCTCCTCCCCTGTAGCGACAGGCCTTGCGGGACCTCGTTGCGTAGCTGCGGCCCGCTCGCTGAGGCGAGTTTGAGACCCCTGGTCCACCGAAAGAGGTACGCGATGAAGCAGACCAGTAAGCGGCATTTGCCACGGCCGCCCACCCACCTGAGAACTAGGGGCAGTACTATGCTGAGTACAATCGACTGAGACAAAGAACATACTCTTCGCGTTCAAATCATCTTAGGCAAATTCATAAGGAACCATGCGACTCTTGGTCCGTAATCACACACATAAATACAACAAAAAATCTAACATTTTTTGTTTTCTCTTTGCAGACATAACGTGTTTCTCCTCACTTTTCCACTTTTTTTTTGGTACACAAGTTCTTTTAATTTCGTGACTATTCAGTGGAATATGTCCGTACAGTATGGTTTGTATTGACTTGTGCTATGTACGGCCTGCGTGCCGAACTGCCGTAGGAGCAGAAGCCTTTGTCACGCAACACGGTCTTTAGCTTCTGCTTCCTTTCTGGTTTTAACAGAGGAAATAAAGTCAATTCAAAGAGGTCATGCTATTGGGAGAAAGTTCTTGTTTATGCCGCAATTTTTGGCAGCAAGGCCTCGCATTTGTGAGGCCCACCGGACGGCTTCCTCCCATTGTAGAGTACCAAGTACTCTAAATTGTTAACCACGTGATCTATTAACCTAAAATTGTTCGTTTCCGGATATTCCCGACACTATAGCCACACCATTGGCAATCGATTTCGCACGATCAGTTGCAAAGAAGCATAGGAATGAAAATCTCTGCTAATTCGGTGTCGATTAAGAACCGGACCTACAAATCAATCATCACCTAACAGCCTTATACCAGACACGGGGTGAAATTTTCTTGCGCTTCTGTCTTTAGACAGCGGTCGCACCTCCACGTAGGCCAGACGGGCCTAATGGTTCTGCTACGGAAACACGCTCATTCACTAAAGGCCACAGGCAGATCGCATTTTTCGGTCTATTGTAACCAGAGATCCCAGAGAAGAGTGTTCGGCCGGACTAGCAAAAGGCCAGCTCGAAAAGGAACTGCCCCGAGGCCGAGTCAACTCAGAAAATGGGGCACGATGGCACGAAACCAAGCGGTTTCTTGACCTCATAAAAAAAAAAGAAAGAAAGACTCAATTATCCCCCGAGTTATGGCAAGCTGTGAGGCCACAACAACACCAACAAGGAGGCGTTTCTACTCATCTGTAAAGAATGAAACACAAGTGCTCATTCATTCAGCGACGTGTCATTGTTTTCTGGTTTGACGGTCTTATGCTGTCGGACCGGGCTTTCACTCGACACCCGAGATGCACTCCGCGTGTGTTTCGTGTTATTTCGACGGCTGTTGGCAGTTGCATGCGGGAGCTTTTTACGTGTAGCTTGTCGTTGTACACAGCTCGCGCCATTCCCCTAATTGCGCCACATAATCCTCGCTCCGTCACAATACGCGATCTCTCCACTTAAAACCGCGATTCTCTGGCCGTCCCCAAAACAAAGAATATTCGGTCGTCTTCACGATGCATCGTTCTCGCGGTAAAGAGCCTGTTTAATTGCACTTTTGCCGCTAATGATTCTTGAGGAGTTCAAGGAAACGTTTGTAAGAACGGGAAACTGGCCATTTTTGCGAGCCCCATACCGAAGGCATACGGCCGACAAATCACACACTCCGAGCGAATCGACGGTTACGCGAAGCAGTTAGCGATTGGAGCTCTTTCTTAGCGTTTCCTGGCTTACCAAACGCTTCCTCGTGGCAAGAGTGATGTGCTGGCAGAGGTAAAGCATAATTAGCGAATAAGAGTGAAAGAGTTTTTCTTTGCCACGTCCCTTCAACTGCGCAAGTTAATTGCCAAAAGTGTTCCAAAAGGTCTGGAAATGGATGCTTTCGCATGTCTTCGTGACTGCAGAACAGCGCGGAAAAACGAAGACGCAAAAAGAACAGAAGAACGTTCCACACTGCTTACTGCCTGTTGTTCCTGTGTCTGTTTTTTGAGCTGCTTTATACTCTCATAATTCCGTAAGTATATCGTTGCCCCATAACTGTAGTTTGAAACCGCGAATTTAAAACAATATTACGGTAGCGTAGTTTAACATGGTGTTAATGGAATATATGCCGTCTGAGGAGTACGGGTAAATCTCAGGACTAGTTTTCTTTTAATGAGAGCTAACAAACAACAAACGAAGGAAGCAGACGAAGGGAGAAGACAGAGAGGTTAACCAGAAAGACACCCGGTTGGCTACCCTACACTGGGGGATTAGGGAAGGGGACAAAGAAAGATCAGAAAGAGGGAAGAGAAGGAAAAGAAAAGGAAGAGACATACAATAAATTCACTGCAGCGTGTAGAAATCAACCACAAGTCAGAGGCGTTCACCCAAAGTCATCATCCTCAAAAAACACAAGAGGGCTTTCACTGCCTTGTGGGCTGTCGAGGGATGTGGACGGTGCTGTAATCGCACCTGCACAGAAATAGGCCGATCATCCAGTCACCGCAACACGTTGCCAAGTACTTGTTTCTCCGACACAATTCGAGGACAGTGGTACAGCAAGTGTTCGATATTTTCATTGGTGCCGCAAACATCACATGCCGCACAGTCAGTCATTGCGATTAATGAGGTATACATGCTTTCGTGAAAGCAACTCCCAGCCGAAGGCGATAGAAAAACGAAGCTTCACGTTGATGTAGACCAGGCGAAGGCCCGAGTTGCAGTGAAGGGTCAAGTTCATGTAGTCCGGTACGTTGTAAGCTTGGTGTGTTTCAATCAGTCAGTGTGAGACTGCGGGCCAGTTGACGAATCTGCCTTGCAACGTTCACTCTTGAAAGTGGAATTGGAACGCTCTTTGCTTCCTGATGTGACGCATGAGCAGCATGATCTGCGGAATCATTTACGCTGATATCACAAAGCTCAAGTAACCGCTGAAAGACGATGTTGTGGACTTTTTGGATTACGACGTGGTGAAGTTTTGCAGTTTCACATGTCAACTGGTCATGGCATTCGTGTCGGATAACTGACCGCAGGCACTTTAACACCGTTTTTGAGTCACAAAGCACGGCCCATTTTCTCGGTCTTTCTTCAGAATCGATGAGTTCCAGTTCGATGAGTTCTTCAGAATCGATGAGTTCCGCGAGTTCTGCCATCGTGGACATCGTCGCATGTGAGGTCTTAAAACGCAGACTTACCCCTTGTGATGGTATAGCCACTGCTCCATCATAACTGGACAACGTAGTCGAGCTATCAGCACAGATATGCACAAGGTTGCTGCAGTTCTGGTCCAGTAGGAATAGACTCGGTTGCTTTAAGGCATGTGTCGGTAGATCTGATTTTTTCCGCATTCCTCGGATCACTAGAGGGACACTTAAGTCAAATAACAATTTACGTCAGACTGAAAGCGCAATGTATGACAACATTAAAACAACAATATTATCAACAACAAAACCCTACTTATCGAGAAATTAAGGTAAATGCACAAGAACACAAACGCTGCAGTAGGACATTTTCAAAATGATCCCGAAGACATCAGACAGACCACCTACAATTAATCACTAGTAATTGATCTAACTGCACAAAATAAAGAACCTTCCGTGCATCAAGAGATGCAATCAAATGCTCCTTGTTCGTTTCTGTTTGATTCATGGAAAAAAGAACCGTCGGACGTTACTATGGGGAATGGCGCGAGTGGTTCAAAATTCAATTTTGCGTAGTTACATTGGACAGGTGGTGCCATCTAGCGGGGTTCAGTTTAAACAAAATCGCCTGCAATCTCGAAGCCAGTGGCGGGTAATTGATCAAAGACCTTTGTCGCTGCTGTGGCTCCCGCTACTTTCAGTCTGCAGCTACTAGAGCAGTGAAACTGGGCAACGTTGTGCATCGCAACAGTGACGTGAATCAGTCCGGTCCAACGTTTTTAGAACAATTGGTCCGGTCGGTCCGCTTCCTGAGGCGGGCAATTTGAACTGTGCTAACCCGATCCGGAACACTAAAACGTGATTTTATTTCAGAATAGGCCCTTCCTTGGCACAAAAGTAACACTACGAGGTTTCTAGACCGCCATTTCAACAATCAAGTTCAACTTGGTAGTTGACTTTAGTGTCCCTTTAAGTAAACTTGAGGCCGGCTCAAGCCCCATGAGGAAGCAGCAAAATAATGTGAAAACCTAAGACATCGTTGTTAAGATGTTAACCTAAGACAACCATTTAAATTTTTTATTCACTGTTACTTTTTACACACAGCCTGCAAGAAGTACTTCTAGCAAAAATGAATAACTTGAGCTGAAGTGGCTACTGCAATACTTGAACTTTCCTTACAAAACAAAAAATGTGTAAGCTGCAGTTCTCAATTCAGAAGATTACAACAGAAAAAAAAAAACACTACAGAGGAACTTATGAGCACTCACGTTATGACATAAGTGCGAGTTCTCGTGTTGCATATATTTTCTTTCATTCTTTGCAGCAAACTGCTGTTGCGTTGAAAAGGGAGCAAACACATCATGTGTACTGAAGAGAGACTTACATTCAGCAATGACAGCTACATAGTGCAAGTGAAATGTATGATGCTATACACCAACCAACGTAAGCCACAACCAGAAATGAATTTCTCTTTTTATTGTGAAATACCAAAGTGCACACGTTCTCAGTGTCCACATACTTCTCATTCCAGTAAGTGCCGTAAATATATTAACAAAGCATGATTCAGTAAATCCCATTCACAACGTATGTGGCACATGCACAGTCTATAGACCCTTCTACTGTTTAACAACGCAGCCCCTTGATGACATCCGGTTTCGTCTACAAATGTGCCTTAATAGCATCGATGGGCAAGAAAAGCTTTAAAAATAGACCGCTGATTTCCTACACTTTCTTTCCCTTATTTAGCAAAATATATTCAAATAAATATTCTTTTGAGCTGCATAAAAGCTATGAGATTCCCTTGAACCTTACGCACACTCCTTTTATCTAAAGAACTAAAAAGAGACATTTCTTACATTTAAAAGAAACTTGAAAAAGTGCTTTCAGTTTCGACATTAGGAGCTGGTAAATGAGGTGACCAGAAGTTTTCTAGGGTACAAACCTTCCAATCTTGAAATCGTCCATACATATTATACAGAATTATTTTCCAATGGTGCTTCGAAAAGCACTCACTGTGCACTATGCATTAGAGTATTGGGGCATGTACAGTGATCAGGACATGGCAGGTGAAAGAAAGCCCGTATGGCACCCACCACTTTCTAGCACAAAATGCAAGCGCTGTGCACACGAAGATGGCTGGCTCATTATGGTACATACAGTGAAACCTTGTTGATATGATTTGGCATATGTATTTCAGGATAATACACTCGTAATCAAATCCCACCTAAAGTGATGAATATAGCCAGGAAATCAAAATTTTTGGTCTGGTTTCCAGGATATAGACAACATTTACCCAAGCTCTGATTAAGAGTGTAAGTTTTCTTTTTCTGGCTAACACCCCTTTAGTAACAATGCGGTCAAAAAAATAGCATTGACACCAAGAGTTGTATATTGGGACAGCAAACTGGCATTTCTGAAGCTCAGAGCTTCAATGTACTTGATTAAGCTGTGTTCCAGCTCCCAATAAATGATGTGTGAAGAGCCAGCCACCCAAGCTGAACAATGTGCATTGCACACTAAGGGCAGTAGAATGCTCTCCACAAAAGCTACCACAAAGGAACTTTTTCATGCAGTAGGAGGCATCAGTCCGGAACTAATTTAAATAGCGGTGTGCTCTGGTGAGAAAAGTGTGTGAGCAAAGAAGACCAGCGAGCATCCAGAGCTTGATGTGGGCAAGTTCGTGTAACATACTCAAAGAAAAGGCGGCGTCTGTCTGTTGAACGTGTCTTCATTTTCTCCTCACTTTACAGCAAAGCAGTTTTGCTCGAGGTTCGCTGTGTAGCATGGACCAGAAATTATAATCATCCCGAACTGCCACATGCTTTTTTCGCCCCCCTCTTCCTTTTCTGTTCCACTCCCAGAACACAAGCACTGATTTTTCCATCGTGAGATGCAACAACTCTGATGGGCAACAGAACGATCCCGGAGAGAGATCGAACGAGAAATTCTTCCGAAAAAAATTTGGCGAGATTGAGATTTGCGCTAGCGCAGTTACAATTAAAAGGTGAGGGTTGTTAGCACTATGCTACCCAAGTACTCTAAGAGCATGGCATAACTTTGTACAGTTTAGTGTAGCAAGAGCATGGAAAAGGGAAGTGAGTGTTAGGAGCAGCAAAGGAAGAAGTGGAAAGAGTAAAGTGTAGCATAAAAAAAGGAATATAGACAGAATGAGAGGGAACAACAAAGGGTGGGAAAGTGAGAGGTGAGGGGCTATAAGCCTAGCCAAGTCAGGACTAGACAGGTGCCCACCAGCTCTGCATGACCTAGTTTTGTGTGACTTCATACAAGTTGCTACAATTTTAAGTGCAGCCATTTAAAAGACCAATAAGAACTGCTGCTTCAATTACATACACACAAGGCGCTGGTATCATGCGGACCTGCCTAACCACTACTTTTGCACTCCCATATGGTGTCGGCTAGACCATTTGTTTAGCAGTGTCATATTGAATCATTTGCATTCCCTTTGTTCTGTCTCGCTCTCGCATCACTTCCTGGATCTCAAGCTGTTAAGGATTTAGAGTACATGGTACTCTAATATGGGAAAGCATAAAGCCGTCCCGTGGGCCTCACGCTTGATGAGGCCAGGACAACAAAAATGAGATCATCAGCCAAAGTATATGCTGATAATATTACTGCTGTATAACGGAGCGTTTTGTTTGCATGTCCAACGAGTTTCTTGCATCTCAAAGTTGTTAGCCTAATGGTGGTATGAACCCTCTGACAATGTCGACGAAATTAAAGGTGCTGACTGAGAAAAAAACAAAATAACTCAAGTGTGAGTAAAACCCAAAGAAGCATATAAATCTGGCACGCAAACTTGGTTTGCCAGTTCCAGCGCTGAAAACAGTAATGATGTGAAGGAATTTGCGGAAAGTTGTGAATGGCGACCAAAAACCAACATGGAGTGCACAACATGGACTGATGGAACACACCCTCAAAGCTTGTGCTTGCTTTCAGCCAGTTGAAATATCCAGTGAAAATAAGAACCTTGCTTTCGATGATCATGCAAAGAAGCTTGCTTTAGCCAATATCCGGGAGAAGGATACAGATGGACCTTCTTGATGCCATTCACTTTTAGGTGATGTCGTGGGATTGTGCAGAGCCAGAAAGCATTGATAACTGTTAAAAAAACACCGGACCTGCGCGGAAGGTGCAGCGCAGCCACAGCGAAAGCTAGAAGAGCGGCCTTTCAGAGCCTTCCCAAAACACTCATTGGGTAACTACTGCAAGCACACTTGCTTGATGCCCACTAGGGCATTAATAATAAATTTTTTGGGGTGGTAGGTCTGCATTCGCTATGCTATTTTTCATCATTCTTCTGAGAAGCCTGGTATCCACTAAACACTTGCAAGAAATTTTGTGCCAATTGTTCATGCTGTGGCTACCGACGATCAGGAATTGTGGCTAAAGTGGGTATGCGCCACAGTTATTAGGGGAACAAGAACAAGCTTTTGTAATGAGTTGGAGCATTGGCCGGCCCACTTGTTACTCTAGGTATTCGCATTGTGCGACAAGTCGCTGTTCTTTCGGTGTTTTAATATGCTTCATAAGTCGTATTAATGCAATTGCTTTCCCCGACATCAAGCCTGCCTAAGGCAAGTTAGCCAACAAGTCACAAGCACCGGCGTAGCTCATTCTTTCGTCGGCACTCACGCGCGTCGGACGCAAGAATCATGTGCTCCGTAGGAGCGGCGTTTGCGCCACATACTAGCCACGGTAACAGGACGAGCGAAGAGCAAGACGCAGGATACGAGGTAATTTTGCCACCACTGCCCAAGAAATGCGTCGCGCAAAACACGGTGTTTTTACACGGTGATGTGCGTGGCAGACCGTATCGACTAGAAGATTTCAGACCTACAGGACTGCTGCCGGAGGTGTTGGCACTGGGGGCCTACCAGATGAATCATGTCTGGGCAGTCACCATGAACAACGCGGACGCTACGAGACGCTTGCTGGACGTGAAGGAGCTGAAAGTCAAGGGTCGACGCTGCATCATTGTAGACCCCCAGGATCAGCAGGTGCGGCTGCGTCTTCATTGGCTGCTGTATGGCGTCAACGATGAAGATGTGCGAACGGCATTGGCGGCTTATGGGAAGGTCGTACAAGTCACCAGGGAGAATTGGCGTGTTCTAGGAGTCAGCGACAAGGGGTCAACCACACGGACTGTGCTTCTTAAGCTCAAGAGTGACGTGAAGGTTGAAGATCTCCCGCATCAAATCAGGGTGGCTGGTGAACTGGCACTTGTGATTGCACCTGGTCGGCCAATGCAGTGTCCGCGCTGCCAAGGTACCGGCCATGTTAGAAGAGAGTGTAAGGTACCCCGATGGTCGCGTTGTCGGCGGTTTGGCTACAGCGAAGACGCATGCATGCGAACGTACGCATCGGCTATAGGATCAGCTGAAGGTGAAGACACAGCAGAGTTGGTGATGGACGTGACCGAGGCTGAAGACGTGGCGAAAGGCGCAGGCGACGTGGTGAATCCAGAAGCTTCAACTACTACAGCCACACCGACTGGTGGTGATGAACCAACAGCCCAAGCAGACATAGAATCTGGGGAGGTTACTCAAGAGCCAGCCGGCCAAACTGAAGAAGGCTTCACAAGCACCCCATCGAAGGAGCCTGAGCCGGTGGAATTAACCGAACTTACAGTGTCGTGCGAGAGTATCAGTGGTAGGGCATCAAGCAAAAGACCCCGCGAGCAGTCTGCAGGACGGCGTAAGGTGTCCAGTGAAAAGCATGAAGAGGGGCCACCTGCGAAGGCGACCTCGTTCAGACACAGCAGCACAAGGCTGCGTCCCAACACGATATTGGACAAACACTGGCCACCTTTGTCCTCCAGTAGCACGGGTCCACCTGGAGGCTCCGAAGATGTCTAGCTCTATGCTAGATGCTGAAGGTAAGCATCATGCCCCGGGCTAACTTCTTCACTATGTAGACATGGCTTTTGTACCGAAACTTAGAGTGGCAACGTTAAATGTTCGAGGTCTTGCCGCCAAGTGGAAACAAAGCCAAGTCTACAGGCTGCTCGTGGATCATGATCTGGATATACTAGCTGTACAAGAAACAAAAGTAGACGGTGAGGAGGAGACCCGGGGCATGGTGCTGAGGTTTACGGCGCGTTACTATGCAATTGTAAGTCAAGCGATAGGCAGGCTGTGTTTTGTTCATTAAGAAGTTGCCGGGTCTGGTAGTGCAAGATACATTCTCTTTCCCGTCTGGTAGATTGGTTTCCTGTGATTTTGTATTCAATGAATGTCAGTGGCGTATGGTGTGTATATATGCACCAACCATTTGCGAGGAGCGATCACTTTTTTTTTCAAGCCTAAAGCAGCACTTCACTTTGGAAAGGAAATATGTATTACTGCATCCTCAACGGGTGAGATCGAGCAAATGGACGCGCCATTTACGATAAAAGTAGTAGGACGCTAGCGGACGTAGTTACTGAATTCGAGTTAGAAGACGTGGGCAGCTGTATGGAGGGTACGCGGGATGTGCATTTCACACATTTTCAGGGGAATAGCCATGCGCGCCTTGATCGCATTTACCTGTTGCTTGAATTAATAGCCCACTGTAAGACATATGCTGTCTACCCAATACACTTCAGTGATAATTGTTTAGTTAAATGTGATATGGGGGAGAAAACAAAAGGTGGAACTTTCTCATGGGAGCTGTGGAAGATGAATTTCACTTTGATCACTAACGAATATTTCTTAGATCAGGTTATGAACTGCATCAATGAAATAAATATGGATGATGGAGCTAAACTTGCAGAACAATGGAAAGAGTTCAAGCAGCGAATAAAAATAAAAGCTATTGATTGTTCTAGCGCATTGAGTTACGAAAGGAAAAAAAAAAGAAAAAGAACTCCAAAAGACTTTGGAAAGACTAATAGACTTGGAGTGCAAACAACCGGGAGAGTATAAAATTGACATACGCAATATTAAGCAGAAACTTGCACTGCATGACGAGGAACGCTACCGCGGTGCACTCGTCCGTGCAAGGGCTGAGGCTTTAGCGGCTGGAGACACGCCAACCAAAAGAGCGTTAGGGGTGGAGAAAACGAACGCTCGACGGAATCATATCGAAAAAATAGAGAAGGATGGTCACGAAGTAACCGATACGGACAGCATTTTATCCGTATTTTTAAGTCATTTTGAAAACCTTTTTGCGTGTAGACAGGTATACCTAGAAAGATTTAAAGACGAATATTTAGGACGCATGCCGCAAGTGAGTGAGGAAGTGAAAAACTCTTTGGAATTATCTATATCTGCATCTGAAGTTGAACGGGCGATTGATAAGTTAAATCCCGGGAAATCTCCAGGACCCGATAGTCTTTGTGCCAAGTGGTACAAATCTTTTAAAAGTGAGTTGTCTTCAATACTTGTGGGCGTTTTTAATGAGACATATGAGGAAAAGAAATTACCACCATCCTTTGGTGAATCGCGTACCGTTCTGATTCCGAAAACAGACGAGGTTGAAAAACTCAGGCACGTCACAGCGTACAGGCCAATCGCACTGACAAACGTAGACTACAAAATATTATTGAAAATTTTGGCGGCTAGACTTCAGTCAGTAATAAAAGATATCGTCGGTCCACACCAAACGTGTGGAATCAAAGGTCAGTCCATAGTTACAAACGTTCATAAAATGCGATCCGTGCTCAAATGTGTTGACACCAGTCAAGCTCGTGTGGCCATACTCCAGCTGGATCTGGAGAAAGCGTTTGATTGCGTTGCCCACGCTCTTTTGTTTGCAGTATTGAAGCACATTAATGTTGGTAAGATAATTATTGACGGAGTAGCCATGGCATATCGGAATGGTAGTACGAGACTAATTATCAACAAGACATTGGGCCCCCCATTAGAATTGAGCGCTCAGTGCGTCAAGGTTGCCCTGTTAGTCCACTTTTGTTTTGCATATATATTGAAACTTTATGTCGGTCGATATTGCAGAATGACATCATTAATGGGTTTAGAGTACAATCTTCAGAGGTCAAACTACTCGCATACGCTGATGATGTTGCGATTTGTAGCACTTGCTATGAAGGTATTGAAGAATCAATCAGAGTTTCTAAATCTTTCGCCGAAGTTACGGGAAGCCACATAAACTGGGGTAAATGCCTCGGCTTCTGGCATGGATATCGGCCTTCAACACCAGAATTTTTTGCAGCCATTAAATGGACAAGAATGCCAATTAAATATCTCGGAGTACCGCTCGAGTCATACAAAAGTACTGATGAATATTGGACACACCAAACGAAAGAAATTAAAAAGAAAGCGAATAGGTGGAATGCAACCTATCTGTCCATTTTTGCTAGGGCTACTGCATGCAACTGGTTTTTTGTGTCTAAGCTGTGGTATGTGATGCAAGTGCTGTACTGTTCCCGGGTCAATGTGCAAAAATTACATCGGGTGTTTGCAGTATTTGTGTGGGGGTTTTAACTGGGAAAGGTGCAGTCGCACGAATTTGTTTAGGCGAGTGAAGTGTGGAGGCCTTGGGCTAGGACATCTGTTTGTCAAGCAGTTAGTAAATAAGTTTTTCTTTTTTCGCGAGACAAGAGATCCTTTCCTACTAACAGTGTGTCAAACAAAACTAAGTAGACCGTTGCCCGAGTTTGTTGTGAGCACTCATGTTACCACAGGGGCTGTGCAAGGATACATGAAGGAAGTTGTGGCCAGCGTGCGTTTTTTGTGTGTTCGGTTTTCAACTGACTACCTGTGGTCTGTTGGAAAGAAAAAACTGTACAAAGATTTATGCGACACCATGCTCCCTATCCCATTGTACAGAGCGCTATATACAGCACGCAAGGGTCAGAATGTACTTAAACGAGTTAAAAAAATGCCAGCAGCTCCAAGTGCAAAAACGTTCTTTTTCAAATTACACACTGGAACACTTCCTGTAAGAACCTTCCTAGAGAAGCGTGGGTTTTATATGCCTTGGGGATTTCACTGTCTAATCTGTAAGAAACCGGAAATTATTGACTATGTTTTTCTGCACTGTTGGGAAGGAGTTTATTTTTGGGACGTATTACAAAGGACAATCAAAAAAGAGTTCCCGTTAGACCCTCATGGGATCAGGTATTTGGCAATAGAGAATGAGGATGGATTACCTTTCGATTTTATCATGATGACTGCCTTGCACAGTATATGGCGCTCTAGAATGGCTGGATTTCATTGTGACCCGGACAGAAGACCAGCAAGAGAGTATTTTAAAGAAAGCATCTCAAGATTACTCGAGGTAGTAAGAACAGACGAATGTGTACTTTTATGGGTAGAAAGGGTAGAAGCCCTACTGATCATGAAGGAATTCTAGGACGTGATGTGTTATAGTAATGCTTGACGGACTTAGTTATTTTTAAGTTTTTTGTATTGTTCGTTGTGAATTGTAATATATTTATCTTAGCCACCCGTTTGTGAAGTTTAACCGGGAAAAAAAAAACGGCGTAGCTCAGTGGTAGAATACTGGGCTGGCACCCAGTGGACCCGGCTTTGAGCCCCACTGTGGCATTGGAGCTAGCTTTTTTTTTTTTCTAATATCGCGCAATGTGATTATGAACATCAGCGGCAGCGGCGGACAACTGCGCGTGACCCGAGTTGTGATCTCATAACAGCTTTCGTCTGTAAAATGTGGATTTCACAGACCCGGAGCTGGGATCAATGGACAGTAAACGCTTCCTCAAGAGTTTGTGTGCACAGATGACCATCTCATGACATGCAAGTTGCGCAGTGTGGAACACATTATAAAGATGACTGCTGCCAAGATGATGGCAAGAAAGATGGCAGTGATTATGACCAAAAAGATGGTGCACAAGCAGGCGGTGACAGCTGCAACAACCAGAACTCAACTGCTGGCAATAGACTTGCACTATTAAACATCCTTGGGTGTTTTGACGCAAAATGCTCAATTCAGTGAGAGAACAGTGGCTTTTTTTTTTGTCTTAAAGAGAAACTGAGGTGAAACAATGAGACAACAGTTATTACTAAATTATACTCTGAGAACCTTAACATATTTAATTTCAGTATCATATCTTTATATTTAGAGGAAAAATGAAGGTAAAATTTTATTTTGAAATTTCAAGCTGAAATCTTCACACATGACATAAAATTTCAAATGGTATTTTGAGTATTATGGTGACATGGGCCGAACAAAATTTCCTGAAACTTTGTATGTCATGTTTATGGCCTCCTTGCAGTAAAATGTACTTCATTTTTACAGATTATCGACTATGCACAGCCTAGAAGACGCCGAAATCTCTAAAATCGCAGTGTTTGGAGCGGGAACTACAAGGTAGCGTCACCACCAACATTTTCCTTTCGTGCATTTTCTCACTTACCGAGCGTCTTCTTGCGGTAAGAGTGGCGTTTTTAGTATCTTAAATTAGTAATTTATCAATGCACAAAAAGTTGTTTTTGTTCAGTGTCATTTTAACTGCCCAAAAAATCATTTACGGACATTACAAAAAAAAATAATCCATGGCATCAATGGACGAGCTATTTTATTTTAGTGTTTCCAAATAAAACTGTACTGGCCACCGTTCCTCCAAAGTACAGTAATTCCACTTTACATAATGAGCATGTTATAGCACCTGTTATAAGTTTGCTGCTAAGCGAAACCAGCTTGCATGCTTTTTCACGCTTGCTTTGGATAGCAGGGATAGCGCTCGCCGAGGCTGAGGAAGAGTGCCCACTGCCATGAGAGCCGACTGTCATGTGTCAATATGTGGATCAGAGTAACATTTAATATGCAACATCTGTATGACAACAAAATTTTACAATGCTGCTTTCTGAACGATTCCAGTATTACCATTTCTTTATATTTAAGAAACGAGTAAAGTGGTGAGTTCAAGAAGGCAGTGCCAGCAGAACTGACAATGCAATGAAATGCAGCAATACGCGTTTGTGTCACAGACACTTTTAACTTCAAGACCTGCTAAAAGCTGTGTAAACTGCGTGGCAGAAACAGTTACCATAGCATAACGCCGCAAGAACAGCGGAACGCACATCCAAGGGTAGCTTCCACTTGAGCAGCTTTCGTCACGTGGCAATCTGAGAAGAGGGCCTGTGAGGAACTTTGGCTCTATTTTGTGCCGTGGGAACGGAAACTTGCCAACAAGAAACTTGCGTCGACGCATTTGTACCATCTAAGGAGCTCAGGAAAATTTGTGGGTCATCCAGAGACTCGGGGCCGAATGAAGTCAAATTGTGAAACTGAAAAAAAGCAGAAGAAAAAGACGGTAATGTTTCAATAAATCACACAAAAACTGGCAGGTCCCACGCCTAACTATCTTTGAATTACGACCAGCCTTTGGATGACAACCGGGATTTGCTGGCGCACTAAAAGGACTTGCTCTTAAAATGTCCATGCTATTATAGTGAATTTCAGAACAAAAGAGGGGGGGGGAGACTGGTGAGGGGCAATACATTAGCGCTTAGAATCTGCCCAGCGCATGTCTCTCATCATGGGTGTGTGGCATGTAGTCATGCCTAATATGAGTTGCAAAGTGAGGTCCGCATGTAAAGTGGCACCAATACTGCAAAGCGCTGCCGACACAGAGTAAACTAGTGAAGTTAACAATGTTTCATTAATTCGTATTCTCTAAACGAGGGGTCTGCAACCTGCTGCCCGCAAGAAATTATTATGCGGCCACTGGCACGATGTCTGAAGCACACCCCCCCTCCCTTCATCCCCCCATCACTACTTATAAGAGCTGTAATGAAGCGCTTTCAATATTGAGCAAAAAATATTGCCTTGACAGTTTATATAAGCATGATATTTATTCCAGCAATGTGGATTACTGTCAATTCAACAAATTTTTTCAGCTTGTAAACCCCTCTCTCCCCTTGGGCATGAAGCTGTCTGGCACCTGCCATGTCAGCTTTGTTCAACTTTAGCTCTCGACCTCAAATGTTGCCGAGCCATGCTCTCAACCAATTAACCATTAGCTCATGGCACCACTCAGACTCGGGGACCCCTTCAACCATGGCCACCATGGTGCAACTCATATTGCGCGCGACTGAACATTAAGGGCAAATCAATGCATCACAAGCATCGGCGTGGTCATAAGAAACTCCAGTGACCGCCTGGCCACTGTTCTCGGCAGCTAATTGTAGCAGAATTAAGAGTGGGGCACTTTTGACCTCTAACTCGAGCTAGCTCCCAATTTTGTGGATAAACATGTCTGAAGACTCTCACCTGCCTGCAGTCGCCTCCACTCTCAGCAGCGAACAGATTGCTTGAGCAACTTGTCTGCTTGTTCTTGACGCTATGAAAGAGTGAGATAGATGAGAAGTGAGAAGGGTTGACTATATAATATTTCTGACATGGTAGCAAACGTATCAAAGAGGCAAAGATATCAAGAGGAATGTGCGGAGTTCACAATGCTGCTTCTGATTTTATACACCTCGTACAGGGAATTGTAGCTAACTGTGCAATCATTCAAAGTAAAAATCTCAAAGGTCTGATGTAGAGGCCTCTACAGAACAACACTCTCAAAGCACTTAAACAGCGCAACATACAAGTCAAATGCTGGAACCAAGGTCATGTGAGAGCAGCAAGAATCTGCTCACATCTTAGTACATAAGCAAGCTGCACAACCTTTAAAGGGGCCCTGCAGCACTTATTCAACAAACGTGGCCAGAAAATGCGACCAATTACTAGTCGGGGCTTCCTGTGAACTCACATCCAAATATTACAGCACTGCACGCAGCAGGGAACTTGCAGTCATTTTTCAGAATGCTCGAAATCGCTTGCTCTTCTTAGCGAATATTACGGCACCAAGCAGACTGACTACATAAAGAAGGGAGTGACATGACCATTGGATAATTTCAACGTACTTGTGTTGATTGGCTACAGCGGCTGCCACGGGGTGCTGTCACATGCAGAAGAAGCACTCTGTGATACGATAACATTACACAGTAGCGACACTAGCGACAGCACTGAAAATGAGCCAACGCATTCAAAGGAAAAAAAAGTGCTCAAGGTCATGACATGAGCTAACATAGCATCCCGCCAATTTGTCATCGTTCTCATGCAGACTTCAGCGGGCTTAGAAGGCAGACTTGTAGCCAAAAAGATTTTTTACAATTTATTTATTTGGGGGGGGGGGGGGGGAGGGGCACTTTTTGAAGGCCTTGAAAAACACCTATTATCATTATTTGTTTTTGGTTAAACACCCCCCCCCCCCCCTCCATACAGACTTCAGATAGGTGGATACCGGGCCTGTGGACACTCTGCGCCCCCTCAGCTACGGGCCTGTTGTAAGGAAAATATGAGGAAAAAAATGCATTTAAAGGTACAACAATTGGCCAGAAAGTGTAATTAGGTATTGGTGGAAATGAAAAAAACATGAATTATAGTGATAGATTCAGGCATCCTTCATACGACCTGAGTAATATATATATATATATATATATTTTAGAAAAAATCTTGTAAATCCCAATATAACACGGAATAGGGAAGAAGGACTTTCGATGGTTTGGCACTGTATATGTTCAATGTTTGATCCGGAGGACGAGACGAAATTTTAGTGGAAATATATAGTGCCGAACCAACGAAAGTCTTCATTATATATATATATATATATATATATATATATATATATATATATATATATATATATATATGAAGAGTGGCCTCATCGCTGTGCTACCGCCCAGGCACATTGCCCATGCGTATTGAGCCAGGTAGCGCGGCACCGAAAGCAAGTACCGCGTCCACGTTGCTCGCGTAGAAACTACGTCATGTACGATGTCATCATCAAAGTTCCGTGTGGCAGCTGGACCACTAACAGCTGGGCTCATGTCGCGGACTACCACAACGTCTCAGCTTTCGTCCTCCTCCGTCAAATCACCCAGACTAAGCCAACTGACATACGACTCAGAGCCACTTGATCCCCCCACTCGTGTAGGTCTCCCGTTTTTGTGCTCACATGTGTTTCGACGGGTTTTCAAGGTGCAGGCTCCTTTCACAAGCGACGTCACCTATGAATAGCTAAGTGCCAGGCAGGGGGAGTACAAGCAATGCCGATGAGGCCACTCTTCTTCACTACTACATATATATATATTTTTAATTGAGCACAAAAGGCCACGAGAAATCGGTATGTCATGCAGCGGAAGAGCCTCGAAGCTCTATCATGGAGTCGATTATTTGGCTGCAGTAGTCTGATGGTCTCATCCGCATCACAATTGGCACTCAAGATAAGAGTATGTATATTATTACTCAAATTCATTCTATTCTGTGCAATTTACAAGGGAAAAGCAGTTGCACGTTGAGGAGAAGCACTGTCATTGGGATAACTGCATCCCTGTCAGAACGTGCATCCCTGTCCGCGTGGATTGTGCCGCGCACGTACCCTAGTCTGGCACGTGCCCTCTTCCGGAGGCTTGCAGCGATATCGGCGCTGATTTCCTGGGACCCCCTCACCCACTGTGTGATGCGACACCGGAGCGTTTGAGGAAGGCCGCGACGACATCGACAGCGACAACGGTGGACTACATAAGCTCGTCCTCGAAGCATCACCTGTTCGTTCAGTGGACATGGGATGGCAGCAGCGACAATGGTCGCTAAAAACCACTTCTGTCTTTTCACCCAGGTTGGTTGTTATTCTATTCACTGTAGAAGATGTAATAACGTATGTTTGCTGCTATTCCCATGCCCACACGTTTTAATGGTTACTGCTGGTGAATGTGTTCATGTTGTGAAATTTCTTTTGTTAGGAGGCGACGTTGAACTGAATCCTGGTCCCCTAAAGCCAGACCCCAAAGTACAGAATAATGCAGTCCTATTAGCTATCGGTCACCTAACGAAGCACCTCGATCAGCGGCACGACAATCTTCTAGCATCCACTGAAGTAGTCAGAAATAACCAAAAATTTCTTGACAACAAAGTGTCCGACCTCACAACACGTTTAGCAAACCTTGAAGAAAAGGCGAACGCTTTTGAAAACTTATCCGAGGGATCACGTTTGGATTGTTTAATTTGGATTGCATCAGCAGTTCATAGTGAGAATGCTGCTCTTCGCGCATGACTTGACGACTCCGATGACTGATCGCGACGAGACAACTAAGGGCCAAACCTCATAAGCACGAAAATGCACGCGACAGCGACGAGCGACGTGACGTAGATCGTCTTCGCGCGATCAGTCGCTAGGGCAGGCATACCTCATTCACGCAACGGCTTCGGCGAGCTAATTCCACTGTTGCTGATATGAGGCCCTCTACTCGCACCAAGAAAACCACGTAGAGAGCGGTATGCAATTTAAAAATAAGATATATTGTGGTGTAATGAAACGGAAAGTGTTTATGAATGCCTTGCAGCAATTTTTTTATATGCACATGCATAAACATTGCGTTATTTCTTGTTGCACATACATGACTCGGGCAGGATCACGTGCAGCTACGTAGTTTTTGTCTTTTTCCGGTTTTTCGCTATTGGCTGCTTGAGCCCAGCACTTCCGGGCAATGAGCGACGGTTTCCAAATCTGGAGAACCAAGCGGTCGCTTCGAAAACGAGCACGCGACACGTCGCGCGAACGCCCTGTTTCGTCACTCACAGCATCGCTTTCACGCTTATGAGGTTTGCTCTTTAATCTTCCACGGAATTACCAATGCTGCAGCCAAAACATGGTCAGACACGGAAGAAAAGTTTAGGGCAATTCTTTCAAGTTCTTTCGAGATGCAGCTTTCAGATGACGCGATATCTCGAGCCCACAGACTAGGAGCATTTGTGCCAAACAAATGCTGCCCTGTTATTGTACGGTTTGCGTCATTCAAAGTTAGAGACAACATCTTTTCCCAAAAAGCAAAGTTGCACGGTATGAACATTAACATGAACGAAGATTTCTGTAAAGCCACACGGACAGCCAGGAAAAAACTAACTGATTTCGGTAAAGCCAGCGGTCAAAAGTATTCAGTAAAATACAACAAGGTTGTTACTAACAAGAAAAGTTACGTGTGCTGCCGAGTCACTGATGGTATCCTGTCTGTTGTTCCAGTTGACGATAACAACGAAAACAACAGTAACCTAAGTCCTCCTAGCTCGTCGGTCCAAGAGTCTTCGTAGCAAAAAACAAATCCATGACGTGGTACTGTCAAACACAATTGTTCCTTTCTGCTTAGTAATGTGAAAAGTGTAATGGGCAAGCGAGACGCTTTGTCATCTCTGACTGACACCTGTCTTGCAGACGTCCTCGTATTGACACAGACGTGGCTTTCCGCGGAAGTAGACAGCTCCAAAATTCTAAATTGCGAAAAAAAATACAAGTTTTATCGATGCGATCGTGAATCGCGTTCCAGAGGCGGTGTCCTCATAGCTGTTGCAGACGATCTGGTTTCATCGCACGTAGCTCTCGTTTGCCCTCTAGAATTAGTGTGCGTTAGTGTTTGCTTACACAATAGAGACGCTCTCCTTTGTGTGTGCTATCGGCCTCCTAATGTACCTGCTGGTTTTTCTTCAGATTTGTACGATGCCCTTAACATGCTTTATGTTCGGTTTCCCGCCTCGCATGTTATTCTTTTAGGTGATTTTAATTTCCCCGACATCCATTGAAATTTGCCTTGTACCTTACCTGGCTCCAGTAATTCGGAATCCACCTCCTTATTAATACATGCTTAGAGTTTAACCTTAGCCAGTTGGTCAACTCCCCAACCCGTATCACGTCTACTAGTTCTACCATATTAGATTTGGTGTTCACAAATAACCCTGATCTCATCCAGTTTCTGTCAGTCGGCCAAGTCTCAGCGATCACTCTGCCATTCACTTTCTCGTACCGAACACGCCGTCAAAAATTAGTAAAACTACAAAAACAATCAGAGATTACGGGAGAGCTGACTACACGTTAGTTAATGCTGAACTGGAGACATATTCACACGAATTTTTTTCTAGCTTACATGAACACTCGGTAAACGAAAACTGGCTACGCTTTAGAGTAAAATCGAAGAATTTACCGAGCGCTTCATACCGCGCCGTAAAACAACCGATAACAATCAGTCTGCTGGGTTCACGCCTACTTTAAGGCAGCTACTTAATAAAAAGAAGCGCATCTTTCGAAGTGCAAAGCACTCGGGCAACATCAAAAGATGGGATGATTATCGTAGTGTAGCCGACGAGTACGCACGCGCACTATCACTTGCCAAGCACTCATATTTTGAACAAACGTTGCATTCTTTGTTAGTAACTAATCCTCGTAGATTTTGGCAGGTAATCGATGGAAATAACAAAAAACAAATCGACCCAGTTTCAGGGAGCGAATCATTTATTCCAAGAGAAAATTGCTGCCTAGCTCTTAGCAGTGTATTCGCATCATCATTTGCAAACGTGGCGCCAACCACTGTTCCTAACTTGTCTACTCACAACTACGATCTAATAGAGCCAGTAGAGCTTAATTGGGAGGGCATAAGAAAATTAATTGAAAATCTCAAGCCGCCTTCTTTCCCCGGAGATGACGGAATTAGCGCCAAGTTTCTTAAAAACACCGCATTGTTTTCGTCCTTAATACTGTCCAAAATTTTTTCACAGTCTTTGGAATCGAGTACCCTGTCAAACGACTGGAAAGTGGGGAAGGTGGTTCCACTTCACAAGCCAGGTAACACCAACGATCCCCACAATTACAGACCCATCTCACTAACTAGTGTGCCATGTAAGCTATTAGAACATGTCATTTACTGCAACTTAGTCAACTTTCTTGAGAATAATTCTTCTTTTACTAACTTTCAACATGATTTTAGAAAAAGTTACTCCTGTGAAACTCTGCTCTTATGCTTTACTAATGATTTGTTCTCTGCTATTGATCGTGGTACTTTTATTGATTGTGTATTTATCGACTTTTCTAAAGCATTTGACACAGTTTGTCACGAATTACTACTTTTAAAGTTAGGTAAACTAAATCTTGACCCACACATCTTAAAGTGGATCAAGTGCTTCTTACATAACCACGAGCAATTTGTGACTGCTAATGAATGTAACTTTCCTCCTACTGCCTTAATCTCAAGTGTGCCTCAAGGCCCTGTTTTGGGTCCCTTACTTTTTTTAATATATATTAATGATTTGCCTTATAATATTTCCTCTTCCATTAGGTTATTTGCTGACGATTGTGTTACCGCGAAATTTTGACCTCTAATGACACTGACACGCTGAAATCTGACATGGACAATATTTCTTTGTGGTGTAATAATTGGCTAATGAAACTTGACACAAATAAATGCAAATCAATGAGGGTAGCTTGTAACCCTTCAAAAGTTGCGTCCCCCTCGTACCTACTTAATAACACTCCCCTAAACAACGTTTCTACTTACAAGTACCTCGGTGTCAACATTTGTAACAACCTGTCATGGCAGGCTCACGTTGACTACATAACATGCAATGCTAATCGAACTCTTGGCTATTTAAGCCGAAATTTTTCTCGTGCTCCAATTAACCTAAAGCTTCTCCTGTATAAATCATTGGTGCGGCCAAAACTCGAATATGCGTCGTCTATCTAGGATCCTCGTATTCACAAGCTCATAGACAACATTGAATCCATTCAGAATCACTCAGCATGTTTCATATTGTCCAATTACTCTCGAACTGCAAGTGTCACATTAATGAAGGCTCAACTCAATTTGTATAACCTCTCAATACGACACAAAAATTAACGTCTCTGTCTCTTTCATAAGATCTATCACACTAACAGAACCCTCTCTGATTCACTGTTTTTTCCACCAGCCAACATATCAGCACGCAGTGACCATCAATACAAGGTTGGCGTTCCCTTCTGCCATACGAACCAGCTTTTCAACTCTTTCATCCCTAGAACATGTACTGACTGGAACCACCTTCCCGCATCGATCGCTTCAATCACAGATGCCAACGCGTTCAAATCAATCATTTCCGAAAGTGCATTATAATCTATTCTAATCGTGCCATTTTGTTTTACTTCTTATTGATATTTGTTGTCCCACTCCTCTCTGTAATGCCCAGTGCCTTGAGAGTAAATAAATGAAATGAAATGAAATGAAACTATAACGGAACCGGTTGTTCCACGGCACGTGTGCGGCGAACCTCCACCCACCCGCTAGAACTACTCTCGTGCTCGCCTCACACCGAGTGCAGCGTAAATTGTACACATAGACTTCATAGCTACTGCCAATTCAAAAAAGTTTTAATCTAAAAAAAACAAAAATAACAGTGCTACCTTAGACGTCGACAAGGGAAAAAGATTGCAGGGTACTTTTAAGCTGGTCATCCACGCAAACCTCTTTGCTATTATCACCTGATCACTCATATCATTAAGGAATTTTTTATAAGTGTTAGGATGATAACAGTTATAGTAGCATGCTTGTAGGTGTGTCATATTCTACGATTTTTTTTCTTTCAGAAGTAATTTAAAGATTTGATATTTCATATATATTTCAGAACAATACAGAATAGAAACTATAATGTTCAGTGAGAAACCTGTGTTATAACAGGTATTTCTTTTCTTCGCTTTTTGGCAGGATCACGCTTTTCTTTTTGCTGAGGCTGCTCATTAGTGTTTGTTGAAGCCATGACTGGCATGCATTTGTCAGTTTTGCATTCCCGTATACACAATTTATTGCCTAGATAAGTAGCCATTCATGTTCAATACCAATTGACGATTGAAGTTGTTCTTGGCTCAGTTTGTTTTAACAATAAATGACCTGTTTATCATTACGCGGATGGATATAAAATTGGTGACCTATTGTCTTGTGAAAGTACTTAATGTTCGATCAGTAGGGTTTGTTCAGTGTTATAAGCGTAAATTTTTGATGAAGCTTTACTGCGAGCCGTTCACAACCCGCCAGTACATAATACTTTGCAGTCCTTAAAAGAACACTAAAGGCAAACATTAAGTCAATTTCGATTGCTGAAATAGCTGTCTAGAAATCTCATAGTTCTGATTCTGAGCCAAAAAGTGCTTATTCTGAAATGAAATTAAGTTTTACAGCTCCGCATCGCAATAGCACACTTCAAGTCCCCCCCCCGAAAGTCGACCGTCTCACGTCACTGTAGCCGTGCACTACGGTGCCCGGCTTTACTGTGCGGCCACCGACACTAGTACAAGCAGAGCGAAAGTAGTGGGAGTCACAACAGCAACAACAGCCACTGAACAATTTTCTGCCATGGCCTCCAAGATGGCTCGCGTGCTTGGTTCAACTAGGCCCCGCTAGATGGCACCACCAGTTAAGTTTGACCAGGCAAAAATGGAACACTTGAACTACTCCCGCCAGTTCCCACAGTAACTCCCGGTGGTTCCTTTTTTTATGTTCCTTTTTTTATAAGTCGCACAGAAAAGGACAGGCAGCATTTTATTGTATCTCTTGATGCATGGAAGGTTCTTTTCTTTATTAAGGTTAGTTTTATTACTAGTGATTAATTGTAATCAGTCGCTCTCACGTCAACGGGATCATTTCCAAAATATTCCACTCCTGGGGCTCATCGTGTGGTACATTTAGGTTAATTTCTCGGTAAGTAAGACACAGCTGTTGATAATATTGCCATTTTAGACTGTCATACATTGAGCTTTCACTCTAACAAAAATTGTTATTTGCTTCAAGTGCCCCTTTAAAAACAAAAGCGAGTTAAATAAAAGATGGTCAGATGACCCAGACCAACTACTACACAGTACCTCTTTAGGGGTGGAAGGCGAAGCTCGGCACGCAAGATGTCCAGGAATTCTCCGCTGACATACTTGGCGGCACTGGATACAATCTTTTCACGATCCATGACCGCTCTTCTCGGTCTTTGAAACTTTGAAGCGAAACGCAGAAAATGATGCCTCGCTGTCCAGTAATGGCGTCGCAACATGCTTCTTCTTTCATGGGAAGATAGTTCCTTAGATACTACACTTTCTGTGTCACTGA
The DNA here is from genome assembly GCF_043290135.1 of Rhipicephalus microplus. Lineage (NCBI taxonomy): Eukaryota > Metazoa > Arthropoda > Arachnida > Ixodida > Ixodidae > Rhipicephalus > Rhipicephalus microplus. Next base: position 69,404,585 of record NC_134704.1, read on the forward strand.
AATGGCTTGGCAGCTGTTCGAGTTGCGAAGAGTCTGGAGGACTGCCTACTCCATCGTTACTTAGCCGATCATCCACGAATTCAAATGGCCGGACCTTCTTGCGGAAAGGGGGACGACCGCGCCTTTTTGGTGGTGGCTTTGGTGTCTGCTGCTGATTCGGCGATTCATCTGAAATATGCGATTTCGTTCGACCACAAGAAATGTAGAGAGTGAGTGAGTGAGTACAGCAGCATATGAGAGACCACATTAACTGATGTCTCCTGTGCTTGCTGCACCCCTCACCACCACCAAGAACTCATTGTACACTACTGACATCGTTTCTTTAGCGACCATCTGACTAAATCAAGTAGAGAAAGCATCAAAAAGAAAGTCGTGCAGGTTAATAGTAATGCCATCTTCATTATAATGAGGCTTAGTTTGAGTCATGCTTCATTCGATGGGACGTTTCAGAAAACTTCGTCGAGCCAATATCATGAAAATACGAGAAATACATTTTAGAATTGTTTATGTCACACAGGGAGATTTCAGTGCGATATTTAAAACTAAAACTTTAATCTTGATTTTCTCCGCTAATAATGAACTTATGGTAGTGAAGCATTGGGGATTAGAGTTCTCAGAGCGCTGTTAATCAATATAAACTAAGCCATGGTTAATCTTTAGAGTCTCTTTAACGATACGCTTCTCTTGGAAACAGTATCCAGCTATGACCTTACATTTTCCCCAAGGTGCCTTACACTCATCGTAGTGAGCGTGCACTCACCGGCGTACACCGGTATCACAAGGCTGGCATGTCAGGTCTGAATGAAGTGAATACTGTTTGCCCGCTTCATGCCCAATGCAGTGCTGTGCTTCCCATATGTTTTGAGTTTGTCAAATGGAATGGTAAAATATTTACTAGTACTTTCAAGGAATCGAGAATGTGTAGTGTGATTGCCGGATAGACAGTTGTCTAACAGATAAACACCGTACACAATTTTATCTCTATTGTAGTGCTGATGAGATATGAACAAGACTGACAACAAGCTATGACCTCGACAACAGCTTTTAACAGGCTAGCCCTCACAAAATATGATACTCAAGATTTCATACAATGACTTTGTGTGGGTACACTGTTTACCACAACTTTGCTGTTCCACAATCTTGAAGACATTTGGCTAGTCAGTCAGCATTTACAGCAGATGCATAGAAGTGACCACTGCTCGGAGTGTCAAAGGAGTTATCCCGTAGACAAAGTTCAATCGTTAAACTTTTCTATTAGCAGGGTGTTTACCAAGTCAGCATTTCAAAATTAACACATTCCCAGATTTTCCCCGAGTATTTTTGCGAAATTCCCTAAGTGGCACATAACTTTCTGCCATGTCAATACAAGAAGGCACCGTGCCACCATTTGCTGTCGCTGTCTAGCAAGCATGTGCAATGCTTTGTGGGTCGAGTTTTCCAAGATTTCCAATAGGTCAAATTAATCTAATGCGGAGTTTGAATTACGAAATGTGTAATGTAGAGAAAAATCTATATGAAAAAATCTGGAACAGTATTTTAGTGTCAGCATCATTTATAACTGCAAACTGTACCATAGGCAGCGTTCAAGTAGTTCAGCCCGGCGGCGCCAGCGAAGAAGTACATCTTTAACCATCTTCAGCCAACAATGCCGTGGTCTATCAGCGATCTATCATATGATGTTCTGATTCTATATGAAGAGATGAGAAAAGGTACCACAACAACTCGCGCCGGGGACGCAGTCGCGTCGCCAAGCACCTTGGTCGTCATACGATCACCACTATGCGTGACCACACTACGGTGGTTGCCGCGCCTGCAGCCCTTGCGAATGACGTCATGTGAATACCTAAAATGTGGTACTCTTTGAAACACGGGTCAATGCACAGGGCCTTATCGCAGTCTGCACAAATAAAATGTATCTGTTTTCTTGGAGCAATGAGTTGGGTTGGCACACACGGGGCACCTCTGTGTGCAGCTGCCTTGGGTAGAGTAACATTGATAATCAAGAAGAGGAAAAATACCTCGTCAGCATCGATGATAAACATGCTAAAAGCTTCCCCAATAAAGATGAAAATCGACTTCCGCCACCCCCCTGTAAAGCAGTGCCGAGAAAGATAAAAAGCAAGTGTTGCGCACCTAAGTATTGCGATCACGCAGAGAAACTGAAACCACGACAGGGCGTTGCCACTAACTGTGCTGCACGCTGATGCTAGAAATCAGTTCTGCTTATTTCCACAAGAAGATGGCACAACTCCAAGCACCTCCTAGTGAGCATGCATGGTTACGGTGCAAAATTTTAAACGGAGGGTCGAAAATGTTCCCGTGCGTCAGACCTCGCAGGACAGAAAACTATCGCCTTACGTGTACAGCGAAAGCCCTCTAAGACTTAAAAAAATCAGTTAGACCTCTTGAGATGGTAAGCAAATAATTATTTCACACAAAAAGACAAGTTAGTAAAAATAAATGTGCAGCAAATAAAAGTTTTTGAAAACAGGAACACCCTTTGATATGGCCGAGAGCAATATTCAAATAAGAATAAAGAGGAGGTGCAACATGAGCAACCTTTTTTTAAACATGGACCTTTCATCATATAATTGCGATCTCATCAACTTGAAATTCAAACATTGGCACGAGTGATATTGTCTCTTCAGCCAGATATTCAACTATCCTAATACGACCACATACTGTGTCACTGCCTTAGAGATTTCATTTCTGTTTTTAAGAAGGAAACCTGCTTAGCGGTATCCACCAAAACATTGTTTCTTTAGCTCTAGCTCCTTCAGAGAAGCGGCTGCACGCTTCTTTTCATGCTCGTTTCGTAACGTGTTGGCCCTATCTGTACTAGGCTTCTCCAACTATTCTTATTAACCGGCATTTGCCCCACGACCATTTGAAACATCCTTTCCGTCAGTTGCACATGGGCAACTCCTCCAGCTGACGACACAATGTCGAAGACAATTCTTTGGGCAATCAGAGATTGTTCCTTCTGTTATCAAAGGGCATCCAGCAAATCCATGCTCCTATCGAAGTTTTTAAACGCTGTTTGCGTCGATGCCAAAAAACATACATGCTTGTAGGCACGCATTGCCTGATCAGCCCCTGTTCCAGTCCACCACTGGTGTTCCATTCAAACTTCAAGAGCATCAGTTAAATGCCTTTCTCCAAGCTTTGGAATTGGCACACACGCAAGATCTAGCGATGAAGACCCTCTCGTCAGCTGGAACTTCAGCAGCGACATTTCCACAATTTTTTGGCACAATTCTTTGAAAATGAGACACCGTAACTTCTGAACTGAAGGATAATCCAGTCATAAAGTTTCAGGGCCTTAGTGAGCACATTTTTTGTAGCAAATCCAAAGTCTATCTTGGGCGCCGGAAAAATGTTTGCAAGAGCTGGTCCATATCCTAATTAACTTCAATGGGCTGTTCCCCCTCATCATCACCTCTTTCTTTACATTTCCGCTCATTAGGAATCGTAGAAGCGTTCCCAGCAATGTTCTGAGAAATGAAAGCATCAATGTATCGCTTTGTAACTAGACCAGGAATGGCTACAGTTTTTCCGCAACACTAAGCATGAAGGTTAACTTCGCGCACAGCAGAGGATCGCAGATGGCTTTGTTGACCATGGCGTAACTGGCACTGCTCGGCCACTTGTTCTTGTTTTGACACAACTTGACGAACACCTTCATGTATGGCAGTACCTCAAGGGCCCTTGAAAGCACGCGAACATTTTCAATCTACCGGACGGCGCAAAACTTCAGCAGGTAAATGTTGCTCCAAGTAATGCGTGCATATTCAGCGCGTCAGGCAGGTACACATTTGAACGAATAGTTCATAGCCCGTAGAAATTCCACAACTTGCCACCCTGTTTCCGCATGTCCCATTTTGAATGCACCGTTTACAACGTCAAGTACACAGCTACCAATGTCGAGGATTCAGCGGCCGTCATTCACTTCACAAAGCCCTTGCTTAATCTTGCGTAGAAACTTCCAAGTTGACATTTGGCTCGTCCATTGATACCTGTAAGATTTTCGATCGTGAGAGACCTTCTGTGGCCTTTTTAAATGTGGACACCATTTTTTCAGCTCGAGTGCGCCCGAGAAGGCATGACGTCAGGCAGGGAGTTTTCACGCGTTCCTTTGCATCTGACCAGAAGCGAACTCACACGTCCATTTGCTCCTTTCGTACAACCTTGTTCAACGATTCATCAAATGCTATGACGAGGTAGCACGCTTGACTCACTTCCGACACAAGCCTTTCTTTCAAAAAAGATGTGGGACCGTAGACAATGGTATAACTCCCCTTGTCGTTGCCAAGTTGCGTTTTCTGGGCTGTAGCTGACGACAGACACATCAGCGGAAACAGGAAAGGCGACCCCGCAGCAGCATGTAGTGATGAGTGCGTCATGACAGCACTGAGGCACCAAATTACTTCCGTACTAATGACCTCTTTGTCACGTTGAAACAAATCTTTTGCTGTACTTGGGAGCTGAAAGTATGTAGGCATAGTTGTAGCAGGTGAAGGATGCGCAGATCTTGACGTCGCTGGTCCTGTCTTGGTCAAACCGGTGATCGACTGTCGACTACAAAGGGTGTCCCGGCTCCGGAGGGTGCCCTACGGAGGGTGTCGTACGGAGGGTATCCCGTCTCCACTCATAACAAGTCTATGCTTTTTACTATTGGCGTGGCTTGCCACAGCTCTCTTTGCCATGTTACTAAGTGAAAGCTGTTTTCTGCACAGCAGATAGTACGCCGCATTCACATTGTTTTTAACGGCCCTTATCCAAGCTGCACACTCGGAATGTTCGGGATTCGTCAAATTACACTTGAACGCCGTCATACGTCTCAAACGAAAGTTGCTCGCGACACCACTGCCATGTTTAAAAAACAGTCAGTTTAGAGTGATTACACAAAAATAAGAGACGATTTGTCACTTGGCAGCTCTGTGGTCACAAAGTGAGTGCTCTTTTAGGCGCGAGTTCCACCTTCGAACGAGGGAAAGCATCCACGCCGCCAGCGGGTTCACGTTTAAAGCGCGCACAATGAAAAAACAACCATTAAAGACGGCACGACAACTTCCTCCCTACCTGGAAACAGCCGCCGGGATCGCCTAGAAAGACAGAGAAGGAATGACACCGCGGCTTGCAACACCACTGTCGGCGGGATGTTCCAGAGAAGACGGGAAGCGTCCGTAGCTGCCCCTGCGCTGCATGCATGTGAAGCATCGGACTGAGACTGACTGCTCCCCGCCGCTGCATGCTTTTATAGCCTTGCGCCTGGGCCTGCGGTTCTGGGGCCTTTGCTTGCGTGCAGCACAGCCGAGGCTATGAACGCTTTCAGTTTTCTTTGGTACTTTCCGCTGACAGTGGCGACACAAGCTGTGGCATCATTCCTTCTCAGTCTTTCTAGGCGATGCCGGCTTCTGCTTCCAGGTGGTAAGGATGTTGACGCGCCGCCGCTCGATGTCCGACACGTTGTTGCGCCGTCTTTAATAATTGTTTTTTCGTTGTGCGCACTTCGGGAACCCACTGGCAGCGCGACTGCCTTCTGTTGTTCGAAGGTGGCACGTGCATCTTATGAAGGGCTCATTTTGTCCCATACGGTCACAAACCAAATCAGATGTTAACAGCGCTCCGCCAGCCTTCGTTTACAAGGTGCATAGTTAGAGCCAGCATTACCACGACTTTCGTTCCCTCAATGAAGATTCAGCCGTTTTTCCCTGAGAGAAGCCCGAATTCCCGGAGTTTTCCAGACTAACCAAAATCCCCGAGATTACCCGGTTTTCTTGGTTGGTAGACACCCTGATTAGTGAACGCTGTACCAGTCAACCAGACAAGTAATATCTTCTTATGAGACGCAGTGTGCCCATACTCAAACGCAATTCAGTTTTCTCAGTTCATTCGACTAGTGGCCAGCAACGAGTGAGACGCACGTTAGATAGCTGAACTCAACCTCCCGCATAGTTTGGGTGTCTACACTTAACCTCAAAATGTCACATAAGACTGCAGCAGAGCACTTTGGTGAAGGCACTACAAAGCATCGTTATGACATGGAGGATACCAGGAGCAATGTTGTCAAAAGTATGATTTTTTTTGCTGTAAAGAAAACAAAAGCAAAAGCAAATCACGCAAGTGTTTTCTGGCCATTATTAAATTCGCTCTATAAAATAAAATGAAGCCCTACTGACTGCACAATAGAGAGATACTTGATTACTAGCTAATTAAGCTTATTACTGAAATTCACACCTCCTTTTTTTTCTTGAAATATAGCATAGTTTCACTTGAAAAAATATTGTTTATGTTAGATAAATTTGCAGATAGTTCATAATAATTCATATCTGAAGTGGATTAGCGTCAATGAAAGCATTTCTAGTGCTCACAAATGGCGCCTGCCCTGAATTTTAGAGCACTGGGCGATGAGGTGGCTTCCGCATCAACCACAATTATTGCATCACTTACTACGCTTATAATCTTTACAGGCCACACACATTTATAGAATTTAGCTGAGCTGTTCAGAGCAGTGCTTGCTGTTCATAAAATGCGAGTTTTACGCAAGCTTGAGGAACGGTTCAGAATCATGCACTTTCCTACTGATACAAGGGCACTTTTTGTAACGCGTCTCCAATGAAATGTGTCCCCGCGGCCAAGTAATGAACATGTACCCGTGGCTTAATAATGCCAGAAGGTAATGACTAAGTCACTACAGCAGGTAAACTTGGGTTTCCTTGGAGTGTATACCTGCTGCTGGGTACTACTCTAAGGGGAAATAGGATTGCTTGTTCAACAAATCAAACAATCACATAATGCACCCGCTACAAAATACCATCCTTTCGTGCCAAATACAATAGTGCACCATAAGGGTCAGAGCAGACAGGAATACCTGCAGCTTCTATTCATGAGATATATATGTTAGTGTATGAAAAATATACGTACCGTTTTCTTCTGTTCCTTTGTTCTCTGGAAGACAGAGACGGCAATTTCTCAATGTGTCCCAACTAGGGGGTGTTTGAATATTTCAAAATTTCAAAAGCAAATATATTTTATTGAAAGTATATACAATTAGTAAAATGCATATTTTTAATTGTCTTGAATATTCACACACGATTAAATATGTGACTTAAGGGGCTAGTATCCAAACGAGCTGGAAGATACGAACAAGTTTACGAACACATTTTCATGTTTAGAATAACATAATGCTGACACATGACCGTTAAGGTACATTGTACTTCGTGATGACTGTATGCTATCATTAACTGTATAATAGAGATGTGTGGAGATTCAAAATTTCTAATATATTTATATTAGTGTTTGCTATTCGATTTGATTCACACTAGAATTATACTACTTGGACTATTTAAACTTCCAAAAGACAAATACAATCAACATCAGACTGCAAATGACATTTTTCAATACGCTTCACCTAATCTCACTCTAGTATCGCGGTGAAAAATACCTTTCAGGCTTTGCTCCAATTGCAATTGTATTGACTCAAGAAAGCGTTCGTTCCAACATGAAGTTGATAAATGTGGCAGAGACGGGAGCTCGGTTAATGCTATTTTGGACCTGAAATTCGGGCAGGAAGTCCAAAAGAACTGGACCCCCCCGAAGATCTTTAAAATACAAAATTTCAGATGTTCTTACATATTGGCGTCTACAAGGCAGATTTGGAACTCTGGATTCGAAGGCAGCACACCCTTGCCCGCCACATTAGTTGGGTTTCCACAGAAGTTGAAAGAGGAGGAGAGGCCGAGAATATAGCTTCTCTGCCTTTCACATGTAAAGTGCTTTTGGCAACGCTTCGGCTCCACTCACGGTGTAAGAAAAAGAATTTAGGTGTGGACACACTCCGTCCGTCGTTAGAGAAATCCCATTCAGATAATGTTCGCCTTTAAGGAGCACTCGCAACAAATTACAAGATCGAGATGTGCCCATCATTCAGTCGCTCAGTATGCATAGGTCTTCTTGGCCAAATTTGAACGGCATCCGTCGCAAGGAAGTTATTTTAATTCGATGTCAAACAGTGTAGAAAAAGCAAGGAGAAAAAACTAAAAGTAGACTGCCCTGCGGCATGGTCACCAGTGCTACGTGTTCGGTGTAATTCTACAAATACCATCCTGAGTGATGATGCCCAAGTAGCGATGACGTGTACAATCCGAGTGTTCTTATCGTGGCGCCCACTGGCGCCACAGCGCAGAAATGAACTCGCTCGTCGCGTCTGATCTTCGTCGAACAGTTTGAACGATTTCGTCAAATTATCAAGATAAAAACCACCTTTAAAAGAACGGCGAAAGAAAAGAGCATCATTAAACGTGTGCTTGTCGGTCAGCATGTCGAGGAATCGTTGCGAGTTGCAGGTGAGTTGCAGTCGTCTAGTTCGAAGCACGGAAAAAGCGCAATGAGGGTGTCTTTCCATACCATGTATGTGTTACACATCAACACGACCACAAGCTATCAAAAGTCGAACAGCGTATAGTCAGATATCATCGCTAACAAGTAACATGCAGGTATTGTTGAATTTTAGTTCATCTGTAGACTTTGCATCCACATAAAAGAAGTAATACCGCCTTAACCGTGAGAGGCTGGATAGATAAGGCCATCTGGAGCCCCAAAAAAGAACCTGGCAAACAGGACACGTATTCTGTTTCTCTGCTAATGCTCATTCACGATAGCTATATTGCAATGACCCCTCTGCGTATACCTGAATGCTTTGCACACCAAAACACACAAATATAGCTAACTGAGACACACGAGCGAACATGGCTGAAGCGTGCATCTTCGAGCACCTCTGCAGTGCTGCTTGGAACAGCGTCCATTTCGGAAACACTGTTCTGCAAAAGGTCGATCGAAACAAAAATAATTTGCGACATCACAAATCGCAGGGATTCCAAGCTCCAGACTATCGTATTGAACCCAAGTCAACACTTTGTACGGCGACGACAGTTATGCAGGTGACAAAGTATGACTTAATGTGTCCGCCTAGCCGACGAAATGTTTGTGGAGCAGCTGCGCCTGACGTCACTCTTTTCTGTGAAGAAGTGGTCAGCTGTGGCGTGATCTGGTGGTGACCGCGAGGCAGCCCCACTGCTGGTGACAGCAGTGGCGCTGCCACTGCTGTCATAACATAAAATCAATAAAAGTCAAACATAAATGTCTGTCAAACATAAATCAATAAAAGTGATAGTTATTCATCCCTCAGTTGCGTTTTAGGTCGCGAATCGCTGCTACAGGGTCTATAGCTACTCGCTGACACAAAAATCTTGGCATGAGTAAATTTGATGTCAGTGCTCCTTTAAGACATGCGCGGCCGCAGCTTTGTTGGGGGCGCTGTGACATGGGGGCTTAAGAAACCTTGCGCTACGAGGCGAACACGCATTTTTTTTCCAACTCGTGGTACTTTTTTAAACTGTGCATGCTATAAACTAGAGATATAAACACATACTGCATTTCTCGCAACCGAAAAACACCACGTGCAGCGAACACCGCTATTGGCTGCACGGTGCAAGAAAAAAAAAAAAGGAAAGCATGATATTTGTAACTCTGAGTTCTCACGTGCTAAACACCGTTACGAACCCTATGCACACAGCTCATATTTATAGTACATGCGGCAGCCCCAGTTGCTTGAAGAACGCTCCAACACGGTGGCCGAGAGGAGGAAAGAGGTGAACCTTCTTTGGACACGCCATCGGGCGGAGTGTCCACACCTAAATTATTTTTCTTACATCGTGGTTCCACCAAATCATGTACATAAATACAATTTGGCTTCTGCATTGCCCCATTCTTGATACGACAACTATGAAACACCACTCCCAGCACTTCCGCAACCTAGCGAATTGAAACACTCCGATGGCACTATCTTATGAGAACGTGCTCTGGAATCCTTTCCAACTTCTTTTTCTGCAATTTTGCTTCAAAATATTGTAAAAATATTTTAGAAATAATTAAAAAACATTCAAACTTGCTTGGAGCCCAAGATTTTGCTATCCGCACAGCTCTAGTGTGGAGTCATGTTGCATTTACAGAAATTGGCAATGTTTTACCATAATCACTAACACATAGAACAGATGCATGTATTACCTTTGTGCTTGGTTTTAGCCTGGTATTCAATACACCCAACCAACAGTAGCGATTTTTATTCATTTATGTTTTTCACACAGCTTTATTTTACAGCTTTCTTAGACAGGGCGTGTTGGAATTTCGCATTCTATAAAGAAACACAATATAACCGCACAACACTTTTACGTGACATTGCAGTTTCTCCATCCCTATAGAGCATATACCATAATTTGCCACGGTCAGGAATATATGTGTTAGAAGTAGAACTACAGTGCAGTCCACTTATAACGATATCGAGAAAACCTAAAAATATGATCGTTATAACCGGTGATCGTTATATCTGGACTGCCGCCAAAAAATCGTCGCCGGACGTACCTTTTGTAGCTCCAGGCTTCATTTCGCTATTTTCACCAGTTAATAAATATTGTAGATAGTAGGATGTCAAAAACAAGACTTTATTTCTTACTCCGAAGAACGCATCACGGGTTCGCTGAGGAAGAGAGACTGACCGACGGCGGGGTGGGAGCAGTGGGAAGAAGAAAGCACAGCCAGAGGTACACAGCCGGAATGCCAACGAGGCCCCGCCCCGATGCTGCCGCGCCGCTTTGCTTTTCGCTTTTTTTATTTTCTCTCTCTTTCCCGCTTTCGTTCGGCAAGCTACGAGTAGCTTGCCGGCTTGCCGTTGTAGAAGGCGGGGAGCCGCGGTGCGCGGCGCTTTGCTTTTCGCATTTTTTTTTAAATTCTCTTAGCCTCTCCGCGGTCGTCGCGCGGCGAGGCGCAAAACGTGACACAGCTGGCGCCATCTGTAGCGCGTCGCGCGAACTCGCGATGCTCTCCTCGGCTTTTTGAACGGCCGGGACGCGCTGCCGGCGCTGTGCTGCAGTGGCGGCAGGTACTCGCCTACGCTAACTTTTCGTCTTGTCTCGGCATAGTTCGTTTCAGAGGAACTTATCAATCTAAAGGTTACGATTATTCTGAATGAAACATGCCGTCCACGGCAAACTTTTCATCGTTGTATCCGATATGCGGTGGATAACATATCGTTATATATGGTTTTTTTCCCCATAGCCCCAATGCATAAAATGAGACTGTTAAGTCGACCCATCGTTATAACCGATATATCGTTATATGTGGTATCGTTATAAGTGGACTGCACTGTACACTATAACCAAAACAATATTTTTGCAACATGTGCAAGACATGGCTGTGCGATTCAGACTATCGAGGCATGCGACAAGGATGCAAGTTTTGATCTGCTTGCATTTGAAGATGTTTAACAGTTAGCACCCATGGACTTGCGGTGCTTACATAACCGATGTAGGGGGAAAATATGAGCCATAATGAAAAGCTACCAGACAACGTTTTGGACCTCTTCATTTATGCGAACCTACCACAGTACCACTCTGCGCAGACACTACATGTCAAACAGCCATTCAAATTTTCTCATTTTTTCGATTGTCCGGGAATGTGCGCAATGTAGAAAACAGTGGCGATTACAAACCATCATTCGAGTGTTGCTCACACAAGCCCTCGTTTTCATTGAATATGCAAAGTCACCCCTTCTAATTGCAACAACTGTAAAATGCCTTTTTGGTTCAGCACCAAACAGTAACTTAGACAATCGGCAGCCCCTACCGATAAGGCAGCTAGAGCTCGTTAGGTCTATCGTGGGTGCTGCAGCCTGGCATGCCGCCACGAGAAGCTTCCTCAAGACAACATGGAGATGAGACATAGAAGAGATGTCACTCACAAGCTAAACTGACTGCGGCATGCATGAAACGAAATTTCGTTCATGACATGTTTGTCAACTATTTGTGACAATATGAACACTCTATCATGTTGTAAGCGTTTGAACCTCTTATTGATGCTGACACCATTGAACAAGCTATTCAAATGCATAAAGAGATAATTGAAATCTTCAAAGATGCTTCGACGAACATTCCTAAATGGGCCAGCAACAACCCGGTTGTATCTGCCGTCTTCGTACAACGAATCACTTCTTCCGAAAAATCATTTTTCTCACCTTCTGGACAAAGTCCTGGGACATTATTGGAACAAGCAGATGGATCCCTTTTCATTTAGGCCGCACGATATTCTACAGTTTATGGAGGAGCATCGAATTGCCAAACGCTTTGTGCTTCAGGCTGTTGCAAGGATCTACGACCCTCTGGGGTTTCTGCCACCCTTTCTAGTAAGGGCGAAGATTTTCCTACAACATCTCTGGAGGGAAAACCTCATTTGGGATGACACCATGCCAATGAAGCTGTCAGCTGTCTGGAAAAAATGGAGCAAGGAGGTAGCCATGCTACATGAGATCAGTATTCCCAGGTTCCTTGCAGCGGGCAGCGAAGGCGCTTATAAAAAGGCAGAACTGCACATCTTTTCCGACGCAAGTGAATCAGCATACGGTGCTGTAGCCTACCTTCGTACCGTCGACTCTAGTGGTACTGTCCACCCTATACTATTAATGGCAAAAACCAGAGTTGCGCCGTTAAAGACGGTCACCTTGGCGAGGCTGGAATTGATGTCAGCTTTGCTTGCAGCCCGCTTTTTTGCCTACATCATCAAGAACTGCGACCTGGGCATTGGTGAAGTAACATTTTGGTCCGCTTCCCAGATTACCCTTTGCTCGACTTACAAGGACCCCGTTTCTTGGAAGGCATTTGTACAAACAGGATGCCAGAGATCAGAAATTTGACAGTATATTCTCAATGGCGATTTTGTCCCGGAAAAGAAAACCCTGCAGATTTGCTCACTCGAGGCTTGACTGTACACAAACTGAGTAGATCACAGTTGTGGTGGTATGAACCCGGATGGCTTGCCATGTCTCATACGTTCTGGCCTGAATTCGTAGGAAAACTTGACCCCGAAAATGGAAAACTAGAGGCAGCTGATACGGGGCCAGAAACAAATATCCACGCTTTTAACACAAGAACATCGATGCCAACGCTGATTGATAACGAATAATTCAGCAGCCTCACAAAACTTGTAAAAGTAACGGCATGGAATTTCCGTTATGTTAAAAAGTTGAAGGAAAGCAATAGGTTCGAGGAGCTGTCTGCTGAAGAAATTCAACAGGCGGAGTGCTACTTGATTCGCGTAGAACAGAGAGCTCACTTTGGTAAAGAAGGCAACTGCGTCACAAACGAGAATCCGATTCCTTCCCAATGTCTCGTTCGACAATTAAGATTGTTCCTCGACAACAATGGGCTGCTTCGGATACAAGGAAAAGTTCAAATGACGGACGACTCGTACGGTTCTCGCCATTCAATGCTCCTACCGAAAGACTCTCACCTCATTACTTTAATCATCAATCATGCTAACGAAAAAGTCTTCCACGGAAGAGTACGAGACACACTGACTCCAGACAACAATACTGGATTCCACAATTACGACAGCTGGTGAAAAAAACAATACGACGGTGTGTCATCTGCCAATGTCTACAGTCTAGACCAGTTGAGCAAGTTTCACCTTGTATGCCCCAGGATCGTTGTAATCAAACCCCTCCATTTTTTGTAAGTGGAATACATTTTGCGGGTCCACTTTACATCAAAGGGCATCTTCACCAGCGCTCTTACATCGCTCTTTTTACTTGTGCTGTAACAAGAGCTGTTCACTTGGAACTTGTTGGAAGATTTGACAACGGTGAATTTCCTTTCACCGTCGGAGATTTTACTTCGGAGATTCGTATCACGTCGAGGCCTCTGTCACACAAGGTACAGCGACAATGCCTGAACCTCTGTCAAAACGTCCAAAGATCTACAGAAGCCCTAGCGAACCATCCGGCATCCCGATGTACTTGCATTTTTCTCTTCCTCAAAGATTCAGTGGAAATTCATTTGCCTGAGTGCTCCTTGGTGGGGTGGATTTTATGAGACTCGTACGTTCTGTGATGATCTGCTTGAAGAAGATGCTTGGTCGTTGTTTGATAAATCAGACAGAGTTGGCTACTTTACTAACGGAAGTGGAAGCAGTAATAAATTCTCGGCCTTTAACATATGTGTACAATGATGTGGATGTGCCGTACCCCCTATCTCCAGCAGATTTTCTCGCTGGAAGAAGACTGACAACGCTATCACCCTACCACTTCAAAATCAAAACCGAGTCGACCAACGATCAACTGAAGAAACTTTAGAGCAAGAGAGAAGTGGATTTGCAAAGTTTCTGATCTCGTTGGTCAAAGGAGTACCTCAATGAACTCAGGAATTACACATTCAACCAAGCAAAAAGAAATCCCATATTGAAGAAAGGTAATGTAGTTCTACTCGGAGAAAAACATCGTCCAAGGCAACTGTGGAGCTTGGTTCACATAGAAGAACTGATCGGTGGACGTGACGACATCGTGAGGACTTGCCTTCTATGCTTGCCCGACGGCACTATTGTGAAGCGTCCGGTGCAGCTACTGTACCCATTGGAAGCCGCCTAGCGTCATCTCTCAGCGCGGGAGACGGTTGCGACCTCCTTTATTCACCCCTCACAGCAGAAGAGCAAGCATCATCGTGAGCAAGCCTCCTCACGAGCTGACACTCGGCCCCGCAGCAGCGCCGGTTCACCCTTGTCTCTTTCTTTCTTCTTGAGTTCCATTAAAGCCTTTCATTTGGCAAGACGTGTTCTTCACTTGATGTGAGCCGTGCCACAGCAGTAAGGCTTAGAGGTCCAACAGTGGCTGTCAAAAGAAGTGTGAAACTTTTGCAGCAGGTTGATCAACTGGCTTCGTTCTGAAGAAGACGTTGCGACATCGATGGAGCGGTGGAAAGCATCAAGGAGTGACTGATCAACAACAAGGCCAGAAATAAGTGCGCTGAGGTCCGTAGAAAGTAAATTAGACGGAGCGTCGAAAATGTGATGGGCGTCGATCGAATGCACGTGATCGAGACATTCATCATGGAATAAAGGTAAAGGCCCTTCTAGCGTATTGTACACGAGCGTCTTAGTGACGCCATGGTGGAGAGTAAGGAGAGCAATGGGTAGTGGAGAACATTTGTGTTTAATGAACAGGGCAGAAGGCGTAAATAAAACATCACCATCGGAAATAGCGTCACACGACACAGTCACCATCAGAGAAGAGCGCGGTGGTATGGTGGTGTCGTCAGAAACAGACAGTTCATAATACTGTAGGGAGGCTTCAACAGCGTCAACATCAGGAGGTGCAGACAGCTCAAGTTCAGCGTGACAGCAGTCAATGACGGCATTATTATTCGCAAGGAAGTCCCGGCCGAGTATTACGTCATGGGAACACGAGAGCAGCACTACAAATTCGACGATATACACAATCCCTTTGATGACGACTCGTGTGGTACTGGCTGCGAGAGGTATTACACCTTGTGCGTTAGCCGTTCTAAGAGAGAGACCGGAAAATGGCGTCAGAACTTCGCGGAGTTTGCGGCACAGGTGGACGAAAATGGCGGATAGAGCGGCTCCGGTGTCAACAAGTGCCACGATGACGATACTATCGACTGACACTTCAATCACATTAGCTAGACAGGGGCGAGGACTTGCGCATGGCGACGGGGATGCAGTTCGTGCCTCAGGAACTGCAGCCGTTAGTTTTCCTGTTTGGTGGGTCCGGAACGGCGACGCATAGGGGAAGGCGAATGTCGACGTGGAGATGGGGAGAGGTGGATGGCGCTGAGTGGACGATCAGAGGGAAAGAAAAATTAAGGAGGGCTTGAAGGCGCAGAAGAAAAGTGAGGGTCGAAAGAGGGCATTCGTCAATGTTCAGAGCAGCCTGGCAACGACGACAAAACGCGCCACGTGGCCAACACCGCCACAAGCAAAACTTATAGGACGGTGTCGTAGGTCCGCCATTGCTGGAGGGCAGAAAACTGTGGCCGAGGTGGTATCAGCGTAGGCGGCGGTGAATAGGTCGGCGGCAAATACATAGGCGCTGGATGGAACGCAGGCTGTCGAGGTCGAGCAACGGCTTCTACGCTTGGCACTTAGACGATGCCACAGCCTGCGGTCCCAACTGAATGTCTTGTTGTCCGAGGCCCCGTTCCGCCAGTCGCTGCACCTCTCGGCGTATGTGAGAGGTGCGGCGACTGACGGCTGTTCACAGGCGGGAGGAAGAGCTTATGCGACCTGGTCTTGAATGAAGTCGCGGAGTGTAGACGTCAATCTGTGTGGCTGATCGGGTACACAGGACATCAAAGAGAGTTGACGAGCGACCTCAACGCGGATGAACTCTTGGATCTTTGAGAAAAAAGGGGCATGGTCATCTCCTTTGCCAAGGGTGGACAGGCTGCACAAGGAGTCGTCGGGCACCGAGGGACGTCGGGTGAAAAGATGTTGCCTGCGTAACTCGTCCAAACTCTGGCATAACTCGGTCAGTTCTATGACAGTGCGAAGACTTTTAGAAAGCAACATTTGGAAAGCGTCGTCCTCAATGCCTTTCATGATGTGCTTGATCTTAAGCTCTTCGGACATCGACCCGTTGACTCACTTGCAAAGGTCCAGAACGTCCTCAATATAGTTTGTGAAATTCTCACCAAGTTGCTGGGACCGAGCATGCAAGCGTTGTTCGGCACGGCGTTTGCATACCTCAGGCCGTCCAAAAACTTGTGTGAGGCTCGTTTTGAAGAAAGACCACGTAGGTAGTTCCACTTCGTGATTTATAAACCACAGCTTGGCCCCGTCCGACAGGTAGGAGACGTAGGCCAACTAGGCAGCGTCATCCCATTTGCTGTGAGCACTCACTCGCTCATACATAGAAATCCAGTCATCAACATCCTTGTCTTCTGTGCCTGAGAAAACAGGGGGATCTCGCAGACGCAGAGAATCGGCGCAGAAGACAGTAGGCGGTGCCAGTGGAGGAGTTGGAGCGGCGCTTGCGTCGGTAGGCATAATGGACCGTAAAATGCGATCCCGAAGCTCCAGGGTGATCGAAACCCCGCACCTCCACCACTTGTAACGGGGTTTGTTTGCAGAGCATAACGCAGAAGGCGAAGTAGTCAGCAGCGTCTGGCCAAGCGCAGTAAGCACGAGCTTATGCTGCTGGCGATGCCCCCTGAGGCACGGAGAAATGCCGCTGAGGCCTCTCTTCTTCACTACAGTTTCTAAGAGCGCTATTGAATCCATTCGATATGATACATACAAAATGAAAACCAATGAGATTTAAACTCCCTAAAAATTTCAAGCCTACCATTGTCCAGAGGTGCTTCTTTTGACAGCCATGATTCAGAGAAACAATTAAACACCCCACCTCCGGCTCTCTTCTTTGCTTTTACTTCAGTATATCTTTTCCATTTTACCCACACAATTTGTCACAACGCACCCTCCGGCAAACAACGTCCAGTTTCCCTCTCGCCCTCCTTCATTCTGATTGGAGAAGAGGGTTCGAAGCATATACACCTTAGCACTAAAGGAATTAGTTCTACTCTGAAGGAAAACGGGTCCACTAGTTAAAACGGTGGCTCGAGCACGCAACTCTTGTTCACGGATTTTTCAAACTTACTTCTAGGGTGACAAACTTACTTTTGAAGTATGCATGGTCATAATAGCCATCAGACAGTGACAGTGGAGTAGAATATGCATGGTCGCTATGGCCATCAGGCAAGGACGCTGGCTGAGGACAGGGCTCTGCACAGTAAAGACATTGTATTATGTCAACAACAAGCAGAAATGCTTATGCTGAAATTCTAATACTCATCCAAAGCATGCACAATGTGAGTAGGTTCTGTAAAGCGTCTATGTGTTTTTCTAAAATTTTTTATTACACAAAAATGTCTTAAACTTCTCAACAGTGCTACGATTTTAAGAACAATGTAAAAAGAGGGTGGCGGCCATTGATGACATTGGGTATAAATGAATCTTCAAACAACAGAAGATTACAAAAAGGGAATGCTTATGACTGCATTCTTTCAAACTTTTTTTTTTTACACAACAGTTTTGGGTTATCATGGTAATGAAAGCGCAGTTCAATATATTTTTCCTCACACATTGGATAAATTCATATTATTATTGTACAGTGCTTTAGTAGACTTTGTTGATGGAGTTGTTGGTACATGCTAGACCTAGTAAATAAGGTGCACATTAGAGGAAGAAATATTCATGAACTTGAATATTAACATTCACCTAATAACTTATTTCAAAGTTGACGTTTTGTTTTTAGAAGTCAGTTGCCACTAGTATCCATCTGCCTGTTTTCTCATAAACTGTTATGCAGTTCATTTACAGAGATAAGGTTAAGTCATTATACTTGATTTGATAGTGATTACAAATATCTGTGCATACAAGGGGAATTTTAACCACCACTATTGATATCGCAGTAAAGTCATGGTACTGATATTTTAAGTAAGGCTCCCGCTTCAACAGACCTACACAAACCTGGCGTATTCCAAACTTAATGCTCACTACCCCTTCCCTTAAACACTCGAACATGTGCTGGCATGTGCATGAGTGTCCTAAATGATTAACTAGAATTGACTAGTTGCTGGGAGCCTGCTCTAGTTTCGACAACCCGCACCATATTCACTTGTGAACTAGAGATAATTGTACCTTTCGCTCAAACCCAATCTCCACCCAGAAATCCTGATAGATATGTCAAGTGCCACATCTGCATACAGTCTCTCTTTTTTTAATGAGAATGCATTTCTTAGTGGGAGCATGTAGGGCGTCTGTCGGTGTTTTCGCATCGGCAGGTGTTATTTCTCCGCTATAGCTCTCTCCCCCATAGAAACAGCTGCAGGCGCGCGCGATTATCCTCGCACCGAGCAACCGGAGCAGGTGGTGCAGGCGGAGTAGTGGAGAGTGAGTAGAAAGGGGAAGCACGCTCTGGTGTGTGAGGGCACTCTCATCGCGGGAGCTCGGCAAAGCACCCGCGTGTGTGGAGGCAGTGTAGGAGGGGGTAGGTGCAGTGCTCCGCCGCTTTTTCTCTTGCCGTTAACTCTCTCTCCTCCCTGCGCCCCACCCTCCTGTCTGCTCACCCGTACGTATATATATAAATGGAGTGAAGCGTGCACCTCACTCTCGATCGTTTGGTGGCTGATGAATGTGTGAATAAATGGTTACGGTACAACTCCTCGCCTCGTCATTATTTACGCCATTAAAATTACTACACCATGTACTCTTCCTGCAAGAAATGCAGTCTTATTTTTTCACAATTCCCTTCAGGGAGGGGGGGGGAGGGGCGCTTGTTTTTTTATTGTAAGCATCTCTGGCTGCATGAAAGATGTATACAGCTGGTGGCACTTCAAGCAGGCGAGCTCTGTTGTAAATCTATGCCTGTCAAAAAAGCCCCTCTAATTGATCACACTCTTTACTGTCATTTTTTCCCAATTGCCAGTGCTTGCCACTCGTGGCGCTGCCAGCTGACACTAGTATGGACACTTTTCACGCTTCGGACTGTCACGGTGAATGGACGTGTTTTTTAGCGCTCACGATCGACTGCGCAGATAAGTGTTATTGCATGTTTTGAGCTTGTCTTTATAGATATAAGGCAGGAGTTGAAATCTTCGTAGCACTTATTTTATGGTACGGCTTTTTCGGGGGCCAGTCACCAGGTATTTATTAGTTAGTGCGCGTGTGTGCGTGTGTTTGAATTGTTTGTTGTTTTTTTCTTTTGCCACCCCGTGGGGGAGGCGCACGTACATTGAACACGCAAATTTTTGTAGTAGAGCTTAGACTTTCTTTTTGTTTCGTAGTGCAGGGCTCGAGTTCAGTAATTATCGAGTATAGGGACAATTGGTGTCAGAAAGACATGGTTAAAAAGACTGTAAAGTGTTCAGGATGTGGAGTGGGCCTGAAAGTGAACCCAAGTGTAGAAACGGATGGAGAAGAGGCTGACTCGAAGTGTAGGCAATGTGAGGTCGAGGAAAAAATGGAGAAAATTATGGTTGCCCAGAGTGAACTGCTGATGAGAATCGCCGAGATGGAGACAGCGTTGGCGACAGAGCAAGAGAAAACGAGGGCAATGGGAGAAAGGCTGAAGTCCGCCGAGGAAGCACTAGAGAAGCTGAACAAAGGAGTAGCCTACGGAGAGAACAGTAGAGAACCGGCAACCAGAACCGCGGAGAAGAAAAAGCAAGCAAGTTTGAAAAAAAAAAAGGTTCAGCCGGTTCAATTGTCGCAAGGCCCAGCTTCAGCGAGGTAGTGGTGGGGCTAGGAGGGGACAAAGCAGCCGACGTCACAGGTGCAAGTAGCCTGCAGGTGCAGGACGCTCCAGCTGAAAAGTCACAGCATGTGATAATTGCCGGGGACTCGAATTTAAATCGATGAACAGAAGCCATCAAAGAGAGGGTAAGAGGTGACAAGAGGGCTGCAGTAGGGGTGTTCCCAGGACGCAAGCTGGAAGCAGTCATGAGGCAAACGAGCGCAAAACTCAAAACTACAGCTGATAGACGAAACCTCGTGATAATTTCAGGCGGCTTAAATGATGTCTTGAATGAAGATACAGCAGGACTAGCAACCACACTGGCGAAAGGCGTCGATGACATGCACGCCACTTCTCCTCAGGTACAGGTAGTGATATGCACGATACCAGAGGTACCGGTGCGTGATAGCAACATGCAAAGAGCGGTTGTCAACACAAACCAAGAGATATGGCGAATGAGTCGAGAGAAAGGCTTTGAGGTGGTGGAAATAAACAAAGAGGTGCATAGGTGGGGTGGTTTTCAACGAGACAGAATTCACTTCGATGGGCGGCTAGGTCATGAGGTGGGTTCGCGACTTGCAGGACGCGCTGTAGCTTTTTTGGGGGGCAAGCGGGCCCTTCGGGGTGCAGAGTAGCTAGTAACGAGAACAACAACCAGGGAGACTCTTTGACAGGTGGTATGGACAGATACGATTCCAAAGTGGCACCAGTATCTAAGATAGGTAGAGTCCGGGGCAGAAATAGACGTAGCCACGAGCGCCGAGCCAATCCAGACATAGGGTACTTTACCATGCAGGGTGGTAGGAACAGGCTGAAGTGGGAAGAGATAGAAGAACAGCTAAGAGAAGAGACGCCGATGGTGTACGGTTTTGTAGAAACACATCTCAGGGACATGGAACAACCTCAGAACAATCCGAACTACGCGAGGGAATATTGTAATGGAACAGAAGGCAGCAGAAAGAGGGGTGGTATTGGGGCATTCATTCATAAAAGTACAGACTGGCAAAAGGTTCAAGCAGGAGTGCAAGGAACATTTATGGCTAAAAGGGAAAGTGGCAGGTCAAATGACACTTTTTGGTTTCGTGTACTTGTGGACGGGAGCAAACGCCAGAGAGGAAAACCAGGCAATGGTAGAGTGTATATCAAAGGACATTCAGGAGTTAGGAAGAGAGTGCGAGATAATTATACTAGGAGATATGAAAGCGGACATAGAAGATATAGATGGGTATACCGACCCGACAGGCAAAATGATCATGGATATGTGTGAAAGGCTTGAGTTGATCATTTGCAACAGTACGGAGGAGTGTGAAGGGCAAATAACATGGGAGGTAGGAAGGCTGCAGTCGACGCTAGATTATGCACTGATGTCACATAGGATGTATGATAAGCTCAGAGGAATACGCATAGATGAAGGTGGCTCCAGAAGTCTGGGTAGTGATCACAAACGTATCAAGCTAAGTTTTGGAAGAGCAGTGAAAGAGGGAAGGAGACAAGGTGAGCAACTACAGGAAAATTTTTATCCAGAAAGGGAAATTGAAATAGCCACTAAACAAATTGAGAAAGTAATCACGGAGGATAATAAAACAGTGTGGACATACACGAATCTAATTAGACTGTTTGAGCTAGAGCTTGCTAAGACGCGTGACAAGTCACCCCGGAAAAGCAGACACAAACCCAAAAGTTGGTGGGTTGAGGAAGTTTAAAGAGCCATAACAAAACGTCAGGAAGCCTCTAGGGAACACAGACATGCTAAGCAGCGGGGTGAACCGACAGATGATGTTGAAAGAAAATGGGAAACCTTTCTAAGCTGTAGAAGGGATGCATCCCTTCTGATCAATGAAAAGATTAGAAGAAAGGAGCTCAGTGGCTGGTAGAAGTACATAAAAAAGATAGAAAGGCAGCTGCGAAATTTTGGAACCATCTAAACTCCCTAAGAAATGAGACGAGCCTAGAGCAGAGGTTTATAACTACTGCCCAAGGTGCTAGGCTAGAAGGGGATGAAGCTATTGAATATATAAGAACAAGGGTGACAGAAAAATTTGAACAAAGAAGTGCTTTATGCACCACAACAGACAAGGATGAATCAAGTGGTGCAATGGCTCCATTTTCACAACGAGAGTGGGAAAGGGCTGAGAAAAAGGTTCCTAGTAGTACATCAACAGGCCCAGATAGCATTTCAATTACGCTGATAAAGACATTAGGTCCAAAATCTAAGCAGGCTTTGAGAGAGGCAGTGAGCAAACTAATAATCGATGGTGAAGTTCTTGCTGGATGGAAAGTTAGCAGGATGAGCATGATCTATAAAGGAAAGGGGGACATAGCTGCCATAAACAACTACCGTCCTATAACAGCGACATCAGTGGTCAACAGGCTGGCGATGCAGATTATAAAGGAAAGACTGCAGGCATGGATAGAGGATGAGGAGGTGCTGGGGGAAGTGCAGAATGGGTTTCGGAAACACAGGAGGTTGGAAGACAATGTGTTCTCACTGATGCAGTGCATCGAAATAGCAGAAAAGGAACACAGGCCCCTGTGGCTAGCATTTTTGGATCTCAAGGGAGCGTACGATAGCGTGGTTCAAGAGGAGTTGTGGGGAATACTGGACACACTAGGCGTGGATCATATAGTCACTAATCTTTTAGAGGATATCTATAAAGGTAACAAGGTAGTTATAAAGTGGGAAAAACAGGTATCCAAGCCTGCAGAGGTAAAACGGGGGCTTAGGCAGGGGTGTCCACTGTCACCCTTGTTATTCATGATGTACCTACAAGGATTAGAGGCCAAATTAGAGGGAAGTGGACTGGGCTTCAACCTCTGTTAAGTCAAACAAGGAAAACTCATTGATCAAGCACTACCAGCATTAATGTACGCAGATGATATAGTGCTAATGGCCGACAACAAAGAAGATTTACAGAGATTGATGCACATCTGCGGTGATGAGGGAGATAGGTTAGATTTTAGATTCAGTAAGGAAAAATCAGCAGTCATGATTTTCAATGATAACGAAAGTAGTGAGCTTAGAATACAGGAGGTCACGCTAGAGATAACAGATAAATACAAATATCTAGGCGTATGGATAAGCAATGGGACCGAGTACCTAAGGGAACACGAAATATACGTGACGACTAAAGGTAACAGGAATGCAGCAGTGATGAAAAATAGGGCACTGTGGAATTACAATAGGTATGATGTTGTGAGAGGAATATGGAAAGGGGTCATGGTTCCTGGGCTGACGTTCGGCAATGCGGTCTTCTGCATGAGATCAGAAGTTCGAGCAAGATTAGAAATTAAGCAACGTGGTATAGGTAGGCTTGCTTTAGGAGCTCACGGGAATACACCAAATCAGAGAGTACAAGGTGATATGGGATGGACATCATTTGAGGGCAGGGAACCTAGCAGCAAGATAAAATTTGAGACACGATTAAGAGAAATGAGGGAGGATCGTTGGGCTAGGAAGGTTTTTAGCTACTTGTACTTGAAGAATGTCGATACAAAATGGAGGAAGCGAACCAGGAAATTGGTAAATACTTAGAAAACAGCAGGTGGCCAAACCGAACAGAACTATCGGTTAAGAAGAAAGTGGAGGAAACAGAGACTGACATGTGGAGAATCGGCATGATTAAGAAGTCCGCACTAGAGATCTATCGAACTTTTAAGCAGGAAATTGCCAAGGAATGGATCTATTATAATTAATACTCGGGGTAGTTCTCTACTGTTTGAGGACAGGTCGGGAGTATTGCGAACCAAGACGTATCGGGCCAAATGCGAAGGGGTAGACACAGTATGCAGTGCGTGTGGACAGGAAGAAGAAACTGCCGAACACTTGATAATGTTCTGTAAAGGGCTTCACCCCATAGTTCAGGATGATGGCGCAGAGTTTTTCAACGCACTGGCGTTTAGGGACAGAGAGGGCGAAATAGACTTTAAGCGGGTACAATTAACTAGAAGGAGGTTATCTGATTGGTGGCTAAAGTCAAGGCACAAGTGAAAATTAAACCCTTCACTGCAAAGCACAAATCTTCAACCTCACTATTTAAAGAAAAGATAAATCTAATGGTTAGTTCACTAAGTATTACGGCTAGGTGGCGTTAGCCGCCACCCGATCTAAAGGGTACAGCCACATCCATCCATCCATCCATCCAGTAAAAAATGCCCCATTTCATTCATCCCAGCAATGAACAAGCTCGAGCGTAGCCCACATTTGCCTTAAACAAGCAAAGAAATTTTTGATCACGGGTCTATATGTGTGCAGAAACAAGATGTACTGAGTGATTTGCTTCAGTATTGCGTACCAACTGGCTACAGAGTTCATCATGAGGCAGTCTAGCGTGTGTATGTCCATGATGTTGCAGTGCCTGTTCCAAGTCAGCTAAACAGAAACATATCTTCCTTGCCTCCTCTCTCCAAAATCTAATGTCCAACTAGCCGTAGTCCACTCTGTACCGACATTGTCATCTGCTACTCACATGTTTCATTTGCCTCTCCTTAGCCCCAATGCAAAACTGGAACTGGAACTCAATGGAAACAAAAAACACAGCAACGCTTCGCGAGTGTAAAGGCGCTAGTAAGTACAGTCGAAGACCGATATTTCGGACACCTAATTTTTCGGACATGCTCGATAATTTGGACATTTACTTGGCACCAGAACATACCCTATAAATTCAATGTATTTGGCAGCTTGAAATTTCGGACACTTAAGGACGGGCTGTTTGATATTTCGGACTTTCCAAGCGTCAGTCGAGCCGACCGCCATCATTTTTCGCGCCGCTGCGATCTTGCTTGTTTACTTTTTCATCCAGTAGCCTCGAACCGGTGCTGGCCGTGCGCGCGACGTCCACCAACCTCCGCTAGGGTGGCTACCTCAAACTGCTGGATCGAGGCTGTTTCCGCATCAGTGTCGCTGCCGAACAATATTTCTTTCTTCTCTGCTGTGACCGTTGGATGAACAGGACCGAATCGACCGACTGTTCGCCTGTGCGTTTGCCATGTGTGTTGCCTAGCTACAAGCGCTGATTCAGAATGGATAAGGGACCCTCGATGTCGTCGGCCTCGAAAGCTCCGATGAAGCGCGGAAAGTATGTCACCATGTCGGAAAAAAGCTGCCATCATCAAGCTCGTTGACAGCGGCCAATCACAGGCAGACGTTGCGAAAGAGTTCCATATTTCTAAACAGACTATTTCGGACTACATCAAAAATAAGCAAAAGATTTTGGAGGCGGCCGAAAAGTCTACAGGATGTCCTCAGAAGAATGTCAGCCAAGGCACCTACCCTAAGCTCGAGGAGACCCTTCTCGTTTGGCTGAAGTCGACAGTGGCCAGCAAGGTTCCCGTCTCTGGGAGCCTCCTGAAACAGAAAGCTGAGACGATGGCGCTTCAAATGAACATTAAAGAATTTAAGTTCAGTGACGGCTGGCTAAGAAACTTCAAGAAGCGCTTTGATCTCAGTTTTAAAGAACTGTGCGGCAAAAGTGCAGCTGTTGACTTCAGCGTCGTTGCGAATTACCGCTCTGAAAAGCTGCAGTCCCTTTTACTAGAGTACTCGCCAGATGATACTTTCAACAGTGACAAGACCGGGCTTTTTTTCAAGCTGATGCCAGAAAAGACACTTGCCTTTGCTGGCGACCCTTGTCATGGTGACAAACACAGTAAGGAGCGAGTTACTGTACTGATCGGTAGCAACATGTCGGGCACAGAAAAACTGCCGATGCTCGTCATCGGCAAGTCCAAATCTTCGAGGTGCTTCAAAGGCGTAAAGCCCCTGCCTGTTTTGTACGGGGCCAACAAAAAGGCCTGGGTAACTCAGCAGCTTTTTGAAAGCTATGTGAGAAGACTGGACCACAAATTTGACTTAGAAGGCCGCAAAATTTTGTTGTTTGTCGACAACTGCGCTTCACACGGGCACATAACCAATTTGAAGGCTGTGCGCGTCGAGTTCTTGCCACCGAACACGACAAGTGTCCTACAACCGATGGACCAGAGTGTCATACGCACTCTCAAAGAGAACTATCGATCACACTTGCTTTCGCATGCGGTGGTGTGCCACGACAGTGGAAAAGTGTACTCGGTCGATTTGCTTGGGGCACTAAGCATGCTCGCCGCCGCTACGTGGAAGTCGATGGCATCGACAACGCTGCGCAAATGTTTCCGCCACGCGGGATCTGTGTTGAATGGCGAGTCGGCCACCTTGGACGAAGACAGCGTCGTCGACCACGTGTTGGGAAGCGAGCAGCTTATTGACGACCTTAGCACTGCGGGCGTCGATATTCCATCAGATGTCTCGTTTTCCGAGTTTGCGTGTGTGGACAACGATTTGGAACTGTGCGCTGGCTTCACGGATGAGGAAATAATTCGGCAAGTGCTTGCGGAGTCCGAGAGTGACGATGACTTACCTGCAACAGCACAGCCGACGCAAGCCGAGCTGATGCAAGCTATCGCAACCGTTTCGTCAGCGTACAGCGACACGGCAACTCTAGCTGAAATGCGGGCGGATGTGCTCGCACGGAAGCGAAGCATGGCCCAGAAGAGGATGGATCCCTTTTTCCGCCCTCCATTTCAATAGTAACCAATAAAATGAGCATTTTTGGGGCACATTTGCTTTTTCGGACTGCCCAATTTTTCAGACATTTTCGCGGTCCCTTGAGGGTTCGAAAAATCGGTCGTCGACTGTAATTGCTAAGCTGTTGGCTTCCAAATAGCTGAAACCGAAAGCAACGGCGGCCCATGAGACATTCCCGCAGCGGCGCCGACGTAAGAAGGAATGTTAGTAAAATTGCAATGCATTCCTTACCAATTCAGATGCCATTTATTTAGAAATGTCTGTAAATGTGTCAAATTACTCCAACGTTTCTTACTTCAAGGTACTCCATATTCTATAGCAACAAAAATAAGATAATTGTTGAATCTATGTGTGTCATAGTAACTTGTTCTAGTTAAGTTGCAATTCAATATCTCTTCATCCTGGAGTCATTGATGCTTACTTTTGGCACAAATAGAATCTAATCGCAGGTTAGAAATTTAGTGCAAATTTATTTTCGTTCATGTCAATTGTGAGCAAGGAATATTTCTGCTTTTCACATTGCTTGCAGGAAGCCGCCCATCACACGACTCGTTAAACGTGGTAGTGCCTTCAGAAAAGAGATCACACCTATCAGTACACCGCAAAATTAGGTTAAATGAAGATAAATTAATCATGCAGCAGATTCAATTCATCTAATGTACAATATATCTTGCTCTTTCTTAGTCTCTACTTAATAGTAACAAAAACGAGAGGTGTTCACAAGTGTGTACATAGCTTCTGACAGGGTTAAGCAGCCCGTGTAAATGGGTTATTCGTTATTACTTTTTGTTATACTTAGCTTTCTGGTGGCTCTAAGAGTATGCACTAGCGCTAAATTTTCGGACAACTGTAACAGCCAAAACGTAAATGGAGACAAATGAATTCGTACGCCACAGTCTAGCTGCACTTCAAGTGCTCGCATGAGTGCTTAAAATTACTCTCTGGTTTCTTTAGTGTGAGTCCTTAAGTTTAACGTAACTCTACAATCAATAGCACATCATCTCATTCAGTTCAGAACGTCACAATACAAAGTTAATGAAACAAAGAAAGCACAAACATCGAGGTGTGTGTCCATCCGCATTGTTGTCGTAGTCAAAAGCTTGTGTTGCGCAGGATAACAAAAGAATGTAAGACGGATGAGCTCGAATTTCCTTTTGAGAAACACAATGAAACAATGAAAATTAACGTCTTGCACCAGGGGCATAGCCAGAAATTTTGTTCGTGGAAGAGCGGGACATTTTGTTGATTTTGGAAGAGGCACCCGCTTTAAGTGGTAATAATTTCTTGCTCTTTATGCCATGGCGAAAAAAAAATTGGGGGGAGGGGGGACAGTCTCGATGTGTCGCCCCCTGGCTACCCCTCTGTCTTGCAAATCTGGAAGCATGGCATGGCTTTAGGTTAGTTCACTTAGGTGCGAACAGCCACCACTGGTGATACCCCCGAAACTGCACCTGTTTTCGGTAACATTGCTGTCGTTTTCTTTTTTTTTTTTTTTTTCAGGAAGCATCACGATCAGCACGTGTTCAGGTAACGACATGGCATCAACGACTGTCAGTCGATTACTCACGACCCCAAGGCTGCCGCGAAAAAAGTGTGGTTGTCATTAAAGTTTTCCTGTTATAGTCGCGAAATCGACAAGTTGAGAAATGACGTGCCATCAAAAAAAAAAAAAAAAAGCTAATGGCACGTTCCTAAGACAAAGAACACTTATGTCATGCTGGCCTTTCTGCCATTCAGGGTAAAAAGTGCTCATTCGATAATATTCCAATTGCCCGCGCTTTGTTTTCAGTAGCCACAGGCATTGTAACTCATGTGCTGTTGCATAAAAATTGGGGATGTTGGTGTTACAGAGGGCAAAGCATTCTCTGTATTAACCGTCATCTTTGACATTGCTTCTCTTTGCAGCAGAGTGAAGAAAAGGGCACAAGGACAAGCACCACGTATAATAAAATACTAATGGGAGAAGAAGACTTGCGACTGAAGTAAAGTCATTTCGAAGGAAGGTGCACCTCGCATGTCTCGGCTGCCAGCCTTTTGTGCTTTCTATAGTAGTTATCGCAGCTAAACACAGCGCCCCGATAGCCTGTCGACCTGCTCTCGTCCAGACAGCACAACTGCTTTAGCGGATAAAAAAAAAGGGAAGGAAAAGGAAGAAAACACAGGGACTTCTCATGTGCCGCGCGCGCTTGAAAAACGCAGCAATCCCCACACACTAGCCATAGTGGCGGAACAGCCTGTGCAGAGAGATAGAGCGTGACGAACAGACTGGTTCGAGGCTACGATCCTCCTTTCGGCAAAAACGGCTTATAGTTTCTCTACCTTCACGAAAAAAGAAACTCAAAATTACAAATAAACTAGTAGTAGGTATAAATCGCTTTTAAGGAGCTCAAGGTGGCTACTAAAAACTAAAAGGAACTCATTTTCTGAAGTCCCCTGAAAATTGTAACCTGGCTATTTGCCATTGCATTTCCCACGAGTTCATAAAACCACACACTAAAAATGGCTGTGATTGCCAAGCTATCATGATAGAAGAAATCATCTTAAAAATCATATAGATGACCTTTCACTTATACCTTTAAAGTGCATTTTTCTTAAGATCCATTTTTGGGTCACTCCTTCAGTTTAGACATGTTTTTGGTATTTCTGATAGCCGGATTGTGATGAAATTTTGCCTCACATATTCCTTAACGTGTGGAGGGTGCAAGTATCTTCCTTAAAACTTCATATAACCAGCATAATAATTTCAAACCTAACACGAATATAGGCTGAGGATTCTAAGCATTCTCACATCACAATTTTTTTCGTCGTCCATTAAAATTAGCTATACGCCCTTTCTTGATAGTTATTTGCATTCTACACTTAATATAGAGGAACACGAGCCATTAATAGCTGACAATCATAAATGTTTACAGGGAGTAAAAGTTTGTCCAAAACCAAGTATAAGTTACATATTCTCATTGCATAAAACTAAAACAGCTTAACTTACTACGAAGCTAATTTCACGTTTGAAATCGGCATGAACGCTCATATAGCAAAACTTTACTGCAAAAACTTTTTTACGATAGGCTACAGATTAACACAACTTTTTTCCCAAATCGCATCTTCTCTTAAAAGGTCCCTGAAACGTTTTTTTTCACATTCCGTTTTTGATTACACCACTTCTGACATTGGCACCATAATTCAATCAAAAAAACTCTTTATAAATGAAGCTATGAGCAATAAACAGGTACCCCCTCATTCACTCTGCCTTTCACCGTCAACTACCTAAGCTCTTCTTTCGAGCACTCGTGGCTAAGCTCCGCCTTCACGGGGCCTGTGCCGCGCATTCCACAGTCAATTCAATCAGATAAGCAGCCACGGTGGCGCCAATGGAGCAGAGCATGTCGCTCTATGAATAGGCAGTTGAAAGCACGTTTGGTCGAGTCGGAGCGATCTGCAGCGGTTCACACCTTTAAAGCGTTGTAATAAATTACACAGTTTATGCAGACAGCTCAAATTGGTTTTTTAAATGACTCTTTTGACTTGGTCTACTGCTCTAACCTGTTTGTACGATATATCCAAACCGTTTCAGGGTCCCTTTAAGGGCTGGCATAGCCGAGAATTCCCAATCATTGCTTCAGTACTTAACAGTTGCTAGCCAGCACTTCAGTTTCTTCTCTACTGCCTGCCTCATTTTTTGCAAAATGTATTTTGTGCCACAGTAAAGAGTGCCTAAGCAATATAAGCACTAGTTTCTAAAGAGGTTTCTTATAAACACTAGTTTCAAAAGAGGAACACTTGATTTATTTTACCTGATTAAGGTTCTTAAACATACACCTAACCCCAAGCATGCAGGCGCTCCTGCATTTCGCCCCCACTGAAATTTGGCCAATGCAACCAGCAACACAATGCCGTAATCATTAAGCTACCAAGCAGGTGTCAGCAGTCCATTTACAGAAAGTTTCTCAGATTCCCTCGCACAGTTATTTAAAACATCGGAATCACTTACCTTGATCCTCACCCGGATCTGTTGACAGTTGCTGTGAGAGTGCTTGCAAAGGGTCTGTCAACTCTTCCGTCCTCTGCTTCAGCCGCGTTGACGAGGTAGTGGATGGGGACAGTGGGGCAGCACGGGAGGGCGGAGCCTCAGGAGACACAGGAACGGAGGGGGACGGAGGAGCCGAAGGGGATGGAGGAGAGGCAAGGGCCGCAGGCGATGCAGGAGAAGCAGAGTGCGAAGAGGCATCGATGCACAGCGACGAAAGAGGAGGCAAGAGTGACAGGGGGATTGTGTACGGAATAGTGCTTGCTGAAGGCAGTGGTGCACCTGGAAAATTAGAGCAATGTAAGAAAGGAAAGTACAGAACATACTACTTTGTTCCAAGTGAAGCATTGTTTACACAGCATTGTGTGCCCTTTTTGAACATACTAGCCATAATAAGACGAATCTTTTTGATGTGTCACTGTTTCTGTTTTTTTTCCAGAGCGATGCACCAGCTTTTGCTTACACATCCAAGCACACGTGCGTGGTGTGGCTGGTTTCGCCTTCATCCCTTCAGGTGGTTATCGCTTTTCGCGCCTGGAAAGCTGATGACAGCCTGATTTCTAATCTCTCAAAGGGCGACCACTTGTTACTCTCTTGTTTATTGCTCCAGGGGGCATGACTACATTTGTGTCCGTGCAGCTCTGTATTTACAAACGATGCCGCCATGGTTATGTTTCCTGTTTTGGGGCAAGCAAAAACTATCTGCATCTCACTAGTGATAAGACAAAGGATTATTATACCTTTTCACTCTTTTTGCTTTTTAGACGGGTGCGGAACCAATGTTTTTTTTTTTCTTCCATGCATTCACTGATGCAGTTTGCTTACACTACGGAAGTGCGCAACGAACACTTTATAGAGAAATTCTCGCCCTCCAATGCTAGAAGAAGCGGGACCCAGAGAAGATGCTGTCAGTACCAACACCTCTCAGCGACAGGAACTTCGTAAAAAAATGTGATACATGTGCACTGAGTGCAACAAACAACTCTGAGTGAACCATTTTTCAAACACTGCCACACGCTCAAAAGTTTCTAGAGTTAGAGCAAGAATATTATTTGCCGAAAAAGTACTCTGGTGTGCTTCTTTTTGGATGTGTGTGAGGGATGTTTGTTAAAGGGGCCCAGCAACACTTTTCGAGCACAGTCAAAGAACGCTGCTGATCAATGCTTGACATTACCGAGAACACATGTGTCAAACTTTATAGCAAGGCACATTTGTGTGGAATTTACAATAAATTATGAAATTCAGCTAAAAAATGCTTTCTCTTCTCTCATTAAATGATGCTACAGGCTCAAAATCACTGCGTCCCAGGCCTGTTATCTGCCACAGTCTGATCTGAGTATGATGTGCTCATTCATTACTCGGGCTACCGTAGGAAGCCACTGCTTGTCCACGCATGTGCGGGCGATAGCACTGAAAATCCGCGTATTCGAAAAAAAAAAGAGGGGAGAGAGAAAACATGCTCAAGGTAACGAGGCG
Source organism: Rhipicephalus microplus (assembly GCF_043290135.1). Classification (NCBI taxonomy): domain Eukaryota; kingdom Metazoa; phylum Arthropoda; class Arachnida; order Ixodida; family Ixodidae; genus Rhipicephalus; species Rhipicephalus microplus. The sequence goes on from NC_134704.1 coordinate 69,436,778, forward strand.
TGCATGACATGTTTTCTTCCCCCCTGCCATCCCTCCCTGCTTAGCTTCCAGCTAGTCGGGACAAGAGAAGAGCGAATGCAATTTCAGCATGCGACAAATCTTTGTAACGCCGCTTGTACAGGACGGATTCTGAACATTTTTGCGGCGGTGAATTTGTGAGGCAATAAGCTCCTTTAGTGAATCCATTACGTGGCTACCTGAAAAAGTGGTCCAGGGCGCCTTTAAGGCAGTGTCAAAGAAAGAAACCAACCCCTGAGAATTCTTTTCCTCCATTTCATCCGAATGCCACTATTTGTATCAGCTCTTGAGATATCACACCATTCTGCAAAATTACATAAAAAAGCTGGCATCGTCAGCTTCGAAAAAAGTGAGGAGAATCTTCTGTATCAAGAGAGTGCACTTGAGAGAGTGGCAAGTTCATGCTCCTACTACAAAAAGTGGTTGAGCTGCGCATAGTAGTGCTTGCTGCACACAAAATGTGTTTTTTTCTGTTTTTTTTTTTGCCAAGAAGACACTTGTAGCATTCACCTCGCTGCAGATACATACGCCTTTTTGTGATTTGCCTCTACTGAAGTGCACAACCACAACGATGTATGGAACACAAGCCTCCTGCATAATTAGTACCACCAAACGGTATTCACCAAGCCACCACTGCAGGCAATGTTATGGTACTTTAAAATTTGTGCTTGCTTTTTCACACTACCATAAGAGAAATTACGCTTCTGCGCGTTCAAAATGGAACAAGTAAATAACGCAGCCATGACAAAAATTCCCCCCCCCCCTCAGTATTAAATGTGAAGGCAAGCTAAACGAGCCATGGTATTCATGTTCAGGATTGTGCAGCGCTCACAAAAAGGACAAGGACGGATGGAGTGCACAGAACAACCACCCACTACCAACTGAATTTTCATTTACACAAACACAAAACCCTAATCTACGAAAAACATGGGATCATGTCAAACGAAAAAGAACTTTCCTTGTCGTTGCCCCTGAACTAAACATACGCGCAATGAATCCCAGGACAAATCGTTACAAGTGCCAACCTAGTATTCGCATTCTTTGTATCCGAAAGCTTAAAGTGATGGGTGGCTTACGCGTCTGGCATTCCTTCGTCTGATGTGGAAGGCCTTCATAATTTCTGTGGCAAGCTGCTTTTTTTTTGTTTATAAATTACCATGGTCTCTGTGAAGCGTGTGCCCCACACTTCACAGACATTTGGTTGGTGTCTGTGAAGTGTACCCCACATTCCACAGACACCATGCACACGACAGCACATATCCATAATAACTGGTGTTTAACGTACCAAAACCACAATGTAATGATGAGTGACAACCTAGTAGAGGGCTTCAGAAATTTCGACCACCTGGGGTTTTTCTCAACATGCACCTAAATCTAAGTACACGGACCTGAAACATTTTCGCCTCCATCAAAAACGCAGCCGCCACAGCCGAGATTCGATCAAGCGACTTTTGGGTAAGCAGTCGAGCGCCATAACCACTACACCATCGCGTCGGCGTGACGGCATGTCATGTGCACTTCTTCTATTCTAGTCCTCTATGTTAGTGTTGCACAGCCCTCAGCATAAATACATGCCAAATATCTGCTTTCCATTCTGAGCCAGAGGGATCGGTACACACCAGCGTGTAAAAACACACGTACCTTCTTCTTCCACTGGTCCTTTGTAAAACTCTGAAAGAGAGAGCAGAAAAGATGCCAATGTGTCGTATGCATACTCCTGGTTCCTCTGGAAAGGCAACACAATTATGGCTATTTTTGCACGACAAAAAAAAAAACGAGGGAAGGGGTCGCAGGGAGTACAAACTTTCGACTCTCAGTCCAAAGCTTGCGCTCCCCTTGACCTTTTCCATCGTTTTTTCATCGAGCAAAAACTGCCATATTTTTATACCCTGATCAGAAACAATAACCGACAAGTCCGGCAAGCAGTACTTCTCGCATGCTCCTAAGCAAAGCAAAAGAAAAGTAATCAACAATGAACGTTACTGGTGCCATTGCCTCGACAAGAGAACTTGCATTCGTCCGGCATCAACTGCTCGCAGCAAGAGTCTTCATAAGGTTGAAGACTTGGAGCAATCTGATGAAGACAGATCCTGTTGAGTGAAAACTAGCTTTGATGACTTATCATCTCTTCAAGCTTTCCTCTTCCCGTAAACTTTAGCCTTGTCATGATAAGCAGAGCAGGTTGAATGTCTCGTAATTAGAGGCAAATGAAGACTAGTCATTCCCCCTAAACTGGAAAAACGTACTGAACTTACTTGGTGGAACGAAAGGCCTCAGCTCCGGGTCGTAGACGGGGACAGTAGGCACGGCACATTTTTTCAGCCTCTTCAATATGCCCCTTGCCGTGGGCCCCGGCCTCAGGAACATAAACGGTGTAAAATGAAGGGCGCACAGCCTGACTCTGTCCAGCTGCTTGCTTGGAAGATCCTTGAGCCTTGGGCAATTTGCATATTCGATCCATTGGTCGACGCTGCACAGAAAAAAGTAGCAGTTTAGTACTACAAGCAAGTACTGTCAAGACCGAAATCCTGCACGTAAAACCCTTTAATGCCTAATGGGTGTGTCTTCGACATTGAATTCTGATTTCGACACATTAAATTTAACACATGGCTTTGTAGAGTAGGGCTCTTTGACATGCTGCAATGAATTCCAAGTTGTAGGCAGCTCAACCAACCAACCAGTGACCAAAGAAGTTATCGCTATAAAAAGTCATGGCTACCTTGACAAATGGCACCGAGGCAACCTGATGCATCGATTTGTCCAGTAGTCATAGCGTTGCAGCGAACAAAAGCTTTTCCTCGACAATCCTATAATGTTCGGCCTAGCGTTTCTTGTTATGTGAAGAAACTTTTGCCTGCTAAAGTGAAATGCCGCATTTCGATATGAAGTCTTATATATGCCAACTATCAACACCTACACACTACAAACATACTTGCAAGAAAATAACTTGCAGACTTTTAACAATATGGTTGGACCTAAAAAATATGTACTGAGTAACTCTACACATGACTTGTGCTTGAAAGTGAACCTGCTGTGGTACCACATCACTTATTGTGTCACGATGGCGTAGCAGGAGGTCACGGGTTCGATTGCAAGTAACAACGCCCGCGTTTTTATACAAGCGATATGTGAACACACCTGCGCATTTATAATTAGGTGCATGTCAACAAACAACCAAACAACACGAGGTCAAAGTTGAACAGCACTAGCCCACTACGGCGTTATATTCAATGCCACACTCTGATCCTGGCGCAACTAGAATATCTGTAACACAGAAATCTAATGTCGCTCGTACTACCGCGCTCGCTCATGGATCGTCCATAAACTACAAAGCTTGCCCAGTCCGTAGAATGCGCAGGGACAGCAGTCAGCGAACTACCGATCGCTCGAGTACTGCGAGATGCCGCAGACTAATATTTACTAAACGGAATGTCACACACGTGTCGTAAGCCTCTATCAATGACACGGCATTTTTTAAACCCATCGAAATGGGCAAGACGAAACTATGGCGCAAATGAAAAACACACTGCTACTTGCGGTTCGTAGGAAACTTGTGGAAGGAAATGCCGTTCTCCGATTCATTGCGGCACCACGCAGCGGCGCATTTACTACCTCCAGGCATCATTACCAACAATGTGCGAATGTTCCGCACTGGCCTAACTGCCCAGAATTGGCCATTTTCTCACAAATTCGATCCTAAACTCGTGTGCACCCGCTGGTTTTTTGAAAGCGCTAACCAAAGCCAGACTTCACTTCTTTTAGCCACTGTAGCCAGACCAACGCTGAAACGTGCTGGTGGCGCCACTACTGGCAGGCGGAATTACTGAAAACATAGAAAGGTATGCTTAAAAACAATTACTCTAGGTTTGTTTAACGTAAGTTCAATAAAAAATGTCGTCACTGATAAGAAGTGCACTTTTTTGATAATACTGAAGCACGCAATAACAATCCGTGAATTAAACGGTAGGGCGAGCACACCCATGGACTTTGAGATTATAAGCGATATTGTTGCCATCTCAAAGGCCTTAAAAACTGGCACCGCTATCATAGTACGATCGTGGGAAGATGAAATGAGAAGTACAGGCTTTATATTGAATAGCGTTAGCTGGCAAACAATCTACAGTTCTTTTTTTTTTTCTTTCTCTTTTTACAGTTCCAGTTTCGTTCTTCACACACGTGAGGAGTGGGGTGCGGTAGAGTGCACTAAAGCAGTACCTTTGTTGTCCAAAAAGACTGACGCCTCTTGGTCTTGGTCTGCTGTGACGTTGCAGCTTTACAAGTTGTATCTGACAGTTTTGGGCGAAGCGTCATACACTCACCGCTGAGCATAGACGTGGCGCATTCCATGCCAGTGCAGGAATTTGTAGAGGTTATGATCTTTTGATGAGCGCGTCCAACCAAAACTATTGTTCAAATCAACCACAAAGAACTTGATAGAAATAATTGTTTATGGTGTAGTGGGTACATTAAATCGTATTAGTTTTAGTGACTGCGCTTTGGCGCAGGCTTAGGCGTTCCCCCTCCCCCTTTTTGGCGTTTGATTACATGCTTCTCGCATTTCATGTCTGGGTGTCATTAAAAATGGGCGAGCGATAGCATACTGTGAAATAAGCAGGCAAGTCTCCTCCCCATCACATGCCGGACGTTTCATGATCTTTCAGCACCCTGCCATACTGCCTGCCATACGCACACTTTACCATAATACATTATGAACCATGTCCCCGAAGGGAACCCTGATGGGATGAGAAGTAGCAGCGGTGCGAACGGTGTTGAGCCGTTTGAAACTGGCGTCGACGTGGGTGCTAGAAGAACGTTCGGTTTGAAGCAAAGCTCAGTGTAGCGTTTACTTGAGTAAACGCTTGTTTGAAACACAAAGACACGGTGGGTGCGTTAGGTTTTATGTAGGTTTCATCACAGATAAACGAGCCGAAAGAGTGTTTCTACTTGAAGTGCGGTCGAGCTAATTGCGGGCGTTGGAGAGGGTGAAGCGAGAGAGAAGTGTGTTGCGAGGGAGCGGGGTAGCCGGCAGATGCAGGTGCTGCGGCAAGCGTGCTGCGGGTGAGGAAGAGAGTGACGTCAGCACAGACCTGCGATGGGAGCATGACGTCAACGCACATGTACCAGCGACGTACTTGGCACCGCTCCAACACCTGCGGCGTGGGGAACGCGTTGAGGCGCTCACGTACGGCAGGGTTAACAAAAGTATGCCAAGAATCCTCGCCAAAAATCACCGTTGTGGCTGTCACTGACCTGCATTCGCTAAACTACTGTGAGCTCGAAAGTATATATCTTAATGTTCACGTTTGTTTTGAATCCTACACTACCATTTCACATTAACCCCTTCAGACACGAATAAATGTTATGGATAAAATTTTTTTTTTCTTTTCTGCCATCTATGACCCTAGTGAATAAATTAAACACATCAACAAAATTCTACATACCTCTGGTTTAGTTTTAGGTCGCGTGCACATTTGTGTACATCGTGCCCCACACAGTACAAACACACCACATTTGCTGGTAATTGCAAAATAGAAAAAGGTTTATTTACACACAAGCCAACGTTATTCTGGCATTTTACATACTGTGTTTTTCATGCAAACCGTGCTTTCGATCACTCATTTGTTATTAAAAACGTAAAAACAATTCTTGGTGGCAGAAAGACAAAGGAACACATTGCACTTTTGGCAGCGGATGCGCGTTCTAGATGTGCAGCCTTCAAACTTGCAACGCTGAGCAAACGGTTGTGCGGAGTGGGCTGGCCAGTGGTTTAGGCCATCATAGCGAACAGCGTTGACTGGCCTTGGCTCCGCGTTGTGTACTTTGCGGGGAGGAGGTTCAGACGGCTCCTGGAGGCTTGGGCGGCCCCGTTTCTTCGCAACGTTCTAGCTGCACATGATGAGTGCCATGGCAACTTCATTCTGGAATGCCAGCAAATCCAAAGTGTCCTTACGCTGCATTCGGTTCGCTTCCGCATGTTTCACGTATTCGAGCCAGCTGTTCACTATGGCAAAAGAGACAAAGTGGCATATGACCCGCACTGGCCATTTCTTGGTTCTTTGGCGGAGAGGGTACAGCGAGAAGAGAAAATCCATTTTGTCCACGCCTCCCATAAAGGTGTTGTAGTCCTTTATGAGAGCAGGGCATGGGATGTCGACGTGCTGTTTTGTGGCCTCGCTCTACCTCCTTGCAGTGGACAGGTCATCCACGCCCACGTAGCTTGAAGCGACGTTTACGACTCCGTTGTCTTGCCACCGTACCAGAATGACGTCCCCGTCTTTTGTGACTTTCTGGTCGTAGCTTCCTTTGCCTTCGCGTCTCAGCTCCTTGTCAGTCTTCAAGACGCAGCCTTGCAGTCGATTGGCGCGGATTGTTCCGACTGCCCAGATCCCTATGGACTTCAGTTCTTGCAGAAGACCTACGGATGTAAAGTAGTTATCGAAATAACATTTGAAATTTTGATACAAGGGCAAGTCTTTAACAAGCCTCATGACGATTTAGCCACCCAAGCCAAGGCTCTTGTGCTCCTCGGACACACCAGTTCCTTTTCCTTGGTACAGTTCAAAGTCATGGGCCATGCCCTCTGCACTACAACGAAGGAACACCTTTACTCCCTCTTGGTTGAGTTTGTTCCTGATGAACTGTTTCGCCGCTACCCTGCTTGTAAACGGGATGATTTGCTCATCAATGCTGTAGTGCTCCGAAGGTGGCAACTGTAAAACACGTTCTTTGACAGCGTTTCGGAGTGGTCGCACTTTCCAAAATTTGTCAGCTGGTGAGTGCGGTGTTGTTGACTCAGTGACGTGTAGGGCGGACCTGACCTTGCAAAATCTATTCACGCTCATTGCTTCACAAATTGTAGGAATCTGTGTCGCTGGTTGCCAATACATGCGCGTGCGCGGAAATTTAAGGGTTCCCATTATAATCAGAACACCAAGGAACCTTTTTATCTCATCTGGAGTAGTCGCGAGGATCGTTCCTGTCGTTTCCATGACATAAATGTTTGTGCATCTTGCCATTTCTTCAAACACTTCCTCAGAAATGTACTTCAGAAAGTACTCAATGGGTTCGGCGACTGCAACAGGGTCATCGTACTCGCACTGGAACGTGGTGTCTGGCCGCACGAAGTCCTTCGCGGTCCACGAAACTCTAGTTTTCGCAGTGGACTCTCCATCGTTGTTGTCGTTTTCGTCCACCGGTGATGAAGGCCCGGCCGCAACATCTGGTTGGTTGTCCTGCGTTTTAAGTATATTCTTCAATATCACGAAAACTGGTTTGCAAGCACGAAGAAAATGGAATAACTGCTTACAGTTTGAGTCGGCTGCTGGTCGCCTTCCTCGTCGTCTGACAAACTGATGTCTGACGTATTCCCATCCGCTATTCTCATTAGCAGATTTTCAGCTGCTTCGTTTTTTATTCTCGTGCGATTCTTCGCATGGTCCGCCAGCTCTAAGTACAAAACAGCAAAATAATAGCCGTTTTGAGCACTTCTGCAGCACCACTAGCGAAATGGCAAGACATGTAGTGTTGTATGGGTAGCGGCACAATGTACACAAATGTGTACGCATAAAGTCAACTCCTCTTATCGCGACAAATTCGTTGTCCCAAAAGCTGATATTTAGTCAGGTTGTTAATAAACTTCTTCGGACCAGCTACCAACCATGCACAATAATTGCGAGATTGTGCCATTAGGTGAAAATTGTGTTTTTGTAACCCACTTACCAGAGCTGCCGTAGAACGAAGCGACATCCATTGCGGAACTTCTTCCTTCTTGTTTTTTTTTTAATTCTTTCAGTTAGATGGCGCCACATGTTAGTTCTCAAACTTGGCGCAGACGTGTGGCGCGCAATTCGAAGTCGCCAAAATGGCTGGCGGCCGCAAAAAAAAATTATGAAACTTTGCGTACACATTTGCGTACGCCGTGTCTGAAGGCGTTATTAGGAGCACTGAACAAGTTTTTTCTAGTCCAGTTATTTAACTTGAAGTGGCAGGAGAATCAATTGCGATGCGCTCGACAAGTGGGCAGAATTCAGGAAGGATTATTCACTGTTGAGAGGTGCCAAATAAAGAAAGCTTTCACTGTTAAAAAAAAAAAAAAAGAACACGCGGACAAGTAGCGGCCTTCCGCTGCGATCTCTGTAACAAGCGAGCGCGCCATGTTCAAATCAGCCAATGGTTGACAGATGTGTCGTTGACGTATGATTTTTGGACATATAACGTGATTTGTCGAGAGAAAAGAAAGCAATATTTAGCTGACTTTGATAATTTATGGTGAATTCCAGGCAGCGTTGTGTGCTACATTATTTGGCTCGCGTGCTGTTGGGAGCCATTGCGTTTTAACGAGCTGACACGAACGCCCTGCTTCGCTGCGTCATGCGCAGCTACACACTTCAGCCCTGCACCAAACCGAAACGGCGACACCGGTGACTTCACAAATGGGACTTGGAAATGAGGTTCCGCATGCCCCCTAAATTGAAACGGCAACTCACAAGTATGATCCACCACATTCGTCTTGGTGTGGCGTACACCAGACGTTACGCACATATCATCGGTCACACTGACACCGGTCCTAATTGATGTGATGTGCTCAAGTGTTTCTGGCACTGGGATGTGCCAGAAACACTTGAGCACATATTTTATGTCTGCCCGGCATACGCACGTGAACAAAAAACGCTGATTTTTTTTCTAGTGAACGATATCGCAGTAGGTCATTAACTGATGAGACCATGTTGGGCCCTTGGCCAGACACCAACAGTGCAATTGTGGTCATAAGAGCGGTTATAACCTTTTTGGAAGCAACTGGACTATATGCGCGGCTATAAAGTTTGTCTCAGCTAGAAAGAGTACTACATACTCACCTCTCTGTCCCACCATCGTCATCCATTAATCTTTCTTTTCCCCTTTCCCTTCCCCCAGTATATCGTAGCAGGCTAGAGCAAGCTATGGCTAGGCCGACCTCTCAGCCTTTCTGTAAATAAACCTATCTCTCTCTCTACTACCGATCAGCAGCGTTTTATGACCATGCTCAAAAAGTGTTGCAGGGCCCCTTTAAACGGCTCATGCGACACCTTTTCGACAGCCCTGTTAATATCTCTCGCAAAGAACTAGGCGTGGCCCGAGTCAACTTCAGTATGTAACGTGCTAGCGATTCCGCGGTATTGGAGTCTACATGGCTCTGAAAGATATTCGTCCAAGAAAAGGCGGTATTAAACGGTGGAAGCTTGGGCGGGTTGGTTGAACGATTGGAGGTAACAGAGCGCAAAAGAAGACGCGGACAAGAAAGGCTGACGCAGACACAGCGCTGACTTACAGCACTTTATTCCGTGGAAGAGAACGGTGAACATTTGTACATATGCCACATATGCGCTACCACCGAGGAAAGTGACAAAAACTTTTACTGAATCTTATACTCAAAGTTATATTTAGTGTTATACGTTTAGTGCAAACACGAAACTGCGCACAACGATATGTCAATCATGGCCTGTTTAGACATGAAATTTCACAGAGGCCATATTCCGTAGCAAGAAAAGCGAATGGGCTACCACTGTCGACAACCCATTTGTGTCAAAGTTTAAAACAAATAGTAGATTTTTTTTTGCTGTGTTGTTTTAGGAGACACATCGTTCAATACTTGCGGCTGAGTCAGAATTGTTAGTTCGAATCCATACCCGCCACAGTGGCCCTCATAGTGCTTATGGTGCTCGGTCGCTCAGCCGAAGGTCGCAGAACCGATTCCCGGCCGCACTTTCGACGGAGGTAAATCAATTGAAACGTGTACTTAGATTTACATGCACGTTAAACACTCAAGGTGGACGAAGTTTTCGGAGCCCTCTGCTGCGGCGTCCCTCTTAGTCATATCGTGGTTTTGGGGCGTTATAGCCCATTAAGGAAAAAAAAAATGTTTGCGTTAATAAAAACGCAGAATCCTTCATGGGCTCATGATGGCGAATGTCTTCATTAGATAATGATGTATACGGACGTTAGGTAGAGGTTTGTTTTTATTGTCGCCTATTCTTGTTTCTTCTTTATATCGTATTTTTACTTATGCGTACTGTGTCAACTTTACAAAGCTGACGTAAACACCCAGGATACGTCACGCCACTGTTTTAGTTTTTTTTTTTTTTGGAGGTAACACGTCGCAAGAAGAAGACGTGGACAGAAAAAGGGCGACGCACATGTATAGCGCCGACTTACAATGGTTTATAGAATGGAAGGAAAGAATGAATATTTATACATGTACGCGACGATAGCATATGTTCAAAGAAAGTAAAACCCGAGGCCAAAAGGCTCCTTGCTTCTCTTGAGTATGTAAAAAAAAATCGAGAAAGCTTAGCTCAGATTTCATTTCTGCTTCTAAAAACCAGAGTCCACCACGATAAATCAGTAATTAAGGTGTTCGGCTGCTGACCTGAATGTCGCAGATTCGATCTTGGCCACGGTTCGCATTTCGATATAAGCAAAATACTCGAGTCCCGTGCATGCTGTGCAATGTCGATGACCATTAAAAACATTAAATGGGTCCAAATTTCAAATCCCTTCACTATATACGTTGTTTCTCATAGTCATACATGCGTGGTTTTGGGACGTAAAAAAACAGATATTGGTAACACCCACAAAGACGACTGTCCACTTAGAGTAATTGTAACCAAAAAAGGGACCTGGCGGAGATCTGTTGCCATACTCTTTGCAAAGTGAGCTTAATCTGTTAACTGTCGGAGACCCTTATTTGGTAAAAGACTCGGACGCTGTAATCAGGTTTTTAAAAGAAGAGGGGAGGAGCCTACAAGCATTTTCTCTACATAGATGTTAAATATCTCTATCAATCACTACCACGTGACAATATATGTTAAAATGTGTAGAAGAACGCATTGACCGTTTTCTTTCCATAACGCCGCAGGCATACCACTTCCGGTGTTTATGAATTTGCTGACAAGGAAGGAAGGAAAATAGGAGGAAAAGAACGGCAGGGAGGTGAGCCAGCCTATAAGCAGCCGGTTTGCTACCCTGCGCATGGGAGGGGCAAATGAAAGATAGAGAGCAGAGAGGGAAGAGATTAACACAGCACATTCGGCAGCACCCGCGCGCACACTCAATGTATACCAAAAACCTATGTCGTGGGAAAATTGCCAGTACACACAAAAAAGTGGCGTTATATCATAGGGTCATGTTTGGCGCCTATCCTATATCTACCTCGCCCATAAAGATCAGAATATTTTATCTGACATCGATGTCTACGTATTTTGTGTGCATATACGTAGACATATCTTGATTTTCATTGATTGTCCGAAAGAGTCGCTTGAGCAAGCTGCAGAGAAACTCATTGCTTGCCGACGCACTTCGCTTACTGCGCTCACCGTATTGATGTGAATTGTATTGCATTAGAAAGCTTATGTTCTCCACTTTGTAATGACAGCTAGTATCGTTGCCCAGTCTGAAGCGGTATTGCATAGCAATGGAAACAGTGCAAGCAAAAACCACTGTTCTTGCTGTACAAGCCATCGTCGTACTGGCCGTGTGGCAAAACTGTTCAACATAACCAAATGAAATTTGCTGAGCGTCATAATGAAGCATTATTCAATGTTTCTAAGAAGAGATATAGCCAGTAAAGCAATTAATAAGTGATACAGGCTGCAATAAAAATGGGTGAAACAATGTAAGTTTATGAGTGAATGACTCTTTTTTTTTGTGCAGAACAACAATATCGAATGAATCTCCAGGCTACAATGTACCTAAGGTCTGCGCGAAGTTGTTTAACATTCTGGCGAACAGTTCAAGAATTATTACTACTTGAATTCGGCAATTTACGGCTCCGCATGTTTAGGCATTGCCGACGAAGTGACAAAACTATTCAAGCTGAAAATTTGAAATTTTAAGTATTCATGCAGCAAGTCTTTCTCTGGGTTTCTATTAAAATAAACTTGTCTTACGTCAATTAGTGAAATTGTAGGATAGAATGAATGAAGTCTATTTTTCTGCTTGCCAAGATCCGTACAAATTTACTTTTATTTTTCCTTTATAGGTCAATTCACAAGAAGCATGTTGCACGTTGGCAGGTCCGTGTCATGTCTTGTGATTACTAGTGCTAACTAACTTTACGAAGCCGTGCTTAAATCAACAAATTTTCAAGAAATAATAAATCTCGTAAATATATTTTAGTGGTGTCGCCATCTGTGAAGAAAAAAAAAAACTCAGAAGTTGTCTCACGTCAATTTCAAGGTTTGTCAAAAGTGACGCCGCTAAACATGACAGCCGGCGAAACACGTATGAGTTATTTCTCCAGAGTCCAGCGTTTAGCCCAGTGGCTAAAATCTAGTCGCTACGTCTTCAATGCACAATGTAACCCCTGAGGGGCTACTATAGATGAAAATAAAGAGAGGGAGTGACAGAAAGAAACAAGGAAACAAAGCGTATCGCATTCTTGACGACCAGGATAAGCTATTGTGCCGTTGATTTCAGGACCATCGTGGTTGCTCGCCTTTGTAACCAGGGGACAATAGAAGAATTTTTGAAGTACACAAAGAACTTGGCCTTGCTTTGAGACTCGTAGGACTTTACCTGGTAGTCTGCTTTCCCTTCGCGGAGAGGTGGCGCGTGTTTGGCAGTTTGTGTTCGACTATTTCACCTGACACCAGTTGAATGTTAGTACGACAATAGACCTTTTTCGAGAGGCTAGTTCGCATGCGAAGGGTGGGTGGCTTCTCACATGTCATATTTTTTTTTTGGGGGGGGGGGGAGGTCAGGAGGCTAAACAACTTCTATAAATGTTGCACAGGGAGGCGAAAGGTGCGAACTGAGGGGACCTGGCACCATTTGCAAATTGTCCCAAAAATACCAAGCCTACGTGATTTTTTTTACCGGTACGTGGCGGATAACTTCGCAGGCCACGGACCCCCAATATCGATTCCGGTGATCTCCACAGAGGCGATGTTCAGACTTCAAAAAAAAAAAAAAAAGGCCCGTTGACAAGTTTGTGAATAGTTTGCGAGCAAGTTTGTGGAAAACTGTCTTGCTCGCGTATGCGCAGTAACTAGTATCCGTGAGTTATCGAGCCATATTTCCCCGACTGCCTCGAAAAGTGCGGACTCACGGCTGCGCGAGCTCAAGCGTTCCAAGCCACGCTCAGCAAAACAAATGTTACACGTCCCGACGCCTTCTAAAGTTTGGAAACACCATTTTCAGTACATTGTCTTTTCGATAAAAGATGTAGTCGCTTGCGTAATAATTACACTCGCATAATGGTAACACATGTGTTGGTAATGATCGTTGCTTTTCGAAAACAATTGACGTGCCTGCCATTTGCTTGTTGTAGTGGGCGGCGGCTGATCTGGCAGAGGGCTACCAGGAATAAAGCTTGAAGTGCGCGAAATAGACGAGACGTGCACCATTTATCACTAGGAAAACTAAAGTTTATCAAAATAATCTGTTTGCTCATGTAGAGCATGTTATATCCTATTTTCTAGGCACCCTGTCTTCACTGACCAAAACACGCGACGTAGCTCATTTATACCATCTCAGTATCGGCGCAATCGGCCGCCATAGACATATAGAAAATCAGACGTTAGCAGAAAACAAAGACGTTTTCAAGCATGTCCTGTGAGGACAGTCATAAATATGTGAGTCACCTAATTCCCCCCCCCCCCCCCCCCCCCCCAAGAAAAAATGCGATACCCGGACCGGTTTTGCTGCTTCCACTCGCTGAGCCAAGGGTCTCAATCACCTAGCACACTGTCGAGACACTGAAGATGGTGAAAGCACAAAGGGGGTGGGAGAAAACAGATTTGAAATTAGAAAAAGAAATACTTGGAATCTTGGAGAAAAAAAAAAAGGGCTGTGCGCGAGTTTTCGAGATGTTCAACTCTGGTGTGTGTGGGTGCACGTCACGGTCCCATATTTCCAGGGAGAGAAAAGTCCATCTCTCGTATTGGCGAATAAACGAAACATTTCGAGCGAGGTAATTCATCTCTATACGGAGCTTCACCATATGATAACTGTTATCATGAGAAACGACGCAATCTGATTGAAGAGCAAGATATAAAAAGCGGAAAAATTTTGTGAGCCTTATATAAATATCAAGTATAACCATGCCAGTCCCCTTTGTGCTAACTCCACTAGTTATAATTCTGTAAGCTACACGTTATGCATATATATTTGTTCTATGTAAGTATACTTTTCTTGAAATAAGCTCGGCATGAAAATACATGATGTCTTTGGATTATTCTTAGAAGCAACTGAATTGAAACAAGGACGACCACGCGGGGAGGGCATGGCCTTATTTCGTTCTTTTGCTGATAGGCCTGCTTGCAAGAATAAACCTTTCTTCACTGGAAGAGCTTTTTTTTACTCTGCAACCGACCAGAACCTCGTACCTTTGATGTACTTCATACAAGTATTCTCTGTAAGGAGAATGCGAGTGAGCAGAATGAAGGCTACCACATATACTCGAAAATATATCATTTAAAATAAACAATATATATTATAACTATTCCTATACAGAGTGAACCTGACGGGCTTCTTTTTACTTCTGTGTATATTGTCCAGAACTATCGCCTTCAGCACTGTCCTCATTTGGGATTTTTTATTATTCTTTTTTCAATACCAAATAATTTTCTATCTAACGATTTAAAATAAATAAATATTATAAATTGAGGCTGGCCGGTGCTTGAAGAGTGCCTCTGCAGTGGTTAAAATACTCTGTACATTTTCTAGCCTTGATCACGAATATAATGAGTCTAGAGCAAATTGCGGGGAACACTTCGGAAAAGCAGAACGTGTACCTATGTTCTAATAATAACGTCAGCCCCGCTATCCAGCTGAGTCACGCACCTACACAGGCTGCTTGTGGTAGAGCCACGTGGTAGCAAGTTCCCTCGCCTTGCTATCAGCAGTTCTCCCGATCTTAAGAAATGGTGGTTCCCAATGAGAATCTAACCCCTCGATACTTTCACCAGCCCCTTCTCTCTGAGTCATATGGGACACTAGGACAAGCGTTCCTAATCGGGTCGTTAATTTTCATGATGGGGCGACATTTTTTCCTCCAGTCACCTTGGTCACCTCTTGTTCACAGACCGATTTCACGCTTCACGTTGCATTGTTCGCATTCTGGACACGAGGCTCCCTAAAGATATAGCAGCTGATAAGCTTCAAGCCGTCACCGAAAACCGGTCCCGTTTCAGTTGTTCGGAACATCTGCTTGTCGAATAAAACTTGGCACGACCTTCAAATGGTAACAATGGCGGGGTTAAATTGTCAAGTGACACGGTCGTGCCAGACTACAGATATTTACCAATGAAAATACGTTCCACTCACTCAGAGGGTAGGTGAACCGGACGCAGTTGCGATCTCCTTTAGTTGAGCTCGTTTGCACTTGGAGTACGGAGCAGTAGTTCGCTACATTGTCCCGGAAGGAGCACGGCACAACGTACGCGCCAGTCATCGCCTGCGCTCAGTGGTTGCTCGTGTCTTCGTGTGCCGGCCCGAATCAACGAGAGCCATCTCACATTCTTCGCGGTCATCGCCTCTTTGTGACATCGAAGAGCACCTTAGAGGTAAGTGACATTTTCCACTTGGAGCCCATCGTAGCGTTCATAAAATAAAACTTTTTGGCCAGAGTATTTTTCTGTGTCACTCGAGTGCAAGGAAACGCTTCTGTGGAATTTTCATTATTACAAAGTGACGTAGCTATCGCCTTGTTTCTTTCGTGGTCGTACCTTCACGTCGACTTCCGATGACGAGATTCCCCGAGGTTAAATAAACGAAGAAAAAGTCATGTCCGCTAAGGATACCAGTGAACAAATTCAATTGAGTCGACAACTATTCTAGAGGTAAATATGGGCGCAGCGAAAAGTGTACACAATTAGAACTGAAATTGCAGAGTTGAAAGGATGATTACGTGTTGAAGTTTTGGCGAGCTGGTTCGCCACAAGCGGACAGAGCGCCAGTCCTGCTGCGGCGATGTGCTCGGCCATTTATTCTCTGTCGTAATGCGCTGTATCAGTTTCAGTATGATTAGGTCATCGATGTAAACATACTTCCATTAAAGTTTTTGCCTTAGTGACCATTTAACATTTAACGCTTATAGAATCCATTCCTTAGAACCGAGGTTTCTTAGCAGTTTTAGCGCGCATATGTGTATAGTTTGTGCACGGAGAGACACTAAAGGCGCGAATGTTCATGCGCGCCTTACGTAGAGCTTTCATTCAACTTGTAGGTTCCAAGTTTATTCACCATGTGAGAGGTCCCATTTATGTATAAGGCAAAAAAAAAAAAACCCCTTGGCTGTGTGCGCGAGCGTTTTCGTGTTGCTATAATGAAGATACTAATTGAGCTGCCGTATGTTAGGCTCCAGTACAATAGATGCATGCGATGCATTACCACGTTTATGAACGCCTGGACTGTGTTTTTTGACAGGGCGACTATTCTGTTTACCAAAAGAAGATCATGTACAGGGCATTGCGTAAATTATAGTAATCTGCAAATAACCCTATCTTGTGGGAGCACATTTCAGGGCTTCACATGCTGTCCTCGACGACATTTAAATTTATTTTGTCGCGTTCGGTAGGACATGTGCCTCTATTTCTTTTCCGTGGGGTGAATATTTTGTCGCCACTATTTTGAATTTAGACGAAAACAGTACAGCAATGCCATTTCCTCCTTTTTGCTGGTTAATGGCAATTGAGAAGGGAGGTGGAACTTGAGATGCATTGTAGTGTTAGATGTTATTGTCTCTTTACTCGGACTCCTTGCCCCTAAAAGAAGTTAAGAATTACTGTTCGTGGTGTGTCTGGAATGCCCGGAGTGTAAGTATATTGCGTCGCCAATACGTTTCTAGAATCTTTGGAAAATGAGCGGGTTTCTTGCAAGTGGTTTGAACTCGTTTTCTTTTCCTTTGTAGCCACGAGATTACTCGATGCAATAATGCTTCACTTTCTTTTTCCTGCCTAATAATTTTCAACCAACCGTTTCAAATAATTTAGTAGTGCCCCTTTGAATTCGTCCCATTGGTTATTGAGTACGTAATGTCATCAGTCAATCAAGGTTTATTAAAGTACTGAAAACCTTCTGAAAACACGTGGTAATGAGCACTGGAGAAATCTTACTTGCCATGCATTACTCCCTTATATCTCGGAATTTATTGCTTTGTTTACGGACAACAGTTGCTGTGGCGCCGCTGGAGATTTCTAACGATATTGTAGTTCTGTCTTATGACCAATGATTTTGAATTGAATGCATTTGCGCAATCTGTGAAAAGTGTTTGAAGACAGTGCAGATTTTTTAAATATGAAAATTATGACCATCTAGCCCTTGTTATGGCTAGAAGATTCTTCTGCGCCACGCCTTTTTTGAATGCTTGTCCTGTGAACTTCCACTCTGACGTATGCAACAGCTGCATCAGCTGCGCACTCGATAACGCTAGGATCGGCGCTTTAAATTTCAATGGTTAATATCTCAAATTAGTTGCGTATTTTTGAATTCTTATAGGAATGCCAAAAACTCTCGCGTATGTTGCTCATGCCATAAATTGTAACGTATTACAACATGCAACCAACTGCCATAAGGTAATAATTAAAATTTTAATTACCAAGATCGTGTAGATGATCCGCCTCAAATAAACTTTAAGTGTAAAAGTTTTCTGACACGGCTGAGTGTACTTCAGCGAGGACGTCAATGGCCACACGGTTATAACGTTTTGAATTTTAAAGTTGTAGAACGTAAAAAAACCTTTTAGAGGGGTTGATGAAATTTTCAGATTTGCTTTATCACTTCTTGGTAGAACAAATTTGCTTTACTGTCCAGCTTCCAATGTGAATTGTTGCTTGGTCATTTGGCTGATTAATTACTAAGGCGGCCTTAAGGCAGCACTAAAGTGAAACAATAAATTGGCGTAGATTAACAAAATTTTCTCTGAAAACCTAATGTAAATCTGTACCTTGAAAGTGTACATGGCGTATTTCACCCACATTGTTCCGACGAAATTTCCAAAAAGTAAGAATTTTAGGTATATGGCCTCATCAGTGGGCGTTGTGCTTCATTATAGCTTTGCTCGGGCAAGTCAATATAGCTTTGCTCAGCAAGTCGTTTAAAACTTTGCTCAGACAAGTCATTCTGCGTTTTGTGAAGTACAAACTCGGAAAACGGATTCCTTGCACGTGGTTTAAACTCGTTTTCTCTTCCTTTGTAGCCACAAGATTGCTTGACGCAATAATGCTTCACTTTCTTTTTCCTGCCTAATAATTTTCAACCTACCATTTGCATTTCATAGTCAATTTAGTATTGACGCCTTCGAATTCGTCCAATCAGTTATTGAGTACATAATGTCATGAGTCAATCAAGGTTTATTAAGGTACTTAAAACCTCCGAAAACGCGCAGTGATGAGCACTGGAGAAATGTTACTTTCCCTGCATTACTACCGAATATCTCGGAATTGTATTGCTTTGCTTATAGACGACAACAGTGGCAGTGAAGCCACTCCAACTGCATATAGTTCTGTAGAGCTTGTCTACATCGCGATTTCGACACGCATGCTTATGACCATTGATTTCGAATCGAATGAATTTGCATAACCTGTGAAGGGTGTTTGAAGACAGTGCAGGTTTTTTTTTTATATGAAAAATATGACATTCCAGCCCATGTCACGCCTAGAAGACTCTTCTGCGCCACGCCTTTTTTAAAGCTTGTCCCGTGAACTTCCACTCTGACGTATGCAACAGCCGCATCAGCTGCGCACTTGATATCGCTAGGATCGTTGCCTTAAATTTTTATGGTTAATAACTCAAATTGGTTGCGTATTTTTGAATTCTTATGGGAATGCCATAAACTCTCACGTATGTTGCACATGCCTTGAATTGTAACGTATTACAACATGCAAAGAACTGCCTCAAGTTAGTAAATAAAAGTTTAATTAGGTTCGTGTAGATGAGCCATCTCAAATAAAATTTAAGTGCAAAAGTTTTCTGACACGGCTGAGTGTACTTCAGCGAGGACGTCAAATGCCACACTGTCATCATGTTTTGAATTTTAAAAATGTAGCAAGTAAAAAAAAAACCTTTCAGAGGTGTTGATTAAATTTTCCGATTTGCTTTATCACTTCTTGGTAGAACGAATATCCTTTACTGTCCAACAGAAAGTGTGAAATATTGCCTGGTCAATTGGCTGATTAATTACTAAGGTGGCCTTAATTCAGCACTAAAGTGAAACAATAAATTGGCGTAGATTCACAAAGTTTTCTCTGAAAACCTAATGTCAATCTGTACATTGAAAGCGTACATGGTGTATTTCACCCACATTGTTCTGACGAAATTTCTAAAGAATAAGTATGTTAAGTATATGGCCCCATCAGTGGGCGTTGTGCTTCATTATAGCTTTGCTCGGGCAAGTCAATATAGCTTTGCTCAGCAAGTCGTTTATAACTTTGCTCAGGCAAGTCATTCTGCGTTTTGTGAACTAGAAACTCGGAAAAGTTCAGGCTCAAGTGGTTAATATTAGTGTCAAGCAAGTCCTTTACAAATAGGCTGTCGGCAAAGAAGCCAAATACTTTTTTCCTTCATATTTTTTCCGCAATATATGTCACCTGCTTGACTTGACTCATGGCGTGTAGACAACTCTGTATGCAAGTTTTCTGCAACAAACAGAAATTTTCCAACTTCCGTTTCTCATGTGTATCAATTGCCTGCAGGAAATCAATGGATATGACTCCAGAGCGAAGGCAGGCCGAACAAGTCCACAACGCCAGGGTCAGCACGGTGCCCAGCCTGACAGTGTACACTTTCCCTTCGCGGTGGCAAGATTTCGACCCGAATTGCATTCGTCTGGTAACAAGAGCTGGCGACAGGGTCACCGCTGTTGCCTGTCTGATTGGCTTCATCAAGCGCTTCTGCGGGGCCCAATATTATAAGGTAAGCAAACATGTACCATCTAAATGTGGAAACAAAATGTTCAATAAAAAAAATGCCCAGACCTTTTCGAAAAGAATTGTGAGCATATGCGAATTCATTGCGTGGCGTCCGTAACAGCGTTTCGCACGTGAGAACCCAGCGTTAGAAGAATGATGTTGCCTTTTTATTTCTTACACTATGCACACAATAGCGCTATTCGCCACAGGTGGCGTTTTTCTGTCGCGAGAAACGTGGTATGCGTTTCGAGCTCTAGTAGTTAGCGTGCATAGTTAAAAGATACTATAAAGTGAACAAAACAAACAGCGTTCTCGGCTCGGCGTTCCAGAAAGGCGTCTCGAGCAAGCATTTCCGAATGTTCTTCAGAGGTGCCCTGCAAGCGAATGGTTGAGAGTGAGGCACCGGGAAGAGAGAAAGGGAACTGCCTGCGAGAGATAGTGCAGCAAAACACTGCACCTACCCTCTCCTACACTCTCTCGCACCACATGCCCCGGTTCCTAAGGGAGAAACAAAGCGCGCGCCCGAAGCTGTTGCTATGGCAGAGGGAGAGCCGTGCATCCCACCGAATGCCTGACATAGCCCAATTTAGAAATGAATTCGCATTGAAAAAAAATTGCCCGCAGCTTCCCTCGGGGGAACACTGAGGAGGATGCGGAGCATATAATTGGTTAAAGGGGTGTTAAAGTGCGACTTACTTGGGTCGATGGCTAAATTGGTTAACGTGATTGTGAAATGGGGTGTTAAATTGCGACTTACTTGGGTCGCTGGCTAAATTGGTTAACGTGGTTGCAGGAGGGGTGTTAAATGAGTGAACACGTACGACACGTATGCGAAAGTGCGGTGTTTATTTATTGCGACTAACTTTGAGCGGTTCCGCCAACACTTTGGCCGGCGCTGGTCGAAGGGACGTCGATCATTGCGACCTCGGACGTCGACGCGCCGTACAAGCCAACCGACAAGCGGCAACTGAGCGAGCGAGCACCGACCTTGAGTATATATACAGCGCGACGGCGCATGCACTGTCAGCTGTCGAATGTTCTAGATGGGGGAGAAGCGCAACGGCGCATGCGCGCGCGTCAGCTGCCCATGTTCTCAAAGCGCGACGGCGCATGCGCGCGCGTCAGCTGCCGATGTTCTCGAAGCGTGACGGCGCATGCGCGCTACATTATACAGCTAGCGAATGTTCGTGAAGAGGAGAAGCGCACGCGGTGTGTAGAGGAGGAAGGGTGCACAGATGGTGGAGGAGTGAAGCGCGTGCGGTGTGTAGAGGAGGAAGGGATGCACAGATGGTGGAAGAAGGAGGAGGAAGCTTGCGGACGGCGCCGCACTACAAGCCTCGAGTATTGGATGCTCCGCATCTAGAAGACGATATCTGTAGTTTATTGCTTTGAAGAATGAATCGCAACTACAGACTCCAACAGTAGCTAAACAAATCGTGGAGCTTGAGGTAGTGGGTGGTGTGGTCGCTTATTCATTAGGACTACGTCTCTCTCGACTGCACTCCAAGTGATGTAGGCTAGTACTAGTTGCCCTTCGAGCAAATAAGGTGTCAACATTTCAATGTTGGAGCCGACATGAGCTAGTTGCATAAGAATGGCAACAGACCCTTGGTGCTAAACTTGCCCGATCACTCATAATTACAAAAAACAAAATGGTTGCTGTTCAACGAACATCAAACCAACTTCTCCAAGCTAATACCATTAGTGTTTAATATTGTTTGCCACAAGAAAAAGTGAATAACTAAATGAATAAATGTTTATTTCTGGCCAAACGTAATCTCATTTTGTGCGGTATGAAAAGTCAGGGGGTCTGTTATGTATTTAGATCAGCTGATATGAAAGCGAAAGCCAATTTCTTTATTTTTTTTCTTCAAAATCGATGCACTGAATCTCCAATGCCTCACTTCGAAAGCTTTCTGCAACACTAACATGATTTTGATAGGCCTCGAAGATTGGTGCATTGCAATGATCTGGGCCTCTGTTTGTAGTGCACTTTCTGTAAGATGGACCCATCTCATCACTGAATTCACGTTATGTCACATCATGACGATGTCGCAGATTTAGAGGGCCTGCGATACGATGATGAGGTCATATGGAGGCTTCATCACATCATGATCTCTTGGATCATTCTCTTTCGACAATTTTCGCATCTAACGAGGAATCCCAGGTTACATTGTTATTAACTTGAAAAAACACTTTGATCGGAACAATTGTGAGTCTGCTGCCTGAACACATACCTGACGTCAAAAAGTATATTGGGGCATGTGGTGGACTACTTGATTAATGGAGAGAAGATGTAGGAATGATCAGATCTAGGGAAGAAGCTCACTACTGGACGTGACAGCCCGTGCAAAGAGGAGACAAAAGGATTTATTTAGTGCAAAGTACATGAAAGCAGCGATGCAATATTGCACACAAATATTAACATACCAGGCAATCTTACCCGAGTGTGCTAAAAGTGATGGGAATCAATCTTTACACCAGCTGAGGTAAAAGTTCCTGTGGCATCGACCTTTTCCGCAAACAGCTGGTTGAATAAGGCCTGTAAGGCATGACGCCGACAGTTAATTGGACTGATTTGTTCTTTAAGCTACGCATGGAGTAGAGTATGGGAGAGGAACATCCTGCTCAAAAATGTCGTTTCGTTGGCCCATCAGGTTTTGGAAGGCTCTGACGAGGATGGTCTGTGGCTGGAACCAGTGAAGATCGACAGGAGGGTGCTTAGCCAGCAGCCGTGGATAAGAATGACTGGACCAGAACCTCCTGCCACCATGGACGATGTCTACGTGCTGTTCGGGGTGCTGCTGTGCAACCTGCATTCCGAGGCCGGCACCATCTTCAACCGTGATTGGTTCCAGAGCCGAGTAAACGACCTTGTCCAGCTGTTTCCTGGGGTTTCGGTGCTCCCAGCAGTCCCGCCATACAGCGTGTCCCAGGCAGACGCACTCTCTGCATTTGGAAAACAGTGGCCTTTCACCACAACAGAGATCCTCTGCACTATCATAGAAGGTCGTTTCCAGGTAGGTACAGTTCGATGCTGTTCAGCGATAGAATGAACCTTCTTGCGCCACATGGACCCATGAATTAGGCTCATAAACACAATCAGGATTGCTATTAATATTCAAGAATGATATGAAAGAATCTATTTTGATTTATAGTCAAACTTCTAATCAGACTTATCTCTTGAAAACTCGCAACTAACTGTGTTATTAGTATAACTGCAACGCAGTTCTTCAAATGTAACAGCAAAAATGCTGGTCGAAATAACGAATAGTAAACTAGGAGATTTCTTATCACCATTCGATTACACACAGCAGGGACCATGCTTTCTATAAGTTTAGAAAATGTAAAGTTGTGATCCTGTTGGACCGAGTTATTTGCACCCTTTGAAAGTGTTTTTGCCACGAACCCACTACACCGTGAATTTTCCTTTAATGATCTTCCTCTTACTCACTTATTTGACCTCCCCCTTTCTCCTTGCCCATCATGCAGGGACCAATGAAGCGTCTCCAAGAATATGTGTGCGCACAGTGGAGAATCGCCGAGATTGTTCGGGAAGTACAAGTAAGCGTAGCCTGATCCTCGTGGAGTACAACCTGCTGAGGATTCGATGCAATTGCCTGCAAGTTACGGCACCCATGGTTCCTGCGGTGCTACAGACCCTGCAAGCCGCGACAAACCAGGTTCCAGCTGCGCAGGGAGCTCTGCAGTGCAAAGATTATACGAAATAAACACTTGTTTTACAGATAAATATTTTATGAGATCACAACACGTGGGTCATGTGTGGCGCTGTAGAAGTTTGCCGCCGCTGGTTTCTGTAACCACTATAGCACGCAGTAGGAAAACAGAACATCAGTAAATAAAAAACACCGAGGACACAGTGGAGCTCGCCCCCGGCCTGATGTGTTCCAGCTCAATATTGTACAACTGAATCAAGCCAAATTTATTTTCTTTATTTTCGATGAAACTTTACTCAAGGGGGGATAATATGAATATATTAGAATACACAACACGCATAACAGAAAAATTACTATGGCCGTCGAGCGCTGGTGTAACACATAACGTATTAATATGCCTTCATAATAAGCAAGGTTTCCACCCTTTCTAACCATAAAAAAAAACACATTCATTTGCTCCTACTACCTCGAGGAACCTTGACATACTTTGTATAAAATACTGTATTGCTGGTCTCCCGTCAGGCAGCCATTCTAGAGCGCCATATACTGTGAAATGAACTGATCATGATTAAATCAAAGGCGGTAATTCATGATCATGCTCAGTTGCTAAATATCCGACCCCATGAGGACCTAACAGAAATCTGTAAAACCTTCAATAAGAATATCCCCTTCAGGCGCGAATTAAATCTGACGTAGCGAAAAAAAAATTTTGTTCAGATTATGAATACATAACGCTATTAAAGAAGGAATCCACAAGAAATTCAGAAAAAAATTCATTGGTTCAATTTTTCAATGGCGTCCACATATGTGGACATTGCGCCTCAAAGCAGTCATATTGTCACGTGACCGTTACCCAAGCGCGCGCACGAAGACGCAGGGAAAGGAAGACGACGAAGGTGCGCCATGGCTTGTGCGTGGGTTTTTCGCCATACTGCCTGTTGTATAGGCTCTAGTAAATACATATTTTACATCTCGCTTTCCTTGTTGCAATACCCATGAACGGTGGAGAAGAAGAAAACAAACGCTTTTATTTCGGAGGCTCGCAAATAATCATTGCAGGAACACTGCTTAGGAAGTCTTTTCCGCAAAAATAATCAGAAAGAGTCTATTTGGTATGAAACAAATAAAAACAGTCGTTCTGAGATGTCAGACAAAGGAAAATGTTGCATTTCCTGCAGCGGACACGGCTTTTGGATGTGCATTCCTCTCTCCGGCAGCGTTGTGCGTTAGCCATGTTTACTTGCTGCGGCCAATGATTAATCCCATCATAGCGAACAGTGCTGACTGGTAGTGGTGAAGCATTGGGTACCTTCTTTTTCACTGTTCGGGAGTTGTCATTGCTCGGACGTCCACGCTTCTTTTGTGGCTTATTGCTGTTCAGCAGGCAATTCGCGACGTCTGTTTGGAACGCCATCATGTCCAGTGTCTCTTTTCTTAGTAGCCCTGCTTTATTGGCATCCCTTAAGTATTCAAGCCAACTGTTGGAGAGCGCAAAAGATGCAAAATGGGAAATCACTCTCACAGGCCACTTTTTCGTTCGCGTCCGCATTGGGTAGAGGGACATGATGAAGTCTAGTTTGTCTACTCCACCCATGTATTTGTTGTAGTCCAGGACTACCTCTGGACAGTCAATGTCAACGTGGACCTTTTGGGATTCGCTCCATCTTCTCACGGTGCCAATATTTCCAACTCCAAGGTGGGTAGAAGCCATGTTGACGGTCCCGTTGTCTTGCCAACGAACAAGGACAACTTCGTCGTTCTGGGAAACCCGCTCATCATAGCTTCCCCGTCCTTCTTTCTTCATTTCCTTGTCTGTTTTCATGACGCATCCTGCCAAGCGGTTTCCCCTAATTGTGCCACTAGCCAAAATGCCGATCTTTTTTAACTCAAGAAAGAGCTTCACGGACGTAAAATAATTGTCCATGTAGCACTTGATGTTCTGTGCCTTCGGGAGGCTTTCAACAAGGCGCATTACGACGGAGCCACCAAGGCCAAGATGTGCATGTTCTTTGCTCACTCCCGTTCCCTTCCCTTGGTAAAACTCAAAGTCATGTGCAAGACCGTCAAAACTGCAGCGTACAAAAACCTTCACGCCTTCTGGGTTCGGTTTTCCTTTCACAAATTGCTTTGCAGCAATGCGTCCTGTGAACGGCACCATCTGTTCATCGATGCTATTCTGTTCCAAGGGAACAAGCTGTAAGCAGCGGCTTCTGACAGCTTCTAGCAACGGCCTAACTTTCCAAAATTTGTCTTGGCTGTTCGGG
Organism: Rhipicephalus microplus; assembly: GCF_043290135.1. NCBI lineage: Eukaryota > Metazoa > Arthropoda > Arachnida > Ixodida > Ixodidae > Rhipicephalus > Rhipicephalus microplus. The sequence goes on from NC_134704.1 coordinate 69,462,623, forward strand.
TCCCGTTCTTCATTAGCGTCGCTTATGTGGAGAGCGCCTCTGATTTTGAAGAATCGCTTCACGCCCATCGAATCGGCTATTGCGGGAATCCTCGTTGCAGTTTGCCAATACATTCTGACGCGTGGGTATTTCAGAACACCCATCAGCATGAGCATTCCAAAAAATATTTTGATCTCTTCTTTTGTAGTGGCTAATACGGCACCGTTTCTTTGCAGGACATACCTGTTTGTGAATTCAGCAAGGTCTTCAAATATCTGTTCGGTGAAATACTTGCTAAAATACACAAGTGGCTGCTGGCATGTCGAGGCTACTTCAGGATTGTAGTGGCAGTCAACATCACTTGGAGCAAAATCTTTCTTCACCCATTTGAACTCAGCCTTCGTAGATGCCGCAGGTGCGTTCGAGCTGACCGTGGCGTCTGGTCGTGCAGGCAGTGCAGCTGTGGTCGTGGATGCGGTCACCTGACCATTGGCAGGCTGAAACAAACAGCGTAAATTAGGGTCAAAGTACCTTTAGACAGTTTGGTGCCATATGTTTCCCGAGAACACAAAATAATGTCTCACAATCTCGAGCAAACTTACTATGTTTTCTTCATTTTCTGCTTCCAATTCGTCATCTGAAAAGTCGCCATCTGAGATATCTCCATTTGATATTCTCATGAGGATTTCTTCTGCTGTCGCATCATCAACTTTCTGACGTTTTGAAGCATGATCTTCAAGTCCTGGAGACAAAAAATCACACATAACCATCATATCTGCGCACACGGTGCGAAATGGCTGCCCTGCAACAAAGGCAGCACTAAGGCGCAATGTCCACGATCGTGGACGCGGTATTTTACGCACCCTTTTTGACGTTATAAATAGTTTCTAGTTGCAAAAGTCTTGTTTATTGGCATGAGGTATCTCTTAGCTCTTACTGACAAGTGCATAATTTCATGCCACCTCGAATGAAACATAGCAAGGGCTTGAAAAGTGAGAGCCACTTACGTGCGCCGCCGTAAAACGTGGAGGCGTCCATCTTTGAGAGTTGTTTTTGTAGTTATTTTGTGTCAGCTGCGGCAGATGGCGCCACGGGTCGCTGCAGCAACATGTAGTGATAGAGAGAGCACTGGTTGCGCGCGAGATTCAAAGTAAATTTCGAGATATTGAGCTGTGAAGTTGGCGTCCACAAATGTGGACGCTGCGCCTGAAGGGGATATAATAACAACACTCCTCATGGAAGGTTCTTACAGAAAGTGTTGCACTGTGTAATTTTAAAAGAGAACGTCAGGCAGCGGTAAAGAAAGATGTCACGTGCGCTTCCTGACCTTACGACTTTTTTTTTCTTCGAATGCGCGGCTTTGTCAGTGTGATTGCGCGCGCTCGCGTGGTGAAGTCTCGGCCTACCGCAGCGATCTCTGTAACGACTGAGTGCGACATGTTGAAATCAGCCAATGGCTGATAGTTGAGGTTTTTACGATTAATTTTTGAGCGTCTTCGGTGATTTGTAGAGAGAAGAGAAAACAATTTTCACCTGACTTTGACGGCGCCTTCGACGACGAAGCGCGACGTTGTGCGACATATGCTTCGCAATTAAAATGACGAGAGAGGAGTAAAGCTGGGAGGAGGTTCTTTCGCTCAGATGACGATACTAATCAAGATCTTGAGCAAAGTACATAAAACGAACCAACCCAACTCCCCTAACATCACTCTAAAAAAAAAACGAAGACAGCGAAGGAACCGGACAAGAGAAGTGCTCCAAAGATATACCATTAAATTTATAATAAAGAATGCCTTCACACAAATGACCGAGTAGCCTATACGCAAACAGGCTGTCTATGCGGTGTGTCACGTTGCACAATAGTTAGCCCAAAGCCAATAAATGTATCAGGGTGGTACAACAGCCCATTTGCATGCCTCGATAGACCAGAATATCCTGGGGAAAACAAGACCACTTCGCTACAACACAAAGTGACGTGCGGGTAGCATATAGCATGGTTCTGGCTACGTGAGCGCGTCATGATTGACTCATTGTTTTTGGGAATAAAGAGAAACTATTAATGCACACTTTCACCGAAATCGCGATGTACGGGAACCTCCAATCGCCGGTTGCTTCTGCAACAGTTAATCGCGCTCGTCTCCATTCTTATAGCATCTGCCCTTCTCGTTTGCACGGCCGTTAGTTATTCCTAGGATCGCTTTCAGTCATATTTATTGTTCTTCCAACACCAATTTTCCACAAAAGTTCGCATCAAAAAAAAAAAAAAAAGACGACGCACAGCGCTGACTAACAACTGTTTATACAATGGAATGGAAGCATAAACGTTTAGATATACAGGCGCGCGAACACCAGGCAAAATGACATTATTATAAACTCGGCTATTACTAAATATTGCTTATTTTAAATATTTTCATGGTACCATATTTCTCAATACGTAAGTATAAGTGGAAAATTTAAAGCAGTCCGGTTGGTTCGAAAACTTGAAGTGTCATGTGCTATTCCTGGCCGATACCGATTTCGCCGCAAATCCGTGGAAACAACGGCCTTTTGAAAGACACAAAGAAACTCAACGTGACGATAACAAGGAGTGGTAGCGTAAGCACGCCATGCCTGCTACTTTCAGCAAAAAAAAAAAATTAAACGAGAAAAAAAAACGGCCTCGTGGTCCGCCTAAATGTGCTCCTACGGCGAACAGGATGTGCTTCACTGCAATACAGTGGTCCACCACGAAATTTATATAGCTTGCTTCTCTCAACATCAGCGCACCATGATTTATTCATTGCTTCTTGAAAAAAAAATTGGCAGATTCACGTACAGAGGGAATCGATGGTATATATGCGAAGCATGAATAAGAAATGTTGATTTGTCACTTTAAAATCAGCAAAACGTTACGAAGAGCAGGGGGGGGGGGAGGTAAGTGATGCGATACATGACTTCCGTGCCATGATTAATATGTTTGGATGTGTCCTTCACTTTCGTCATTTATTCACGTCACGTGGTACCAAATTTATTATACGTGGGCCTAGCGAAACGGATGCGAGCATGCTATCAGCATGGTATGTCGTCATGTTCCTAAATGACACGCGTGGCAGGATTATCATGTTTCCACCAGTCGTATATTTTGTCATCCATTCAAATCACGTAACACCAAATTGTAATACCATTATCGAAAGGGCCAGGAGAGCTGAAAGTCGTAAACAGCTAGATTGATAGATACGCTCAATGTCGCCGAAGTTCGCTAAGAAATGCTTTGCCTAGAAAAAAAAAAGACATGGGTGATCTTTGCGTTTTAAAAATCACAATAAAGTAAAATAAAACGTACGTCTCCCTACAGAATGTACATGGATAAATAACAGAGCTTATACTCTTGTAAAATGTATGTTGGTGTTTGACAGATAAAGCATGATTTAACGTAAATGCATCCACGTTGATGCTTAGAGATACATCTCCATCCAGACGACTAACGTTCATGATTGAGCATGTCCTTGCGTTCATGGGTGCCTGGGATACCTGTAGTGAGAGTTCGAACCAAAGAAAGCGTGACGGACTGCACGCCATACTTTGCCGAAAATCACCTACTAACGCCATCTTTGAGGTAATGAAGGGCGCTACCCATTTAGAGGGAAATGCACCACGCGTTATGTCTTCTCTGTTGAGCAGTCATAATTCTTCGCGGGGTGAGCGTAAGCGGCGAATGATGAGTTACATCCAGAAGAATCAGGCGCCTTGATCTATGCGCTGCAGAGCTATTTTATGTGTTAATGCTTTGACGAAATTAACGTCTCCTATTGAGAACGCGTCGAATGGGACAGATGCGTAGAAATGGAGCCTGGATGAACTAATCGTGGATGTTACGGTAATCATGCATTACTGCACTTTACCAAGATCGATGTGAGAGGGCAGTGGTAGATATAAAAGGAATCGTTTTAAATGCTAGAATATATGTAACCATGGCCAAGTGGATAGCCTGCCCAGAAACTGTAGTAGCCGACTAATATGTCGTGAATTAAATTCCCATTGACGAACTTTTTTTCTCTCTCTCTTTCGATCATGTGTGTTTTTCGAACATCAATTCTGTGACGGAAGTACGTCAACGAAGTCTTGGTAAAGCCCCACATAAAACACTTTCTCGATTAACGAATATAATAAAAGACATTTTGGTGGAATTTGCGATGGGGGCGAACCTCCGATTGTCGGTTGCTCCAGCCATTCTCGCACTTGACTGCTCGCGGCATTCTTGTCTGCAACGCCTGCTACGAAAACTTGAAAGATTGACAGGTTCGGTCAACCTGTATTCCTTCAAACACGCATCACAAACTTCATCCCACAGATATTTATTTAAGTTGTTTGTATTACCAGAAACAATGTGCGAATGATTGCATGATGACGGGCTGACGCTGAGAGGAGCAGACAACATTCTGCCCGCGTGTCACTGCTGTGCTGCAGTGAAGATGTCTTGTTTTTCGCGAGTGCGTAATTAGGTTAATCATGACACGGGTGTGCGGCTAAACTGAGATGAAGCCTTGCTGGAATACACAATCCTTGGAGCCAAAAATGAGCTGGCAGCTTAAACAAACTGAAGTTCCTCGCGTCGTTCCTATTTCTATTTCCGTTATATCGAAACTTCGCTTATTCGAAGATTTCTCACGTTCCCAGTGACTTCGAGATAACGAGATCTTTACTGTACCAATCGTGTGAATGAGAGAAGACTCGTCACTCAGCTTATGTCAACAGTCCTCGCCAAATACCAGCATCGAAGCTCACCCGGAATTTACCAACTACAGTGAGTTCAGAAGAATATCATTAAATTCAGGGTTATTTGGAATCCAGCAACATTATAACTTTCGACGTTATGAGCAGTGAACAAGTGTTTATGGTCTACTTGAAGCGGCAGGCGAATAAATTGCGATAGGTTTCTATCTGGGGAGAAATAAAAAAAGGGCTACTTAATGCTAAAAGAAAATGCCAAAGAAAGGTTTCACTGAAAAAAACAGCTCAGTCATATTTATACGGTGATCCAACGTCTAGGCACACATGCACCTCTACAGGGTGAGGCCAACAGAGAGCACCTATTTAAAAGCTCCATAATACTTTTTCAGGGGACAATATCCCGAGTTGGTTCTTGAGATGAAGCATCAAGATGTTCAGGCTATTTCTTATTAAAAAATGAACGCCCCTTAAAGAGACGCTGCGACACTTTTGGACAGCTTTATTATATCTCCCGCAAAGAACCATGGCAGGAGACATCTTCCGCAAAATAAATAGAATGCTGCGCTGTAGTTTATGTGTGTCTTAGTTCAATCATATTTCCATTGAGAGAAAGATCTCTTACTTTTTTCTTTAAATTAATAAAATCTTTGGAGCGTGCTTATCACTTCTCTTAGTCCAGTTTCACTAAATAATAAATATATGTTGTGGAACGACGTAAACTGCTACAAGAGATAAATATTCAAAGAAGAAAGCTGGATAAGTTTTCGATTCGGATACACATAAAAAAAACTCTGCAGGCACCTTTGCAATAAGTACTTATATTACAATTTTGTAAGCTATAACTATATGGGTTCCGTAAAAATGTCAGTTTCTGCACCTGGACAGTTTTCTGCACCTGGTGCTCAGAACCTGTTACAGAAGGGTTCTCAGCACACTGGACACCCAGACATGGCGGTTACCATGGCTTTTTATCTCATTATGTTGGGTAAGGGTAAGGAAGTACACGCAGTCGTTCGGTCCCCGTGTTCTTTGTGTCCCCCTCCCCCAATCTTTTTTTTATTTTCACCAGCCGCGCCAAAGGTGTACGGAGAGGATCGCGAAGAGCACCATCACTAATCTGATGCTGCAGTTTCCTGCTCCGCGTGTTCGTGTGCACACACTGTCTAAACCCCAGACATGGCGGCCACGCTGACGGTGATGCACGCAGCACACAATGTAAAAGCTTTGAGCAAATTGTGGGACACATTTTGGGAAAGAAGAGAAGGGTGACCTATTTTCGAATAAATACGGTAGCACTAGTATCCTGCTAAGTCATGCCTCTACCTGGGCTGCAAGGCAACAGTAGGGAGTTTTAGTGCTGGGTACGCATTCTCTTGGGGCATTGCGGGCTTGGGAGCGCGTGGCGTTGCGTGCCCAACCCCCACCTAACCGGAATGCCTTTTAGTTGGCGCCTCCGTGGCACGCACGCAAACGCAAGCCGCACGAAGTTCACACGCACTCGCAGAGACATAGCGTCTTGTCGCGTAAGTATTATTTAAGTCTTTTTATGATTTAAAATGTTAACTTAAACATACATAGTGATCAGTACACATTTTTATTGTGTACAGTAATCTGGTATATGCGAAAAAGTGAAAAATACAAGGGTACTGTAAAGACAGTGTCGACATCTTTGACACGTCGTGCAACCACAGTCATGAACATGTTAGCTTACGCGTAATGTTTTTGAGGTGAAAATGAATAAAAAGGTTACTAATTTGTAATATTGTCGCTGCGCAGTTTTTGCACCAGATGTAGAATGCACGATGTTTCTGCAATAACAAAGTTGTGGTTGTCTGTTTCACTATGGCTGCGCTAGATGGCGCCACCTATTCAGCTGGTCGGGGGCTGGCATATGCTTTTTAGTTTCTATGTTTCAGGCCATTCTAGCTTTGGAAATCTGGCCAAAACCATGTAATCGCTATAAGTGCTCGCACTTTGGCTTATTTTAACTCGACGGCTAGAGTATCCGCAGTGCGCATACAGTGAGCTCTTGCGAAGGTGGACCACGCGGATGCATGGCCCCATCGCCCCAGCGATCTTGCGATGCATCTGTTTGGGGTTTCGCGCATGCGCCATACCGCCGCCCCAACGTCCTGCGTACGCAAGCTGCTTGGGTACCCAGCACTAAAACTCCCTATTAAGCTACAACACAGCGTGGTTGCAAATTTTCTTTTCTGACTACTGTCAAATCTCCCGCATTTAGAAAATAGATGTTCCACATGAGGACCTAGCCCCTTCTTACTTTCACCAGCCTGTAAGTAATAAATCACACTACGACAAGCGTTGCTAATCGGGCAGTTAGTTTCCATGTGAGGTGACAGTTTTTATTCTCTCGCCTGACTCTTCCTCACAGACTGATTTCGCGCTTCATGTTCAATCCTTCACACCCAAAACAAGAGGTTTTGTCGAAATTTAGTAGCTTCAATTCTCCAACAGGAAACTCTCACGTTTCTAAGAATTTGTAGAAACATCGATACCAAAGAAAACTGAAAAAAAAAGGACCCTTGAATGCGAACACTATATCTCCTTCGGCGTGTTCAAGTGCAGAGTTCACATTTGTTTGAAAACACTGTCAGGTGCACATGGACGGTGACACTTCCCAAACTGGGCCCCGCCGCGGTGGTCTAGTGGCTAAGGTACTCGGCTGCTGACCCGCAGGTCGCGGGTTCGAATCCCAGCTGCGGCGGCTGCATTTCCGATGGAGGCGGAAATGTTGTAGGCCCGTGTGCTCAGATCTGGGTGCACGTTAAAGAACCCCAGGTGGTCGAAATTTCCGGAGCCCTCCACTACGGCGTCTCTCATAATCATATGGTGGTTTTGGGACGTTAAACCCTACATATCAATCAAATCAACTTCCCAAACTGGTCATTGTTTGCTGTCGGTCAAAGGCCACGTGGCAGCCAACCAGGTTATTTTTATAGGCGGATTGATCCTTTGATGGATTAATATTTGGGGTTTAACGTGCCATAACCACCATATGATTACGAGAGATGCCGTTGAGGAGAGCTCCGGGAAGTGCGACCACCCGGGGTTCTTTAACGTGCATCGAAATCTGAGCACATGAACTTACATCATTTTCGCCTATATCGAAGTTGGAGCCGCCTCAACCGAGATTTGATCCTGCGACCTGCGGGTCAGTAGCCGAGTACCTTATCCACTAGACTATACTGCGGCGGGGCGTTTCCTTTCGGCCGGTCTCCCACCTATGAGAGCACATGAGTCACCAAGAGGACTGTACCCCCCCCCCCCCCCTTTAACTCGCTCGCTAGATCTCCCTCGCCGTGACTAATATGGCCCCCTACAACCTACAAGATGAAAGCGTTGCAAATATGCTATTAGTTTCCATGAGGGGGTGCTTTGCTTTACTGCACTGAAAAAAATATTTTGTCCACTGACCCCTTTCACACATCCTGTGCAGTTCTCGGAATCGCATACAAAGGGTTGGTGAAAAGTGGTACCTGATAACCTGTACGCTGCAGCATGAAACCAGTCTTGCTTGTGGTGTCTCGAAAAACTGCTTGACGAAAAAGGTTAAACATGGCCTGTGAATGGTAACAATAGGTTGCAGTGCTCGACTGATGGCTGGGTTAAGAAGACACGTGCCACTACAGAAATTGGCCAATGAGAAGACGTCCCCATCGGTCAGAGGGTAGATGAGCAGGAAGAAGTTTCGACTTCGTTCAGTTGAGTCGGCTAGCACTTCGAGTAAGGAGCAGCAGTGAACTACAGTGTCGCCGAAAGAGGAAGGGGGACGACAAAACCTAAGCCCCTGTCATCGTGTGCACGCAGTGGTTGCTCGTGTCCGGGAATAAGACGAGTGTCTTCTCACGTTCTTCGCTTGACTACGTCTGACGTCTCTTCGCCACATCGAACAGCGCTTTATAGCGGTAAGTGAAATTTCCTATTTTTGCAGCCCGTCATAGAGTTTTTTAAGTAAGACATTCAGGCCGCCATCTTTCTCGATATTACTCGAATGTGCACATAAAGGCTTCCGCAGAACTGCTGGGTACGTGCGTGGCCGTGGGTCAAATCTTTTTTTTTTTAATTTCAGGGTTGTTCATTTCCCCGTCATAGTTTGTAGAACAAATCTACCGGAAGTGAGTTCGTAAACCTACACATATTAGTCTCTTCAGGAAAGGGAAGTTTCTTACTATGAGAATAGTTGACGCTCACAGAATCCATTTTTGATGCCCACCACGGAACGACACCGACATTTATTGGCGCTTTTAGCACGCCTATCGTTTGTCCAAGGTCACTGAAAGCGGGCATATTTATGCACACGTTACGTAGCTCTTTGATAAAAATTCTATCTCGAAGGTTTTTTTTTTCGCCAAGTCACGTCCCATTTGTGTAGTAGCCAACACACCTCGCCAGCGGGTGCGAGAATTTTCATGTTGCTATATTGAAGGTATACCAAATGCCCTGCCGGATGTGTTAGGCTTCAGTGCGTGCTGCATTTTATGTGTTATCACTTTTGTGAATGCATCTGCTGTTCACAATTCATGTTTACTGCAGTATTATTATGTTTATGCAGCTTTATCTGTTTTTTTTCTTCTTTGGGGTGACAACATCGGTGGAAGCAATATTTCTTTATCTTTCCTCTTGTCTATCAATTTTTACCCTACCGTTTGCGTTTCCTTGTCAATTGAGTAATAACGCCTTCCTATTCCTCTTCTCAGTTATTACGTACGTGATGTCATCAGTCAGTCAAGGTTTATTAAGGTGTTCCACACTAAACGTTGTAAATGAACTAGTGTTTCATATATCCATGGCTCTGAAACCCTTCCAAGAACACGCGGTGATGAACACTGGACAAAGTTCACTTTCCCTTTATTGCTCCCAACTATCTCAGAATTTCATTGCTTTATTTACGGACAACAGTGGCTGTGGAGCTGCTGCAGGTTTTTAACAGTATTTTAGTTATGTATAGTTTGTTAACATCACGATTCCACGATGCCTGCGGGACTATTATTATTGATGTCACATTGAGAATCTTTCGCGTAATCAATGACGATTGAAGACAACGCTGATTTTTTTACAAAAACAATATAACAATGAAATTTAAGTCAAGTTAAAAAGACTCTTCTGGCGCCGTGTCTTTTTTGAATGCTTGTCACGTGAACATCTGCTCTGGCGTACAAGAACTGCACCTTTAGCTGCGCACTCGATGTCGCTAGGATCGGCGCCTTAATATTCAATGCTTAATATATCAAATCTGTTGTGTACTTTCGAATTCTTCATGAATGGAAATGCCATAAATTGCAATATAGTACAACATGGAATGAACTGGCTCAAGTTAAATTTTACAAGATTAACTAACGAGTTATTGTAGATTAGCCGTTCGAAAAAGCATTAGGTAACGAAATTTTCTGACGTTGCTCAGTGTACTTCAGCCAAGACGCCAGCGGGTTGACTGTAAAAAAAGTATAGCATTTAAAAACACCGTTTAGAGGCATTGAATGAATTTTGAGATTTTCGCTATATATTCTTCATAGAACAAATTTGCTTTACATTTCCACAGCCATGCAGTGCGAAATGTTGCTTGGTGTTTTGGATGACTAATTACTGAGGCAACGTTAGAGTGACACCACAATGAAACAATCAATTGGTTTAAATTCATAAAGTGTTCTCTGAGAACTTCTTATGAATATATACTGTCAAGTTGTACGTGACGTATTTTCCATGCTTTGTTCCAACGAAATTTCGCGAAAATAAGTATGTTAGGTATTTGTACCCATAAGCGGATGCTGAGCTTCATTTTGATACCATAAAGCTTTATGCCAAGGGTCCACCAAGAGTTCCCCGACGCATTTCCATCCCAGGTATGAAGTTGTTAAAATTTGCACGAGCCTCATGCAAATAAATGATTTCGGAGACCCAAGATTCGTTCCCACAACCTTCGATCAGGGACAATAGAAAGCGCGCGCTTACCTAACTGAGCCATCAGAGCATATCGAGGCAATCCTTGGACGCACCCTGTATATTTCTCACACTCCTTCTTCGTGTACCCACGCCATTCGTGAGTCGGGGCGGTGCTGCCGCCGTGGAGCTTTGCTTCGGTCTTCCTGTTGCGTGTGTAGGGTGCAGCTTCAATATGCGTGAACAGTGCATCTCCGCCATCTACGTATGCGAGTGTGATGGTACTGACTACCAGAACTGCTGCATTCAGCGCCACTGAAGTACAATGATTCGCAAGGGAGTTCGGCGCAGTGACATGCCTTCGCGCTTTCACGGCACAAGCCGAGACCTCTGTCTCTCGCGTTTACAAAGTTGGGCGCATCGAGACCCAACTGGAACCGACGCAGGACCTAAATGATCGTACTACCTTCACCGAAGCGTGTTTGCGCACGACGCTGCGTGCCAGACACATATGCACAGGACGGTAGTCTACCTTCAAATTGCGCTCCTCTGCAGCCGCAGATTGCGAGTTCAAAAACAATTGAATTAAAACACGTTCGGTTTCGCTTGCATACGGTTTACGAACGCTAAGGTTCAACTGCGATTTCCGCCATGCTCCGGTGCATGCATCGTCTCCGCAAAGTGCATACCGGTCGCGAGTCGTTTATTACCATGGTGCCATTAGGTATCCAAATGGTCGCATCGATATCTGCGGGGGCTGTTGCCACTAAACACCAACGGACATTATATACCAATGTGTAATAAGCATCAAACTGCTTGTGTGAAGACAGGCTTAACTTTCATGTTATATACCACTTCCTATATCAGAAGGAACTACGATATTTTTTACCTACAAGGAGCTAAATAGCCCTTATTAAATATCGTCAAAATATTTGACCTGCCGGCATCTAGTGCAGGAATTTGCAAATGGCATTGCCACCCTCATTTCCTTTATGCGCGTTTCGTCGCATACCAAGTGTCTTCTGGCCGAGCCCGGCAATATTGGAATTGTGAAAGAATAATAATAACGACAGAAATTGCATTCTCCCTTGTATGTGTTTGTATCTGTGGTTACTCATGTAAATAGTTTTTAGGCTTTGGCCAGCTATGCGGATCACCCTGTAGTTTTCTAAGCCTTCTAGAACTCATTTGTTACAAATTATAATAATCTTAACCTTTTCCCGAAATTAGTGCACGTAGCCAAATCAGCGTAAAGGGTGGTCTGTTTTTTTTTTCATGCAATCTGTACACCACTTGGTGATACATCTGCTGCAAGCTCCTCCTCACGAACACCTCTCCTCTCTGCATTCTTTCCGAGGTTTTCTGTTTTTCGTCAGTCATAACAATAGTGGGGTTTCCAATGCCTATGGAGTGCTGGTTCTTCCATGATTTTATTAGTTGTCTTGGGTACTGTACTGATCTCTATGCAGCTATTCCGATAATTTACCTATCCTACGTGCTCATAGCTAGCTACCTAGCCCTCATTACAAATTAATGTACACTCCCGGTTTGTACTACTGCGGCTATTTTTGTCTTCATGATTTTTAGGCTTGGTCTGTTTTTCACAGCAAGTCCGGTTCTCTCCATGTATTTTTGATCTTGGCTACCTTACTCCTCTTAATTACTTTTAAAGCATAAGATTTTATCTGTTCCGCTCAGCTTGTAAAATTTCGTACTTCATTTGAAAATCAATTCTCACAGGAACACTACTAAAAGACCGCCCATTTAAAATTGAGGTTGGCTATTGTAATGGAGATAACTTCAGAAACTCCGCGCAGCGCTCTTACTGCCTGTTATGTTTAAAAGGTAAAGGATAAAACCTATTCGCTTAATGCTTTGTTTGTTTGTCTGAAGTCGTCTATAGCTTCGCTCAGGCTAGTTGATCTGCACTTTGTGATGAACAAACTCAGCCAAATTCAGTGAATATAAATTAAGTATTATTTGGGCCAAGCAAGCCCTTTACATTTAGGGTAAGGTGAATAGGCCAATGAATTTTTTCTTCCATATTTTGTCCGCAATATATGTCAGCTCCTTGACTTGACTAATGTCATACAGACAACTCTGTAAGCAAGTTTTCTGCAACAAACAAATTTTCCAACTTTCATCTCTCATCTGTATCAATTTCCTGCAGGAAGTCAAGGGAAATGACTCCAGAGCGAAGGCAGGCCGGTCAAGTCCACAACGCCAGGGTCAGCACGGTGCCCAGCCTGACAGTGTACACTTTCCCTTCGCGGTGGCAAGATTTCGACCCGAATTGCATTCGTTTGGTTACAAGAGCTGGCGACAGGGTCACCGCTGTTGCCTGCCTCGTTGGCTTCATTAAGCGCTTCTGCGGGGCCCAATATTATAAGGTAGGCAAGCATATATCCTTCTTAATGCTGATGCCATATGTGGATCGAAAAAAAATGCCCCCATCTCCCCGAAAAGAATTGTGGGGAAATGCATTGCGTGGTGTCCATAACGGCATTTCGCAGGTGAAAAACCAGCCTTAGAAGAATAATGTTGTCTTTTTTTTTCTTACACCGTGCAGCAAATAGTGTTGTTCACCGCAGGTGGTGTTTTTCTGTCGCGAGAAACGCGGCAAGCGTTTTCAGCACTAGTATCTAGCATGCATGGTTAAAAGATAATATAAAGTGAACAAAACAAACAGCTCTGTCAGCTCGGCGTTCTAGAGAGGCGTCTCGAGCACACAATTCCGGGTGTTCTTGAGAGGTGCCCTGCCAGCGAACGGTCGAGAGTGAGGCGCGGAGAGCAGAGAGTGAATGGCGAGAATAAGAGCAGCGAGGCACTGTACCTACCCTCTCCTACACTCTCTCGCACCACATGCCCCGGTCGCTAGGGGAGAAGATAAACGCGAGCCCGCAATGTTGCTATGGGAGAGGAAGAACCGGGGACAACGCCGGATGCCTGACATAGCCAGACGAAGACATCACTTCGCATTTGAAAAGCCCATACATGTACTTTTACACTTTGAAGACTGAATCGGAACCACGGACTCCAACGATGGCTAATGAAACTGTGTAGCTTGAGTAGCTGGGTGGTGTGGTCACTTACTCATTAAGATCACGTCTGTCTCGGCTGCACTCCAAGTGATGTAGGCTAGTACTAGTTGCCCTTTGAGTAAATAAGGCGTCTACACTTCAATGCTGGAGACCATTTTTGCTAGTTGCATAAGAATGGCAACACACTCTTGGTGCTGAAGTTGTCTGATCATTTATAATTACAAAAAAACAGTTGCAGTTAAACGAACGTCAGAGCTACTTCTCAATGCTAATACCGTTAGTTTTTAATATTCTTTGCCACAAGGAAAATTGTAAAGGAATGAGTGAATGTTTATTTCTGGCCAAATGTAATCTCGTTTTGTATGGTATAAATAGTCAGTGGGTCTGTTATGCATTTACCTCAGCTAATACAAAGGCGAAAGCAATTTTCTTTCATTTTTTCTCTTCTAAATTGATGCACTGAAACAACAATGCCTCAATTTGAAAGCTTTCTGCAACATTAACATGATTTTGATAGGCCTCGAAGACTGGTTGCATTGCAATTATCCGGGCCTCCATTTGTATTGCACTTTCTGTAGGATGGTCCCACCTGACCACCGACTTCCCTTTACAGAACATTGTGACGATGTCGCAAATTTAGTTGATCTGCGATGCGATGAGAACGTCATACGGTGGCGTTCTCAAATAATGATCTCTTGCATCATTCTTCTTTAACAATTTCCGCATCTAATGAAGCATCCCAGGTTATCTTGTTATCAACTTAAAAAAACAGTTTCATCTGAACAATTGTCAGTGTGCTACATGAACACATAGCTGACGTCAAAAAGCAAAATGGGGCACGTGGGGGACTACTTCATTAAAGCAGAGATGATGTAGGAATGTACACATCTAGTGAAGAAGGCGACTACTGTACGAGATAGCCCATGCAAAGAGTAGCCGAAAGGAATGATTTAGTGCAAAGTACATGACAGCAGCGATGCAATATTGCACACATTATAATAAGTATTTTCTTCCTACATGCCAAGCAATGTAACCAGAGTATGCTAAAAGTGATGGGAATCAATCTTTACACCAGCTGAGGTAAAAGTTCCTGTGGCATCACACTTTTCCGCAAACAGCTGGTTGAATAAGGCCTGTAAGGCATGACGCCGACAGTTAATTGGACTGATTTGTTCTTTAAGCTACGCATGGAGTAGAGTATGGGAGAGGAACATCCTGCTCAATAAGGTGGTTTTGTTGGCCCATCAGGTTTTGGAAGGCTCTGACGAGGATGGCCTGTGGCTGGAACCAGTGAAGATCGACAGGATGGTGCTTAGCCAGCAGCCGTGGATCAGAACGACTGAACCAGAGCCTACCGCCACGATGGACGACGTCTACGTGCTGTTCGGGGTGCTCCTGTGCAACCTGCATTCCGAGGCCGGCACCATCTTCAACCGTGATTGGTTCCAGAGCCGAGTAAACGACCTTGTGCAGCTGTTTCCTGGGGTTTCGGTGCTCCCAGCGGTCCCGCTATACAGCGTGTCCCAGGCAGACGCACTCTCTGCATTTGGAAAACAGTGGCCTTTTACCACAACAGAGATCCTCTGCACTATCATAGAAGGTCGTTTCCAGGTAGGTACAGTTCGATGCTGTTCAGCGATAGAATGAACCTTCTTGCGCCACATGGACCCATGAATTAGGCTCATAAACACAATCAGGATTGCTATTAATATTCAAGAATGATATGAAAGAATCTATTTTGATTTATAGTCAAACTTCTAATCAGACTTATCTCTTGAAAACTCGCAACTAAATGTGTTATTAGTATAACTGCAACACAGTTCTTTAAATGTCACAGCAAAAATGATGGCCGAGATAATGAATGGTAAACTCGGAGATATCTTATCACCCTTCGAATCAACACAGCAGGGATAATGCTTTCTATAAGTTTAGAAAATGAAAAGTTGTGATCCTGTTGGACAGAGTTATTCGCACACTTTGAAAGTGTTTTTTCTACGAACCAACTACACTGTGGATCTTCCTTTAATGATCTTCCTCTTACTCACATATTTGACCTCCCCCTTTTTCCTTGCCCATCATGCAGGGACCTATGAAGCGCCTCCAAGAATATGTGTGCGCACAGTGGAGAATCGCCGAGATTGTCCGGGAAGTACAAGTCAGCGTGGCCTGATCCTCGTGGAGTACAACATGCTGAGGATTCAATGCAATCGCCTGCAAGTTACGACACCCGTGGCTCCCGCGGTGCTTCAGTCTCTGCAAGCCGTGACAAGCCAGGTTTCAGCTGCGCAGGGTGCTCTGCAGTGCAAAGTATATACGAAATAAACACTTGTTTTACTGCTAAACCTTTTATTAGATCAAAACACGTGGGTCATGCGCGGTGCTGTAGTTGTTTGCCGCCACTGGTTTCTGTAACCACTATAGCACGCAGTAGGAAAACAGAACATCATTAAATAAAAAACCCCGAGGACACAGTGGAGTTCGCACCTGGCCCGATGTGTGCCAGCTCAATATTGTACAACTGAATCAAGCCAAATTTATTTTCTTTATTTTCGGTGAAACTTTACTCAAGGGGGTATAATATTAATATATTAGAAAACACAACAAGCCCAACAGAAAAATTACTATGGCCGTCGAGCGCTGGTGTAACACATCACGTCTTATATGCATTCATAGTAAGCAAGGTTTTCACTGTTTCTAACCATAAAAAAACATTCATTTGTTCCTACTACCTCGAGGAACCTTGACATACTTTCTATAAAATACTGTATTGCTGGTCTCCTGTCAGGCAGCCATTCTAGAGCGTCATATACTGTGAAAGGCAGTGATCATGAATAAATCAAAGGCGGTAATTCATGATCATGCTCAGTTGCTAAATATCCGACTCCATGAGGACGTAACATAAATCCTTTCTTGCCGCGCATTCAAAGAAGAAAACAAGAGAAAAAAATTCATAAGATGAGGGAGGCGCGCGTGACATCTTTCGTTGCCCCTGCCTGACGTTCTTTTTTAAAATTACACAGTGGAACACTTTCTGTAAAACCTTCCTTGAGGTTATAATAACAACACTCCTCATGGAAGGTTCTTACAGAAAGTGTTGCACTGTGCAATTTAAAAAAAAAAAACGTCAGGCAGGTGTAAAGAAAGATGTCACGTGCGCTTCCTGACCTTACGACTTTTTTTTTCTTCGAATGCGCGGCTTTGTCAGTGTGATTGCGCGCGCTCGCGTGGTGAAGTCTCGGCCTACCGCAGCGATCTCTGTAACGACTGAGTGCGACATGTTGAAATCAGCCAATGGCTGATAGTTGAGGTTTTTACGATTAATTTTTGAGCGTCTTCGGTGATTTGTAGAGAGAAGAGAAAACAATTTTCACCTGACTTTGACGGCGCCTTTGACGCCGAATCGCGAGGTTGTGCGACATATGCTTCGCATTTAAAATGACGAGAGAGGAGTAAAGCTGGGAGGAGGTTCTTTCACTCAGATGACGATACTAATCAAAATCTTTAGCAACCTACATAAAACGAACCCAGCCAACTCCCCTACCACCACTCTAAAAACAAAACAAAAACACAAAGACAGCGAAGGAACTGGATAAGAGAAGTGCTCCAAAGACTTACCATTAAATTTATATTAAAGAAAGCCTCCACACAAATGACCGAGTAGCCTATGCGCAAACAGGCTGTCTATGTGGTGTGTCACGTTGCACAATAGTTAGCCCAAAGCCAAAAAATGTGTCAGGGTGGTACAACAGCCCATTTCCATGCCACCAGAATATCCTGGGGAAAACAAGACCTGCTTCACTGCAGCACAAAAGTGACGCGCGGGTAGCATACAGCATGCTTCTCGCTACGTGAGCGCGTCATGATTTACTCATTGTTTCTGGGAATGGCGGTGAGGCTGGGCCTCCCCGTCCCAACGTGGGAGCGGCCCGTGATCCTACCCCTATAAAACGGGGGTGGCATCCTTCAGGACCCCAATAAAAGTTTTTCATCCATCCATCCATTCATGCACACTTTCACCGAAATAGCGATGTACGGAAACCTCCGATCGCCGGTTGCTTCTGCAACAGTTAATCGCGCTCGTCTCCATTCTTATAGCATCTGCCCTTCCCGTTTGCACTGCCGTTAGTTATTCCTGGGATCGCTTTCAGTCATATTTATTGTTCTTCCAACACCAACTTTCCACAAAAGTTCGCCTCAAAAAAAAAAAAAAAACGACGCACGGCGCTGACTAACAACTGTTTATACAATGGAATGGAAGCATAAACGTTCATAGATATACAGGCGCACGAACACCAGGCAAAATGACATTATTTTAAACTCGGCTATTACGAAATAATGCTTAATTTTTAATATTTTCATGGTAACTCATTTCGCAAAAAGTAAGTATAAGTGGAAAAGTTAAAGCGGGGAGCAGCACCAGTGCTGTTGGTTCAAAAACTTGAAGTGTCAGGTGCTATTCCCGGCCGATACCAATTTCGCCGAATCCGTGGAAACAACGGCCCTTGAAAGACACAAAGGAACTCAACGTGACGATACTAACGAGTGGCAGCGTAAGCACGCCAACCCTGCTACTTCTAGAGTGAGTGAGTGAGTGAAACAACTTTATTCGGTCCACAATAGACGCGAGTAAACTCAGCGTCACCTGGCTAGGCCCACTCGGGGACCATCAGGTTAAACCTGACGGCCCTCGCGCGGGCCCTCTGGACGGCCAGGATTTGAGAGGTCTGGTCCTGGGCCTTAATGAGTCGCTTCATTTCCTCTTGGGTGAAAGGGGGACCGGCAGAGGCGCAGCCCCACAGTACATGCTCGAAGTCCGCATAACCACCACACAGGGGGCAGTCCGGGCTTGGAAACCGTTCAGGGTACATTGTGTGCAGTGCCGCAGGGCTCGGGTAAGTGTTTGTTTGTAGCATTCGGAGAGTAACAGCTTGGGCCCTGCATAGCGAGGAGTGTGGTAGAGGCAGCAGTCTTCTTGACAGATAGTGGTGCTTGCATATCTCGTCGTACGAGCAGAGAGGCTCAGGTCGCCCAGGAGATGACGCGTTACCCGGCACACGGTCAGTCAAATCTCGTGCAGCCGAGTGCGCCTCCTCGTTGGGATTGAGCGAGGCACCCTCAATGGTTCCAAGGTGCGCAGGAAACCAGACCAATGAGTGATTTTTGAGGTCTTTGACTTTTTGAATAATCTGTAGGACCTGGGGAGCCACCATGCCCATCTGGAAGGCCTTGATAGCGGCCTTGGAGTCTGAATAAATTGTGTCATGTACACCGTCCGTCAATGCAAGAGCAATGGCAACCTGCTCTGCAACGCTGGAACTAGAAGTGCGGATGGTAGCGCAGCTGATGACTCTGCAATCACAGTCGACGACCACTGAGGAGAAGGCTTCTTCTTGAATGTACGAAGCAGCATCGACGAAGCAGGCTCGATCCTTGTCCAAGCGGGCACTGGCGAGCAGAGATTTACCCCTGGCTCGTCTTCGTGCTTCGTTGTAGGTTGGATGCATAATGCGCGGCATCCGCGCAATCTGGACCTTGGATCTTACGTCGTTGGGCAGCTTCACAGCGTCAGGACCGACAACCGTGGGGTTTCGTCCCAGCATGCCGAGTATGGCTCTACCCGTTGGGGTGCCAGACAGTCTGACAAACTGTGCAAACTCTTGGGCTTCGACAATTTCTTCGAACGTGTTGTGGATTCCCAACTTCAGGAGGTCTTCCGTGTGCGTTCGAACGGGAATGCCAAGGGCCAGCTTGAAGACTCTTCTGATTAGGGCATTGATTTTGTTGCGCTCCGACACGAGCCAGTTGTGCATAGCCGCCGAATAAGCGAGGTGGCATAGCACGAATGCGTGGATAATCCGGATCAGATTGTCCTCTCTGATTCCGCGGTGCCTGTTAGCGATTCTTCAAATCAGTCTGAAGGCGCTTTCGGTCTTGGAACAAATGCGTTTGACGGCGGCTCCATTGGCTCCGTTAGACTCGATAAACATTCCAAGGACCCTGATAGTGTCCACCCGCGGAACTGGGGAGCCGTTACCGGTGAATAACGTAATGTGGCTCTCCATTGCTGGCTTCCAGGACCGGTGAGAACCGCCTCTGGGCCTCTTCTTATACAGTAAGAGCTCGGACTTAGCGGGCGAGCACCTTAGCCCGGTGGGGATGAGATAGCGCTCCGTCACATCGATGGCCTCTTGCAAAGCACTCTCGACCTGACCCTCACATCCGCTGAGGCACCAGATGGTGATGTCTGCGTAGATCGTGTGGTTAATGTTCGGGATTTTGTTCAAGGCCCTCGACAGGTTGATCATGCAGATATTGAACAGCGTCGGGGAGATCACCGCCCCCTGAGGTGTCCCTTTTGGCCCAAGGGTAATTTCGTGGGTCAAAAAATCGTCAATCTTCAGTCTTGTGGACCGCGACGAAAGGAAGGAGCGCACAAAATTGTACGCCCGCTTGCCGACGTGAAACTCAGACAAGCTCTTGAGAATAAAGGCGTGTGATATGTTGTCAAAAGCCTTTTCCAAATCCAATCCAAGAATCGCCTTGGTGTCGGCGGAGCCGGAGTCAATGACCTGGTGCTTGATCAGCTTCATGGCGTCCTGAGTCGAGAGCCCCGACCGAAAGCCAATCATGTTGTGGTAATAGCATTCGTTAGACTCGAGGTGGTCAGTGAGGCGGTTGAGCATGACGTGCTCGGCCACCTTCCCGACGCACGACGTCAACGAGATTGGCCTAAGATTCTCGATGCTCGGTGCCTTACCCGGCTTGGGTATCAGTACCGTGCAGGCCGCTTTCCAGCTCTTGGGAATGAGACCGCTGCGCCAGATTTCGTTGATCTTGTCTGTAAGAAACTCGATCGAGTCGTCGTCGAGGTGCTTGAGCATTTTGTTGGTTACCCCATCTGGCCCAGGGGCGGGTCTGCTATTGAGGGATGCGAGAACCCGCTTGACCTCAGCCACGGTGAAGTCCTCGTCCATCGATGGCGCGTCGCGCCCCTCGTAGTCGGGAAACTGGGGAGGTACCGGATCGTCCGTGGCCGCCAGGTACTTGTCTGTGAGCTTCTTTGTGATCGCCTCATCTGGAGTTGAGTCGGTGGCCAAATGGACAGCTTTCGCCAAAGCTCTCTTCTGATTGGACTTGGTGTTGCCGTCGTGCAGTAGGTGTTTGAGGAGTCTCCAGCTTTTACCGGTCTTGAGTTGGCCCTCCATAGAATCACAGAGCTCATCCCATTGCAGCTTGCACAAGACCTTGCAATGATCTCCTACCGTTTTGTTGATTTCGGACATTTTCTTGCGCAGTCTTCTGTTATGGCGCTGAGTCTTCCATCTCGCGAGCAGTGCCTGCTTGGCTTCCAACAGATGCGCGAGCCTACTGTCCATCCTGTCCACCTCCAGATCGGTTGTCACCTCTTTGGTGGCGCTGGCCACATCTTCTTTTAACCCGTCGCACCAAGAGTCTAGGTCCGCATCCGGGGAAAAGGCGCGCTCGGAGCGGTTGGCTCGGAACAAGTCCCAGTCGATGAACTTAAAGGTCCTCGTCTTGTTGCGGGCAACCTATATGAGCACTTCGATGATGCAATGATCGCTACCGAGGTCGATAGCTGTGTTGGTCCATTTGACGTTTTCCAGACTCTTGACAAAGGTGAGATCCGGGGTTGTATCTCGGCACACCGAGTTCCCTCTCCTGGTCGGGAAGTCCTTATTGGTTACCAGTGTCAGATCTTCCTCCGTTGCCGTGAGCCATATGTCTCTACCCTTCTTCGTATTGGTGAGGTAACCCCACGCCTGATGCTGGGCATTGAAGTCCCCCATGACGTCAAGAGGTTGACAGCCGGCAAAATGCACGGCCTTCTTCAGAAGACCACCAGCCCTGGCTCTGTGTAAGCTGGGCCTGCAGTAGACATTTAATATGAAAATACTGTTCCTTCGTAAGCACCGCTTTGCTACTTCTAGAGAAAAAATATTTGACGAAAAAAAACGGCCTCGTGGTCAGTTTAAATGTGCTCCTACGGCAAACAAGACGTGCTTCACGGCAATACAACAGTCCACCGCGAAATTTATATAGCATGCTTTTCTCAACATCAGCGCACCATTAATTATTCATTGCTTCTTGAAATAAAAAAAGTGGCAGATCTCACGTACACAGGGAATCGATGATATGCGAAGCACGAATGAAAATTGTTGATTTGTCACTTTAAAATCAGCACAACGTTACGAGGAGGAGGGGGGGGGGTAAATGATGCCATACATGACTTCCGTGCCATGATTATCATATTTAGATGTGTTGTTCACATTCGTCAATTATTCACGTCACGTGGTACCAAATTTAGTATACGCGGGGCCAGTGAAACGGCTGGGAGCATGCTATGAGCATGGTATGTCGTCATGTTATTACATGACACGCATGTCAGGATTATTTTGTTTGCACCAGTCATAAATTTCGTCATCCATTGACGTCACGTAACACTAAATACTGGTATGAGTGGAGCTAGCAAAACGGCCGCGAGCACACCATGAAGGGCCCAATATACTCCGATTTAGTGTGGACACGCGCACGCTGGGCACAGCAACGCTACGTTAGCAAAACACGAGCATTCTATAGTCTGACGCCAGGCGCGACCAGCGTACGTTGGCGCGGCCCGACGGCAACCGGCGCGGAATGCGACATGCTGCATTTCGCGCCGATGCGTTATCCAGACAACACTGCGTCTTTCCTTTTCGTGACGGAGGGACGCTGGACGCGCTGAAACGCGCATGCGTTAAAGCAACGCAGCGCGGCGCGCACCTGCGTGTATATGGCAGGACCGGCGCCTGACGTGGCAACGCTGATGTGTCCCGACGAAATTAACGCCGGCGAGCACGCGCACTGCGTAACGTCAAAATGTATTGGCGCTTTGACTGTGACATGTAGTCATGTTCTGACATGACACGCATCTCATGATTATCACGTTTGCCCCTGTCACATACATTCGTCATCTATTCGCGTCAAGTAATACCAAATTCGGCATATATGAAGCTAGCGAAATGGCCGTGAGCGCATCATGAGTGTGGCATGTAGTCATGTTTTACATGACGTGCATGTCGTGTAATTATGTTTGGACGTGTCGTTTACTTATGTCGTCCGTTCGCGTAATACCGAGTTTGGTACAGGTGAAGCTAGAGAATCGGCCGCGAGTGCATCATTAGCGTAGCATGTAGTCGTGTTGTTACATGACACGCATCTCATGTTTATCAGCACCAGTATCATACATTCTTCATCTATTCACGTCCCGTAATATCAAATTTGGTATAATAGAAGCCATATAGTTTCCTAATATATACTAGAGGGAACTCTGGAGCTAGTGTCTAAGGGGCTGCAACGCACGGCGCTTCACCGAACATGGGAATGATGGGTAGTACACGCATTTGTCTAATCTTCGTACTTCTGGTTCACTCTTTGCCCAGTGTGTGTTCGTGTGGCTTAGAGCTGTTTTCTTACGAAACAAATATTAGCAAAAGTTCAGTGATTGTGCTCTACTATCTTACTCTTTTAGACTTACCTTTACTTTTTATTTATCCTTTTAGACTTACCCGTCTTCGTACTTCTGGCCCACTTTTGGCCCAGTGTGTGTTCGTGTGGCTTAGAGCTGTTTTCTTACGAAACAAATATTAGCAAATGTTCAGTGATTGCGCTTCACCATCTTATTCTTTTAGACTTACCTTTCCAAATTGGGTCACGAAGTTCAAAAGGGTTGCATTGTGCTTTCAAAACAAAACCGAAACGCAGCAATAAACGAAGCCGCAAGTACGAAGACGAGGCAAATGTGTGTACTACCCATCATTCCCATGGTCGCTGAACAATCGCAGCGCCAGAGTCCCCTCTAGTTAATTTTAGGAAACTCTATGAGTAAAGCTAGCGAAACGGCCGCCAGCGCATCATGAGCGTGACACGTAGTCATGTTGTTACACGACAAGCATCTCGTGATTATCATCTTTGCACCAGTCACATACCTTCGTCATCTATTCACGCACCGTAACACCAAATTTGGTATATGGGACGCTAGCAAAACGACCGTATCATGAGCGTGGCATGTAGTCAAGTTGTTACATGACACGAATGTCATAATTTTCATGTTATGACTTGCCGCTTTTTTGGCTATGCATTCATGTCGTACCATAGCAATTTTGCTACATTTATTATTAATATTCATTATTAAAATATTTGATGTACATACACAGATACACAAGGACACAGAGGAAAGAGGGAGAGAGCAAACTGGCAACTGCCACCTTGAGAGGCACAACGTCTGCTCACTCTTTCGGGAGTAGGGAAGAAACAGAGGAAACAAAGATTAGAGGTGCGAAAGAGGAAAGAAGATGAGGAAGTAAAAATGACGAAGACTTTGATAAGTATGAATAAAAAACACAAGTAAAAGAGAGAGAGAGAGAGAGAGAGAGACCCCCCATAAACTTGTGGCCAGGTCTGTCTGGTTCATAAATGTAAGGTGAGCTCGGTGGGCCTGTTCGCGTCGGGAAGCACTATTACTCGGAAAGAGGTAGTCGTCTAGAGTCGTACACTTGAGTCCCAGAAATTTCTATTTCTTAATCAACAAAGAGCGCTGCGTAGCAAATGTGGGACTGTGCACTACGAAATGCTCAAGTGTCTCGCAGGAGCTACAAGCTGCGCACAACGGGCTGTCCACACGCCCTTTACGCTGTAATCGTCCACGCACCAGCACAGAGCCCACTCTTAGTTTGTACAACAGCGCTCAGGAACTACAAGGCAAGCCACTACCACGAACACGGGGAGGGAACGATTCATTCGTCATACGCTGGTCTGGGTGATGCTTTAGGAGGTGTCGGCGTATAAGCAGACGAGCGTTGTCCATCGTACATAGAATTCCCGGACAGTCATAAACATCATGGTTGCATGACGATGCAGGGCGATCCTCTTCTTCATTACCCGCATTACCATATTGAGGACGCGTCGAATGGGACGGATGAGTATAAACGACGCGTTGATGGA
This sequence comes from Rhipicephalus microplus, assembly GCF_043290135.1. Lineage (NCBI taxonomy): Eukaryota > Metazoa > Arthropoda > Arachnida > Ixodida > Ixodidae > Rhipicephalus > Rhipicephalus microplus. The sequence continues at coordinate 69,487,252 of NC_134704.1, forward strand.
GCTAATCGTTTAAGTCACGGTAATGATCGATTACTATACACTTTACCGAGAACACTGTGAAAGGGCAGTGGTATATATAAAGGACGTTTTTTTTTAACTCTAGAAGTTTTGTAACCGTGGCGCAGTAGGTAGCTTGCCCAGAAACTATAGTAGCCGACCAATATGTCGTTAATTCAATTCCCATTGACGGAACTTTTTTTTGTCTCTCTTCCGATCGTGTGTATTTTTTGAACATCAATTCTGTGATGGAAGTACGTCAACGATGTCTCGGTGAAGTCCGACATAAAACACTTTCTCGTATGAGTAATATAATAAAGGACATTTTGGTTGATTTGGCGATGCGGGCGAACCTCGAATTATCGGTTGCTCCAGCCATTCGCGCGCTTGACTGCTCGCAAAATTCTTGCCTGCAACGCCTGCTTCGGAAACTTGAAAGATTGACAGGTTCTGTCAACCTGTTTTCCTTCAAACACGCATCACAAATTTCATCACACTGATCATTATTTAGGTTGTTTGTATTACCAGAACGAATGTGCGAATGGCCGCATAGTGACGTGCTGACGCAGCGAGGAGCAGGCAACATTCTGCCCGCGTGTCACTGCTGTGCTGCAGTGAAGATGTCTTAATTTTCGCGAGTGCGTATTTAAGTCAATCTCGTCACGGGTGTGCGGCTAAACTGAGACCAAGCATTGCTGGAATACACAATCCTTGGAGCCAAAAATGAGCTGGCAGCTTAAACAAACAGAAGTTCCTCGCTTCGTTCTTATTTCTATTTCCGTTATATCGAAACTTCGCTTATTCAAAGATTTCTTACGTTCCCTTTGACTTCAAGATAACGTGTTTTTTTAACTGTACCTATCGTGTGAATGAGAGAAGACTCGTCACTCAGCTTATGTCAACAGTCCTCGCCAAATACCAGCATCGAAGCTAACGCGGAATTTCCCGACTAGAGTGAGCTTATAAGAATATGATTAAATTCAGGGTTATTTGGAATCCAGCAACATTATAATTTTCCACATTACGAGCACTGAACAAGTGTTCATGGTCTACTTGAAGCGGCAGGCGAACGAATTGCGATAGGTTTGTATGTGGGGAGAATTCAAAAAGGGCTACTCAATGGTAAGAGGAAGTGCCAAAGAAATGTTTCACTGAAATAAGAAAAACTCAGTCGAATATAAACGGTGCTCCAACGTCTCGTCACACATGCACATCTACAGGGTGAACCCCAGAGTGGCACCTATTTAAAAGCTTCATTATACTCTTTCAGGGGACAATATCCCACATAGGTTCTTGAGATCAAGCATCAAGAGGTGCAGGATATTTCTTATAAATATTGTACGTCCCTTAAAGAGGCGCTGCGACACATTTTGGACAGCCTTACTATATCTCCCGCAAGAACAACAAGCAGGAGACATCTTCCGCAAAATAAATATAATGCTGCGCTTCAATTTATTTGTGCCTAAGTTCAATCATATTTCTATTGAGAGGAAGATCTCTGACTTTTTTCACCAAATTCCCAAAATACTTCGAGCGTGCTTATCACTTCCTTTAGTCGCGTTTCACCAAATGATGAATATATCTTGTGAGGCGACGTAAACTGCTACAAGAGCCAAATATTCAAAGAAGAAAACTGGATAAGTTTGCGATTGTGATATACATAGAAAAAAGTTCTGGGTGGCAGCTTTCTAATAACTACTCCAATTGCATATTTGTACGCTATAAATATATGGGTTCCGTAAAAAATCTCCCCACAACACGGACAACGTCGAACCTTCCATTTGCCAATTGTTTATTTCATTATATATATATATATGTGTGTGTGTGTGTGTGTGTGTGTGTGTGTGTGTGTGTGTGTGTGTGTGTGTGTGTGTGTGTGTGTGTGTGTGTGTGAATCTAAGGACACTTACATATAGACGTCTCTTTAGATTCATTTTCATTTTAAAAGCAACGCAATTCGGACAACGGCCTCCACGCAGGGATGGCGGTGGTCTTGTTTCGTACTTTTGCTAATAGCTCTATTTGCAAGAATAAAGCTTTCTTGCCTAGAAGAATAATTTTCCTCATTCTGCAACTTATATGTACATGGTAGTTTTGATTGATTTCGTAAAAATATGCACTGTAAGGAGAATGCAGGAGAGCAGAATAGAGGATCCTGCATTTACTAGAAAATATGTCTTCTCCAAAAAAAAAAAAAAATGAAGCCTATTCGAATTTATGTATAAGAGCATGACATGCCTTTGTTTACAATAGGTGCGCACAAAAACAATGATGCCCCGTGCAAACCCATGGCCTTTGCGATTGCCTTTTACTTTATGAATACGGCTTTTCACTCCCATGTATTTTGTCTAGAACTGTCACGTTGAGCGGTGTTTTCATTGGAATGTAATTTTTTTTCAATACCGTAAGATTTTCATCACAATAATTTACAAGTAAACATGTTCCAGCATGTATCGGGAATATGAATAGAGCTCACGTGACGTCACACACTTTTAGTTCGTAGGAAGCGCAAAATTAGGCTACACGGGGACAGTTACATCCTATCTATCAATTTGAGTTATATGTTGTAGTTGCTTTTCTTATGCTTTATTTTACATTCTGTATTGAAGTTTCTTTTCAGATGACGCTTTTGTGATAATGTGATTTTTCTAATGTTTTCCCTGAAATAGTGTGACAAGACCATGCTAAACTTTGTTGTGTTATGGTTTATTTTTTTGTGTTATTTATTTATTTCTGTGTGTTATTTATATTGTTATACATTTATTTCTGAAAACATATGCGACAGATCGAGCGGCCTGCGTGCCAAACTGTATTTAGGAGCAGAGGCCCCATGTCAGGCTATATAGCCTTTAGCCTCTGCTACCGATCTTGTAAAAATTTCATGACAAATAAACTTCAATTCAATTCAATTCAGTTTTTTGCACCTGGTTCCGAGCACCTGTCACAGAAGGGTTCTCGGCACACTGAACACCCCGACGTGGCGGTCACCATGGATTTTATCTCATTATGTTGGGTAAGAGCAAAGAAGCACACACAGTCGTTCGGTCCCCGTGTTCTTTGGGGTCCCCCCTCCCCCATTCTTTTTTTTTTTTTGACCAGCCGCGCCAAAGGTGAACAGAGAGGAACGCGAAGAGCACCATCACTAATCTGATGCTACAGTTTCCTGCTCCGCGTGTTCGAGTGCACATACCGTCTAAACCCTAACAAGGGCGGCCACGCTGACGGCAATGCACGGAGCACACCATGTAAAAGCTTTGCGCAAATTGTGGAAGACATTTCGGGAAAGAAGAGAAGGTAAAGCCATGTTGGAATAAATACGGTAGCACTGGTATCCTGCTAAGTCATGCCTCTACATGGGCTGCAAGGCAACGTTAAGCTACAGCACAGCGTGTCTGCAAATTTTCTTTTGTCACTACTCTGAAATCTGCCGCATTTAGAAAATAGATGTTCCACATGAGGACCTAACCCCTTCTTACTTTTACCAGCCCCCTCCATGTAAGCAATAAGACACACTACGACAAGCGTTCCTAATCGGGTAGTTAGTTTCCAACGGGGGTGACAGTTTTTATTCTCTCATCCAACTCTTCCTCACAGATTGATTTTACGCTTCACGTTCAATCCTTCACACCCAAAACAAGAACCTTTGTCGAAATATAGTAGCTTCAAGTCTAAAACAGGAAACTCTCAGGTTTCTAAAAATTTGGAGGAACATACACAAAAAAAGAAAAAAAAAGCAGCCGTTGAATGCGAACACTATAGCTCCTTCGGCGTGTCCAAGCACGGAGCTAACATTTGTTTGAAAACACTGTCAGGTGCACATGAACGGTGACACTTTCCAAACTGGTCATCGTTTGATGTCGGTCAAAGGCCACGTGGCAGCCAACCAGGTTATTTTTATAGGCGGATTGATCATTTGATGGATGAATATTTGGGGTTTAACGTGCCAAAACCGCCATATGATTATGAGAGATGCCATTGTGGAGAGCTCCGGGGAGACCACCCGGGTTCTTTAACGTGCACCCAAATCTGAACACATGGGCCTACATAATTTTCGCTTACATTGAAGTTGCAGCCGTCGCAACCGAGATTCAATCCTGCGACGTGCGGGTTTGTAGCCGAGTACCTTATCCACTAGACTACCGCGGGCGGGCGTTTCCTGTCGGCGGGCCTCCCACTCTTTGAGAGCAGATGGGTCACCAAGAGGACTGAACCCCCGCTTTTAACCGCTCACTAGATCTCCCTCGCCGTGACTAATATGGCCCCCTACGACGTACAATAAAAGCGTTCCAAATATGCTATTAGTTACCATGAGGGGGTGCTTTGCTTTACTGCACTGAAAAAGTATTTCGTCTTAGAAGCAACTCAATTGAAACAAGGACAACCATGCGGGAGGGCATTGGCCTTGTTTCGTTCTTGTGCTGCAAGGTCTGTTTGCAAGAAAAAACCTTTCTTCACTGGAAGAACGATTTTTTTTATTCCGCAACCAACCTGAACCTCGTACGTTTGATAGAATTTGTACAAGTGTTCACTGTAAGGAGAATGCGGGTGAGCAGAATCAAGGCTACCGCATTTATTTGAAAATATATCGTCTTCAGTAAACAATATATAATACAACTATTCCTATACAGAGTGAACCTGACCGGCTTCTTTTTACTTCCGTGTATATTGTCCAGAACTATCGCCTTCAGCACTATCTTCATTTGGGATTTAATATTATTTTTTAATACTGGAGAATTTTCTTTCTATCGATTTAAAATATACAAATATTATAAAATTGAAGCTGGCTGGTGCTTGAAGAGTGCATCTGCGGTAGTTAAAATACTCTGTACATTTTCTAGCTTGATCACGAATATAAAGAGTCTAGAGTGGATTGCGGGAACACTTTGGAAATGCAGAAGGCGTACCTATGTTCTAACAATTACGTCAGCCCCGCTATCCTGCTGAGTCACGCACCATCACGGGCTACTTGTGGTAGATCCACGTGGTAGCAAGTTTCCTCGTCTTGCTATCAGCACTCGTCCCGATCCTTAAACGTGGTGGTTCCCAATAAGGACCTAACCCCCCTTTATTTTCACCAGCCTCTTCTGTGCGAGCCATATGAGACACTACGACAAGCGTTCCTAATCGGGTCGTTAGTTTTCATGATGGGAGACATTTTTTCCTCCAACCACCTTGGTCACCTCTTGTTCACATACCGATTTCACGCTTCACGTTGCATTGTTCGCATTCCAGACACGAAGCTCCCTAAAAATATAGCAGCTGATAAGCTACAAGTTGTCACCGAAAACCAGTCCCGTTTCAGTTATTCGGAACATCTGCTTGTCGAATAAAACTAGGCACGGCCTTCAAATGGTAACAGTGGATGGGTTAAAATGTCACGTGACATGGTCGCACGACACTGTACAGATATTTACCAATGAAAAGACGTTCCACTCACTCAGAGGGTAGGTGAACCGGACGCAGTTGCTATTTCCTTCAGTTGAGCTCGCTAGCACTTGGAGTACGGAGCAGTAGTCCCGGAAGTGTCCCGGAAGGACCACGGCACAGCCTACGCCCCAGTCATCGCCTGCGCTCAGTGGTTGCTCGTGTCTTTGTGAGCCGACCTGAAACGAGGAGAGCCATCTCACGTTCTTCGCTTGACTACGGCCATCGCCTCTTTGTCACTTCGAAGAGCACCTTAGAGGTAAGTGACATTTTCTATGTGGAGCCCATCATAGTGTTCATAAAATAAGACTTTTTGGCCGGAGTCATTTTCTGTGCGACCCAAATGCAAAGAAACGCATCTGCGGAATTTTCATTAATACAAAGTGACGTAGCTATCGCCTTGTTTCTCTCGCGGTTGTACCTACGTCGACTTGCCGTGACGAGAATACCGAGGTTAAGTAAATGAAGGAAAAAGTTGTGTCTGCTACGGATACCAGTGAACAACTTCAATTGAGTCGGCGACTATTCTAGAGGTAAATATGGGAACGGCGCAAAAGGTACAAAATTATAACTAAAATAGAACTAAAAAGATGATTAAGTGTTGAAGTTTGGGCGAACTGGTTAACAACAAGAGAACAAAGTGTCAGTCCTGCTGTGTCGATCGTTCTGCCAATTATACTTCGCCGCAATGCATTGTATCAGTTCCAGAATGATTAGGTCATCAATACAAACACACTTACATCAAAGATTTTGCCTCAGTGACCATGTCAACATTTAACGCTGATAGAATCCAATTCTTAGCGCTTTTAGCATGCATGTGTGTATAGTTTGTGCACGGAGAAACACTGAAGGCGCGCATGTTCATGCGCGCGTTACGCAGAGGTTCCATTCAACTTGAAGCTTCCAAGTTGATTCACCAAGTGAGAGGTCTCATTTTTGCATTAGGCAAAAAAAAAAAAAACTTTTCTTGTGTGCGCGAGCATTTTCGTGTTGCTTTAATGCCCTGCTGTATGATAGGCTTCAGTATACTTGATGCACTCTACGCGTTTCCACATTTATGAACGCCTCGACCGCTTTTTCTGACACGAGCACTATCCTGTTACCCATAAGAACATCGTGCACAGGGTAGTGCGTAAATTTTAGTAATCTGCAATTTACCCCATTTTGCGCAACCACATTGCAGGGCTTCACATGCTGCCCTCGACGACATTTAAATTTATTTTGTCGCGTTCGGTAGGAAATGCCCCTTCATTTCTTTTTCGTGGCGTGAATATTTTGTCGCCGTCATTTTGAATTTAGATGACAACAATACAGCAATGCCCTCTCCTCTACTTTGCCGGTTAATGGGAACAGCGGAGAGATGTGGAACTTGCCATGCATTGTAGTGTGAGATGTTAGTGTCTCTTTAATCATACTCCTTGCCCCTAAAATAGGTTAAGAACCACTGTTCGTTGTGTGTCTGGAATGCCCGGAGTGTAAGTATATTGCGTCGCCAATACGTTTCTAAAGTCTTCGAAAAACGAGCGGTTTAAGCTTGTTCTCTCTTCCTTTGTAGCCACAGGATCGCTGGACGCAATAATGCTTCACTTGGTTTTTCCTGCCTATCAATTTTCAAACCTACAGTTTGCATTTACCAGTCAACTTAGTGATGACGCCTTTGAATTCATCCCATCCGTTATTGAGTACGTAAGGTCATCAGTCAAACAAGGTTTATTGAAGTAATGAAAATCCTGTGAAAAACGTGGTGATGAGCACTGGAGAAATTTTACTTGCCCTGCATTACTCTCTGTATATCGGAATTTTATTGCTTTGTTTACGCACAACAGTGGCTGTTGAGCCGCTGGAGATTTCTAACTGTATTTTAGTTCTGTCTTATGACCATTGATTTTGTATTGAATCCATTTGCGCAATATGTGAAGAGTGTTTTAAGACAGTGCAGATTTTTTATATAAAAAATATGACAATCAAGCTCATGTCATGCCTAGAAGACTCTTTTGCGTCACGCCCTTTTTAAAGCTTGTACCGTGAACTTCCCCTCTGACGTATGCTACAGCCGCATTAGCTGCGCACTCGATATCGCTAGGATTGGCACCTTAAATTTCTATGGTTAATATCTCAAATTGGTTGCGTGTTTTCGAATTCTTATAGTAATGCCATAATTTCTCACGTATGTTGCACATGCCATATATGGTAACGTATTACAACATGCAACGAACTGTCTCAAGTTAATAATGAAAAGTTTAATTAACGAGTTTGTGTGGATTAGCCACCTCAAATGACCTTTAGGTGTCAACATTTTCTGACATGGCTGAGTGTACTTCAGCGAAGATGTAAGAGACTTGACTGTCGTAACATTTTAGATTTTTAAAATGTGGCATGTAAAAACACCTTTTAGATTGGTTGATTTTATTTTCAGATTTTCTTTATCACTTCTTGGTAGAACGAGTTTGCTTTACTGTCCAGCAGCCAGTGTGAAATGTTGCTTGGTCCTTTGGCTGACTAATTACTAAAGCGGCCTTAAGGCAGCACTAAAGTGAAACAATTAATTAGGGTAGATTTACGAAATGTTCTCTGAGAACTTAATATCAATCTGTACCTTTAAAGTGTACAATGCGTATTTTGGCCACATTGTTTCGACGAAATTTTCCGAAAATAGGTACGTTAAGTATATCATTCTATTGCCAGACGTTATTGCGCTTCATTTTAACACGAAAAAGCTTTAAGTCAGGGGTCCACCAATACATCACGGATGCATTTCCGTCACAGATATGACGTTGTTAAAATTTACACAAGCAGCATGCAAGTAAATAATTCCGCAGACCCAAGATTTGTTTCCACGACGTTCGATAATGGACAATAGAAAGCGCGCGCTAAGCTGACTGAGCCATGAGCGCATACCCGGGGCACTCATCGGACGCACCTTATATACGTCTCCCGCTCCTCCTTGGTGAAACAGCGCCCTTCGTGTATCGGAACGGTGCTGCCTCCGCGGTGCTTTGGTGCAGTCTTCCTGTTGCGTGTAAACACTGTGCAGCTTCAATATACAACAACAGCGCATCTGCGTCATCTACGTATACGAGTGCGATGGTACTGACTACGAGATCTGCTGCATTCAGGGCCGCTGAAGTACATTTATGCGCAAATGAGTTAGGCGCAGCGAATTGCCTTTGCGCTTTCACGGCACAAGCCGAGACCTGTCTCAAGCGTTCACGAAGTTCAGCGCATCACGACCCAACTGGCACAGATGCAGGACCAAAATGATCGTACCTTCACCGAAGCGTGCTCGCCCACGACGCTGCATGCGAAGCACATAACCACAGGACGGTAGATGACTCGCAAATTGCGCTCCTCTGCAGCCGCAGACCGTCAGTTCAAACACAATTGAATGAAAATACGTTCGGTTTCTCTTGTATACGGTTTACGAACGCCAAGGCTCATGTCCGATTTCCGCGATGTTCCGGTGAGTGCATTATCTCCGGAAAGTGTATACCGGCCGGTTGCGAGTGGTTTATTGTCGTGGTGCAGATGTGCCACCAGGTATCACCATGGGCGCATCAATGTCTAAGGGTGCTGTATCCATTAAACACCAATCGACATCACATGCCAAAGTGTAATAAACATTGAACTGCTTCTGTGAAGACACCTTTAACTTTCCTGTGTTATACCAATTCCTATATCAGAGGAAACTACCACATTTTTTACCAACTAGGAGCTACGCTGCCCTTAGCAAACACCGTCAAAATTTATGACATCACATTTTCTAGTGCTAGGATTTGTATATGGCATTGCCACCCCCATCTTTTTTATGCGTGTTTAATCGCATACCAAGTGTCCTCTGGCCGAGCCCGGCAATATTTGAATTGTTAATGGGTAATTTAATAATGATAGAAATAGCATTTTTCCTTGTATGTGTATGTATCTGAGGTTACATATGTAAATATTTTCTAGGCTTCAGCCAGCTATACGGATCACCCTGTAGTTTTTCAAGCCTTCGAGGTCTCCTTTGTTACAAATGAGAAAACTCTTAACCTTTTCCGGAAATTAGTGCACGTAGCCAAATTAGCTTAAAGGGTGCTCAGTTTTATTTTTTTTGCGCAATCTGTACATCACTTTGCGATAGATCTGCTGCAACCTCCTCCTCGGGAACACCTCTCTTCTCTGCAATTTTTCGGAAGATTTCTCTTTTTCGTAAGACATATATATAGTAGGATTTTCAATGTCTCTGAAGTGCTGTTTCTTCCGTGATTGTCCTAGTTGTCCGGGGTACTGTACAGATCTCTATACAACTCTTCAGACTATTTACCTCTCTTACGTGTTCACAGCTAGCTACCTAACATTAATTACACAAATATGTACACCCCTGGTTTGTGCTCCTAAGGCTATTTTTGTCTTCATGATTTTTTTAGGCTTGGTCAGTTTTTCAGAGCACGTATGACTCTCTCCATGCTGCATTTTTGATGTTGGCTGCCTTACTCCTCTTAATTACTTTTAAAGCCCAAGATTTTATTTGTTCCGCTCCACTAGTAAAATTTGGTACGTCAAAAAAGATCAACCCTCACAACAACACTGCTATAAGACCGCCCATATAAAACTGAGGCTGGCTATTGTAATGGGGATAACTCCTGAAACTCCGCACAGTGTTCTTACTGACTTTTATGTTTAAAAAGTAAAGAATAAAACCTACTCGGTTTGTTTGTTTGAAAGTCGTTTATAGCACACTCAAGCTAGTCATTCTGCGCTTTGTCATCTACAAAGTCAGCAAAGTTCAGAATAAAGTATACGTATTATTAGGTTCAAGCAAGCCCTTAACATTTAGGGTATAGGCAAATAGGCCAATAATTGTTTTCCTCCATATTTTGTCCGCATTATATGCCAACTGCTTGACTCAACTCTGTACACAAGTTTTCTGTAACAAACAGACATTTTCCAACTTCCGTCTCTCATCTGTATCAATTTGCTGCAGGAAGTCAATGGACATGACTCCAGAGCGAAGGCAGGCCGGTCAAGTCCACAACGCCAGGGTTAGCACGGGGCCCAGTTTAACAGTGTACGCTTTTCCCTCGCGTTGGCAAGATTTCGACCCGAATTGCATTCGTCTGGTAACAAGAGCTGGCGACAGGGTCACCGCTGTTGCCTGCCTGATTGGCTTCATCAAGCGCTTCTGCGGGGTCCATTATTACAAGGTAAGCAAGCAGATATCCTTTTCAATGCGAAAGCAATATGTTGAACGAAAAAAAAAATGCCCCCACCTCTCCGAAAGGAATTGTGAGGAAATGCCAATGCATTGCGTGGCGTCCATAACGGCGTTTCGCACGCGAGAACCCAGCGTTAGAAGATTAATGTTCCTTTTTTTTTCTTCCACCGTGCAGCCAATAGCGTCATTCACCGCACTTGGCATTTTTCTTTTGTGAGAAACACGGTATGCGTTTCCATCTCTAGTAGTTAGCGTGCATGGTTAAAAGATACTACATAGTGAAAAAAGCAAACAGCGTTGTCGGCTCGGCGTTCCAAGGAGGCGTCTCGAGCACACATTTCCGGATTATCTTGCGAGATGCCCTGCCAGCGAATGGTCGAGAGTGAGGCGCAGGGAGAAGAGAGAGGGAACGGCGAGAGAAAGAGCAGCGAAGCACTGCACCTACACTCTCTTGCACCACATGCTCTGGTTGCTAGGAAAGAAGACAAGTCCACGGACAACGCCGGATGCCTGACATAGCCCGACTAAGAAATAAATTCGGATTTAAAAAGCACGATATCTATGATTTATTGCTTCGAAGACTGAATCGCAACCGCAGACTCCAACCACGGCTTAACAAATCGTAGAGCTTCAATAGCTGGCCGGTGTGGTTACCTACTCACTTAGATTACGTCTGTCTCGGCCGCACTCCAAGTAATATAGGCTGGTACTAAATGTCCTTTGAGCAAACAAGGCGTCTATATTTCAATGATGGAGCCCATATTAGCTAGTTGCATAAGAATGGCAAACGAGCCTCGGTGCTAAACTTGCCCGATCATTCATAATTACAAAATAAAGACACTTATAGTTCAACGATCATCAGAACAAGCGCTCCATGCTAATACCACTAGTCGTTAATATTATTTTCCACATGAAGAAGTGTAAAGGAATCAATAAATGTTTATTTCTGACCAAACGTAATAAAATTTTGTACGGTATAAAATGTCAGTGGGTCCGTTATGCCTTTAGTTCAGCTGATATAAGGGCGAAAGCCATTTTCGTTTTTTTTTCTCTCCTTGAAATTGATGCATTGAAGCTCCAATGCCTCACTTCGAAAGCTTTCTGCAACACTGCCATCGATTTTTATAGGCCTCGAAGATTGGATGCATTACAATGATCTGGGGCTGCATTTGTATTGCACTTTCTGTAGGATGGTCCCACCTGACCACTGACTTCCCTTTACAGAACATTGTGACGATGTCGCAAATTTAGTTGATCTGCGATGCGATGATGACGTCATACGGTGGCGTCCTCAAATAATGATCTTTTGCATCATTCTTCTTTACCAATTTCCGCATCTAATGAAGCTCCCAGGTTATCTTGTTATCAAATTAAAAAAAACACTTTCATCTGAACAATTTTCAGTGTGCTACAAGAACACATAGCTGATGTCGAAAAGCGAAATGGGGCGTGTGGTTGACTACTTCATTAAAGCAGAGATGATGTAGGAATGTACACATCTGGTGAAGAAGGCGACTACTGTACGTGATAGCCCATGCAAAGAATAGACGAAAGGAATGATTTAGTGCAAAGTACATGACAGCAGCGATGCAATATTGTACACATTAAAATAATAACTATTTTCTATCTACATGCCAAGCAATGTAACCCGAGTATGCTAAAAGTGATAGGAATGAATCTTTACACCAGCTAAGGTACAAGTACCTGTGCCGCCACACTTTTCCGCCAACAGCGGGTTTGATATGACCTGTAAGCATGACACATGAAATAGAGTCTGGGAGAGGAACATCCCGCTCAAAATGTCGTTTCGTTGGGCCGTCAGGTTTTGGAAGGCTCCGACGAAGACGGTCTGTGGCTGGAACCAGTAAAGATCGACAGGATGGTGCTTAGCCAGCAGCCGTGGATCAGAATGACTGAACCAGAGCCTACCTCCACGATGGACGACGTCTACGTGCTGTTCGGGGTGCTGCTGTGCAACCTGCATTCCGAGGCTGGCACCATCTTCAACCGTGATTGGTTCCAGAACCGAGTAAGCGACCTTGTCCAGCTGTTTCCCGGGGTTTCGGTGCCCCCAGCAGTGCCGCTATACAGCGAGTCGCAGGCAGACGCACTCTCTGCATTTGGAAAACAGTGGCCTTTCACCACAACAGAGATCCTCTGCACTATCATAGAAGGTCGTTTCCAGGTAGGTACAGTTTGATGCTGTTCAGCGATAGAATGAACGTTCTTGCGCCACATGGACCCACGAATGAGGCTCATAAACACAATCAAGATTGCTATTAATATTCAACAATGATACGGAAGAATCTCATTTCGATTTATAGTTCACCGCAATGTTTTTCTATGAAGTCAAACTTCTAATCAGACTTACCTCTTGAAAACTTCTAGGGGTGCTCGCCATATTTCGTGTTCAGATGTAGCCAATTTATATCCTTGTGGAAATTTAATGCTCCTCTGCAGAGCTGTTAATGTCCTGAGGCTAACCATACAAAGTGTCCATTGCACTTGGTAATGAAAAGTGTCCATTGCACTTCGAAAATAGCATGGCCAAGTGTATGCAAAAAGAACTCTTTAACAGTGATAGTTATGAGCAACTTGCATGACCGCTTGAAAAGTGTAAGTTTACTTGGAAGTCTGCACAAGATTGGTAATACGCAAGAAGTCGATAGCAAGAAGTCTGCACAAGAGTGATAATACGCAAGAAGTCGTAGAGTTAAACACTCTCGTAGAAGAGGGGGGTCTCATAACTAACTGTGTTATTAGTATAACTGCCACACAGTTCTTTAAATGTCACAGCAAAAATGATGGTCGACATAATGAATGGTAAACTCGGAGATATCTTATCACCCTTCGATTCAACACAGCAGGGACCATGCTTTCTATAAGTTTAGAAAATGAAAAGTTGTGATCCTGTTTGACCGAGTTATTCGCACACTTTCAAAGTGTTTATTCCACGAACCAACTACACTGTGGATCTTCCTTTAGTGATCTTCCTCTTACTCACTTATTTGACCTCCCCCTTTCTCTTTGCCCATCATGCAGGGACCAATGAAGCGTCTCCAAGAATATGTGTGCGCACAGTGGAGAATCGCCGAGATTGTCCGGGAAGTACAAGTCAGCGTGGCCTGATCCTCGTGGAGTACAACATGCCGAGGATTCAATGCAATCGCCTGCAAGTCACAGAACACATGGTTTCCATGGTGCTACAGACTCTGGAAGTCGCGACAGACCAAGTTCCAGCTGCGCAGGGCGCTTTGCAGTGCAGAGATTATACGAAATAAACACTTGTTTTACAGCTAAATCTTTTATGAGATCACAACACGTGGGTCATGCGTGGCGCTGTAGTTGTTTGCCGCCGCTGGTTTCTGTAACTACTATAGCACGCAGTAGGAAAACAGAACATCAGTAAATAAAACAAAAACCCCGAGGACGCAGTTCAGCTCGCACCCGGCCCGATGTGTGCCAGCTCAATATTGTACAACTGAACCACGCCAAATTTATTTTCTTTATTTTCGGTAAAACTTTACTCAAGGGGGGATAATATGAATATATTAGAATACCCAACAAGCATAACAGAAAAATTACTATGTTCGTCGAGCGCTGGTGTAACACATCACGTCTTAAAGTGCATTCGTAGTAAGCAAGGTTTCCACTCTTTCTAACCATGAAAAAAGCACATTCATTCGTTCCTACTAACTCGAAGAACCTTGACATACATTCTATAAAATACTGTATTGCTGGTATCCCGTCAGGCAGCCATTCTAGAGCGCCATATACTGTGAAAGGCAGTGATCAAGATTAAATCACAGGCGGTAATTCGTGATCATGCTCACTTGCTAAATATCCGACTCCATGAGGACCTAACAGAAATTCTTTTTCTGCGCAATCGAAGAAAAAAAAAGAGAAAAAAAAGTCCTAAGTTCAGGAGGCGCGCTTGACATCTTTCTTCGCCCCTGCCTGACGTTCTTTTTAAAAATTACACGGTGGAACACTCTTTGTAAAACCTTCCAAGAGGTTATAATAACAATCCTCATGGAAGGTTCTTACAGAAAGTGTTGCACTGTGTAATTTTAAAAAAGAACGTCAGGCAGGTGTAAAGAAAGATGTCACGTGCGCCTCCTTACGACTTTTTACGACCTTACGACTTTTTTTTTCTTCGAATGCGCAGCTTTGTCAGTGTGATTGCGCTCGCTCGCGTGTACAAGTCGCGGCCTTCCGCAGTGATCTCTGTAACAGCTGAGTGCGCCATGTTCAAATCAGCCAATGGCTGATAGATGAGGTTTTTACGAGTGATTTTTGAGCGTCTTCGGTGATTTGTAGAGAGAAGAGAAAGCAATTTTCACCTGACTTTGACGGCGCCTTTGACGCACAAGCACGCCGTTGTGTGACATATGCTTCGCATTTGAAATAACGAGAGAGGAGTAAAGCTGAGATGGAGGTTCTTTCGCTCAGATGACGATACTACTCAAGATCTTTAGCAACCTACATCAATCGAACCCACCCAACTCCCCTGCCACCACTCTAAAAAAAAAAAAAAAACACGAAGACAGCGAAGAAACCGGACAAGAGAAGCGCTCCAACGACTTACCATCAATTTTATATTGCAGAAAGCCTCCACACAAATGACCGAGTAGCCTATGCGCAAATAGGCTGTCTATGCGGTGTGTCACGTTGCGCAATAGTTAGCCCAAAGCCAATAAATGTATCAAGGTGGTGCAACAGCCCATTTGCATGCCTCGATAGACCAGAATATCCCTGGGAAAACAAGACCCACTTCGCTGCAGCACAAAAGTGACGCGCGGGTTGCACATAGCATGCGTCTCGCTACGTGAGCGCGTCATTATTTACTCATTGTTTCTGGGAATAAAAAGAAATAGATTAAAGCACACTTTCACCGAAATCGCGTTGTATGGAAACCTCCGATCGCTGGTTGCAACAGGTAATCACGCTAGTCACCATTCTTATAGCATCTGCCCTTCCCGTTTGCACTGCCGTTATTCCTGGGATCGCTTTCAGTCATATTTATTGTTCTTCCAACACCAACTTTACACAAAAATTCGCCTCAAAAAAAAAAAAAAAAAAGACGACGCACGGCGCTGACTAACAACTGTTGATACAATGGAATGGAAGCATAAACGTTCATAGATATACAGGTGCGCGAACACCAGGCAAAATAACATTATTATAAACTCGGCTATTACGAAATAATGCTTATTTTAAATATTTTCATGGTGCCATATTTCGCAATATGTAAGTATCAGTGCGAAATTTAAAGCGGCGAGCAGCACCAGTCTGGTTGGTTCGAAAACTTGAATTTTATGTGCTATTCCCGGCCGATACCGATTTCGCCGTAACTCCTTCGAAACAACGGCCTTTGTAAGACACAAAGAAACTTAATCTGACGATACTAAGGAGTGGCAGCGTAAGCACGCAATCCTGCTACTTCCAGCAAAATGAATTAGACGAGAAAAAAAGCGGCCTCGTGGTCAGTTTGAATATGCTCCTACGGCAAACAGGACGTGCTTCACTGCAATACAGTGGTGATCCGCGAAATTTATATGACATGCTAATCTCAACGTCAGCGCGCCATGATTTATTCATTGCTTCTTGAAATAAAAAAAAATTAGCAGATCCCACGTACTGAGGGATTCGACGATATGCGAAGCATGAATAAGATTGTTGATATGTCACTTTAATATCAGCACAGTTGCGAAGGGGAGGGGGGTAAATGATGCGATACATGACTTCCGTGCCATGATTATCATATTTAGATGTGTTGTTCACATTCGTCATTTATTTACGTCAAGGTACCAAATTTAGTATACGCGGGGCTAGTGAAATGGCTGGGAGCATGCAATTAGCGTGGTATGTCGTCATGTTCTTACATGACACGTGTGTCAGGATTATCATGTTTGCACCACTCATACATTTCGTCATCGATTGACATCACATAACACTAAAATTGGTATATGTGGAGCTAGCAAAACGGCCGTGAGCGCATCATGAAGGGCCCAATATACACCAGTTTAGCGTTGACGCACTCACGCTGGGCACAACAACGCTACGTTAGTGAAACGCAAGCACTCTATAGTCTGAAGCCAAGCGCGACCAGCGTACATCGGCACGGCCCGACGGCAACCAGCGTGCAATGCGACATGCTGCATTTCGCGCAGATGCGTTAACGATGCAACACTACGTCTCCCTCTTTTCGTGACGGAGGGACGCCGGACGCACTGAAACATGCCTGCATCAAACCAACACAGCGCGGCGCGTGCCGGCGAGTATATGGCAGGACCGGCGCCTGGCTTGGCAACGCTGGCGTGACGCGACGAAATGAACGCCGGCGAGCACGCGCATCACGTCGTGTTGAAATAATTGGCTCCTTGACTGAGGCGTGTAGTCATGTTCTCACATGAGACGCATCTCATGATTATTATGCTTGTACCAGTCACATACCTTCATCATCCATTGGCGTCACGTAAAACTGAACTTGGCATATATGAAGCTAGCGAAACAGCCGCGAGCACATCACGAGCGTGGCAGTAGTCATGTTGTTACACGACACGAATGTCATATTCTTGATGTTATCACCTGTCACTTGTGTTGGCTATGCAATCATGTCATACCATATCAGTTTTGCAACATGCCATGTGCACGAAACCACCGCAAGGTCTGCTGGTTCAGGAAATGGAAATCATGTTATTATTACATATCATGATTTTCATGTTATGCCTAGTCAAATATGTTCTTCGTACAGTCTTGTTTTGCCATACCAAGTTTAATAGCGATACCATAGTCGTAGGTGGCTAGATAGGTAGATACTCTTAAAGACACCGAAGTTGGATAAGAAACGCTTCGCATAAAAAAAACACAAAAGAAGACATGGGTGATCCTTGCATTATAAAAAAAGGAATAAAACGAAAGTAAAGCGTACGTCTTTCTACAGAACGTACATTGATACATAAGAGAGATTATACACCTATATAATGTATGTTGGTGTTTGATAGATAAAGCATGGTTCAACGTACATGCATCCACGTTGATGCTTAGTGATACATCACCATCCAAACGACTAACGTTCATGATTGAGCATGTCCTTGTGTTCATGGATGCCTGGGGTACCTGTAGTGAGAATGCGGAATCAAAGAAAGCGTGACTGATTGTACGCCAAACTTCGGCAAAAATTACCTACTCCCGCCATCTTTGAGGTAAATAATGGGGCTACCCAATTAGAGGGAAATGCAACGCGCGTTATGTCTTCCCTGTTGAGCAGTCATAATTCTTGGCGGGGCGAGCGTAAGCGGGGAACAATGAGTTACATCCAGACGAATCAGGTGCTTCGATCTATGTCCTGCAGAGCTGTTTTCTGTGTTAATGCTTTGACCAAATTAACGTGTCCTATTGAGAACGCGTAGAATGGGACAGATGCGTAGAAATGACGCTTGGATGAACTAATCCTGGATGTCACGGTAATCCTGCTATACTGCACTTTACCAAGATCACTGTGAGAGGGCAGTGGTAGATATAAAAAGAATGGTTTTAAACGCTAGAATTTATGTAACCACGGCAAAGTGGATAGCCTTCCCAGAAACTGTAGTAGCCGACTAATATGTCGTGAATTCGACTCCCATTGACGGAACTTTTTTTCTCTCTCTCTTTCGATCATGTGTGTTTTTTGAACATCGATTCCGTGACGGAAGTACGTCAACGAAATCTCGGTGAAGCCCGACATAAAACACTTTCTCGTATAAGGAATATAATAGAAGACTATTTGGTGGAATTCGCGGTGTGGGCGAACCTCGGATTGTTGGTTGCTCCAGCTATTCTCGCACTTGACTGCTCGCGGAATTCTTGCCTGCAACACCTGCTTCTAAAACTTGAAAGATTGACAGGTTTTGTCAACCTGTTTTCCTTCAAACACGCATCACAAATTTCATCACACTGACCACTATTTACGTTGTTTGTAATACCAGAAAGAATGTGCGAATGGTTGCATGATGACGTGCTGACGCTGCAAGGAGCTGGCAACATTGTGCCCGCATGTGACTTTTGTGCTGCAGTGAACATGTATTGTTTTTCGCGAGTGTGTATTTAAGATAATCACGTCACGGGTGTGCGGATAATCTGAGACCAAGTATTGGTGGAATACACAATCCTTAGAACCAAACATTAGCTAGCAGGTTGAACTAATAGAAAATCCTCGCATCGCTCCTATTTCTATTTCCTTTACATCGAAACTTCGCTAATTCGAAAATTTCTCACGTTCCCAGTGACTTCGTAATAACGAGATTTTTACTTTACCTACCGTGTGAATAAGAGAAGACTCGTCATTCAGCTTATGTCAACAGTCCTCGCCAAATACCACCATTGAAGCTCACCCGGGATTTCCCCACAACAGTGAGCTCAGAAAAGTATGATTGTATTCACGGTTACTTGGAATCCAGCAACGCTATACATCTCCACATTACGAGCACTGAACAAGTGTTTATGGTCTACTTGAAGCGGCAGGCGAAAGAATTGCGATACGTTTTTAAGGGAGGGGGGGGGGGGCAAATTAAAAGAAGGGCCATTTATAGGTAAGAGGAAATGCCAAAGAGAGGATTTACTGAAAGGAAAAAAAAACTCAGTCATATATAAACAGCGCTCCGACCTCTTGGCACACATGCACTTAGATAGAGCACCTATTTAAAAGCTTCATCATAATATTTCAGGGGACAATATCCCGAATTGGTTCTTGAGATCAAGCATCAATATTTGCAGGATATTTCTCTAAAAAATTGAACGTCCCTTAAAGACGATCTGGGACACTTTTTGGACAGCCTCACTATATCTCCCGCAAAGAGCTATATAGGCAGGATACATCTTCCGCAAAATAAATATAATGCTGCACTGTAATTTATGTGAGTCTCAGTTCAATCACAATCCTATTGAGAGGAAGATCTCTGACGTTTTTCACCAACTTAACAAAATATTTCGAATGTGCTTATCACTTCTCTTAGTCGAGTTTCGCCATATCAACATCGCCCCTTCAAGTTTCTGTCTCTCCACCAAGGCCGCAGCGAAATGTAAGTAGCAGAAGATTTCCGCATGAAAATTGCCGGTCAGGCATTTGCGTGCACCCCGCGTCACCTAGAAAACGCCCCAGTTTCCAGAGATTCAAGAATGGACACCTTTTGCTCTCCAGATGAACTCTAGTGGCCTTGACGGCATGCAAACAATCTTCATCACCTGGTCCAGAAGGGGTTACCTACATGGCTCTTTGCAACCTCGGTGAAGCAACTCGAAGGGCTCTGCTATCCGTGTACAACGACTCGTGGAGCAGCGGATTAGTCCCTCATTCGTGGAAATCCAGCCGCTTCGTCCCTGTGCTGAAACCAGGTAAATCTTCTCTGGACTTGACCTTTTATCGCCCCATCGCGCTTACCAGCTGTTTCGCGAAAGTGATGGAGAGGATGATTTTGACTCGCCTAGTGTGGTACTTGGAGCACTATGAGGTATGCCCTGATGATATATGACGGGCTTTCGGCGTGGGCGGTCCGCATTTGATAACGTTATTCACCTGGTCTCGTCTGTTCAGCATCAAAAAAGACTGAAACGTTTATCTGTGACATTGTTCTTAGACGTGAAAGGTTCATACGATATCGTATCACATGAAGCAATTCTTGATGTCATGGAAAATGTTTGATTAGGGGGTCCGGTTTACCAATGGATCAACAGCTATTTGAAAGGCAGAACTTTCTTTGTACAGACGGAGACTGGCACAACAACGCATCATTGCATCCGTCGTGGTGTGCCTCAAGGTGATGTTCTTAGCCCCAGACTTTTCAATTTAGCGCTCCTCGGCCGGGTTGATGCACTTCCAGAATCTGTATGTTTATCAATATATGCAGATGACATCTGCATCTGGGCGTCAGGTGTAACACGCATTCATTTGCGTGTCCGGCTTCAGACAGCAGCTATACTAGCGACAAAGTACCTGGAAGAACGGGGACTAGAGCTGTCATCACAGAAGTGCTCGCTTATAGCATTCACGCATAAGGCGATGAGCCCATATGTTATTAAAATCAACGGGCACACGATCAACTATGTGAAGACCCACCGATTCTTCGGAGTCATAGTTGATCGTGACCTCTCCTGGAGCCCTCACATCGCCCACATGAAAACTAAACTCACCGTGATCTCCCACGTGCTGAGGTTTCCTGCAGGAAAAACGTGGGGTGCATCGGTACGAACAATGCTTCAACTCTACACTGTTCCGTTCCTCCGTTATATGCCATACAGCTTACCCGTGCTTTGCGGGATGCGAAGAACAAATTTGCGCGTCCTCCAGTCGATTCAAGCCGAAGCACTGAGAATTTGCCTTGGTCTCCCGAGATGCGCGTCTACATCAGCGACAGTCATCATTGCGCGTAATTATCCAGTACACTCATACATTCGCGTTGACGCTTTGAAAATGCACACAAGACATTTCACTCGGCTTTCCTTCTCATCACCTCGCCTCACTTGGAACTTCTAGGCCTCACTCAGCGTTCAGCGCAACTGTAGCTCAGCATTGCGCAGTGCTTCCATTGCACTTCACGCATGCAGCACGGCCGCCGATACCATTATGGTGCCTACACCCACTCAAAGCCCTTCTTACAATTCCTGGCATCCAAAATAGGAAAAAAAGTCACCGAATTTAGCCCTGAAACAGGCCACATTACTCTTCCTGCAAGAGAATCACAACGGACGCCTTCGCATTTACATGGATGGCTCGTCGTCTTCAGTAAGCCCAGCAGGTCCGGTGGTTATTCCCGCGAGGCACTTCACAACTAAATTCATGACTTGTGATTACTAGTGCTAACTAACTTTACGAAGACGTGCTTGAAACAAAAAAAATTTCAAGAAATAATAAATCTCGCAAATATATTTTAGGGGTGTCACCATCTGTGAAAAAAAAAAAAACTCTGAAGTTGTCTCGCGTCTATTTCGAGGCTTGCTAAAAGTGACGCCGCTAAACATGACTGGCGGCGAAACACGTGTGAGTTATTTCTCCAGAGTCCAGTGGCTAAAATCTAGTTTCCCCGTCTTCAATGCACAATGTAACCCCCAACGGGCTACTAAAAAGAAAATAAAGAGAGGGAGTGACGCAAATAAACAAGAGAAAAAAGCGTATCACAGTCCAGGCGAGGAGGATAGGCTATTGTGCCGAGGATGATAGGACCATCATGGCTGCTCGCCTTTGTAACCAGGGGACCATTGAAGCATTTTTGAAGTACACAAAGAACTTGCCCTTGCTTTGGGAATAGTAGGACTTTACCTGGTGTTCTGCTATCCCTTCGTGGAGAGGTGAGGTATGTTTGGCAGTTTGTGTTCCACTATCTCTTGTGACACCAGTTGAACGATAATATAACAATGGATGTTTTTTTGAGAGGCTAGTTCACATGCGAAGGGGTGGTGGCTTCTCCATGCATGCCATCTTTTTTGGGGGAGGGGAGGGGAGTCAAAAGGCTAAGCAACTTTTATAAATGTTTCACAGGGTGGCGAAAGGTGCGAACTGAGGGCACCTGGCACCCTTTGCAAATCATCCCAAAAAATACCAAGCCCACGAGATTTTTTTTTTACCGCTCCGTGGCCTCAGAGGTAATCCACCACGGACCGGTAAAAAAAAATCTGTGGGCTTGGTATTTTTTGGGATGATTTGCAAAGGATGCTAGGTGCCCTCAGTTCGCACTTGTCGCCACCCTGTGTCCGTGGCGGATATCTTCTGAGGCCATGGACTCCCAATATCGATTCTGGTGATTTCCATGGATGCGATGTTCAGGCCTGAAAAAAAAAATTGCCCGCAGCTTCCCTCGGGGGAACACTGAGGAGGATGCGGAGCATATAATTGGTTAACGGGGTGTTAAAGTGCGACTTACTTGGGTCGATGGCTAAATTGGTTAACGTGGTTGTGAAATGGGGTGTTAAATTGCGATTTACTTGGGTCGATGGCTAAGTTGGTTAACGTGGTTGTAGGAGGGGGTGTTAAATGAGTGAACACGTACACACGTATGCGAAAGGGCGGCGCTGGTCGAAGGGACGTCGATCATTGTGTTTGTGGATTCGTTGGAATTCATTTCACCGCGACCTTGGACGTCGACGCGCCGTACAAACCAACCGACGAGCGGCAACTGAGCGAGCGAGCGCCGACCTTGAGTATATATACAGCTCGACGGCGCATGCACTGTCAGCTGTTGAATGTTCTCGAAGCGCGACGCTACATGCGCGTCCACTGCAGAATCAGGAGAATTGTAGATGTCGAACGCGGTGTGTAGAGGAGGAAGGGTGCACAGATGGTGGAGGAGTGAAGCGCGCGCGGTGTGTAGAGGAGGAAGGGATGCACAGATGGTGGAAGAGTGGGCGACGGCGCGACGGTGCATGCGCGCGCGTCAGCTGTCTTATGTTCGAGAAGCGGTGCGGACGGCGCGGACGGCGCACTACAAGGCACGAGTATAAGATGCTTCCGCATCTAAAAGGCCCATCAACAAGTTTGTGGATAGTTTGGGAGCAAGTTTGTGGAAAACAGTCTTGCTCGCGTATGCGCAGTAATTATCCGTGAGCTATCGAGCCATATTTCCCCGACTGCCTCGAAAGGTGCGGACGCATGGCTGCGTGAGCTCCAATGTTCCAAGCCGCGCGCAGCAAAACAAACATTACGCGTCCCGACGCCTTCTGAAGTTTGGAAACACGATTTTCAGTACGTCGTCTTTTCGATGAAATATGTATTCGCTTGCGTCATAATTACACTCGCATAACAGCAACACGTGAGTTGCAAATGATCATTGCGTTTTCGAAAATAATTGACATGACTGCCATTTGCTTGTTGTAGTGGGCGGCGGCTGGTCTAGCAGAGACGTAGCAGGAATAAAGCTTTGAGTGCGCGAAATAGACGAGACCTGCGCCATTTATCTCTAGGAAAACTGAAGTTTAGCAAATAATCTGTTTTCTCATGTAGAGCATGTTATATCTTATTTTCCAGGCACCCTGTCTTCACTGATCAAAGCGCGCGACGTGTACATCATTTATACCATCTCAGTATCTGCGCAATCGGCCGCCATAGACATCTAGAAAGTCAGACGTTCGCAGAAGAAGAAGATGGGATCGAGTATGTCCTTCCATGAACCTTTTCAATGACTTCTGAGTGGGGACAGTCATAAAAGGGCGAGTCGCCCATTCCCCCCCCCCCCCCCCCAAAAAAAAAAAAAGCCATACCAGGACCGGTTTTGCTGCTTCCACTCGCTAAGCCAAGCGCCTCAACCTTCTAGCGTGCTGTCGAGACACTGAAGATGGCGAAAACAAAATGTGGTGGGGGAAAGGGGATTATAAAATTTGAAAAAAAGGGACTTGGAATCTTGAAGAAAAAATGGCAGTGGCTTAGCTCAGCTACGCCAGGATATACGTAGCGTTAGCAAAGGTTCAGCTGATTATTCTTAGCTTTCTAGATATCAAGCTTTCCAATGACACACACACGGCATACGTATTATGTGGCACATGTATATTTATTTTGCCGGGCAACTACTTCGAGATCCGATGAGCTAAGCTTCTCCGCTCTACTGCACTGTTGAGCACCATTTGCACTCTCCTTCTCCATGGCAATACCACAGTGGCAAACGCCAGTCAGAGGCGCTATCAAGCGGCTCCAGCGCAGTCACAGATGGCGACTGCACAGGGAAGGCGCGCGCGTCGGCGTCCATATGTCTACCTAGGCTATGACGGCACTCCTCTGGAAAGCGTACACCGGCGGCGGCGAGTCGCGCGCGGCTGAGTGCGAGGGAGATGCCGGCTCCGGTGCGTGACACCACTTATCGTCTGCGCAGCGCATCGAATTGCGCGCACACCGGCGACGAGCAGCGCGCGGCGGCGGCGGAGTATCGTTGCGCATGCGCAAACCAGTGCCACGCGAAATTGGCTCAACGAGGCCAGTGTAGCTAACGCTACAAAAAGAAAAAAGAAGGCTGTGCGCGAGTTCTCGCCATTGTCAACTCTGGGGTGTGGGGGTACACGTCACAGTACCAGATTTCCAGGGAGAGAAAAATCTATTTTTCGTATTGGCGAATAAACGAAACATTTCAAGCGAGGTAAATCATCTCTATACAGAACTTCACCATATGGTAACTGTTATCATGAGAAACGACGTAATCTGATAGAAGAGCAAGCTGGAAAGTTTGTGAGCCTTATATAAATATCAAGAATGACCATGCCAGTCCCCTTCATGCTAACTCCACTATTTATAATTTCGTAAGCCACATGTTATGCATATATTTATTGTATGAAAGTTTACTTTTTTTTTTGAAATAAGCTTGGTATCGAATTACGTGGTGTCTTTAGATTATTCTTAGAAGCCACGCAATTGAAACGAGGAGGCCACACGGGGACGGCATTGGCCTTGTTTCGTCCTTGTGCTGATAGGCCTGTTTGCAAGAATAAACCTTTATTCACTGGAAGAACGATTCTTTTTTTACTCCGCAACCAACTGGAACCTCGTACCTTTAATGGACTTCCTACAAGTATTCACTGTAAAAAGAATGTGGATGAGCAGAATGAAGGCTGCCATGTTTACTCAAAAATGTATCCTCTTCAATAAACAATATATATTATAACTATTCCTATACAGAGTGAACATGACAGGCTTCTCTTTAATGAGGTGTATAATGCCAAGAACTATCGCCTTCAGCACTATCTTCATTTGGGATTTATTATTATTACTTTTTTCAATACCAAAGACTTTTCTTTCTAACGATTTAAAATAAACAAATATTATAAAATTGAAGCTTGCCGGTGCTTGAAGAGTGCATCCGCAGTGGTTAAAATACTCTGTAAATTTTCTATCCTTGATTACGAATATATTGAGTTTAGAGTGAATTGCAAGGAACTCTTCGGAAAATCAGTAGGTGTACCTACGTTATAATAACCACGCCATCTCCGCTATACTGCTGAGTCACGCACCTACACAGGCTGCTTGTGGTAGAGCCACGTGGTAGCAAGTTCCCTCACCTTGTTATCAGCAGTCCCCCCGCCGCGGTGGTCTGGTGGCTAAGGTACTCGGCTGCTGACCCGCACGTCGCGGGTTCGAATCCCGGCTGCGGCGGCTGCATTTCCGATGGAGGCGGAAATGTTGTAGGCCCGTGTACTCAGATTTGGGTGCACGTTAAAGAACCCCAGGTGGTCGAAATCTCCGGAGCCCTCCACTACGGTGTCTCTCATAATCATATGCTGGTTTTGGGACGTTAAACCCCACATATCAATCAATGTTATCAGCAGTCCTCCCGATCTTAAGAGATGGTGCTTCCCAATGAGAATCTAATCCTTCGTTACTTTCACCAGCCTCTTCTCTCTGAGTCATGCATGGGACACTCCAACAAGCGTTCCTAATCGGGTCGTTAGTTCTCATGATGGTGGGGCATTTTTTCCTCCAAGTACCTTGGTCACCTCTTATTCACAGACCAATTTCACGCTTCACGTTGCATTGTTCGCATTCCAGACACGACGCTTTGTAAGAATATAGCAGCTGTTTAGCTTCAAGCCATCACCTAAAACCGGTCCCGTTTCAGTTGTTCGGAACATCTGCTTGTCGAATAAAACTAGGCACGGCCTTCAAATGGTAACAATGGCGGGGTTAAAATGTCACGTGACATGGTCGCGCGACATTACAGAAATTGACCGATGAAAAGACGTCTTACTCACTCAGAGGGTAGTTGAACTGGACGCAGTTGCGATTTCCTTCAGTTGAGCTCGCTAGCACTTGGAGTACGGAGCGGTAGTCAGCCACAGTGTCCCGGAAGGAGCACGGCACAGCCTACGCGCCAGTCATCGCCTGCGCTCAGTGGTTGCTCGTGTCTTTGTGTGCCAACCGAAATCGACGAGAGCCATCTCACGTTCTTCTCTTGACTACGGCCATCACCTCTTTGTCACATCGAAGAGCTCTTTAGAGGTAAGTGACATTTTCTATGTGTAGCCCATCGTAGCGTTCATAAAATAAGACTTTTTGGCTGGAGTCATTTTCTGTGCGACCCGAATGCAAGGAAACGCATCTGCGGAATTTTCATTATTGCAATGTGACGAAGCTATCGCCTTGTTTCTCTCGCGGTAGTACCTACGTCGACTTGCCATGACGAAATTACCGAGGCTAAGTGAACGAAGGAAAAAGTCGTGTCCGCTACGGATACCACTGAACGACTTTCATTGAGACGACGACTATTCTAGAGGTAAATATGGGCGCAGCGCAAAGTGTACACAATTAGCACTAAAATGGCAGAGTTAAAAGTATGCTTAAGCGTTGAAGTTTGAACGATCTGGTTCACCACAAGCGGGCAGAGTGCCAGTCCTGCTGCGGCGATGTGCTCGGCCATTTATTCTTTGTCGTAATGCGTTGTATCAGTTCCAGGATGATTAAGTAATTGATGTAAACATGCTTACATTAAAGTTTTTGCCTCAGTGACCATTTAAGGTTTAACGCTCATTGAATCCATTCCTTAGAACCGAAACTTCTGAACCCTTTTAGCGTGCATATATGTATAGTATGCGCACGGAGAGACACTAAAGGCGCGAAAGTTCATGGGTGCCTTACGTAGAGCTTTCTTTCAACTTGCAGCTTCCATGTTTATTCACCATGTGAGAGGTCCCATTTATGTATAAGGCAAAAAAACCTTGCCTGTGTGCGCGAGCGTTTTCGTGTTGCTATAATGAAGATACTAAATGCCCTGCCGTATGTTATAGGCTCCAGATTACGAGATGCATGCTATGCATTACCACGTTTATGAACGCCTGGACTGTGTTTTTTGACACGAGGATTATTCTGTTGCCCAAAAGAACATAACACAGGGCAGTGCGTAAATTATAGTAATCTGCAATTTGCCCTATCTCAACGGAGCACATTTCAGGGCTTCACATGCTGTCCTCGACGAAATTTAAATTTATTTTGTCGAGTTTGGTAGGACATGTCCCTCTAATTCTTTTTCGTGAGGTGAATATTTTGTCGCCACTATTTTCAATTTAGACGACAACAGTACAGCAGTGCCATTTCCTCCTTTTTGCCTGTTAATGGCAATTGAGAAGGGAGGTGGAACTTGCCATGCATATTAGTGTGAGATGTTACTGTCTGTTTACTCAAACTCCTTGCCCCTAAAAGAGGTTAAGAGTTACTGTTCGTGGTGTGTCTGGAATACCCGGAGTGTAACTATATTGCGCCGCCAATACGTTTCTATAATTTTTGAAAAAAAAAAAGCGGATGCCTTGCACGTGGTTTAAACTCGCTTTCCCTTCCTTTGTAGCCACAAGATCGCTCGACGCAATAATGCTTCACTTTCTTTTTCCTGCCTAATAATATTCCAGCTACCGTTTGCATTTCCTAGTCATTTAGTATTGACGCCTTTGAATTTGTCCAATCAGTTATAGAGTACGTAAGGTCATTAGTCAATCAAGGTTTATTATGGTACTGAAAACTTCGAAAACACGCAGTGATGACCACTGGAGAAATCATACTTTCCCTGCATTACTCCCAAATAGCTCGAAATTTTATTGCTTTTCTTATAGACGACAACAGTGGCTGTGGAGCCACTAGAGATTTCCAACCGTATTTTAGTTCTGTAGAGCTTGCCTACATCGCGATATCGAGACGCATGATTATGACCATTGATTTCGCATCGACTGAATTTGCCTAGTCTGTGAAGGGTGTTTGAAGACATTGCAGGTTTTTTTTTTTATGTAGAAATATGACAATTTAGCCCATGTCACCCCTAGAAGACTCGTCTGCGCCCTGCCCTTTTTAAAGCTTGTCCCGTGAACTTCCAATCTGACGTATACAACTGCCGGATGAGCTGCGGACTAGATATCATAGGATCGGTGCCCTAAATTTCTATGGTTACTAGCTCAAATTGGTTGTGTATTTTCGAATTCTTATTGGAATGCCATAAACTCTCACGTATGTTGCACATGCAATATATATTGTAACGTATTACAACATGCAACAAACTGGCTCAAGTTAATCATTAAAAGTTTATTTAACAAGTTCATATAGATTAGCCACCTCAAATCAACTTTAGGTCTCACATTTTCTGACATGGCTGAGTGTACTTCAGCGAAGATGTCAGAGACTTGATTGTCATAACATTTTGGATTTTTAAAATGTAGCATGTAAAAACACCTCTATGTTGGTTGATCTTATTTTGAGATTTTCTTTATCACTTCTTGGTAGAACGAATTTGCTTTACTGTCCAGCAGCCAGTGTGAAATGTTGCTTGGTCCGTTGGCTGACTAATTACTAAGGCGGCCTTAAGCAGCACTAAAGTGAAACAATAAATTAGCGTACATTCACAAAATGTTCTCTGAGAAGTTCATGTCAATCTGTACCTTTAAAGTGTACATGGCGTATTTCGCCTACATTGTTTCGAGAAATTTTTTCGAAAATAGGTATGTTAAGTGTATCATTCCATTACCAGACGTTATTGTGCTTCCTTTTAACACGAAAAAGCTTTAAGTCAGGGGTCCACCAATACTTCACTGACGCATTTCCGTCACAAATAAGACGTTGTTCAACTTTACACAAGCAGCATGCAAATAAACGATTTCGGAGACCCAAGACTCGATCCCACGACGTTCGATAATGGACAATAGGAAGCGCGGGCTTAGCTGACAGCCATCAGCGCATACCCGAGGCGCTCCTTGGACGCACCTTATATACGTCTGAAACTCCTCCTTGGTGAACCTACGCGCTTTGCGCGTTGGGGCGGTGCTGCCCAAACTGACGACGTCACTTGCTTCGGTCTTCTCGTTGCGCTTGCGTGTGCAGCTTCAATATACAACGGTGCATCTCCGCCATCTATACTTATACGAGTGCGAAGGTACTGACTACCAGAACTGCTGCATTCAGCGCCGCTTAATGCAGCAGTTCGCGCTTTTCATACCTTCACGCTTTTTACATACCTTCGCGCTTTTCCGGCACAAGCCGAGACCTCTGTCTCACGCGTTTACGAAGTTGAGCGCATCACGACCCAACCTGCACCGATGCAGGACCGAAATGATGGTACCTTCACCGAAGCGTGCTCGCCCACGACGCTGCATGCGAAGCACATAACCACAGGACGGTAGATGACCCGCAAATTGCGCTCCTCTGCTGCCGCAGACCATCAGTTCAAACACAATTGAATGAAAACACGTTCGGTTTCTCTTGTGTACGGTTTACAAACGCCAAAGTTCAAGTCCGATTTCCGCGATGTTTCGGTGAGTGCAATATTTCTGGAAGTCGCGAGTGGTTTATTGTCGTGGTGCGGATGTGCCACCAGGTATCACTATGGGCGCATCAATGTGAAAGGGTGCTTGTATCCAGTAAACACCAATGGACATCATATGCCCAACTGTAATAAACATTGAACTGCTTCTGTGAAGACACCTTTAACTTTCGTGTGTTATACCAATTCC
Organism: Rhipicephalus microplus; assembly: GCF_043290135.1. NCBI lineage: Eukaryota > Metazoa > Arthropoda > Arachnida > Ixodida > Ixodidae > Rhipicephalus > Rhipicephalus microplus. The sequence continues at coordinate 69,517,304 of NC_134704.1, forward strand.
TATATAAGAAAGAACTACCACATTTTTTACCAACTGGGAGCTACGTTGCCCTTAGCAAACACCGTCAAAATTTATGACATCACATTATCTAGTGCAAGGATTTTTATATGGCGTTGCCACCCCCCTCCTCTTTATGTGTGTTTAATCGCATACCAAGTGTCCTCTGGGCGAGCCCGGCAATATTGGAATTGTTAAAGCGTAATTTATTAATGACAGAAATAACATTTTCTCTTGTATGAGTTTGTATCTGTGGTTACTCATGTAAATAGTTTTCAGGCTTTGGCCAGCTATACGGATCACCCTGTAGTTTTCTAAGCCTTCGAGGTTTCATTTGTAGCAAATTAGAATATACTTGACCTTTTCCCGAAATTGGTTCACTTAGCCAAATTAGCGTAAAGGGCGGTCATTTTTTTATGCAATGTGTGCACTACTTTGTGATAGATCTGCTGCAACCTCCTCCTCTCGAACACCTCTCCTCTCGGCATTCTTTCCGAGGCTTTCTGTTTTCCTTCAGTCATAACAATAGTTGGGTTTGCTATGCCTATGGAGTGCTGCTTCTTGCGTGATTTTCCTAGTTGTCTTGGGTACTGTACTGATCTCTATGCAGCTCTTCAGATAATTTACCTATCCTACGTGCTCATAGCTAGCTACCTAGCCTTCATTACAAAAATAATGTACACTCCTGGTTTGTACTACTGCGACTATTTTTGCGTTCATTATTTTTAGGCTTCGTCAGTTTTTCAGAGCAAGTCCGATTTTCTCCATGTTGTATTTTTGATGTTGGATACCTTACTCCTGTTAATTACTTTTAAAGCCAAAGATTTTATCTGTTCCGCTTAGCTAGCAATATTCGATACTTCATTAAAAATCAGTCCTCACAACAACACTACTAAAAGACCGCCCATATAAAATTGAGGTTGGCTATTGTAATCGGGATAACTCCTGAAACTCCGCACAGCGTTCTTACTGCCTTTATGTTTAAAAAGTAAAGAATAAAACCTACTCGGTTTGTTTGTTTGAAAGTCGTTTATAGCATCGCTCAAGCTAGTCATTCTGCGCTTTGTGATGTACAAACTCAGCACAGTTCAGAACACAGTACATATCATTAGGTTCAAGCAAGCCCTCTACATTTAGGGTATAGGCGAATAGGCCAATAATTTTTTTCTTCCATATTTTGTCCGCAATATCCAGCTGCTTGACTCGACTCTGTATGCACGTTTTCTGCAACAAAGAGAAATTTACAACTTCCGCCACTCATCTGTATGAATTTGCTACAGGAAGTCAATGGACATGACACCAGAACGAAGGCAGGCCGGTCAAGTCCACAACGCCAGGGTTAGCACTGTGCCCAGCCTAACAGTGTACGCTTTCCCCTCGCGGTGGCAAGATTTCGACCCGAATTGCATTCGTCTGGTAACAAGAGCTGGCGACAGGGTCACCGCTGTTGCCTGCCTGATTGGCTTCATCAAGCACTTCTGCGGGGCCCAATATTATAAGGTAAGCAAGCATATATCCTTTTTAAAGCCGATGCAGTATGTGGAACGAAAAAAAATGCCCTCATATTCCCGAAAAGAATTACGAGGAAATGCATTGCGTGGTGTCCACAACGGCGTTTCGCACGTGAGAAACCAGCCTTAGAAGAATAATGTTGTCTTTTTTTTCCTTACACCCTGCAGCCAATTGCGTCATTCGCCGCACGTGACGTTTTTCTGTTGTGAGAAACACGGTATGCGTTTCCAGCTCTAGTAGTTAGCGTGTACGGTTAAAAGATACTACATAGTGAACAAAGCAAACAGCGTTCTCGGCTCGGCGTTCCAGAGAGGCGCTTCGAGCACACATTTCCGGATTATCTTGCGAGATGCCCTGCCAGCGAACGGTCCAGAGTGAAGCGCAGGGAGAAGAGAGAGGGAACGGCGAGAGAAAGAGCAGCGAAGCACTGTATCTACACTCTCTTGCACCACATGCTCTGGTTGTTGGGAAAGAAGACAAGTCCATGGACCACGCCGGCTGCCTGACATAGGCCGACTAAGAAATAAATTCGCATTTAAAAAGCCGATATCTATGATTTAATGCTTTGAAGACTGAATCGACACCGCAGACTCCAACCACGGCTTAACAAATCGTAGAGCTTCAGTATCTAGCCAGTGTGGTCACCTACTCATATAGATTACGTCTGTCTCGGCCGCACTCCAAGTAATGTAGGCTGGTACTAATTTTCTTTGAGCAAACAAGGCGTCTATATTTCAATATTGGAGCACAAATTAGCTAGTGGCATAAGAATCGCAACCAAGCCTCGGTGCTAAACTTGCCCGATCATCCATATTTACAAAACAAAGACGCTTATAGCTCAACGATCATCAGAACAAGTTCTCCATGCTAATACCACTAGTCGTTAATTTTCTTTGCCACATGGAAAAGTGTAAATGAATGAATAAATGTTTATTTCTGACCACACGTAATAACATTTTGTACGGTATAAAAAGTCAGTGGGTCTGTTATGCGTTTAATTCTGCTGATGTCAAGGCGAAAGCCATTTTCGTTTTTTTCTCCTCTAAATCGATGCTTTGAAGCTCTCATGCCTCACTTCGAAAGCTTTCTGCAACACTACCATGATTTTGATAGGCCTCGAAGATTGGATGCATTACAATGATCTGGGGCTGCATTTGTATTACACTTTCCGTAGGATGGTCCCACCTGACCACTGACTTCCCTTTACAGAACATTGGGACGATGTCGCAAATTTAGTTGATCTGCGATGCGATAATGACGTTATACGGTGGCGTCCTCGAATAATGATCTCTTGCATCATTCTTCTTTAACAATATCCGCATCTAATGAAGCATCCCAGGTTATCTTGTTATAAACTTAAAAAAACAGTTTCATCTGAACAATTGTCAGTGTGCTACATGAACACATAGCTGACGTCAAAAAGCAAAATGGGGCATGTGGTGGACTACTTCATTAAAGCAGAGATGATGTAGGAATGTACACATCTAGTGAAGAAGGCGACTACTGTACGAGATAGCCCATGCAAAGAGTCGACGAAAGGAATGATTTAGTGCAAAGTACATGACAGCAGCGATGCAATATTGCACACATTATAATAAGTATTTTCTTTCTACATGCCAAGCAATGTAACCAGAGGATGCTAAAAGTGATGGGAATCAATCTTTACACCAGCTGAGGTAAAAGTTCCTGTGCCATCACACTTTTCCGCAAACAGCTGGTTGAATATGGCCTGTAAGGCATGACGCCGACAGTTAATTGGACTGTATTGTTCTTTAAGCTACTCATGGAGTAGAGTATGGGAGAGGAACATCCTGCTCAATAATGTCGTTTTATCATCCCATCAGGTTTTGGAAGGCCCTGACGAGGATGGCCTGTGGCTGGAACCAGTGAAGATCGACAGGATGGTGCTTAGCCAGCAGCCGTGGATCAGAATGAGTGAACCAGAGCCTACCGCCACGATGGACGACGTCTACGTGCTGTTCGGGGTGCTGCTTTGCAACCTGCATTCCGAGGCCGGCACCATCTTCAACCGTGATTGGTTCCAGAGCCGAGTAAACGACCTTGTCCAGCTGTTTCCTGGGGTTTCGGTGCGCCCAGCAGTCCCGCTATACAGCGAGTCCCAGGCAGACGCACTCTCTGCATTTGGAAAACAGTGGCCTTTCACCACAACAGAGATCCTCTGCACTATCATAGAAGGTCGTTTCCAGGTAGGTACAGTTCGATGCTGTTCAGCGATAGAATGAACCTTCTTGCGCCACATGGACCCATGAATTAGGCTCATAAACACAATCAGGATTGCTATTATTATTCAAGAATGATATGCAAGAAACTCATTTCGATTTATAGTCAAACTTCTAATCAGACTTATCTCTTGAAAACTCGCAACTAACTGTGTTATTAGTATAACTGCAACACAGTTCTTTAAATGTCACAGCAAAAATGATGGTCGAGATAATGAATGGTAAACTCGGAGATATCTTATCACCCTTCGATTCAACACAGCAGGGACCATGCTTTCTATAAGTTCAAAAAATGAAAAGTTGTGATCCTGTTGGACCGAGTTATTCGCACACTTTGAAAGTGTTTTTTCCACGAACCAACTACACTGTGGATCTTCTTTTAATGATCTTCCTCTTACTCACTTATTTGACCTCCCCCTTTCTCCTTACCCATCATGCAGGGACCAATGAAGCGTCTCCAAGAATATGTGCGCGCACAGTGGAGAATTGCCGAGATTGTCCGGGAAGTACAAGTCAGCGTGGCCTGATCCTCGCGGAATAAAACATGCCGAGGATTCAATGCAATCGCCTGCAAGTCATGGTTTCCCATGGTGCTACCCATGGTATCCACGGTGCTACAGACCCTGGAAGCCGCGACAGACCAGGCTCCAGTAGAGTGCCTCGATGCGCGCGCCCCCGCTTAGAGTGGTGTCAGCTTTTGCAAGGGCACATGCCGCCGCCTCAGCTTCGGCGCCAGCGCGACCGCCATTTTGGCGCCTCCGGCCGGTAGTTCGTGCTTGGCGTGTGAGGTGTTGTTGGGCAGTGTTCATTCCCTTACAGTTTTATGCACCCATCTCCGCATCACCATGCCCGGCTGCTGCGTGCCGCAGTGCTCGAATCACTCGAGAAACGGATGGAAGTTGTACCGGTTTCCAAGAGACCCAAAAAGAAGGCTTCTTTGGACCGTTAAAATCAAACGAGACAAGTGGCAACCGACTGATACGTCGCACGTATGCAGCGTAAGTAAACATTTTTTTTTAGTGCGTCGTATTCTGACTGGTTAGCATTATTTAGGGCGCCGTTGTTTTTTATTTAGGTGCGCAATGTAAACGCAGGACAGCCAAACGTCGTGCAGGGTACTGTGCGGCGTGCTCGTGTTAAAAGATCACGCTTTAAGAAAATGCGTCAAGTACGGGGGCTTCGGAAGCCCCCGTGTCGATAACATTTCATGCTGGTTCAAGGGCCTCGAGTGTGCTACTACATTCATAGGAATTGCGACTAGTTTCAGTGCCCTTGCACGGGAAAGTGTTGCCTTGGCAGCAGCGTTGTGAAATCCTTCCAACCCCCTACCCGAGGCTGTTAATTTCGTGCACTGCGCTTTGCAGCTATTTTGCTCGCGAGACCGGCTGCCGCTGTCGTGACCGTCCGCCTCGCAGCCCGAAGACAGACTTCGTGAAATTGCCGTACTCGCTCGCCAACTCGCCCCGACAGCGTACGCGTCGACCGGGTGCTGGCGGAGTTGAGCTGAACGAAAAGTAGGCAAGAGATGGGGACGCAGGAGGTGTAGTTAAACAGATGAGAATTTAGAAAGTGGAGGAGGGAGAAAATTATATGCAAGGGCAGAAAACGGGGAGTGAGTTCAGGCCGCGTGCCGGCGAGCGAGTACGGAAATCTGACGGCGCCTGACTGCTGCCGAACTTCAAGAGTACGGCACGTAGAGTTCACGTAATTCACATAAGAGGAAATTGGACGTGAAATGCGCGCATATGGCCTCGCAGGGAATTAACATAGGCTCGGGTGCGTGGTAGGGGGATTTCACAACGCTTACGAGGCCTGCCCATGTTTATTCGTGCACGCGTTGGCACTGATCGGTCGAAATTTGAACGCCTCTTGTGAAATCAAGCCGTTTGAACATAAACATGCTGTTCCTGCGAAAAACTCGTAATATTACGAGGCCGGACTTCTGCCCGTCTTGTGTGTATCGTCGTATGTATACTTGGGAATCAGGAACACTTCAGTGACGAACAAAACAAGCGCTGTTACGGAGTGTTGTCATTTTTACCTGACAAATAAATTCGATTGCATTGGGAACTTGGAGGCTTGGGTACAAAGCTTTCGATAGAACGAAATCTGTAACGCTCGCTATAAAATCAGACCTGGTCCTTTGTCGGCACAATAGACTAATATTTTATTCACATGAATTCAGGAATCCTTACAGATCTTCAGTGCGAAAATTGAAAGGGTTATTATAACAGCAGGCTGGGTCTATGATCGCGCTCACTGAAGTGGCTTACGTGAAAGCGCGCGTGAGCTCAATCAGTTTCCTTCTTTTTGTGCTTCAAAGTTGCTGCTAGTTCCTGCTGCGAATCATACTGAATGCATACATGAAATCTTGTTTATTGACAGTGACAGACATTCGTTTTTCTTCTGCCAGTGTGTTAATTTTTAATTCTGGTTTTATTTGCAGGCTCACTTTGAAGAGAACAACTATGAGCAACATCGTGCGGATGGCTGGAAGAAGTTGAAACCAAATGCCGTCCCAACTTTGTTCACATTCAAACGTAAGATTGAACTTTTTTCTTGCATTACATAAAGCAGCACCAGTTGCAAGTACTCTATGTACCTGGGATTTCTACGAAGCTAACACCAAATAGGTCCTCATATGCTGCGTCCACATTAGTGCATAAATTCTGGAAATGCAGTCACGGACAAAGCTAGGAAATGCGAACACAAAAAGGTGAACCAGACCACGCAAAATCGAAAAATACTGCTAATATTAGACGGTCAAATAATGGCACGCTATTAGTGCGTTTGGAAAGCTACATTTCCCAACTTTGTTTTTGTGATTACGTTGCATCACTTTGACTTGCATGTAAAAAAAAATTGCGATACTTGAGTGTTGTGGTTTATATTTCTTGTTTGCATTTTTTGGTCATGACTGTATATACGTCTGGATTTCAGTGTTTACAGGCATGACCCACTGCACAACAGTTTTCCGCTACTTAGCACACGGTCGTGTACTGCTAGGATGTCAGGTGCAGTGGCTATGTTATTTACAAAGGGGGAAAACGGAAACCATTATGTATACGAGATCCACGATGCACGAGCCCCCACTACAGTGCGCCTCATTACCTGTGTTGCGTTGGCGTGTTAAGCTTGAAAAAAAAAAAACTGCACTCTTTCCTGTCTCTCTTGTTTTTTTTCTTCAAGTTTGTGCAGCAATTCAATTTTTCAAGTATGAACCAACTAGTCTGCAAAAAAGTATTGCGTGTTAAGCCCTACAATCAAATAATCAATAAACTGCATAGGGAGCGAATGTCAGTTGAGCCCTCCACAACGGCGCACACGTGTAGCTCTGGCATATGAAGCTCCAATTTGAATTAGAGCCATTTATTGTGGGGAGAAATTTTGAGCACAATTTAATTATGGTATTTTAAGACCTTCCCCTATCCCTTGTGGAAAGGGCGGGGGAAGGACAAGTGTCTTCCTCACGTCAATAACTAAGCCGGTATCTGCTGCATGTGTTACATTTGTAAAATTAACAAGCTAGACATGAACTGGCATTGCTTGAATATGTTCATGAATACATACATTTCTGCTTGCAGCACTGCCTAAGGAACGAAAGCCACCAAAAGAAAGAACTGTGCCTGCACCCTCCAGCAACGAGACCAACAAATCTCCTCCTGGTCTGCGTCAATATCCAGCTGCAGTTAAAACTACCCTAGAGACCCCACAAAACCACGCCGTTCCTGAATCTACATTTTTTATTTTTAAACATTTCATTTCGTACTACATTTGGTTTGTCTTGTATCTGACTTTGATTTTCACTAGTGGGACAACGCAGCATTAAGGCGCACAAATAAATGGCCTGTTCACTGAAATCGTGGGTGTCGTTTCATAAAGGTACACTGGTAAAGCATGTTACTCTCGGGTATGCTGCCTGCACAGTGCATGAAATGGTGAGGCAGGGGAAGATGGTACCGAATGTCAGATAATGTGTGTGTGTGTGCGTGTGCGTGTGTGTGTGTGTGTTATATATACACACACACGCAAGTATATAAAGTACAGCGATTCCTGCCTTTGCTATTCGGCTGATTCACAAAGACCCAAATATTGCATTCCTTTCAGCAAGCGTAGTAATAAAAGTTCATGGGCTCTCCGTCTTAACGACGACAACGGTTTAACGCGAATCTTTCTGGTGTGGGAGTTCGTGGCTCATTTCATTCAGTCTATGTCAGCCCCTGGCGCATTGTACAAGCACAGGCCACCAGTTTGTATGACGTGCGTTGTTCCATTTAACAATAAGCAACAACAGCACTAAGAGGTGTCCAAGTTGCACCAAAAAAAAAGCTCGCCAACGAGTACTTCTTTCCTACCATACGCGAGCACCGCAAGCGGTAATGCGCTTCGCATGCTGCCCCACTACGGCAGGAGCCGTAATGGCGGCCGTCGTAGCAGACGACGCGGCTGTCCTCACCCTCAGCGGAGCGCGCGGGCATCAAGGCACCCTAGGCTCCAGCTGCGCAGGGCGCTCTGCAGTGCAGAGATTATAAGAAATAAGCACTTGTTTTACAGCTAGATCTTTTATGAAATCACAACACGGTGGTCATGCGTGGCGCTGTAGTTTGCCGCTGCTGGTTTCTGTAACCACTATAGCACGCAGTAGGAAAACAGAACATCAGTAAAAAAAAAAAAAAAAAACACCGAGGACACAATGGAGCTCGCACCCGGCCCGATGTGTGCCAGGTCAATATTGTACAACTGAACCAAGGCAAATTTATTTTCTTTATTTTCGGTGAAACTTTACTCAAGGGGGTATAATATGAGTATATTAGAATACACAAGAAGCACAACAGAAAAATTACTATGGTCGTCGAGCGCTGGTGTAACACATCACGTCTTAAAATGCATTCGTAGTAAGCAAGGTTTCCACTCTTTCTGACCATAAAAAAAACACATTCATTCGTTCCTACTACCTCGAGGAACCTTGACATACATTCTATAAAATACTGTATTGCTGGTCTCTCGTCAGGCAGCCATTCTAGAGCGCCATATACTGTGAAAGGCAGTGATCATGAATAAATCAAAGGCGGTAATTCATGATCATGCTCAGTTGCTAAATATCCGACTCCATGAGGACCTAACAGAAATCCTTTTTTGCCGCACATTCGAAGAAGAAAAAAAAAAGTCCTAAGATCAGAGAGGCGCACGTGACATCTTTCTTTGCCCCTGCCTGACGTTCTTTTTTAAAATTACACAGTGGAACACTTTCTGTAAAACCTTCCATGAGGTTATAATAACAATACTCCTCATGAAAGGTTCCTACAGAAAGTGTTGCACTGTAATTTTAAACAAGAACGTCAGGCAGGTGTAAAGAATTATGTCACGTGCGCCTCCAGACCTTACACTGAATTTTTTTTTTCTTCGAATGTGCGGCTTTGTCAGTGTGGTTGCTCGCGCCGACAAGTCGCGGCCTTCCGCAGCGATGTCTGTAACGACTGAGTGCGACATGTTCGAATCAGCCCATGGATGATAGATGAGGTTTTTACGAGTAGTTTTTGAGCGTCTTCGGTAATTTGTAGAGAGAACAGAAAGCAATTTTCATCTGACTTTGACGGCGCCTTTGATGCCGAAGCGCGACGTTGTGCGACATATGCTTCACATTTAAAATGACGAGAGAGGAGTAAAGCTTGGATGGGGGTTCTTTCGCTCAGATGACAATACTAATCAAGATCTTTAGAAACCTACATAAAACGAACCCACCCAACTCCCCTACCACAACTCTAAAAAAAAAAAAACATGAAGACAGCGAAGGAACCGGATAAGAGAAGTGCTCCAAAGACTTACCATTAAATTTATATTAAAGAAAGCCTCCACACAAATGACCGAGTAGCCTATGCGCAAATAGGCTGTCTATGCGGTGTGTCACGTTGCGCAATAGTTAGCCCAAAGCCAATAAATGTATCAAGGTGGTGCAACAGCCCATTTGCATGCCTCGACAGACCAGAATATCCCGGGGAAAACAAGACCCACTTCGCTGCAGCACAAAAGTGACGCGCGGGTTGCACATAGCATGCGTCTCGCTACGTGAGCGCGTCATTATTTACTCATTGTTTCTGGGAATAAAAAGAAATAGATTAAAGCACACTTTCACCGAAATCGCGTTGTATGGAAACCTCCGATCGCTGGTTGCAACAGGTAATCACGCTAGTCACCATTCTTATAGCATCTGCCCTTCCCGTTTGCACTGCCGTTATTCCTGGGATCGCTTTCTGTCATATTTATTGTTCTTCCAACACCAACTTTACACAAAAATTCGCCTCAAAAAAAAAAAAAAAAACGACGCACGGCGCTGACTAACAACTGTTTATACAATGAAATGGAAGCATAAACGTTCATAGATATACAGGCGCGCGAACGCCAGGCAAAATAACATTATTATACACTCGGCTATTACGAAATAATGCTTATTTTATATATTTTCATGGTACTATATTTCGCATAATGTAAGTATCAGTGGAAAATTTAAAGCAGCGAGCAGGGGCCAGTCTGGTTGGTTCGTAAACTTGAAGTGACATTTGCTCTTTCCGGACGATACCGATTTCGCAGCAAATCCGTCGAAACAACGGCCTTTGAAAGACACAAAGAAACTTAACGTGACGATACTAAGGAGTGGCAGTTTAAGCACAAAAAAAATTAGACGAGAAAAACAGCGGCCTCGGGGTCAGTTTAAATGTGCTCCCACGGCAAACAGGACGTGCTTCACTGCAATACAATGGTCATCCGCGAAATCTATATTTATTTTATTTATTTATTTTAACATACTGCAGCCCCTCTTGGGGCTATAGCAGGAGTGGGTACATCGCACAAAACCGTGCATCAAACAAGTTCAATATAGAAACAAAAGCAAAAAGAAAGAAAGAAAACACAGTAACGACGAAACCAGGTGTTCGAAAGTCAACATATAAGGAACTGTACAGTTTTAGTGGCATGGTAAAGGGTTACATAAGATCGACCTAATATACACATCTAAGTACAAAAGTGCACTCCTACAAAGGGGGAAAGGAAACAAAGCGGTATATGTACGTAGTTTACAATAGTTGTATTTTAGAAGGAAATGTAAGCAAGTCAAGAGAGCGCACGTGGCCGGGCAACAAATTCCAACGCTCAATTGTTCGCGGAAAAAAGCTATATTTGAACGTGTCTGTGCGGGGATGATACGGGGAAACGTTAAGGGTGTGATTGCTTCTGGTCTGAGTGGGGCTTGCATATGTGACATATTTGTTCGATGACAGGCAATATGAACAGTGAATGATGCGGTGAAAAAAGGTTAGTGATTCAATTTCACTACGGGCAGCTAAGGTGGTTAGCTCTAGAGATACGAGGGCTGAGGTTGGTGAAAAAGCGCAGTCATACCTGCGACAGATGAATCGGATGGCTTTCTTCTGAACGGCTTCAATTTTGTTAATTTCGCCTTTTCGGTAAGGGTTCCACACGGAGCATGCGTAGTCGAGTGTCGGTCGGATTAGTGTTTTATACATCAGGAGTTTGGTGTCTTTCGGTGCTTGGCTGAGTGTGCGCCGGAGATATATGACATGCTTCCCTCAACGTCAGCGCACCATGAGTTATTCATTGCTTCTTAAAATAAAAAAAATTAGCAGATCCCACGTACAGAGGGATTCGATGATATGCGAAGCATGAATAAGATTGTTGATATGTCACTTTAAAATCAGCACAGTTACGAGGGGGTAGGGGGTAAATGATGCGATATATGACTTCCGTGCCATGATTATCATATTTAGATGTGTTGTTCACATTCGTCCTTTATTCACGTCAAGTGGTACCAAATTTCGTATACGCGGGGCCAGAGAAATGGCTGGGAGCATGCAATGAGCGTGATATGTCGTCATGTTCTTACATGACACGCGTGTCAGGATTATCATGTTTGCACCACTCATACATTTCGTCATCGATTGACGTCACGTAACACTAAATTTGGTGTATGTGGAGCTAGCAAAATGGCCATGAGCGCATTATGAAAGGCCCAATATACACCAATTTAGCGTTGACGCGCACACGCTGGGCACAACAACGCTACGTTAGTGAAACGCAAGCACTCTATAGTCTGAAGCCAAGCGCAACCAGCGTACATCGGCGCGGCCCGACGGCAACCGGCGTGCAATGCGACATGCTACATTTCGCGCAGATGCGTTACCGAGGCAACACTACGTCTCCCTCTTTTCGTGACGGAGGGACGCCGAACGCACTGAAACATGCCTGCATCAAAAGCAACGCAGCGCGGCGCGCGCCGGCGAGTATATGGCAGGACCGGCGCCTGGCTTGGCAACGCTGGCGTGACGCGACGAAATGAACGCTGGCGAGCACGCATGCCGAGTCATGTTGAAACTTATTGGCGCCTTGACTGTGGCATGTAGTCATCTTCTCACATGAGACGCATCTCATGATTATTATGCTTGCACCAGTCACATACCTTCATCATCCATTGGCGTCACGTAAAAATGAACTTGGCATATATGAAGCTAGCGAAACAGCCGCGAGCGCATCATGAGCGTGGCGTGTAGCCATGTTGTTACACGACACGAATGTCATAACCTTGATGTTACCACCTGTCACTTGTGTTCGCTATGCAATCATGTCATACCATACCAGTTTTCCAACATGCCATGTGCACGAAACCACCGCAAGGTCTGCAGGACCAGGAAATTTGGAAATCATGACATTCATTACATATCATGATTTTCATGTTATGACTAGTCAAATATGTTTTTCATACAGTCTTGTTTTTCCATACCAAGTTTACTAGCGATACCATTGTCGTAGGTGGCTAGATAGATAGATAGATACGCTTAAAGACACCGAAGTTGGATAAGAAATGCTTCGCAGAAAAAAACACAAAAAGAAGACATGGTTGGTCTTTGCATTATAAAAAAAGAATAAAACGAAAGTAAAGCTTACGTCTTCCTACAGAACGTACACTGAAACATAGGAGAGATTATACACTTATAAAATGTATGTTGGTGTTTAATAGATAAAGCATGGTTCAACGTAAATGCATCCACGTTGATGCTTAGTGATACATCTCCATCCAAACGACTAACATTCATGGTTGAGCGTGTCCTTGCTTTCATGGATGCCTGGGGTACCTGCATTGAGAGTGCGGAACCAAAGAAAGAGTGACTGATTGTACGCCAAACTTCGGCGAAAATCACCTACTCCCGCCATCTTTGAGTTAATGAATGGCGCTACCCAACTAGAGGGAAATGCAACTCGCGTTATGTCTTCTCCGTTGAGCAGTCATAATTCTTCACGGATTGAGCGTAAGCGGCGAACGATTCGTTACATGCAGACGAATCAGGCGCTTTGATCTATGCGCTGCAGAGCTATTTTATGTGTTAATGCTTTGACCAAATTAACGTCTCCTATTGAGAACGCATCGAATGGGACACATGCGTAGAAATGACGCTTGGATGAACTAATCGTGGATGTCACGATAATCATGCATTACTGCACTTTACCAAGATCAAAGTGAGAGGGCAGTGGCAGATATAAAAAGAATCTTTTTAAACTCTAGAAATTATGTAACCATGGCCAAGTGCATAGTTCACATAAAAAACAGCGCCAATAACGAGAGACTAGAAAAAGAAGGAGACAGACAGCGGCACCAAACTTACAACAAGATTTATTTGCCAGAACCGCACAATATATAGTTGGTCAGTATCTAACAAAAAAAGAAAATACAAAACAAACAAAACAGAATCCACCTAACAACCACATAGTCATCTTCACAACGCACCATGAACAGCACGTGTGCTAACGTGCCGAAGGAAATCTATTTCTTTTAATGATAGCGCAATCGAAGGCCGGCTGACACATGCACTGCCCAGCCTTTCTATTTCTGAAGCCTCATAAATTTCACGTATCAACTGGTGCCGATGCCGCCTAATGACGGTACAAAGCTGAAAATCAGGGACACAGCCGCAGTCTCGGCAATGAATGCCGAGATGGCCCGAAACTGTAGAGGAGACGTTGTGAGCGTGCTCTTTCAGCCGCTCATTTAAACACCTGCCTGTTTGGCCGATGTACCACTTGCCGCAAGACAGGGGTAGTGAGTACACCACTCCTTCAATGCATGGAACGTACTTCTTTCGATGCTTGACTTTGCAGCCTCGCTCGCCCCTCGAACCAGGATTCACGGCTCTGCACAACCTAGCCAGTTTTTCTGGGGCAGAAATAACCAGGTCTACGTCGCACCTGCTGGCTACTTTTTTGAGATTGTGGGTGACGCCGTGGATATAGGGAATAACGACGAAGTTTCGTTTCCCACGTCCCTTATCCTTTGTACGGTTCTGAGCATTATTTTCTGGGCTCGTTCTGATTTCTCTGAGTAGACACTCAGCAACGGCGGTCAAAACGTACATCGGGAAACCAGCTTCTGTAAGGCGTTTAGTTTGCTTATTAAAGCTGGACAGAATTGTGTGATAGCAGGACTTTCGCAAAGCGTTTGTGTAGCAAGTCTTAGCAATAGCGCGCTTCACCACTTTCGAATGTGCTGAACCAAAATGGAGGATTGGCTTGTTGGCGGGTGGCTCATAGGCCCAACACACGTGGGAAGGACTCAACGTTAACATTAAATCTAGGAACCTGATGGCTCCTCTGTCCGGAACTTCACGTGTTATAACAAGCGGAGAAAGACACTTACTGAAAATTTCTAAAATACTAGTCAAAGGCGGACCATCCGAGGAGGTTCCAGCTTGAAACAACACAAGGAAATCGTCAACATAGCGGAATACTCTCTTAACAGATGTGGATCCTTCTTTTTCTAGTCTCTCGTTATTGGCGCTGTTTTTTATGTGAATCATGTCGTACCAACTCGCCCAAGCAACCACGTTAGCTACTTTCAAGTGCATAGCTTGCCCAGAAACTGTAGTAGCCGACCAATATGTCATGAATTCGATTCCCATTGACGGAACTTTTTTTTTCTCTCTCTTTCGATCGTGTGTGTTTTTTGAACATCAATTCTGTGACGGAAGCACGTCAACGAAGTCTTGGCGAAGCCCGACATAAAACACTTTCTCGTATAATAAATGTAATAAAAGTCATTTTGGTGGAATTCGCGATGTGGGCAAACCTCGCATTGTCGGTTGCTCCAGCCATTTTCGCGTTTGACTGCTCGCGGAATTCTTGCCTGCAACGCCTGCTTCGAAAACTTGAAAGTTTGAAAGGTTCTGTCAACATGTTTTCCTTCAAACGCGCATCACAAATTACATCACACTGATCATTATTTAAGTTCTTTGTATCACCAGAAAGAATGTGCGAATGGTCGCATGATGACGTGCCGACGCTGCGAGGAGCTGGCAACATTCTGCCTCGTGTCATTGCTGTGCTGCAGTGAAGATGTCTTGCTTTTCGCGAGAGGTATTTAAGATAATCACGTCACGGGTGTGCGACTCATCTGAGACCAAGCATTGCTGGAATACACAATCCTTAGATTGATTGATATGTGGGGTTTAACGTCCCAAAACCACTATATGATTATGAGAGACGCCGTAGTGGAGGGCTCCGGAAATTTAGACCACCTGGGGTTCTTTAACGTGCACCCAAATCTGAGCACACGGGCCTACAACATTTCCGCACATTTCCGCCTCTATCGGAAATGCAGCCGCCGCAGCCGGGATTCGAACCCGCGCCCTGCGGGTCAGCAGCCGAGTACCTTAGCCACTAGACCACCGCGGCGGGGCTACACAATTCTTAGAGCCAAACATTGATTGATATGTGGGGTTTAACGTCCCAAAACCACTATATGATTATGAGAGACGCCGTAGTGGAGGGCTCCGGAAATTTCGACCACTTAGGGTTCTTTAACGTGCACCCAAATATGAGCACATGGGCCTACAACATTTCCGCCTCCATCGGAAATGCAGCCGCTAGAGCCAAACATTAGCTAGCAGGTTAAACAAATAGAAGTTTCTCGCTTCATTCTTATTTCTATTTCCGTTACATCGAAACTTTGCTAATTTGAAAATTTCTCACGTTCCCAGTGACTTCGTAGTACCGAGATTTTTGCTGTACCTATCGTATGAATGAGAGAAGACTTGTCACTCGGCCTATGTCAACAGTCCTCGCCAAATACCACCATCGAAGCTCACTCGGAATTTCCCAACTACAGTGAGCTCAGAAGAATGTCAATAAATTCAGGGTTATTTGGAATCCAGCAACATTATAACTTTCCGCATTACGAGCACTGAACATGTGTTTATGGTCTACTTGAAGCGGCAGGCGAATGAATTGTGATAGGTTTGTATGTGGGGAGAAATAAAAAAAGGCCTACTTAATGGTTACAGCGGTTAGTACCTTTAGCTTAGCCTACTTAATGGTAACAGAAAGTGCCAAAGAGAGGCTTTACTGAAAACAAAAAAAAAAAAAACTCGGTCGTATATAAACGGCGTTCCCTCGTCTCGGCACACATGCACCTCTACAGGGTGAGCCCCAGAGCGAGAACCTATTTATAAGCTTCATTATACTCTTTAAATGGACAATATCCCGCATTGGTTCTAGAGATCAAGCATCAGGAGGTGCAGGCTATTTCTTATAGAAATTGAACGTCCCTTATATAGGCGCTGCGACACTTTTTGGACAGCCTTATTATATCTCCCGCAAGGAATTATAGGCAGGCGACATCTTCCGCAAAATAAATATAATGCTGCGCTGTAGTTTATGTGCGTCTTAGTTCAATCATATTTCCATTGAGAGAAAGATCTCTTACTTATTTCTTTAAATTAACAAAATATTTCGAGCGTACGTATCACTTCTCTTAGTCCAGTTTCACCAAATGATAAATATATGTTGTGGAACGACGTAAACTGCTACAAGAGCCAAATATTCAGAGTAGAAAGCTGGATAAGTTTGCGATTCGGATACACATTAAAAAAACTCTTGCAGGCAGCTTTGTAATGAGTACTCATATTACAATTTTGTAAGCTATAATTATATGGGTTCCGTAAAAAAAGGTATGTTTCTGCACCTGGACAGTTTTCTGCACCTGGTGCTCAGAACCTGTTACAGAAGGGTTCTCGGCACACTTGACACCCAGACATGGCGGTTACCATGGTTTTTTATCTCATCATGTTGAGTAAGAGTAAGGAAGTACACGCAGTCGTTCGGTCCCCGTGTTCTTTGTGTCCCCCTCCCCCCGTCTTTTCCTATTTTCACCAGCCGCGCCAAAGGTGTACGGAGAGGATCGCGAATAACACCATCACTAATCTGATGCTGCAGTTTCCTGCTCCGCGTGTTCGAGTGCACATACCGTCTCAACTCCAGAAATGGCGGCCACGCTGACGGTGATGCACGCAGCACACCATGTAAAAGCTTTGGGCAAATTGTGGGGCACATTTTGGGAAAGAAGAGAAGGTGGACCTATGTTCGAATAAATACGGTAGCACTGGTATCCTGCTAAGTCATGCGTCTACGTGGGCTGCCAGGCAACAGTAGGGAGTTTAAGTGCTGGGTACGCATTCTCTTGTGGCGTTGCGGGCTTGGAAGCGCGCGGCGTTGCGTGCCCAACCCCCACCTAACCGGAATGCCTTTTAGTTGGCGCCACCGTGGCACGCACGCAAACGCAAGCCGCACGAAGTTCACACGCACTCGCAGAGCCATAGCGTCTTGTCGCGTAAGTATTATTTAAGTCTTTTTATGACTTAAAATGTTAAATTAAACATACATAGTGATCAGTACACCTTTTTATTGTGTACAGTAATCTGGTATACGCAAAAAAGTGAAAAATACAAGGTTACTGTAAAGACAGTGTCGACATCTTTGACACTTCGTGCAACCACAGTCATGAACATGTTAGCTTACGCGTAATGTTTTTGAGGTGAAAATGAATAAAAGGGTTACTCATTTGTAATATTGTCGCTGCGCAGTTTTTACACCAGATGTACAATGCACAATGTTTCTGCGATAACAAAGTTGTGGTTGTCTGTTTCACTATGGCGGCGCTAGATTGCGCCACCTATTCAGCTGGTCGGGGGCTGCATATGCTTTTTAGTTTCTATGTTCCAGGCCTTTTTAGCTTTGGAAATCTGACCGAAACCATGTAATCGCTATAAGTGCCCGCACTTTGGCTTATCTTAACTCTATGGCTAGAGTATCTGCAGTGCAGATACCGTGAGTTCTTGCGAAGGTGGACCACGTGGACGCATGGCCCCATCGCCCCAGCGATCTTGCGATGCGCATGCGCAATACCGCCGCCCCAACGTCCTGCGTATGCAAGCTGCTTGGGTACCCAGCACTAAAACTCCCTATTAAGCTACAGCACAGCGTGGTTGCAAATTTTCTTTTCAGACTACTGTCAAATCTCCCGCATTTAGAAAATAGATGTTCCACATGAGAACCTAACCTCTTCTTAATTTCACCAGCCCCCTCCATTTAAGTAATAAGACACACTACGACAAGCGTTGCTAATCGGGTAGTTAGTTTCCATGTGGGGTGACAGTTTTTATTCTCTCGCCAAACCCTTCTTCACACACTGATTTCGCTCTTCATGTTCAATCCTTCACACCCAAAACAAGAGGTTTTGTCGAAATATTGTAGCTACAATTCTCCAACAGGAAACTCTCACGTTTCTAAGAATTTGTAGGAACATCGATACCAAAGAAAATTGAAAAAAAAGGACCGTTGAATGCGAACACTATATCTCCTTCGGCGTGTTCAAGTGCAGAGTTCACATTTGTTTGAAAACACTGTCAGGTGCACATGGACGGTGACACTTCCCAAACTGGTCATTGTTTGCTGTCGGTCAAAGGCCACGTGGCAGCCAACCAGGTTATTTTTATAGGCGGATTGATCATTTGATGGATTAATATTTGGGGTTTAACGTGCCAAAACCACCATATGATTATGACAGATGCCGTTGTGGAGAGCTCCGGGAATTTCGACCACCCGGGGTTCTTTAACGTGCACCGAAATCTGAGCACATGGGCTTACATCTTTTTCGCCTATATCGAAGTTGCAGCCGCCTCAACCGAGATTTGATCCTGCGACCTGCGGGTCAGTAGCCGAGTACCTTAGCCAATAGACTATACTGCGGCGGGACGTTTCCTTTCGGCTGGCCTCCCACCTTTGAGAGCACATGAGTCACCAAGAGGACTGAACCCCCCTTTAACCCTCTCGCTAGATCTCCCTCGCCGTGACTAATATGGCCCCCTACTACCTACATGATGACAGCGTTGCAAATTGCATTAGTTTCCATGAGGGGGTGCTTTGCTTCACTGCACTGAAAAAATATTTTGCCCACCAACCCCTTTCACACATCCTGTGCAGTCCTCGGAATTGCAGACAAAGGGCTTTGTCAGAAGTGGCACCTGATAACCTGTAGGCTGCACCAAGAAACCGGTCTTGTTTCGGGTGTCACACAGAACTGCTTGACGAAAAAGGTTAAACATGGCCTGTGAATGGTAACAATAGCTTGCTGTGTTCGACCGATGCCAGGGTTAAGAAGACACGTGCCACTACAGAAATTGGCCAATGAGGAGACGTCCCAATCGGTCAGAGGGTAGATGAGCAGGAAGCAGTTTCGACTTCGTTCAGTTGAGTCGGCTAGCATTTCGAATAAGGAGCAGCAGTGTCGCAGAAAGAGGAAGGCGCACGGCAAAACCCAAGCCCCGTCATCGTGTGCACGCAGTGGTTGCTCGTGTACGGGAATAAGACGAGTGTCTTCTCACGTTGTTCGCTTGACTACAGCCGACGTCTCATCGCCATATCGAACAGCGCTTTATAGCGGTGAGTGATATTTCCTATTTTCGCAGCCCGTCATAGAGTTTTTTAAGTAAGACATTCAGGCCGTCATCTTTCTCGATATTACTCGAATGTGCACATAAAGGCTTCCGCAGAACTGCTGGGTACGTGCGTGGCCGTGGGTCCAATCTTTTTTTTTTAATTTCAGGGTTGTTTATTTCCGCGTCATAGTTTCTAGAACAAATCTACCGGAAGTGAGTTCGTAAACCTACACATATTAGTCTCTTCAGGAAAGGGAAGTTTCTTACTACGAGAATAGTTGACGCTCACAGAATTCATTTTTGATGCCCACCATGGAACGACACCGACATTTATTGGCGCTTTTAGCTCGCCTATCGTTTGTCCAAGGTCACTGAAAGCGGGCATATTTATGCACACGTTACGTAGCTCTTTGATAAAAATTATATCTCGCAGGTTTTTTTTTCGCCAAGTCACGTCCAATTTGTGTAGTAGCCAACACACCTCGCCAGCGTGTGCGAGAATTTTCATGTTGCTATATTGAAGGTATAACAAATGTGCTGCCGGATGTGTTAGGCTTCAGTACGTGCTGCATTTTATGTGTTATCACTTTTGTGAATGCATCTGCTGTTCACAATTCATGTTTACTGCAGTATTATCATATTTATGCAGCTTTATCTGTTTTTTTTTCTTCTTTGGGGTGACAACATCTTTGGAAGCAATATTTCTTTCTCTCTCCTCCTGTCTATCAATTTTTAACCTACCGTTTGCGTTTCTTTGTCGATTGAATAATGACGCCTTCCTATTCCTCTTCTCAGTTATTAAGTACGTGATGTCATCAGTCAGTCAAGGTTTATTAAGGTGTTCCACACTAAACGTTGTAAGTGAACTAGTGTTTCATATATCCATGGCTCCGAAACCCTTCCGCAAACACGCGGTGATGAACACTAGAGAAAACTTACTTTCCCTGCATTGCTCCCAACTATCTCAGAATTTTATTGCTTTATTTACGGACAACAGTGGCTGTGGAGCTGCTGCAGATTTTTAACAGTATTTTAGTTATGTATAG
The DNA here is from genome assembly GCF_043290135.1 of Rhipicephalus microplus. Lineage (NCBI taxonomy): Eukaryota > Metazoa > Arthropoda > Arachnida > Ixodida > Ixodidae > Rhipicephalus > Rhipicephalus microplus. The sequence goes on from NC_134704.1 coordinate 69,537,872, forward strand.
TTTGTAAACATCACGATTCCAAGACGCCTGCGGGACTATTATCATTGATGTCACATTGAGAGCTTTTGCGTAATCAATGAAGATTGAAGACAACGCAGATCTTTTTACAAAAACAATATGACGATGAAATTTAAGTCAAGTTAAAAAGACTCTTCTGGCGCCGTGTCTTTTTTGAAAGCTTGTCACGTGAACTTCTGCTCTGGCGTACAAGAACTGCAGCTTTAGCTGCCCACTCGATGTCGCTAGGATCGGCGCCTTAATATTCAATGCTTGATATATCAAATTTGTTGCGTACTTTCGAATTCTTCATGAATGGAAATGCCATAAATCGTAATATAGTACAACATGGAATGAACTGGCTCAAGTTAAATTTTACAAGATTAACTAACGAGTTATTGTAGATTAGCCGTTCGAAAAAAAAAAAGCATTAGGTAACGAAATTTTCTGACGTTGCTCAGTGTACTTCAGCCAAGACGACAGCGGGTTGACTGTAAAAAATGTATAGCATTTAAAAACACCATTTAGAGGCATTGAATGAATTTTGAGATTTTCGCTATCAATTCTTGATAGAAGAAATTTGCTTTACATTTCCACAGCCATGCAGTGTGAAATGTTGCTTGGTATTTTGGATGACTAATTACTGAGGCAACGTTAGAGTGACACGACAATGAACCAATCGATTGGTTTAGATTCATAAAGTGTTCTCTGAGAACTTGTTATGAATATATACTGTCAAGGTGTACTTGACGTATTTTCCCCGGTTTGTTCCAACGAAAGTTCGCGAAAATAAGTATGTTAGGTCTTTGGACCCATCAGCGGACGCTATGCTTCATTTTGATACCAGAAAGCTTTATGGCAGGGGTCCACCAAGAGTTCCCTGACGCATTTCCATCCCAGATATGACGTTGTTAAAATTTACACGAGCCGCATGCAAATAAATAATTTCGGAGACCCAAGATTCGATCCCACAACCTTCAATCAGGGACAATAGAAAGCGCGCGCTATAGCTTAGCCTCAGCGCATACCCGAGGCACTGCTTGGACGTGCCCTATATATGTGTCACACTCCTTCTTGGTTGACCCACGCCGTTTGTGAGTCGGGGCGGTGCTGCCACCCCGGAGCATTGCTTCGTGTTGCGTGTGCAGGGTGCAGCTTCAATATGCGTGAACAGTGTATCTCCGCCATCTACGTATACAAGTGTGATGGTACTGACTACCAGAACTGCTGCATTCAGCGCCGCTGGAGTACAATAATTCGCAAGGGAGTTCGGCGCAGTTACATGCCTTCGCGATTTCACGGCACAAACCGAGACCTCTGTGTCTCGCGCTTACGAAGTTGAGCGCATCGCGACTCAACTGGGACCGATGCAGAACCGAAATGATCGTACTACCTTCGCCGAAGCATGCTTGCCCACGACGCTGGGTGCCAGACACATATGCACAGGACGGTAGTCTACCCTAAAATTGCATTCCTTCGCAGCCGCAGATTGCGAGTTCAAAAACAATTCTGTGAAAACACGTTCGGTTTCGCTTGCATACGGTTTACGAACGCTAAGGTTCAACTGCGATTTCCGCCATGCTCCGGTGCATGCATCGTCTCCGCAAAGTGCATACCGGTCGCGAGTCGTTTATTACCATGGTGCCATTAGGTATCCAAATGGTCGCATCGATATCTGCGGGGGCTGTTGCCACTAAACACCAACGGACATTATATACCAATGCGTAATAAGCATCAAACTGCTTGTGTGAAGACAGGCTTAACTTTCATGTTATATACCACTTCCTATATCAGAAGGAACTACGATATTTTTACCTACAAGGAGCTAAATAGCCCTTATTAAATACCGTCAAAATATTTGACCTGCCGGCATCTAGTGCAGGAATTTGCAAATGGCATTGCCACCCTCATTTCCTTTATGCGCGTTTCGTTGCATACCAAGTGTCTTCTGGCCGAGCCCGGCAATATTGTAATTGTGAAAGAATAATAATAACGACAGAAATTGCATTCTCCCTTGTATGTGTTTGTATCTGTGGTTACTCATGTAAATAGTTTTTAGGCTTTGGCCAGCTATGCGGATCACCCTGTAGTTTTCTAAGCCTTCTAGAACTCATTTGTTACAAATTATAATAATCTTAACCTTTTCCCGAAATTAGTGCACGTAGCCAAATCAGCGTAAAGGGTGGTCTGTTTTCTTTTTCATGCAATCTGTACACCACTTGGTGATACCTCTGCTGCAAGCTCCTCCTCACGAACACCTCTCCTCTCTGCATTCTTTCCGAGGTTTTCTGTTTTTCGTCAGTCATAACAGTAGTGGGGTTTCCAATGCCTATGGAGTGCTGCTTCTTCCATGATTTTATTAGTTGTCTTGGGTACTGTACTGATCTCTATGCAGCTATTCCGATAATTTACCTATCCTACGTGCTCATAGCTAGCTACCTAGCCCTCATTACAAATTAATGTACACTCCCGGTTTGTACTACTGCGGCTATTTTTGTCTTCATGATTTTTAGGCTTGGTCTGTTTTTCACAGCAAGTCCGGTTCTCTCCATGTATTTTTGATCTTGGCTGCCTTACTCCTCTTAATTACTTTTAAAGCATAAGATTTTATCTGTTCCGCTCAGCTTGTAAAATTTCGTACTTCATTTGAAAATCAATTCTCACAGGAACACTATAAAAGACCGCCCATTTAAAATTGAGGTTGGCTATTGTAATGGAGATGACTTCAGAAACTCCGCGCAGCGCTCTTACTGCTTGTTATGTTTAAAAGGTAAAGGATAAAACCTATTCGCTTAATGCTTTGTTTGTTTGTCTGAAGTCGTCTATAGCTTCGCTCAGGCTAGTTGATCTGCACTTTGTGATGAACAAACTCAGCCAAATTCAGTAAATTAAATTAAGTATTATTTGGGCCAAGCAAGCCCTTTACATTTAGGGTAAGGTGAATAGGCCAATGAATTTTTTCTTCCATATTTTGTCCGCAATATATGCCAGCTTCTTGACTTGACCCATGTCGTGTAGACCACTCTGTATGCAAGTTTTCTGCAACAAACAAATTTTCCAACTTTCATCTCTCATCTGTATCGATTTCCTGCAGGAAGTCAAGGGAAATGACTCCAGAGCGAAGGCAGGCCGGTCAAGTCCACAACGCCAGGGTCAGCACGGTGCCCAGCCTGACAGTGTACACTTTCCCTTCGCGGTGGCAAGATTTCGACCCGAATTGCATTCGTTTGGTTACAAGAGCTGGTGACAGGGTCATCGCTGTTGCCTGCCTCGTTGGCTTCATTAAGCGCTTCTGCGGGGCCCAATATTATAAGGTAGGCAAGCATATATCCTTCTTAATGCTGATGCCATATGTGGATCGAAAAAAAATGCCCCCATCTCCCCGAAAAGAATTGTGGGGAAATGCATTGCGTGGTGTCCATAACGGCATTTCGCAGGTGAAAAACCAGCCTTAGAAGAATAATGTTGTCTTTTTTTTTCTTACACCGTGCAGCAAATAGTGTTGTTCACCGCAGGTGGTGTTTTTCTGTCGCGAGAAACGCGGCAAGCGTTTTCAGCACTAGTATCTAGCATGCATGGTTAAAAGATAATATAAAGTGAACAAAACAAACAGCTCTGTCAGCTCGGCGTTCTAGAGAGGCGTCTCGAGCACACAATTCCGGGTGTTCTTGAGAGGTGCCCTGCCAGCGAACGGTCGAGAGTGAGGCGCGGAGAGCAGAGAGTGAATGGCGAGAATAAGAGCAGCGAGGCACTGTACCTACCCTCTCCTACACTCTCTCGCACCACATGCCCCGGTCGCTAGGGGAGAAGATAAACGTGAGCCCGCAATGTTGCTATGGGAGAGGAAGAACCGGGGACAACGCCGGATGCCTGACATAGCCAGACGAAGACATCACTTCGCATTTGAAAAGCCCATACATGTACTTTTACACTTTGAAGACTGAATCGGAACCACGGACTCCAACCATGGCTAATGAAACTGTGTAGCTTGAGTAGCTGGGTGGTGTGGTCACTTACTCATTAAGATCACGTCTGTCTCGGCTGCACTCCAAGTGATGTAGGCTAGTACTAGTTGCCCTTTGAGTAAATAAGGCGTCTACACTTCAACGCTGGAGACCATTTTTGCTAGTTGCATAAGAATGGCCACACACTCTTGGTGCTGAACTTGTCTGATCATTTATAATTACAAAAAAAACAGTTGCAGTTAAACGAACATCAGAGCTACTTCTCAATGCTAATACCGTTAGTTTTTAATATTCTTTGCCACAAGGAAAATTGTAAAGGAATGAGTGAATGTTTATTTCTGGCCAAATGTAATCTTGTTTTGTATGGTATAAATAGTCAGTGGGTCTGTTATGCATTTACCTCAGCTAATACAAAGGCGAAAGCAATTTTCTTTCATTTTTTCTCTTCTAAATTGATGCACTGAACCAACAATGCCTCAATTTGAAAGCTTTCTGCAACATTAACATGATTTTGATAGGCCTCGAAGACTGGTTGCATTGCAATTATCCGGGCCTCAATTTGTATTGCACTTTCTGTAGGATGGTCCCACCTGACCACTGACTTCCCTTTACAGAACATTGTGACGATGTCGCAAATTTAGTTGATCTGCGATGCGATGAGAACGTCATACGGTGGCGTTCTCAAATAATGATATCTTGCATCATTCTTCTTTAACAATTTCCGCATCTAATGAAGCATCCCAGGTTATCTTGTTATCAACTTAAAAAAACAGTTTCATCTGAACAATTGTCAGTGTGCTACATGAACACATAGCTGACGTCAAAAAGCAAAATGGGGCACGTGGGGGACTACTTCATTAAAGCAGAGATGATGTAGGAATGTACACATCTAGTGAAGAAGGCGACTACTGTACGAGATAGCCCATGCAAAGAGTAGCCGAAAGGAATGATTTAGTGCAAAGTACATGACAGCAGCGATGCAATATTGCACACATTATAATAAGTATTTTCTTTCTACATGCCAAGCAATGTAACCAGAGTATGCTAAAAGTGATGGGAATCAATCTTTACACCAGCTGAGGTAAAAGTTCCTGTGGCATCACACTTTTCCGCAAACAGCTGGTTGAATAAGGCCTGTAAGGCATGACGCCGACAGTTAATTGGACTGATTTGTTCTTTAAGCTACGCATGGAGTAGAGTATGGGAGAGGAACATCCTGCTCAATAAGGTGGTTTTGTTGGCCCATCAGGTTTTGGAAGGCTCTGACGAGGATGGCCTGTGGCTGGAACCAGTGAAGATCGACAGGATGGTGCTTAGCCAGCAGCCGTGGATCAGAACGACTGAACCAGAGCCTACCGCCACGATGGACGACGTCTACGTGCTGTTCGGGGTGCTGCTGTGCAACCTGCATTCCGAGGCCGGCACCATCTTCAACCGTGATTGGTTCCAGAGCCGAGTAAACGACCTTGTCCAGCTGTTTCCTGGGGTTTCGGTGCTCCCAGCAGTCCCGCTATACAGCGTGTCCCAGGCAGACACACTCTCTGCATTTGGAAAACAGTGGCCTTTCACCACAACAGAGATCCTCTGCACTATCATAGAAGGTCGTTTCCAGGTAGGTACAGTTCGATGCTGTTCAGCGATAGAATGAACCTTCTTGCGCCACATGGACCCATGAATTAGGCTCATAAACACAATCAGGATTGCTATTAATATTCAAGAATGATATGAAAGAATCTATTTTGATTTAGAGTCAAACTTCTAATCAGACTTATCTCTTGAAAACTCGCAACTAAATGTGTTATTAGTATAACTGCAACACAGTTCTTTAAATGTCACAGCAAAAATGATGGCCGAGATAATGAATGGTAAACTCGGAGATATTTTATCACCCTTCGATTCAACACAGCAGGGAGCATGCTTTCTATAAGTTTAGAAAATGAAAAGTTGTGATCCTGTTGGACAGAGTTATTCGCACACTTTGAAAGTGTTTTTTCTACGAACCAACTACACTGTGGATCTTCCTTTAATGATCTTCCTCTTACTCACATATTTGACCTCCCCCTTTTTCCTTGCCCATCATGCAGGGACCTATGAAGCGCCTCCAAGAATATGTGTGCGCACAGTGGAGAATCGCCGAGATTGTCCGGGAAGTACAAGTCAGCGTGGCCTGATCCTCGTGGAGTACAACATGCCGAGGATTCAATGCAATCGCCTGCAAGTTACGGCACCCGTGGCTCCCGCGGTGCTTCAGTCTCTGCAAGCCGTGACAAGCCAGGTTTCAGCTGCGCAGGGTGCTCTGCAGTGCAAAGTATATACGAAATAAACACTTGTTTTACTGCTAAACCTTTTATTAGATCAAAACACGTGGGTCATGCGCGGTGCTGTAGTTGTTTGCCGCCACTGGTTTCTGTAACCACTATAGCACGCAGTAGGAAAACAGAACATCAGTAAATAAAAAACCCCGAGGACACAGTGGAGTTCGCACCTGGCCCGATGTGTGCCAGCTCAATATTGTACAACTGAACCAAGCCAAATTTATTTTCTTTATTTTCGGTGAAACTTTACTCAAGGGGGTATAATATTAATATATTAGAAAACACAACAAGCCCAACAGAAAAATTACTATGGCCGTCGAGCGCTGGTGTAACACATCACGTCTTATATGTATTCGTAGTAAGCAAGGTTTTCACTGTTTCTAACCATAAAAAAACATTCATTTGTTCCTACTACCTCGAGGAACCTTGACATACTTTCTATAAAATACTGTATTGCTGGTCTCCTGTCAGGCAGCCATTCTAGAGCGTCATATACTGTGAAAGGCAGTGATCATGAATAAATCAAAGGCGGTAATTCATGATCATGCTCAGTTGCTAAATATCCGACTCCATGAGGACGTAACATAAATCCTTTCTTGCCGCGCATTCAAAGAAGAAAACAAGAGAAAAAAAATCATAAGATGAGGGAGGCGCGCGTGACATCTTTCGTTGCCCCTGCCTGACGTTCTTTTTTAAAATTACACAGTGGAACACTTTCTGTAAAACCTTCCTTGAGGTTGTAATAACAACACTCCTCATGGAAGGTTCTTACAGAAAGTGTTGCACTGTGCAATTTAAAAAAAAACGTCAGGCAGGTGTAAAGAAAGATGTCACGTGCGCTTCCTGACCTTACGACTTTTTTTTTCTTCGACTGCGCGGCTTTGTCAGTGTGATTGCGCGCGCTCGCGTGGTGAAGTCTCGGCCTACCACAGCGATCTCTGTAACGACTGAGTGCGACATGTTGAAATCAGCCAATGGCTGATAGTTGAGGTTTTTGCGATTAATTTTTGAGCGTGTTCGGTGATTTGTAGAGAGAAGAGAAAACAATTTTCACCTGACTTTGACGGCGCCTTTGACGCCGAATCGCGAGGTTGTGCGACATATGCTTCGCATTTAAAATGACGAGAGAGGAGTAAAGCTGGGAGGGGGTTCTTTCACTCAGATGACGATACTAATCAAAATCTTTAGCAACCTACATAAAACGAACCCAGCCAACTCCCCTACCACCACTCTAAAAAACAAAACAAAAACACAAAGACAGCGAAGGAACTGGATAAGAGAAGTGCTCCAAAGACTTACCATTAAATTTATATTAAAGAAAGCCTCCACACAAATGACCGAGTAGCCTATGCGCAAACAGGCTGTCTATGTGGTGTGTCACGTTGCACAATAGTTAGCCCAAAGCCAAAAAATGTGTCAGGGTGGTACAACAGCCCATTTCCATGCCACCAGAATATCCTGGGGAAAACAAGACCTGCTTCACTGCAGCACAAAAGTGACGCGCGGGTAGCATACAGCATGCTTCTCGCTACGTGAGCGCGTCATGATTTACTCATTGTTTCTGGGAATGGCGGTGAGGCTGGGCCTCCCCGTCCCAACGTGGGAGCGGCCCGTGATCCTACCCCTATAAAACGGGGGTGGCATCCTTCAGGACACCAATAAAAGTTTTTCATCCATCCATCCATTCATGCACACTTTCACCGAAATAGCGATGTACGGAAACCTCCGATCGCCGGTTGCTTCTGCAACAGTTAATCGCGCTCGTCTCCATTCTTATAGCATCTGCCCTTCCCGTTTGCACTGCCGTTAGTTATTCCTGGGATCGCTTTCAGTCATATTTATTGTTCTTCCAACACCAACTTTCCACAAAAGTTCGCCTCAAAAAAAAAAACGACGCACGGCGCTGACTAACAACTGTTTATACAATGGAATGGAAGCATAAACGTTCATAGATATACAGGCGCACGAACACCAGGCAAAATGACATTATTTTAAACTCGGCTATTACGATATAATGCTTAATTTTTAATAATTTCATGGTAACTCATTTCGCAAAAAGTAAGTATAAGTGGAAAAGTTAAAGCGGGGAGCAGCACCAGTGCGGTTGGTTCAAAAACTTGAAGTGTCAGGTGCTATTCCCGGCCGATACCAATTTCGCCGAATCCGTGGAAACAACGGCCCTTGAAAGACACAAAGGAACTCAACGTGACGATACTAACGAGTGGCAGCGTAAGCACGCCAACCCTGCTACTTCTAGAGTGAGTGAGTGAGTGAGTGAAACAACTTTATTCGGTCCACAATAGACGCGAGTAAACTCAGCGTCACCTGGCTAGGCCCACTCGGGGACCATCAGGTTAAACCTGACGGCCCTCACGCGGGCCCTCTGGACGGCCAGGATTTGAGAGGTCTGGTCCTGGGCCTTAATGAGTCGCTACATTTCCTCTTGGGTGAAAGGGGGACCGGCAGAGGCGCAGCCCCACAGTACATGCTCGAAGTCCGCCTAACCACCACACAGGGGGCAGTCCGGGCTTGGAAACCGTTCAGGGTACATTGTGTGCAGTGCCGCAGGGCTCGGGCAAGTGTTTGTTTGTAGCATTCGGAGAGTAACAGCTTGGGCCCTGCATAGCGAGGAGTGTGGTAGAGGCAGCAGTCTTCTTGACAGATAGTGGTGCTTGCATATCTCGTCGTAAGAGCAGAGAGGCTCAGGTCGCCCAGGAGATGACGCGTTACCCGGCACACGGTCAGTCAAACCTCGTGCAGCCGAGTGCGCCTCCTCGTTGGGATTGAGCGAGGCACCCTCAATGGTTCCAAGGTGCGCAGGAAACCAGACCAATGAGTGATTTTTGAGGTCTTTGACTTTTTGAATAATCTGTAGGACCTGGGGAGCCACCATGCCCATCTGGAAGGCCTTGATAGCGGCCTTGGAGTCTGAATAAATTGTGTCATGTACCCCGTCCGTCAATGCAAGAGCAATGGCAACCTGCTCTGCAACGCTGGAACTAGAAGTGCGGATGGTAGCGCAGCTGATGACTCTGCAATCACAGTCGACGACCACTGAGGAGAAGGCTTCTTCTTGAATGTACGAAGCAGCATCGACGAAGCAGGCTCGATCCTTGTCCAAGCGGGCACTGGCGAGCAGAGATTTACCCCTGGCTCGTCTTCGTGCTTCGTTGTAGGTTGGATGCATAATGCGCGGCATCCGCGCAATCTGGACCTTGGATCTTACGTCGTTGGGCAGCTTCACAGCGTCAGGACCGACAACCGTGGGGTTTCGTCCCAGCATGCCGAGTATGGCTCTACCCGTTGGGGTGCCAGACAGTCTGACAAACTGTGCAAACTCTTGGGCTTCGACAATTTCTTCGAACGTGTTGTGGATTCCCAACTTCAGGAGGTCTTCCGTGTGCGTTCGAACGGGAATGCCAAGGGCCAGCTTGAAGACTCTTCTGATTAGGGCATTGATTTTGTTGCGCTCCGACACGAGCCAGTTGTGCATAGCCGCCGAATAAGCGAGGTGGCATAGCACGAATGCGTGGATAATCCGGATCAGATTGTCCTCTCTGATTCCGCGGTGCCTGTTAGCGATTCTTCAAATCAGTCCGAAGGCGCTTTCGGTCTTGGAACAAATGCGTTTGACGGCGGCTCCATTGGCTCCGTTAGACTCGATAAACATTCCAAGGACCCTGATAGTGTCCACCCGCGGAACTGGGGAGCCGTTACCGGTGAATAACGTAATGTGGCTCTCCATTGCTGGCTTCCAGGACCGGTGAGAACCGCCTCTGGGCCTCTTCTTATACAGTAAGAGCTCGGACTTAGCGGGCGAGCACCTTAGCCCGGTGGGGATGAGATAGCGCTCCGTCACATCGATGGCCTCTTGCAAAGCACTCTCGACCTGACCCTCACATCCGCTGAGGCACCAGATGGTGATGTCGTCTGCGTAGATCGTGTGGTTAATGTTCGGGATTTTGTTAAAGGCCCTCGACAGGTTGATCATGCAGATATTGAACAGCGTCGAGGAGATCACCGCCCCCTGAGGTGTCCCTTTTGGCCCAAGGGTAATTTCGTGGGTCAAAAAATCGTCAATCTTCAGTCTTGTGGACCGCGACGAAAGGAAGGAGCGCACAAAATTGTACGCCCGCTTGCCGACGTGAAACTCAGACAAGCTCTTGAGAATAAAGGCGTGTGATATGTTGTCAAAAGCCTTTTCCAAATCCAATCCAAGAATCGCCTTGGTGTCGGCGGAGCCGGAGTCAATGACCTGGTGCTTGATCAGCTTCATGGCGTCCTGAGTCGAGAGCCCCGACCGAAAGCCAATCATGTTGTGGGTATAGCATTCGTTAGACTCGAGGTGGTCAGTGAGGCAGTTGAGCATGGCGTGCTCGGCCACCTTCCCGACGCACGACGTCAACGAGATTGGCCTAAGATTCTCGATGCTCGGTGCCTTACCCGGCTTGGGTATCAGTACCGTGCAGGCCGCTTTCCAGCTCTTGGGAATGAGACCGCTGCGCCAGATTTCGTTGATCTTGTCTGTAAGAAACTCGATCGAGTCGTCATCGAGGTGCTTGAGCATTTTGTTGGTTACCCCATCTGGCCCAGGGGCGGATCTGCTATTGAGGGATGCGAGAACCCGCTTGACCTCAGCCACGGTGAAGTCCTCGTCCATCGATGGCGCGTCGCGCCCCTCGTAGTCGGGAAACTGGGGAGGTACCGGATCGTCCGTGGCCGCCAGGTACTTGTCTATGAGCTTCTTTGTGATCGCCTCATCTGGAGTTGAGTCGGTGGCCAAATGGACAGCTTTCGCCAAAGCTCTCTTCTGATTGGACTTGGTGTTGCCGTCGTGCAGTAGGTGTTTGAGGAGTCTCCAGCTTTTACCGGTCTTGAGTTGGCCCTCCATAAAATCACAGAGCTCATCCCATTGCAGCTTGCACAAGACCTTGCAATGATCTCCTACCGTTTTGTTGATTTCGGACATTTTCTTGCGCAGTCTTCTGTTATGGCGCTGAGTCTTCCATCTCGCAAGCAATGCCTGCTTGGCTTCCAACAGATGCGCGAGCCTACTGTCCATCCTGTCCACCTCCAGATCGGTTGTCACCTCTTTGGTGGCGCTGGCCACATCTTCTTTTAACCCGTCGCACCAAGAGTCTAGGTCCGCATCCGGGGCAAGGGCGCGCTCGGAGCGGTTGGCTCGGAACAAGTCCCAGTCGATGAACTTAAAGGTCCTCGTCTTGTTGCGGGCAACCTATATGAGCACTTCGATGATGCAATGATCGCTACCGAGGTCGATAGCTGTGTTGGTCCATTTGACGTTTTTCAGACTCTTGACAAAGGTGAGATCCGGGGTTGTATCTCGGCACACCGAGTTCCCTCTCCTGGTCGGGAAGTCCTTATTGGTTACCAGTGTCAGATCTTCCTCCGTTGCCGTGAGCCATATGTCTCTACCCTTCTTCGTATTGGTGAGGTAACCCCACGCCTGATGCTGGGCATTGAAGTCCCCCATGACGTCAAGAGGTTGACAGCCGGCAAAATGCACGGCCTTCTTCAGAAGACCACCAGCCCTGGCTCTGTGTAAGCTGGGCCTGCAGTAGACATTTAATATGAAAATACTGTTCCTTCGTAAGCACCGCTTTGCTACTTCTAGAGAAAAAATATTTGACGAAAAAAAAACGGCCTCGTGGTCAGTTTAAATGTGCTCCTACGGCAAACAAGACGTGCTTCACGGCAATACAACGGTCCACCGCGAAATTTATATAGCATGCTTTTCTCAACATCAGCGCACCATTAATTATTCATTGCTTCTTGAAATAAAAAAAGTGGCAGATCTCACGTGCACAGGGAATCGATGATATGCGAAGCACGAATGAAAAATGTTGATTTGTCACTTTAAAATCAGCACAACGTTACGAGGAGGAGGGGGGGGGTAAATGATGCCATACGTGACTTCCGTGCCATGATTGTCATGTTTGGATGTGTCGTTCACTTTCGCCATTTATTCACGTCACGTGGTACCAAATTTAGTATACGCGGGGCCAGTGAAACGGCTGGGAGCATGCTATGAGCCTGGTATGTCGTCATGTTATTACATGACACGCATGTCAGGATTATTTTGTTTGCACCAGTCATAAATTTCGTCATCCATTGACGTCACGTTACACTAAATACTGGTATGAGTGGAGCTAGCAAAACGGCCGCGAGCACACCATGAAGGGCCCAATATACTCCGATTTAGTGTGGACACGCGCACGCTGGGCACAGCAACGCTACGTTAGCAAAACACGAGCATTCTATAGTCTGACGCCAGGCGCGACCAGCGTACGTTGGCGCGGCCCGACGGCAACCGGCGCGGAATGCGACATGCTGCATTTCGCGCCGATGCGTTATCCAGACAACACTGCGTCTTTCCTTTTCGTGACGGAGGGACGCTGGACGCGCTGAAACGCGCATGCGTTAAAGCAACGCAGCGCGGCGCGCACCTGCGTGTATATGGCAGGACCGGCGCCTGACGTGGCAACGCTGATGTGTCCCGACGAAATTAACGCCGGCGAGCACGCGCACTGCGTAACGTCGAAATGTATTGGCGCTTTGACTGTGACATGTAGTCATGTTCTGACATGACACGCATCTCATGATTATCACGTTTGCCCCTGTCACATACATTCGTCATCTATTCGCGTCAAGTAATACGAAATTCGGCATATATGAAGCTAGCGAAATGGCCGTGAGCGCCTCATGAGTGTGGCATGTAGTCATGTTTTACATGACGTGCATGTCGTGTAATTATGTTTGGACGTGTCGTTTACTTATGTCGTCCGTTCGCGTAATACCGAGTTTGGTACAGGTGAAGCTAGAGAATCGGCCGCGAGTGCATCATTAGCGTAGCATGTAGTCGTGTTGTTACATGACACGCATCTCATGTTTATCAGCACCAGTATCATACATTCTTCATCTATTCACGTCCCGTAATATCAAATTTGGTATAATAGAAGCCATATAGTTTCCTAATATACACTAGAGGGAACTCTGGAGCTAATGTCTAAGGGAGCTGCAACGCACGGCGCTTCACCGAACATGGGAATGATGGGTAGTACACGCATTTGTCTAATCTTCGTACTTCTGGTTCACTCTTTGCCCAGTGTGTGTTCGTGTGGCTTAGAGCTGTTTTCTTACGAAACAAATATTAGCAAATGTTCAGTGATTGTGCTCTACTATCTTACTCTTTTAGACTTACCTTTACCTTTTATTTATCCTTTTAGACTTACCCGTCTTCGTACTTCTGGCCCACTTTTGGCCCAGTGTGTGTTCGTGTGGCTTAGAGCTGTTTTCTTACGAAACAAATATTAGCAAATGTTCAGTGATTGCGCTTCACCATCTTATTCTTTTAGACTTACCTTTCCAAATTGGGTCACGAAGTTCAAAAGGGTTGCATTGTGCTTTCAAAACAAAACCGAAACGCAGCATTAAACGAAGCCGCAAGTACGAAGACGAGGCAAATGTGTGTACTACCCATCATTTCCATGGTCGCTGAACAATCGCAGCGCCAGAGTCCCCTCTAGTTAATTTTAGGAAACTCTATGAGTAAAGCTAGCGAAACGGCCGCCAGCGCATCACGAGCGTGACACGTAGTCATGTTGTTACACGACAAGCATCTCGTGATTATCATCTTTGCACCAGTCACATACCTTCGTCATCTATTCACGCACCGTAACACCAAATTTGGTATATGGGACGCTAGCAAAACGACCGCATCATGAGCATGGCATGTAGTCAAGTTGTTACATGACACGAATGTCATAATTTTCATGTTATGACTTGCCGCTTTTTTGGCTATGCATTCATGTCGTACCATAGCAATTTTGCTACATTTATTATTAATATTCATTATTAAAATATTTGATGTACATACACAGTTACACAAGGACACAGAGGAAAGAGGGAGAGAGCAAACTGGCAACTGCCACCTTGAGAGGCACAACGTCTGCTCACTCTTTCGGGAGTAGGGAAGAAACAGAGAAAACAAAGATTAGAGGTGCGAAAGAGGAAAGAAGATGAGGAAGTAAAAAATGACGAAGACTTTGATAAGTATGAATAAAAAACACAAGTAAAAGAGAGAGAGAGAGAGAGAGAGAGAGAGAGACCCCCCATAAACATGTGGCCAGGTCTGTTTGGTTCATAAATGTAAGGTGAGCTCGGTGGGCCTGTTCGCGTCGGGAAGCACTACCACTCGGAAAGAGGTAGTCGTCTAGAGTCGTACACTTGAGTCCCAGAAATTTATATTTCTTAATCAGCAAAGAGCGCTGCGTAGCAAATGTGGAACAGTGCACTACGAAATGCTCAAGTGTTTCGCAGGAGCTACAAGCTGCGCACAACGGGCTGTCCACACGCCCTTTACGCTGTAATCGTCCACGCACCAGCACAGAGCCCACTCTTAGTTTGTACAACAGCGCTCAGGAACTACAAGGCAAGCCACTACCACGAACACGGGGAGGGAACGATTCATTCGTCATACGCTGGTCTGGGTGATGCTTTAGGAGGTGTCGGCGTATAAGCAGACGAGCGTTGTCCATCGTACATAGAATTCCCGGACAGTCACAAAAATCATGGTTGCATGACGATGCAGGGCGATCCTCTTCTTCATTACCCGCATTACCATATTGAGGACGCGTCGAATGGGACGGATGAGTATAAACGACGCGTTGATGGAGCTGATCGTTTAAGTCACGGTAATGATCGATTACTATACACTTTACCGAGAACACTGTGAAAGGGCAGTGGTATATATAAAGGACGTTTTTTTTTAACTCTAGAAGTTTTGTAACCGTGACGCAGTAGGTAGCTTGCCCAGAAACTATAGTAGCCGACCAATATGTCGTTAATTCGATTCCCATTGACGGAACCTTTTTTTGTCTCTCTTCCGATCGTGTGTATTTTTTGAACATCAATTCTGTGATGGAAGTACGTCAACGATGTCTCGGTGAAGTCCGACATAAAACACTTTCTCGTATGAGTAATAAAATAAAGGACATTTTGATTGATTTGGCGATGCGGGCGAACCTCGAATTATCGGTTGCTCCAGCCATTCGCGCGCTTGACTGCTCGCAAAATTCTTGCCTGCAACGCCTGCTTCGGAAACTCGAAAGATTGACAGGTTCTGTCAACCTGTTTTCCTTCAAACACGCATCACAAATTTCATCACACTTATCATTATTTAGGTTGTTTGTATTACCAGAACGAATGTGCGAATGGCCGCAGAGTGACGTGCTGACGCAGCGAGGAGCAGGCAACATTCTGCCCGCGTGTCACTGCTGTGCTGCAGTGAAGATGACTTAATTTTCGCGAGTGCGTATTTAAGTCAATCTCGTCACGGGTGTGCGGCTAAACTGAGACCAAGCATTGCTGGAATACACAATCCTTGGAGCCAAAAATGAGCTGGCAGCTTAAACAAACAGAAGTTCCTCGCTTCGTTCTTATTTCTATTTCCGTTAGATCGAAACTTCGCTTATTCAAAGATTTCTTACGTTCCCTTTGACTTCAAGATAACGTGTTTTTTTAACTGTACCTATCGTGTGAATGAGAAAAGACTCGTCACTCAGCTTATGTCAACAGTCCTCGCCAAATACCAGCATCGAAGCTAACGCGGAATTTCCCAACTAGAGTGAGCTTATAAGAATATGATTAAATTCAGGGTTATTTGGAATCCAGCAACATTATAATTTTCCACATTACGAGCACTGAACAAGTGTTCATGGTCTACTTGAAGCGGCAGGCGAACGAATTGCGATAGGTTTGTATGTGGGGAGAATTCAAAAAAGGGCTACTCAGTGGTAAGAGGAAGTGCCAAAGAAATGTTTCACTGAAATAAGAAAAACTCAGTCGAATATAAACGGTGCTCCAACGTCTCGTCACACATGCACATCTACAGGGTGAACCCCAGAGTGGCACCCATTTAAAAGCTTCATTATACTCTTTCAGGGGACAATATCCCGCATAGGTTCTTGAGATCAAGCATCAAGAGGTGCAGGATATTTCTTATAAATATTGTACGTCCCTTAAAGAGGCGCTGCGACACATTTTGGACAGCCTTACTATATCTCCCGCAAGAACAACAAGCAGGAGACATCTTCCGCAAAATAAATATAATGCTGCGCTTCAATTTATTTGTGCCTAAGTTCAATCATATTTCTATTGAGAGGAAGATCTCTGACTTTTTTCACCAAATTCCCAAAATACTTCGAGCGTGCTTATCACTTCCTTTAGTCGCGTTTCACCAAATGATGAATATATCTTGTGAAACGACGTAAACTGCTACAAGAGCCAAATATTCAAAGAAGAAAGCTGGATAAGTTTGCGATTGTGATATACATAGAAAAAAAAGTTCTGGGTGGCAGCTTTCTAATAACTACTCCAATTACATATTTGTCGCTATAAATATATGGGTTCCATAAAAAATCTCCCCACAACACGGACAACGTCGAACCTTCCATTTGCCAATTGTTTATTTCATTATATATATATATATATATATATATATATATATATATATATATATATATATATATATATATATATATATATATATATATATATATATATATATATATATATATATATATATATATATATATATATATGAGATATAACAGACAGTAATGCCAAGGAATGTACAGGGGAAGTTCTTAGAACCAATGGAATGTGAATAAGAAGAAAGAAAAGTGGATGAAAAAATTACCAGCTGTGAGCAGGAATCGAACCCACGACCTTCGAATAACGCGTTCGAGCATCGAACGCGTTATTCGAAGGTCGTGGGTTCGATTTCTGCTCACAGCTGGTAATTTTTTCATCCACTTTTCTTTCTTCTTATTCACATTCCATTGGTTCTAAGAACTTCCCCTGTACATTCCTTGGCATTACTGTCTGTTATATCTCATTATTATTGTGTTAAAACACGGAAATACGAGCCCTTAGGTATACACTTCTCTCCCTTATATATATATATATATATATATATATATATATATATATATATATATGTGTGTGTGTGTGTGTGTGTGTGTGTGTGTGTGAATCTAAGGACACTTACATATAGACGTCTCTTTAGATTCATTTTCATTTCAAAACAACGCAATTCGGACAACGACCTCCACGCAGGGATGGCGGTGGTCTTGTTTCGTACTTTTGCTAATAGCTCTATTTGCAAGAATAAAGCTTTCTTGCCTAGAAGAATAATTTTTCCTCATTCTGCAACTTATATGTACATGGTAGTTTTGATTGATTTCGTAAAAATATGCACTGTAAGGAGAATGCAGGAGAGCAGAATAGAGGATCCTGCATTTACTAGAAAATATTTCTTCTCCAAAAAAAAAAAAAATGAAGCCTATTCGAATTTATGTATAAGAGCATGACATGCCTTTGTTTACAATAGGTGCGCACAAAAACAATGATGCCCCGTGCAAACCCATGACCTTTGCGATTGCCTTTTACTTTATGAATACGGCTTTTCACTCCCATGTATTTTGTCTAGAACTGTCACGTTGAGCGGTGTTTTCATTGGAGCGTAATTTTTTTTAATACCGTAAGATTTTCATCACAATAATTTACAAGTAAACATGTTCCAGCATGTATCGGGAATATGAATAGAGCTCACGTGACGTCACACACACTTATAGTTCGTAGGAAGCGCAAAATTAGGCTACACGGGGACAGTTACATCCTATCTATCAATTTGAGTTATATGTTGTAGTTGCTTTTCTTATGCTTTATTTTACATTCTGTATTGAAGTTTCTTTTCTGATGACGCTTTTGTGATAATGTGATTTTTCTAATGTTTTCCCTGAAATAGTGTGACAAGACCATGCTAAACTTTGTTGTTTTATGGTTCATTTTTTGTGTTATTCATTTATTTCTGTGTGTTATTTATATTGTTATACATTTATTTCTGAAAACATATGCGACAGATCGAGCGGCCTGCGTGCCAAACTGTATTTAGGAGCAGAGGCCCCATGTCAGGCTATATAGCCTTTAGCCTCTGCTACCGATCCTGTAAAAATTTCATGACAAATAAACTTCAATACAATTCAATTCAGTTTTTTGCACCTGGTTCCGAGCACCTGTCACAGAAGGGTTCTCGGCACACTGGACACCCCGACGTGGCGGTCACCATGGATTTTTATCTCATTATGTTGGGTAAGAGCAAAGAAGCACACACAGTCGTTCGGTCCCCGTGTTCTTTGGGGTCCCCCCCCCCCCCCCCCCCCACCTTTTTTTTAATTTCACCAGGGGCGCCGAAGGTGAACAAAGAGGAACGCGAAGAGCACCATCACTAATCTGATGCTGCAGTTTCCTTCTCCGCGTGTTCGAGTGCACATACCATCTAAACCCTAGACAGGGCGGCCACGCTGACGGCAATGCACGGAGCACACCATGTAAAAGCTTTGTGCAAATTGAAGGAAATATTTCAGGAAAGAAGAAATGGTAGAGCTATGTTCGAATAAAATACGGTAGCACTGGTATCCTGCTGATTCATGCCTCTACGTAGGTTGCAAGGCAACGTTAAGCTACAGCACAGCGTGGTTGCAAATTTTCTTTTCTCTCTACTGCCCAATCTCCCGCATTTAGAAAATAGTTGTTCCACATGACGACCATACCCCTTGTTACTTTCACCAGTCCCCTCCATGTAAGTAATAAGACACGCTACGACAAGCGTTGCTAATCCGGTGGTTAGTTTCCATGTGGGGTGACAGTTTTTATTCTCTCACCTAACTGTTCTTCACAGACTGATTTCGCGCTTCACGTTCAACCCTTCACATCCAAAACAAGAGGTTTTCGCAAAATATAGTAGCTTCAAGTCTCCAACAGGTAACTCTCACGTTACTAAGAATTTGGAGGAACATAGAACCCAAAGAAAACTAAAAAAAAAGTGTCCTTGAATGCGAACACTATAGCTCTTGCGGCGTGTCCAAGCACGGAGTTAACATTTGTTTGAAAACACTGTCAGGTGCACATGGACGGTAAAACTTCCCAAACTGGTTATCGTTTGCTGTCGGTCAGACACCACGTGGCATCCAACTGCTTTTTTTATCGGCTGATTGATTATTTGAGAGATTAATATTTGGGGTTTAACGTGCCAAAACCACCATATGATTATAAGAGATGCTGTTGCGGAGAGCTCCGGGAATTTCGACCACCCGGGGTTGTTTAACGTGCACCCAAATCTGAGCACATGGGCATACATCAATTTCGCCTATATCAAAGTTGCAGCCGCCGCAACCGGGATTTGATCCTGCGACATGCAGGTCAAAAGCCGAGTACCTTAGCCACTAGACTACCGCGGCGAGGCGTTTACTGTCGGCGGACCTCCCACCCGTTGAGATCAGATGGGTCACCAAGAGGACTGAACCCCCGCTTTTAACCGCTCGCTAGATCTCCCTCGCCGTGACTAATATGTCCACCTACGACGCACAATGAAAACTTTGCGAATCTGGTATTAGTTTCCATGAAGGGGTGCTTTGCTTTACTGCACTGAAAAAATATTTCATCTTAGAAACAACTCAATTGAAACAAGGACGACCACGTGGGGAGGGCATCGGCCTTGTTTCGTCCTTGTGCTGATAGGCCTGTTTGCAATAATAAACCTTTCTTCACTGGAAGAACGATTTGTTTTTACTCTGCAACCAACCTGAACCTCGTACCTTTGAAAAGCTTCGTACAATTATTCCCTGTAAGGAGAATGTGGATGAGCAGAATGAAGACTACCACATTTACTCTAAAATATATCCTTTTCAATAAAAAATATATATTATAACTATTTCTAAACAGAGTAAACCTGACGGGCTTCTTTTTACTTCCATGTATATTGTCCAGAACTATCGCCTTCAGCACTATCTTCATTTGGATTTATTATTATTTTTTAAATACCAACGAATTTTATTTCTAACGATTTAAAATATACAAATATTAAAAATTTTAATCTGGCAGGCACATAAAGAGTACATCCGCGGTGGTTAGAATAGTCTGTACTTTTTCTAGCCTTGATCACGAATATAAGTCTAGAGCGAATGGGGGGGGGGGGGGACACTTCGGAAAAGCAGGTGTACCAATGTTCGAATAATTACGTCAGCTCCGATATTCTGCTGAGTCACGCTCCTGCACGGGCTACTTGTGGTAGATCCACGTGGTATCAAGTTCTCTCGCCTTGTTATCAGCAGTCCTCCCGATCTTAAAAAATGGTGTTTCCCAATGGGGACCTAACCCTCTACTTTCACCAGCCTCTTCTCTGTGAGCCATATGGGATACTAGGACAAGCGTACCTAATCGGGTTGTTAGTTCTCATGAAGGGGTGACATTTTTCCCTCCAGTCAACTTGGCCACCTCTTGTTCACAGACTGATTTCACGCTTCACGTTGTATTGTTCGCATTCCAGACACGAGGCTTTGTGAAGATATAGCAGCTGATAAGCTTCAAATCGTCACCAAAAACTGGTCCCGTTCCGGTTGTTCGGAACATCTGCTTGTCGAATAAAAACTAGGCATGGCCTTCAAATGGTAAGAATAGCTTGCCATGCGCGACCAATAGCGGGGTTATAATGTCACGTGACGCGGTCGCGCGACACTACAGAAACATAGTGACGAAAAGACGTTCCACTCACTCATAGGGTAGGTGAACCAGACGCAGTTGCGATTTCCTTTAGTTGAGCTCGTTTGCACTTGGAGTACGGAGCAGTAGTCAGCCACAGTGTCCCGGAAGGAGCACGGCACAACCTACGCCCCAGTCATCGCCTGCGCTCAGTGGTTGCCCGCGTCTTTGTGAGCCGGCCCAAATCAACGAGAGCCATCTCACGTTATTCGCGGCCATCTCCTACTTGTGACATCGAAGAGCGCCTTAGAGGTAAGTGACATTTTCTATGTGGAACCCATCTTTGTTTTTATTGAAACAGAAAGTAAACGAACGAGTTTTTGTCACCGTTACTTTGCAACGGCTACCCCTTTCCACCTAATTGGTACAAATAAAACTATGAAACAAACAAAAATATAGCATATGTACATACATACAGTCCTACATGGGAGAGAGCAAAAGTTCTCCTATATGGGCAGAACAAACACGTAGACGACACGCTCACCTTTAACATTTATCCGCTCAGTATTCGCCACAAATCTTCGTTTTTTCAAAGA
This sequence comes from Rhipicephalus microplus, assembly GCF_043290135.1. Lineage (NCBI taxonomy): Eukaryota > Metazoa > Arthropoda > Arachnida > Ixodida > Ixodidae > Rhipicephalus > Rhipicephalus microplus. The sequence goes on from NC_134704.1 coordinate 69,559,307, forward strand.
ACTGTTGCAGCACCTTCATTGCTTAGCCGTTTGTTTTAGATGGCCATGGACCTAGTATTTTATTTAACCCGAATGGTCGCTGAGAATCGTAGCGTGCATCAAATAAGACTTTTTGGCCAGAGTCATTTTCTGTGTGACTCGAGTGCAAGGAAACGCTTCTGTGGAATTTTCATTATTACAAAGTGACGTAGCTATCGCCTTGTATCTCTCGCGGTCGTACCTTTACGTCGTCTTCCCATGACGAGATTCCCCGAGGTTAAATAAACAAAGAAAAAGTCATGTCCGCTAAGGATACCAGTGAACAAATTCAATTGAGTCGACGACTATTCTAGAGGTAAATATGGCGCAGCGAAAAGTGTCCACAATTAGAACTGAAATTGCAGAGTTAAAAGTAGGATGAAGTGTTGAAGTTTGGGCGAGCTGGTTTGCCACAAGCAGACAGAGCGCCAGTCCTGCTGCGGTGATGTGCTCGGCCATTTATCGTCTGTAGTAATGCATTGTATCAGTTTCAGAGTGATTAAGTCATCAATGTAAACATACTTACATTAAAGTTTTTGCCTCAGTCACCATTTAACATTTAAAGCTAATAGAAACTATTCCCTAGAATCGACATTTCTTAGCGCTCTTAGCGTGCATATGTGTATAGTTTGTGCACGGAGAGACACTGAAGGCGCGAATGTTCATGCGCGCCTTCAGTGTCTGGAGCTTTCATTCAACTTGTAGGTTCCAAGTTTATTAACCATGTGAGAGGTCCCATTTATGTATAAGGCAAAAAAAAACCCGTTGGCTGTGTGCGCGAGCGTTTTCGTGTTGCTATAATGAAGATACTAATTGCGCTGCCATATGTTAGGCTCCAGTATAATAGATGCATGCTATGCATTACCACGTTTATGAACGCCTGGACTGTGTTTTTTGACAGGGCGACTATTCTGTTTACCAAAAGAAGATCATGTACAGGGCATTGCGTAAATTATAGTAATCTGCAATTTACCCTATCTTGCGGGAGCACATTCAGGGCTCAACATGCTATCCTCGACGACATTTAAATTTATTTTGTCGCGTTCTGTAGGACATGTTCCTCTATTTCTTTTTCGTGGGGTGAATGTTTTGTCGCCACTATTTTGAATTTAGACAATAAAACAGCAATGCCCTTTCCTCCTTTTTTCCGATAATGGCAATACAGAAGGGAGGTGGAACTTGCCATGCATTGTATGCGTGAGATGTTAGCGTCTCTTTACTCAGACTCCTTGCCCCAAAAAGGGGTTAAGAGTTACTGTTCGTGGTGTGTCTGGAATGCCCCGAGTGTAAGTGTATTGCGTCGCCCATACCTTTCTAGAATTTTTGAAAAACGAGCGGATTCCTTGCACGTGGTTTAAACTCGTTTTTCTTTCCTTTGTAGCCGCAAGATCGGTCTACGCAATAATGCTTCACCTTCTTTTCCCTGCCTAAAAATTTTCAACCTACCGTTCGCATTTCCTAGTCAATTTAGTAATGACGCCTTTGAATTCGTCCAATCAGTTATCGAGTACGTAATGTCATGAATCAATAGAGGTTTATTAGGGTACTGAAAACCTCCGAAAACACGCGGTCATGCTCACTGGAGAAATATTACTTTCCCTGCATTACTCCCAAATATCTCGGAATTTTATTGTTTTGCTTATAGACGCCAACAGTGGCTGTGGAGCGACTAGAGATTTCCATCCATATTTTAGCTATGTAGAGCTTGTCTACATCGCGATATCGAGACGCATGATTATGACCATTGATTTTGAATCGACTGAATTTGAATAGTCTGTGAAGGGTGTTTGAAGACAGTGCAGGTTTTTTTATATAAATTATATGACAATCCAGCCCATGCCACGCCTAAAAGACTATTCTGCACCACGGCCTTTTTAAAGCTTGTCCCGTGAACTTCCACTCTGACACAGCTGCCGGATGAGCAGCGCACTAGATATCGCTAGGATTGGCGCCTTAAATTTCTATTGTTAATATCTCATATTGGTTGCGTATTTTTGAATTCTTATGGGAATGCCACAAATTCTCACGTATGTTGCGCATGCCATACATTGTAACGTCTTACAACATGCAACAAACTGCCTAAAGCTAATAATTAAAAGTTTAATTAACGAGTTCACGTAGATTAGCCACCTCAATCAAACTATAAGTGCCAAAATTTTCTGACATGAAAAATGTCTTAAAATTTTGGATTTTTAAAATGTAGCTTGTAAAAACACCTTTTAGATTGGTTGATTTTGTTTTCAGATTTTCTTTATCAATTTTTGGTAGAACGAATTTGCTTTACTGTCCAGCAGCCAGTGTGGAATGTTGCTTGGGCGTTTGGCTGATTAATTACTAAGGTGGCCTTAAGGCAGCACTACATTGAATCAATAAAATTGACGTAGATTCACAAAGTTTTCTCTGAAAACCTAATGTCAATCTGTACCTTGAAAAAGTACATGGCGTATTTCACCGACATTGTTCTGATGAAATTTCCAAAAAATAAGTATGTTAAATATATGGCCCCATTATGGGCGTTGTGCTTCATTATAGCTTTGCTGAGAGAGTCATTTATAACTTTGCTAAGGCAAGTCATTCTATGTTTTGTGAAGTACAACTCGGAAAAGTTCAGGTTCAAGTGGTTATTATTAGTGTCAAGCAAGTCCTCTACATTTAGGATATATCGGCAAATAAGCCAATGAATTTTTTCCTTCATATTTTGTCCTCAATATATGTCACCTGCTTGACTTGACACATGTCGTGTAGACAACTCTGTATGCAAGTTTTCTGCAACAAACAGAAATTTCCCAACTTCCGTTTCTTATCTTTACAGATTGACTGCAGGATATCAATGGAAATGACTCCCGAGCGAAGGCAGCCCGGTCAAGTCCACAACGCGTGGGTTAGCGTGGTGCCCAGATAATAGTGTACACTTTCCCCTCGCGGTGGCAAGATTTCGATCCGAATTGCATTCGTCTGGTAACAAGAGCTGGCAACAGGGTCACCGCTGTTGCCTGCCTGATTGGCTTCATCAAGCGCTTCTGCGGGGCCCAATATTATAAGGTAAGCAAGCATTTACCATATAAATGCGGAAGCAAAATGTTCAACAAAAAAACAGGGTCACACCTTCCCGAAAGGTTCTGAGGATATGCGAATTCATTGCGTGGTGTCCATAACAGCGTTTCGCACATGAGAACCTATTGTTAGAAGAATAATGTTGCGTTTTTATTTCTTACACCATGCACCCAATAATGCTATTCGCCGCAGGTGGCGTTTTTCTGTCGCGAGAAGCGTGGTATGCGTTTTCAGCTCTAGTAGTTAGCGTGCATAGTTAAAATATACTATAAAGTGAACAAAACAAACAGCATTCTCGGCTCGGCGTTCCAAAAAGGCGTCTCGAGCACACATTTCCGGATGTTCTTCAGAGGTGCCCTGCAAGCGAACGGTTGAGAGTGAGGCACCGGGAAGAGAGAAAGTGAACTGCCTGCGAGAGATAGTGCAGCAAAACACTGCACCTACCCTCTCCTACACTCTCTCGCACCACATGCCCCGGTTTATAGGGGAGAAACAAAGCGCGCGCCCGAACCTGTTGCTATGGCAGAGGGAGAGCCGCGGACCACACCGGATGCCTGACATAGCCCAAATAAGAAATGAATTCACATTTAAAAAGCCGATATCTATGATTTAATGCTTTGAAGACTGAATCGCAACCGCTGACTCCAACCACGGCTAAACAAATCGTAGTGCTTCAGTAGCTGGCCGGTGTGGTTACCCACTCATTTAGATTACGTCTGTCTCGGCCGAACTCCAAGTGATGTAGGCTAGTACTAGTTGCCCTTCGAGCAAATAAGGTGTCAATATTTCAATGTTGGAGCCCATATGAGCTAGTTGCATAAGAATGGCAACAGACCCTTGGTGCTAAACTTGCCCAATCATTCATATTTACAAAAAAAATAGTTGCTGTTCAATGAACAATGTCGCAAATTCAGTTGATCTGCGATGAGATGATGACGTCATACGGTGGCGTCCTTAAATAATGATCTCTTGCATCATTCTTCTTTAACAATTTCCGCATCTAATGAAGCATCCCAGGTTATCTTGTTATCAACTTAAAAAAACACTTGAATCTGAACAATTGTCAGTGTGCTACCTGAACACGTAGCTGACGTCAAAAAGCAAAATGGGGCATGTGGTGGACTACTTCATTAAAGCAGAGATAATGTAGGAATGTACACATCTAGTGATTGATTTGTGGGGTTTAACGTCCCAAAACCACCATATCATTATGAGAGACGCCGTAGTGGAGGACTCCGAAAATTTCGACCACCTGGGGTTCTTTAACGTGAGCCCAAATCTGAGCACACGGGCCTACAACATTTCCGCCTCCATCGGAAATGCAGCCGCCGCAGCCGGGATTTGAACCCGTGATTTGCGGGTAAGCAGCCGAGTACCTTAGCCACTAGACCACCGCGGCGGTTGACACATCTATTGAAGAAGGCGACTACTGTACGTGATAGCCCATGCAAAGAGTAGACGAAAGGAATGATTTAGTGCAAAGTACATGACAGCAGCGATGCAATATTGCACACATTAAAATAAGTATTTTCATTCTACATGCCAAGCAATGCAACCCGAGTATGCTAAAAGTGATAGGAATGAATCTTTACACCAGCTCAGGTATAAGTACCTGTGCCGTCACACTTTTCCGCAAACAGTGAGTTTGATATGACCTGTAAGCATGACGCCAACAATTAGTCGGACTAATTCGTTCTTTAAGGTACACATGAAATAGAGTCTGGGAGAGAAACATCCCGCTCAATATGTCGTTTCGTTGGGCCGCCAGGTTTTGGAAGGCTCCGACGAAGATGGCCTGTGGCTGGAACAAGTGAAGATCGACAGGACGGTGCTTAGCCAGCAGCCGTGGATCAGAATGACTGACCCAGAGCCTACCTCCACGATGGACGACGTCTACGTGTTGTTCGGGGTGCTGCTGTGCAACCTGCATTCCGAGGCCGGCACCATCTTCAACCGTGATTGGTTCCAGAACCGAGTAAACGAGTTTGTCCAGCTGTTTCCCGGGGTTTCGGTGCTCCCAGCAGTTCCGCTGTACAGCGAGTCACAAGCAGACGCACTCTCTGCATTTGGAAAACAGTGGCCTTTCACCACAACAGAGATCCTCTGCACTATCATAGAAGGTCGTTTCCAGGTAGGTACAGTTTGATGCTGTTCAGCGATAGAATGCACCTTCTTGCGCCACATGCACCCATGAATTAGGCTCATAAACACAATCAGGATTGCTAATAATATTCAAGAATGATATGAAAGAATCTCATTTTAATTTATAGTCAAACTTCTAATCAGACTTATCTCTTGAAAACTCGCAACTAACTGTGTTATTAGTATAACTGCAACACAGTTCTTTGAATGTCACAGCAAAAATGATGGTCGAGATGATGAATGGTAAACTCGGAGATATATTATCACCCTTCGATTCAACACAGCAGGGACCATGCTTTTTAGAAGTTTAGAAAATGAAAAGTTGTGATCCTGTTGGACCGAGTTATTTGCACACTTTGGAAGTGTTTTTGCTACGAACCAACTACACTGTGGATCTTCCTTTAATGATCTTCCTCTTACTCACTCATTTGACCTCCTCCTTTCTCCTTGCCCTTCATGGAGGGACCAATGAAGCGTCTCCAAGAATACGTTTGCGCACAGTGGAGAATCGCCGAGATTGTCCGGGAAGTACAAGTCAGCGTGGCCTGATCCTCGTGGAGTACAACACGCCAAGGATTCAATGAAATCGCCTGCAAGTCAAAGAACCCATGGTTTCCACGGTGCTACAGACCCTGGAAGCCGCGACATACCAGCTTCCAGCTGCGCAGGGCTCTCTGCAGTGCAGACAATGTACGAAGTAAACACCCGTTTTACAGCTAAATCTTTTATGAGATCACAACACGTGGGTCATGCGTGGCGCTGTAGTTGTTTGCCGCCGCTGCTTTCTTTAACCACTCTAGCACGCAGAAGGAAAACAGAACATCAGTAAATAAAAAACACCGAGGACACAGTGGAGCTCGCACCCGGCACGATGTGTGCCAACCCAATATTGTACAACTGAACCAAGCCAAATTTATTTTGTTTATTTCTGATGAAACTTTACTCAAGGGGGGGAGGGGATAATACGAATATAATTGAATACACAACAAGCATAACAGAAAAATTACTATGGCCGTCAAGGGCTGGTGTAACACATCACGTCTTAAAATGTCTTCATAGTAAGCAAGGTTTCCACCCTTTCTAACCATAAAAAAAAACACACACATTCATTCGTTCCTACTACCTCAAGGAACCTTGACATACTTTCTATAAAATACTGTATTGCTGGTCTCCCGTCAGGCAGCCATTCTAGAGCGCCATACACTGTGAAAGGCAGTTATCATGATTAAATCAAAGGCGGTAATTCATGATCAGGCTCAGTTGCTAAATATCTGACTTTATGAGGACCTAACATAAATCCTGTTTTGCCGCGCATTCGGAGAAAAAAACGAGAAAAAATGTCCTAAGATCAGGAGGCGCGTGATATCTTTCTTTGCCCCTGCCTGGGTTCATTTTTGAAATTTACAGTGGAACACTTTCTGTAAAACCTTCCATGAGGATATAGTAACAACACTCCTCATAGAAGGTTCTTACAGAAAGTGTTCCACTGTATAATTTTAAAAAAGAACGTCAGGCTGCGGTAAAGAAGGATGTCATGTGCAACTTCTGACCTTACGACTTTTTTTATCTTTTTTTTCTTCAGATGCGTGGCTTTGTCAGTGTGATTGCGCGCGCTCGCGTGGACAAGTCGCGGCCTTCCGCAGCGATCTCTGCAACGACTGAGTGCACCATGTTCAAATCAGCTAATGGCTGGTAGATGAGGTTTTAACGAGTGATTTTTGAGCGTCTCCGGTGATTTGTAGAGAGAAGAGAAAACAATTTTCACCTGACTTTGACGGCGCCTTTGACGCCGAATCGCGAGGTTGTGCGACATATGCTTCGCATTTAAAATGACGAGAGAGGAGTAAAGCTGGGATGTGGGTTATTTCGCTCAGAAAACGATACTAATCAAGATATTTAGCAACGTACATAAAACGAACCCACCCAACTCCCCTACGACTACTCCATAAAAAAAACATGAAGACAG